>NC_054480.1:148634272-149234272 GCF_017639515.1 Carcharodon carcharias | reverse complement strand
CAGACCATTCAGTGTCAGTCCGTTTAGTCTCGGTTTGTTTAGTCTCAAGCTGTTTAGTCTCAGGTCGTTTAGTCTCAAGCCATTTAGTCTCAGGCCGTTTAGTCTCAGACCGTTTAGTCTCAGGCCGTTTAGTCTCAGGCTGTTTAGTCTCAGGCCATTTAGTCTCAGGTCGTTTAGTCTCAGTGCTTTTAGTTTCAGGCCGTTATGCTCAGGCCGTTTAGTCTCAGGCCGTTTAGTCTCAGACAGTTTAGTCTCAGTTTGTTTGGTCTCAGACCGGTTAGTCTCAGTCCGTTTAGTCTCAGACCGTTTAGTCTCAGACCGTTTAGTCTCAGACCGTTTAGTCTCAGTCCGTTTAGTCTCAGACCATTTAGTCTCAGACCGTTTAGTCTCAGGCCATTTAGACTCAGTCCGTTTAGTCTTAGACCATTTATTTTCAGTTTGTTTAGTCTCAGACCGTTTAGTCTCAGACCATTTAGTCTCAGACTGTTTAGTCTCAGTTTGTTTAGTCTCAGGTCGTTTAGTCTCAGTCCGTTTAGTCTCAGAGCGTTTAGTCTCAGGCCGTTTATTCTCAGACCGTTTAGTCTCAGACCGTTTAGTCTCAGGCTGTTTAGTCTTAGACCGTTTAGTCTCAGACCTTTTAGTCTCAGTCCGTTTAGTCTCAGTTTGTTTAGTCTCAGTTTGTTTAGCCTCAGGTCGTTTAGTCTCAGGTCGTTTAGTCTCAGAGCGTTTAGTCTCAGGCCGTTTATTCTCAATTTGTTTAGTCTCATGCCGTTTAGTCTCAGTCCGTTTCGTCTCAGGCCGTTAGTCTCAGTTTGTTTAGTCTCAGTTTGTTTACTCTCAGGCTGTTTAGTCTCAGACCGTTTAATCTCAGTCCGTTTAGTCGCAGACCATTTATTCTCAGTTTGTTTAGTCTCAGACTGTTAATTCTCAGTCCGTTTAGTCTCAGATCGTTTAGTCTCAGACCATTTAGTCTCAGTCCGTTTAGTCTCGGTTTGTTTAGTCTCAGGCTGTTTAGTCTCAGGTCGTTTAGTCTCAAGCCGTTTAGTCTCAGGCCGTTTAATCTCAGACCGTTTAGTCTCAGGCCGTTTAGTCACAGGCTGTTTAGTCTCAGGCCGTTTAGTCTCAGTCCATTTAGTCTCAGTTCGTTTAGTCTCAGACCGTTTAATCTCAGGCCGTTTAGTCTCAGGCTGTTTAGTCTCAGGGCCTTTAGTCTCAGCCCGTTTAGTGTCAGACCGTTTAGTGTCAGTCCGTTTAGTCTCGGTTTGTTTAGTCTCAGGCTGTTCAGTCTCAGGTCGTTTAGTCTCAAGCCATTTAGTCTCAGGCCGTTTAGTCTCAGACCGTTTAGTCTCAGGCCATTTAGTCTCAGGCTGTTTAGTCTCAGGCCGTTTAGTCTCAGTCCATTTAGTCTCAGTTCGTTTAGTCTCAGACCGTTTAGTCTCAGGCCGTTTAGTCTCAGGCTGTTTAGTCTCAGGGCGTTTAGTCTCAGGTCGTTTAGTCTCAGTGCTTTTAGTTTCAGGCTGTTTAGTCTCAGGCCGTTTAGTCTCAGGCCATTTAGTCTCAGTCGGTTTAGTCTCAGTCCGTTTAGTCTCAGGCCGTTTAGTCTCAGTCCGTTTAGTCTCAGACCGTTTAGTCTCAGAGCGTTTAGTCTCAGGCCGTTTAGTCTCAGGCCGTTTAGTCTCCGTCCGTTTAGTCTCAGTCCGTTTAGTCTCAGGTAGTTTAGTCTCAGGCCATTTAGTCTCAGGTCGTTTAGTCTCAGAGTGTTTAGTGTCAGTTTGTTTATTCTCAGTTTGTTTAGTCTCATGCCATTTAGTCTCAGTCCGTTTCGTCTCAGGCCGTTAGTCTCAGTTTGTTTAGTCTCAGTTTGTTTACTCTCAGGCCGTTTAGTCTCAGACCGTTTAATCTCAGTCCGTTTAGTCGCAGACCGTTTATTCTCAGTTTGTTTAGTCTCAGACTGTTATTTCTCAGTCCGTTTAGTCTCAGATCGTTTAGTCTCAGACCATTTAGTGTCAGTCCGTTTAGTCTCGGTTTGTTTAGTCTCAGGCTGTTTAGTCTCAGGTCGTTTAGTCTCAAGCCATTTAGTCTCAGGCCGTTTAGTCTCAGACAGTTAAGTCTCAGGCCGTTTAGTCTAAGGCTGTTTAGTCTCAGGCCGTTTAGTCTCAGTCCGTTTAGTCTCAGACTGTTTAGTCTCAGTCCGTTTAGTCTCAGTTCGTTTAGTCTCAGACTGTTTAGTCTCAGGCCGTTTAGTCTCAGTCCGTTTAGTCTCAGACCGTTTAGTCTCAGTTTGTTTAGTCTCAGACCGTTTAGTCTCAGGCCGTTTAGTCTCAGTCCGTTTAGTCTCAGACCGTTTATTCTCAGGCCGTTTAGTCTCAGACCATTTAATCTCAGACCGTTTAGATTCAGAGCGTTTAGTCTCAGGCCATTTAGTCTCAGACCGTTTAGTCTCAGACAGTTTAGTCTCAGTTTGTTTGGTCTCAGACCGGTTAGTCTCAGTCCGTTTAGTCTCAGACCGTTTAGTCTCAGACCGTTTAGTCTCAGACCGTTTAGTCTCAGTCCGTTTAGTCTCAGACCGTTTAGTCTCAGGCCATTTAGTCTCAGTCCGTTTAGTCTTAGACCATTTATTTTCAGTTTGTTTAGTCTCAGACCGTTTAGTCTCAGACCATTTAGTCTCAGACTGTTTAGTCTCAGTTTGTTTAGTCTCAGGTCGTTTAGTCTCAGTCCGTTTAGTCTCAGAGCGTTTAGTCTCAGGCCGTTTATTCTCAGACCGTTTAGTCTCAGACCGTTTAGTCTCAGGCTGTTTAGTCTTAGACCGTTTAGTCTCAGACCGTTTAGTCTCAGTCCGTTTAGTCTCAGTTTGTTTAGTCTCAGTTTGTTTAGTCTCAGGTCGTTTAGTCTCAGTCCGTTTAGTCTCAGACCGTTTAGTCTCAGGCCATTTAGTCTCAGGCCGTTTAATCTTAGACCGTTTAGTCTCAGGTAGTTTAGTCTCAGAGCGTTTAGTCTCAGGCCGTTTAGTCTCAGGCCGTTTAGTCTCAGGCCGTTTAGTCTCAGTCCGTTCAGTCTCAGTCCGTTTAGTCTCAGGTAGTTTAGTCTCAGAGCGTTTAGTCTCAGACCGTTTACTCTCAGGTCATTTAGTCTCAGGTAGTTTAGTCTCAGGTCGTTTACTCTCAGAGCTTTTAGTCTCAGTTTGTTTATTCTCAATTTGTTTAGTCTCATGCCGTTTCGTCTCAGTCCGTTTCGTCTCAGGCCGTTAGTCTCAGTTTGTTTAGTCTCAGTTTGTTTACTCTCAGGCTGTTTAGTCTCAGACCGTTTAATCTCAGTCCGTTTAGTCGCAGACCATTTATTCTCAGTTTGTTTAGTCTCAGACTGTTAATTCTCAGTCCGTTTAGTCTCAGATCGTTTAGTCTCAGACCATTTAGTCTCAGGCCGTTTAGTCTTAGACCGTTTAGTCTCAGACCGTTTAATCTCAGTTTGTTTAGTCTCAGGCCGTTTAGTCTCAGTCCGTTTAGTCTCAGACTGTTTAGTCTCAGTTTGTTTAGTCTCAGGCCGTTTAGTCTCAGACCGTTTAGTCTCAGACCATTTAGTCTCAGGCCGTTTAGTCTCAGGCCTTTTAGTCTCAGACCGTTTAGTCTCAGACTGTTTAGTCTCTGTTTGTTTAGTCTCAGGCCATTTAGTCTCAGACCGTATAGTCTCAAACCGTTTAGTCTCAGGCCGTTTTGTCTCAGACTGTTTAGTCTCAGGCCGTTTAGTCTCAGACCGTTTTGTCTCAGACTGTTTAGTCTCAGACTGTTTAATCTCAGGCCGTTTAGTCTCAGACCGTTTAGTCTCACACCCTTTAGTCTCAGACCGTTTAGTCTCAGTTTGTTTAGTCTCAGTCCGTTTAGTCTCAGACTGTTTAGTCTCAAGCCATTTAGTCTCAGGCCGGTTAGTCTCAGGCCGTTTAGTCTCAGACCGTTTAGTCTCAGACCATTTAGTCTCAGTTTGTTTAGTCTCAGACCGTTTAGTCTCAGGCCATTTAGTCTCAGGTCGTTTAGTCTCAGGCCGTTCAGTCAAAGACCATTTAGTCACATGCAGTGTAGTCTCAGGCCGTTTAGTCTCAGACCGTTTAGTCTCAGGCCATTTAGTCACAGGTCGTTTAGTCTCAGAACTTTTAGTCTCAGACCGTTTAGTCTCAGGCCGTTTAGTCTCAGACCGTTTAGTCTCAGACAGTTTAGTCTCAGTTTGTTTGGTCTCAGACCGGTTAGTCTCAGTCCGTTTAGTCTCAGACCGTTTAGTCTCAGACCGTTTAGTCTCAGTCCGTTTAGTCTCAGACCATTTAGTCTCAGAAAGTTTTGTCTCAGGCCATTTAGTCTCAGAAAGTTTAGTCTTAGACCATTTATTTTCAGTTTGTTTAGTCTCAGACCGTTTAGTCTCAGACCATTTAGTCTCAGACTGTTTAGTCTCAGTTCGTTTAGTCTCAGTTCGTTTAGTCTCAGTCCGTTTAGTCTCAGACTGTTTAGTCTCAGGCCGTTTATTCTCAGACCGCTTAGTCTCAGACCGTTTAGTCTCAGGCTGTTTAGTCTTAGACCGTTTAGTCTCAGACCGTTTAGTCTCAGACCGTTTAGTCTCAGGCCATTTAGTCTCAGGCCTTTTAATCTTAGACCGTTTAGTCTCAGGTAGTTTAGTCTCAGAGCGTTTAGTCTCAGGCCGTTTAGTCTCAGGCCGTTTAGTCTCAGGCCGTTTAGTCTCAGTCCGTTTAGTCTCAGGTAGTTTAGTCTCAGAGCGTTTAGTCTCAGAGCGTTTACTCTCAGGTCATTTAGTCTCAGGCCGTTTAGTCTCAGGTCGTTTAGTCTCAGAGCGTTTAGTCTCAGTTTGTTTATTCTCAATTTGTTTAGTCTCATGCCGTTTAGTCTCAGTCCATTTAGTCTCAGTTCGTTTAGTCTCAGACCGTTTAGTCTCAGGCCGTTTAGTCTCAGGCTGTTTAGTCTCAGGGCCTTTAGTCTCAGCCCGTTTAGTGTCAGACCATTCAGTGTCAGTCCGTTTAGTCTCGGTTTGTTTAGTCTCAAGCTGTTTAGTCTCAGGTCGTTTAGTCTCAAGCCATTTAGTCTCAGGCCGTTTAGTCTCAGACCGTTTAGTCTCAGGCCGTTTAGTCTCAGGCTGTTTAGTCTCAGGCCATTTAGTCTCAGGTCGTTTAGTCTCAGTGCTTTTAGTTTCAGGCCGTTATGCTCAGGCCGTTTAGTCTCAGGCCGTTTAGTCTCAGACAGTTTAGTCTCAGTTTGTTTGGTCTCAGACCGGTTAGTCTCAGTCCGTTTAGTCTCAGACCGTTTAGTCTCAGACCGTTTAGTCTCAGACCGTTTAGTCTCAGTCCGTTTAGTCTCAGACCATTTAGTCTCAGACCGTTTAGTCTCAGGCCATTTAGACTCAGTCCGTTTAGTCTTAGACCATTTATTTTCAGTTTGTTTAGTCTCAGACCGTTTAGTCTCAGACCATTTAGTCTCAGACTGTTTAGTCTCAGTTTGTTTAGTCTCAGGTCGTTTAGTCTCAGTCCGTTTAGTCTCAGGGCGTTTAGTCTCAGGCCGTTTATTCTCAGACCGTTTAGTCTCAGACCGTTTAGTCTCAGGCTGTTTAGTCTTAGACCGTTTAGTCTCAGACCGTTTAGTCTCAGTCCGTTTAGTCTCAGTTTGTTTAGTCTCAGTTTGTTTAGTCTCAGGTCGTTTAGTCTCAGTCCGTTTAGTCTCAGACCGTTTAGTCTCAGGCCATTTAGTCTCAGGCCGTTTAATCTTAGACCGTTTAGTCTCAGGTAGTTTAGTCTCAGAGCGTTTAGTCTCAGGCCTTTTAGTCTCAGGCCGTTTAGTCTCAGGCCGTTTAGTCTCAGTCCGTTCAGTCTCAGTCCGTTTAGTCTCAGGTAGTTTAGTCTCAGAGCGTTTAGTCTCAGACAGTTTACTCTCAGGTCATTTAGTCTCAGGTAGTTTAGTCTCAGGTCGTTTAGTCTCAGAGCTTTTAGTCTCAGTTTGTTTATTCTCAATTTGTTTAGTCTCATGCCGTTTAGTCTCAGTCCGTTTCGTCTCAGGCCGTTAGTCTCAGTTTGTTTAGTCTCAGTTTGTTTACTCTCAGGCTGTTTAGTCTCAGACCGTTTAATCTCAGTCCGTTTAGTCGCAGACCATTTATTCTCAGTTTGTTTAGTCTCAGACTGTTAATTCTCAGTCCGTTTAGTCTCAGATCGTTTAGTCTCAGACCATTTAGTCTCAGTCCGTTTAGTCTCAGTTTGTTTAGTCTCAGGCTGTTTAGTCTCAGGTCGTTTAGTCTCAAGCCGTTTAGTCTCAGGCCGTTTAGTCTCAGACCGTTTAGTCTCATGCCGTTTAGTCTCAGTCCGTTTAGTCTCAGACTGTTTAGTCTCAGTTTGTTTAGTCTCAGGCCGTTTAGTCTCAGACCGTTTAGTCTCAGACCATTTAGTCTCAGGCCGTTTAGTCTCAGGCCTTTTAGTCTCAGACCGTTTAGTCTCAGACTGTTTAGTCTCTGTTTGTTTAGTCTCAGGCCATTTAGTCTCAGACCGTATAGTCTCAAACCGTTTAGTCTCAGGCCGTTTTGTCTCAGACTGTTTAGTCTCAGGCCGTTTAGTCTCAGACCGTTTTGTCTCAGACTGTTTAGTCTCAGACTGTTTAATCTCAGGCCGTTTAGTCTCAGACCGTTTAGTCTCACACCCTTTAGTCTCAGACCGTTTAGTCTCAGTTTGTTTAGTCTCAGTCCGTTTAGTCTCAGACTGTTTAGTCTCAAGCCATTTAGTCTCAGGCCGGTTAGTCTCAGGCCGTTTAGTCTCAGACCGTTTAGTCTCAGACCATTTAGTCTCAGTTTGTTTAGTCTCAGACCGTTTAGTCTCAGGCCATTTAGTCTCAGGTCGTTTAGTCTCAGGCCGTTCAGTCAAAGACCATTTAGTCACATGCAGTGTAGTCTCAGGCCGTTTAGTCTCAGACCGTTTAGTCTCAGGCCATTTAGTCACAGGTCGTTTAGTCTCAGAACTTTTAGTCTCAGACCGTTTAGTCTCAGGCCGTTTAGTCTCAGACCGTTTAGTCTCAGACAGTTTAGTCTCAGTTTGTTTGGTCTCAGACCGGTTAGTCTCAGTCCGTTTAGTCTCAGACCGTTTAGTCTCAGACCGTTTAGTCTCAGTCCGTTTAGTCTCAGACCATTTAGTCTCAGAAAGTTTTGTCTCAGGCCATTTAGTCTCAGAAAGTTTAGTCTTAGACCATTTATTTTCAGTTTGTTTAGTCTCAGACCGTTTAGTCTCAGACCATTTAGTCTCAGACTGTTTAGTCTCAGTTCGTTTAGTCTCAGTTCGTTTAGTCTCAGTCCGTTTAGTCTCAGACTGTTTAGTCTCAGGCCGTTTATTCTCAGACCGCTTAGTCTCAGACCGTTTAGTCTCAGGCTGTTTAGTCTTAGACCGTTTAGTCTCAGACCGTTTAGTCTCAGACCGTTTAGTCTCAGGCCATTTAGTCTCAGGCCTTTTAATCTTAGACCGTTTAGTCTCAGGTAGTTTAGTCTCAGAGCGTTTAGTCTCAGGCCGTTTAGTCTCAGGCCGTTTAGTCTCAGGCCGTTTAGTCTCAGTCCGTTTAGTCTCAGGTAGTTTAGTCTCAGAGCGTTTAGTCTCAGAGCGTTTACTCTCAGGTCATTTAGTCTCAGGCCGTTTAGTCTCAGGTCGTTTAGTCTCAGAGCGTTTAGTCTCAGTTTGTTTATTCTCAATTTGTTTAGTCTCATGCCGTTTAGTCTCAGTCCATTTAGTCTCAGTTCGTTTAGTCTCAGACCGTTTAGTCTCAGGCCGTTTAGTCTCAGGCTGTTTAGTCTCAGGGCCTTTAGTCTCAGCCCGTTTAGTGTCAGACCATTCAGTGTCAGTCCGTTTAGTCTCGGTTTGTTTAGTCTCAAGCTGTTTAGTCTCAGGTCGTTTAGTCTCAAGCCATTTAGTCTCAGGCCGTTTAGTCTCAGACCGTTTAGTCTCAGGCCGTTTAGTCTCAGGCTGTTTAGTCTCAGGCCATTTAGTCTCAGGTCGTTTAGTCTCAGTGCTTTTAGTTTCAGGCCGTTATGCTCAGGCCGTTTAGTCTCAGGCCGTTTAGTCTCAGACAGTTTAGTCTCAGTTTGTTTGGTCTCAGACCGGTTAGTCTCAGTCCGTTTAGTCTCAGACCGTTTAGTCTCAGACCGTTTAGTCTCAGACCGTTTAGTCTCAGTCCGTTTAGTCTCAGACCATTTAGTCTCAGACCGTTTAGTCTCAGGCCATTTAGACTCAGTCCGTTTAGTCTTAGACCATTTATTTTCAGTTTGTTTAGTCTCAGACCGTTTAGTCTCAGACCATTTAGTCTCAGACTGTTTAGTCTCAGTTTGTTTAGTCTCAGGTCGTTTAGTCTCAGTCCGTTTAGTCTCAGGGCGTTTAGTCTCAGGCCGTTTATTCTCAGACCGTTTAGTCTCAGACCGTTTAGTCTCAGGCTGTTTAGTCTTAGACCGTTTAGTCTCAGACCGTTTAGTCTCAGTCCGTTTAGTCTCAGTTTGTTTAGTCTCAGTTTGTTTAGTCTCAGGTCGTTTAGTCTCAGTCCGTTTAGTCTCAGACCGTTTAGTCTCAGGCCATTTAGTCTCAGGCCGTTTAATCTTAGACCGTTTAGTCTCAGGTAGTTTAGTCTCAGAGCGTTTAGTCTCAGGCCTTTTAGTCTCAGGCCGTTTAGTCTCAGGCCGTTTAGTCTCAGTCCGTTCAGTCTCAGTCCGTTTAGTCTCAGGTAGTTTAGTCTCAGAGCGTTTAGTCTCAGACAGTTTACTCTCAGGTCATTTAGTCTCAGGTAGTTTAGTCTCAGGTCGTTTAGTCTCAGAGCTTTTAGTCTCAGTTTGTTTATTCTCAATTTGTTTAGTCTCATGCCGTTTAGTCTCAGTCCGTTTCGTCTCAGGCCGTTAGTCTCAGTTTGTTTAGTCTCAGTTTGTTTACTCTCAGGCTGTTTAGTCTCAGACCGTTTAATCTCAGTCCGTTTAGTCGCAGACCATTTATTCTCAGTTTGTTTAGTCTCAGACTGTTAATTCTCAGTCCGTTTAGTCTCAGATCGTTTAGTCTCAGACCATTTAGTCTCAGTCCGTTTAGTCTCAGTTTGTTTAGTCTCAGGCTGTTTAGTCTCAGGTCGTTTAGTCTCAAGCCGTTTAGTCTCAGGTCGTTTAGTCTCAGACCGTTTAGTCTCAGGCCGTTTAGTCTCAGGCTGTTTAGTCTCAGGCCGTTTAGTCTCAGTCCATTTAGTCTCAGTTCGTTTAGTCTCAGACCGTTTAGTCTCAGGCCGTTTAGTCTCAGGCTGTTTAGTCTCAGGGCCTTTAGTCTCAGCCCGTTTAGTGTCAGACCATTCAGTGTCAGTCCGTTTAGTCTCGGTTTGTTTAGTCTCAAGCTGTTTAGTCTCAGGTCGTTTAGTCTCAAGCCATTTAGTCTCAGGCCGTTTAGTCTCAGACCGTTTAGTCTCAGGCCGTTTAGTCTCAGGCTGTTTAGTCTCAGGCCATTTAGTCTCAGGTCGTTTAGTCTCAGTGCTTTTAGTTTCAGGCCGTTATGCTCAGGCCGTTTAGTCTCAGGCCGTTTAGTCTCAGACAGTTTAGTCTCAGTTTGTTTGGTCTCAGACCGGTTAGTCTCAGTCCGTTTAGTCTCAGACCGTTTAGTCTCAGACCGTTTAGTCTCAGACCGTTTAGTCTCAGTCCGTTTAGTCTCAGACCATTTAGTCTCAGACCGTTTAGTCTCAGGCCATTTAGACTCAGTCCGTTTAGTCTTAGACCATTTATTTTCAGTTTGTTTAGTCTCAGACCGTTTAGTCTCAGACCATTTAGTCTCAGACTGTTTAGTCTCAGTTTGTTTAGTCTCAGGTCGTTTAGTCTCAGTCCGTTTAGTCTCAGGGCGTTTAGTCTCAGGCCGTTTATTCTCAGACCGTTTAGTCTCAGACCGTTTAGTCTCAGGCTGTTTAGTCTTAGACCGTTTAGTCTCAGACCGTTTAGTCTCAGTCCGTTTAGTCTCAGGCTGTTTAGTCTCAGGGCGTTTAGTCTCAGGTCGTTTAGTCTCAGTGCTTTTAGTTTCAGGCTGTTTAGTCTCAGGCCGTTTAGTCTCAGGCCATTTAGTCTCAGTCGGTTTAGTCTCAGTCCGTTTAGTCTCAGGCCGTTTAGTCTCAGTCCGTTTAGTCTCAGACCGTTTAGTCTCAGAGCGTTTAGTCTCAGGCCGTTTAGTCTCAGGCCGTTTAGTCTCCGTCCGTTTAGTCTCAGTCCGTTTAGTCTCAGGTAGTTTAGTCTCAGGCCATTTAGTCTCAGGTCGTTTAGTCTCAGAGTGTTTAGTGTCAGTTTGTTTATTCTCAGTTTGTTTAGTCTCATGCCATTTAGTCTCAGTCCGTTTCGTCTCAGGCCGTTAGTCTCAGTTTGTTTAGTCTCAGTTTGTTTACTCTCAGGCCGTTTAGTCTCAGACCGTTTAATCTCAGTCCGTTTAGTCGCAGACCGTTTATTCTCAGTTTGTTTAGTCTCAGACTGTTAATTCTCAGTCCGTTTAGTCTCAGATCGTTTAGTCTCAGACCATTTAGTGTCAGTCCGTTTAGTCTCGGTTTGTTTAGTCTCAGGCTGTTTAGTCTCAGGTCGTTTAGTCTCAAGCCATTTAGTCTCAGGCCGTTTAGTCTCAGACAGTTAAGTCTCAGGCCGTTTAGTCTCAGGCTGTTTAGTCTCAGGCCGTTTAGTCTCAGTCCGTTTAGTCTCAGACTGTTTAGTCTCAGTCCGTTTAGTCTCAGTTCGTTTAGTCTCAGACTGTTTAGTCTCAGGCCGTTTAGTCTCAGTCCGTTTAGTCTCAGACCGTTTAGTCTCAGTTTGTTTAGTCTCAGACCGTTTAGTCTCAGGCCGTTTAGTCTCAGTCCGTTTAGTCTCAGACCGTTTATTCTCAGGCCGTTTAGTCTCAGACCATTTAATCTCAGACCGTTTAGATTCAGAGCGTTTAGTCTCAGGCCATTTAGTCTCAGACCGTTTAGTCTCAGACAGTTTAGTCTCAGTTTGTTTGGTCTCAGACCGGTTAGTCTCAGTCCGTTTAGTCTCAGACCGTTTAGTCTCAGACCGTTTAGTCTCAGACCGTTTAGTCTCAGTCCGTTTAGTCTCAGACCGTTTAGTCTCAGGCCATTTAGTCTCAGTCCGTTTAGTCTCAGGTAGTTTAGTCTCAGGCCGTTTAGTCTCAGGTCGTTTAGTCTCAGAGCGTTTAGTCTCAGTTTGTTTATTCTCAGTTTGTTTAGTCTCACGCCGTTTAGTCTCAATCCGTTTCGTCTCAGGCCGTTTAGTCTCAGTCCATTTAGTCTCAGACCGTTTAATCTCAGTCCGTTTAGTCACAGACAATTTATTCTCAGTTTGTTTAGTCTCAGACTGTTAATTCTCAGTCCGTTTAGTCTCAGATCGTTTAGTCTCAGACCATTTAGTCTCAGGTAGTTTAGTCGCAGAGCATTTAGTCTCAGGCCGTTTAGTCTCAGGCCGTTTAGTCTCAGGTCGTTTAGTCTCAGATCGTTTAGTCTCAGACCAATTAGTCGCAGGTAGTTTTGTCGCAGAGCATTTAGTCTCAGGCCGTTTCGTCTCAGTCCGTTTAGTCTCAGACCGTTTAGTCTCAGGTAGTTTAGTCGCAGAGCATTTAGTCTCAGGCCGTTTAGTCTCAGGCCGTTTAGTCTCAGTCCGTTTAGTCTCAGACCGTTTAGTCTCAGAGCGTTTAGTCTCAGGCCATTTAGTCTCAGGCCGTTTAGTCTTAGTCCGTTTAGTCTCAGTCCGTTTAGTCTCAGGTAGTTTAGTCTCAGGCCGTTTAGTCTCAGGTCGTTTAGTCTCAGAGCGTTTAGTCTCAGTTTGTTTATTCTCAGTTTGTTTAGTCTCATGCCGTTTAGTCTCAGTCCGTTTAGTCTCAGACCGTTTAGTCTCAGTTTGTTTAGTCTCAGACCGTTTAGTCTCAGGCCGTTTAGTCTCAGTCCGTTTAGTCTCAGACCGTTTATTCTCAGGCCGTTTAGTCTCAGACCATTTAATCTCAGACCGTTTAGTTTCAGACCGTTTAGTCTCAGTTTGTTTAGACTCAGTCCGTTTAGTCTCAGGCCGTTTAGTCTCAGGTTGTTTAGTCTCAGTCCGTTTAGTCTCAGACCGTTTAGTCTCAGGCTTTTTAGTCTCAGGTCGTTTAGTCTCAAGCCATTTAGTCTCAGGCCGTTTTGTCTCTGACCGTTTAGTCTCAGGTAGTTTAGTCTCAGTTAGTATAGTCTCAGAGCGTTTAGTCTTAGGCCATTTAGTCTCAGGTCGTTTAGTCTCAGAGCGTTTAGACTCAGGCCATTTAGTCTCAGGTCGTTTAGTCTCAGAGCGTTTAGTCTCAGGCCGTTTAGTCTCAGGCCGTTTAGTCTCAGGTCGTTTAGTCTCAGAGCGTTTAGTCTCAGGCCATTTAGTCTCAGGCCGTTTAGACTCAGACCGTTTAGTCTCAGGCCATTTAGTCTCACGCCGTTAAGCCTTAGACCATTTAGTCTCAGTTTGTTTAGTCTCAGACCGTTTAGTCTCAGTCCGTTTAGTCTCAGACCGTTTAGTCTCAGGCCGTTTAGTCTCAGACCGTTTAGTATCAGGCCATTTAGTCTCAAGCCATTTAGTCTCAGGCCGTTTAGTCTCAGACTGTTTCGTCTCAGACTGTTTAATCTCAGGCCGTTTAGTCTCAGACCGTTTAGTCTCAGACCCTTTAGTCTCAGACCGTTTAGTCTCAGTTAGTTTAGTCTCAGTCCGTTTAGTCTCAGACTGTTTAGTCTCAAGCCATTTAGTCTCAGGCCGGTTAGTCTCAGGCCGTTTAGTCTCAGGCCGTTTAGTCTCAGACCGTTTAGTCTCAGACCATTTAGTCTCAGTTTGTTTAGTCTCAAACCGTTTAGTCTCAGGCCATTTAGTCTCAGGTCGTTTAGTCTCAGACCGTTTAGTCTCAGGCCGTTCAGTCAAAGACCATTTAGTCACATACAGTGTAGTCTCAGGCCGTTTAGTCTCAGACCGTTTAGTCTCAGACAGTTTAGTCTCAGTTTGTTTGGTCTCAGACCGGTTAGTCTCAGTCCGTTTAGTCTCAGACCGTTTAGTCCCAGACCGTTTAGTCTCAGACCGTTTAGTCTCAGTCCACTTAGTCTCAGAAAGTTTTGTCTCAGGCCATTTAGTCTCAGTCCGTTTAGTCTTAGACCATTTATTTTCAGTTTGTTTAGTCTCAGACCGTTTAGTCTCAGACCATTTAGTCTCAGACTGTTTAGCCTCAGTTTGTTTAGTCTCAGTTCGTTTAGTCTCAGTCCGTTTAGTCTCAGACTGTTTAGTCTCAGGCCGTTTATTCTCAGACCGCTTAGTCTCAGACCGTTTAGTCTCAGACTGTTTAGTCTTAGACCGTTTAGTCTCAGACCGTTTAGTCTCAGTCCGTTTAGTCTCAGTTTGTTTAGTCTCAGTTTGTTTAGTCTCAGGTCGTTTAGTCTCAGTCCGTTTAGTCTCAGACCGTTTAGTCTCAGGCCGTTTAGTCTCAGGCCGTTTAATCTTAGACCGTTTAGTCTCAGGTAGTTTAGTCTCAGAGCGTTTAGTCTCAGGCCGTTTAGTCTCAGGCCGTTTAGTCTCAGTCCGTTCAGTCTCAGTCCGTTTAGTCTCAGGTAGTTTAGTCTCAGAGCGTTTAGTCTCAGGCCGTTTACTCTCAGGTCATTTAGTCTCAGGCCGTTTAGTCTCAGGTCGTTTAGTCTCAGAGCGTTTAGTCTCAGTTTGTTTATTCTCAATTTGTTTAGTCTCATGCCGTTTAGTCTCAGTCCGTTTCGTCTCAGGCCGTTAGTCTCAGTTTGTATAATCTCAGTTTGTTTACTCTCAGGCTGTTTAGTCTCAGACCGTTTAATCTCAGTCCGTTTAGTCGCAGACCATTTATTCTCAGTTTGTTTAGTCTCAGACTGTAAATTCTCAGTCCATTTAGTCTCAGATCGTTTAGTCTCAGACCATTTAGTCTCAGTCCGTTTAGTCTCGGTTTGTTTAGTCTCAGGCTGTTTAGTCTCAGGGCGTTTAGTCTCAAGCCATTTACTCTCAGGCCGTTTAGTCTCAGACCGTTTAGTGTCAGGCCATTTAGTCTCAGGCAGTTTAGTCTCAGGCCATTTAGTCTCAGGTCGTTTAGTCTCAGTGCTTTGAGTCTCAGGCCATTTAGTCACAGGCCGTTTAGTCTCAGTCCGTTTAGTCTCAGTCCGTTTAGTCTCAGGTAGTTTAGTCTCAGACCATTTAGTCTCAGGTAGTTTAGTCGCAGAGCATTTAGTCTCAGGCCGTTTAGTCTCAGGCCGTTTAGTCTCAGGTCGTTTAGTCTCAGATCGTTTAGTCTCAGACCAATTAGTCGCAGGTAGTTTTGTCACAGAGCATTTAGTCTCAGGCCGTTTCGTCTCAGTCCGTTTAGTCTCAGACCGTTTAGTCTCAGGTAGTTTAGTCGCAGAGCATTTAGTCTCAGGCCGTTTAGTCTCAGGCCGTTTAGTCTCAGTCCGTTTAGTCTCAGACCGTTTAGTCTCAGAGCGTTTAGTCTCAGGCCATTTAGTCTCAGGCCGTTTAGTCTTAGTCCGTTTAGTCTCAGTCCGTTTAGTCTCAGGTAGTTTAGTCTCAGGCCGTTTAGTCTCAGGTCGTTTAGTCTCAGAGCGTTTAGTCTCAGTTTGTTTATTCTCAGTTTGTTTAGTCTCATGCCGTTTAGTCTCAGTCCGTTTAGTCTCAGACCGTTTAGTCTCAGTTTGTTTAGTCTCAGACCGTTTAGTCTCAGGCCGTTTAGTCTCAGTCCGTTTAGTCTCAGACCGTTTATTCTCAGGCCGTTTAGTCTCAGACCATTTAATCTCAGACCGTTTAGTTTCAGACCGTTTAGTCTCAGTTTGTTTAGACTCAGTCCGTTTAGTCTCAGGCCGTTTAGTCTCAGGTTGTTTAGTCTCAGTCCGTTTAGTCTCAGGCCGTTAAGTCGCAGTTTGTTTAGTCTCAGACCGTTTAGTCTCAGGCTTTTTAGTCTCAGGTCGTTTAGTCTCAAGCCATTTAGTCTCAGGCCGTTTTGTCTCAGACCGTTTAGTCTCAGGTAGTTTAGTCTCAGTTAGTATAGTCTCAGAGCGTTTAGTCTTAGGCCATTTAGTCTCAGGTCGTTTAGTCTCAGAGCGTTTAGTCTCAGGCCGTTTAGTCTCAGGCCGTTTAGTCTCAGGTCGTTTAGTCTCAGAGCGTTTAGTCTCAGGCCATTTAGTCTCAGGCCGTTTAGACTCAGACCGTTTAGTCTCAGGCCATTTAGTCTCAGGCCGTTAAGCCTTAGACCATTTAGTCTCAGTTTGTTTAGTCTCAGACCGTTTAGTCTCAGTCCGTTTAGTCTCAGACCGTTTAGTCTCAGGCCGTTTAGTCTCAGACCGTTTAGTATCAGGCCATTTAGTCTCAAGCCATTTAGTCTCAGGCCGTTTAGTCTCAGACTGTTTCGTCTCAGACTGTTTAATCTCAGGCCGTTTAGTCTCAGACCGTTTAGTCTCAGACCCTTTAGTCTCAGACCGTTTAGTCTCAGTTAGTTTAGTCTCAGTCCGTTTAGTCTCAGACTGTTTAGTCTCAAGCCATTTAGTCTCAGGCCGGTTAGTCTCAGGCCGTTTAGTCTCAGGCCGTTTAGTCTCAGACCGTTTAGTCTCAGACCATTTAGTCTCAGTTTGTTTAGTCTAAAACCGTTTAGTCTCAGGCCATTTAGTCTCAGGTCGTTTAGTCTCAGACCGTTTAGTCTCAGGCCGTTCAGTCAAAGACCATTTAGTCACATACAGTGTAGTCTCAGGCCGTTTAGTCTCAGACCGTTTAGTCTCAGACAGTTTAGTCTCAGTTTGTTTGGTCTCAGACCGGTTAGTCTCAGTCCGTTTAGTCTCAGACCGTTTAGTCTCAGTCCACTTAGTCTCAGAAAGTTTAGTCTCAGGCCATTTAGTCTCAGTCCGTTTAGTCTTAGACCATTTATTTTCAGTTTGTTTAGTCTCAGACCGTTTAGTCTCAGACCATTTAGTCTCAGACTGTTTAGCCTCAGTTTGTTTAGTCTCAGTTCGTTTAGTCTCAGTCCGTTTAGTCTCAGACTGTTTAGTCTCAGGCCGTTTATTCTCAGACCGCTTAGTCTCAGACCGTTTAGTCTCAGACTGTTTAGTCTTAGACCGTTTAGTCTCAGACCGTTTAGTCTCAGTCCGTTTAGTCTCTGTTTGTTTAGTCTCAGTTTGTTTAGTCTCAGGTCGTTTAGTCTCAGTCCGTTTAGTCTCAGACCGTTTAGTCTCAGGCCGTTTAGTCTCAGGCCGTTTAATCTTAGACCGTTTAGTCTCAGGTAGTTTAGTCTCAGAGCGTTTAGTCTCAGGCCGTTTAGTCTCAGGCCGTTTAGTCTCAGTCCGTTCAGTCTCAGTCCGTTTAGTCTCAGGTAGTTTAGTCTCAGAGCGTTTAGTCTCAGGCCGTTTACTCTCAGGTCATTTAGTCTCAGGCCGTTTAGTCTCAGGTCGTTTAGTCTCAGAGCGTTTAGTCTCAGGCCGTTTATTCTCAATTTGTTTAGTCTCATGCCGTTTAGTCTCAGTCCGTTTCGTCTCAGGCCGTTAGTCTCAGTTTGTATAATCTCAGTTTGTTTACTCTCAGGCTGTTTAGTCTCAGACCGTTTAATCTCAGTCCGTTTAGTCGCAGACCATTTATTCTCAGTTTGTTTAGTCTCAGACTGTAAATTCTCAGTCCATTTAGTCTCAGATCGTTTAGTCTCAGACCATTTAGTCTCAGTCCGTTTAGTCTCGGTTTGTTTAGTCTCAGGCTGTTTAGTCTCAGGGCGTTTAGTCTCAAGCCATTTACTCTCAGGCCGTTTAGTCTCAGACCGTTTAGTCTCAGGTCGTTTAGTCTCAGTGCTTTGAGTCTCAGGCCATTTAGTCACAGGCCGTTTAGTCTCAGTCCGTTTAGTCTCAGTCCGTTTAGTCTCAGGTAGTTTAGTCTCAGGCCGTTTAGTCTCAGGTCGTTTAGTCTCAGAGCGTTTAGTCTCAGTTTGTTTATTCTCAGTTTGTTTAGTCTCACGCCGTTTAGTCTCAATCCGTTTCGTCTCAGGCCGTTTAGTCTCAGTCCATTTAGTCTCAGACCGTTTAATCTCAGTCCGTTTAGTCACAGACAATTTATTCTCAGTTTGTTTAGTCTCAGACTGTTAATTCTCAGTCCGTTTAGTCTCAGATCGTTTAGTCTCAGACCATTTAGTCTCAGGTAGTTTAGTCGCAGAGCATTTAGTCTCAGGCCGTTTAGTCTCAGGCCGTTTAGTCTCAGGTCGTTTAGTCTCAGATCGTTTAGTCTCAGACCAATTAGTCGCAGGTAGTTTTGTCGCAGAGCATTTAGTCTCAGGCCGTTTCGTCTCAGTCCGTTTAGTCTCAGACCGTTTAGTCTCAGGTAGTTTAGTCGCAGAGCATTTAGTCTCAGGCCGTTTAGTCTCAGGCCGTTTAGTCTCAGTCCGTTTAGTCTCAGACCATTTAGTCTCAGAGCGTTTAGTCTCAGGCCATTTAGTCTCAGGCCGTTTAGTCTTAGTCCGTTTAGTCTCAGTCCGTTTAGTCTCAGGTAGTTTAGTCTCAGGCCGTTTAGTCTCAGGTCGTTTAGTCTCAGAGCGTTTAGTCTCAGTTTGTTTATTCTCAGTTTGTTTAGTCTCATGCCGTTTAGTCTCAATCCGTTTCGTCTCAGGCCATTTAGTCTCAGTTTGTTTAGTCTCAGTTTTTTTAGTCTCAGGCCGTTTAGTCTCAGAACGTTTAATCTCAGTCCGTTTAGTCAAAGACCATTTATTCTCAGTTTGTTTAGTCTCAGACTGTTAATTCTCAGTCCGTTTAGTCTCAGATCGTTTAGTCTCAGACCATTTAGTCTCCGTCCGTTTAGTCTCGGTTTGTTTAGTCTCAGGCTGCTTAGTCTCAGGTCGTTTAGTCTCAAGTCATTTAGTCTCAGGCCGTTTAGTCTCAGACCGTTCAGTCTCAGGCCATTTAGTCTCAGGCTGTTTAGTCTCAGGCCGTTTAGTCTCAGTTCATTTCGTCTCAGTTCGTTTAGTCTCAGACCGTTTAGTCACAGTCCGTTTAGTCTCAGGCTGTTTAGTCTCAGGCCGTTTAGTCTCAGGCCATTTAGTGTCAGACAGTAAAGTGTCAGTCCGTTTAGTCTCAGGCCATTTAGTCTCAGTCTGTTTAGTCGTGGACCATTTAGTCTCAGTTTGTTTAGTCTCAGGCCGTTTAGTCTCAGTCCGTTTAGACTCAGACCGTTTAGTCTCAGTCCGTTTAGTCTCAGACCATTTAGTCTCAGACCGTTTAGTCTCAGGCCATTTAGTCTCAGTCCGTTTAGTCTTAGACCATTTATTTTCAGTTTGTTTAGTCTCAGACCGTTTAGTCTCAGACCATTTAGTCTCAGACTGTTTAGTCTCAGTTTGTTTAGTCTCAGGTCGTTTAGTCTCAGTCCGTTTAGTCTCAGACCGTTTAGTCTCAGGCCATTTAGTCTAAGGCTGTTTAGTCTCAGGCCGTTTAGTCTCAGTCCGTTTAGTCTCAGACTGCTTAGTCTCAGTCCGTTTAGTCTCAGTTCGTTTAGTCTCAGACTGTTTAGTCTCAGGCCGTTTAGTCTCAGTCCGTTTAGTCTCAGACCGTTTAGTCTCAGTTTGTTTAGTCTCAGACCGTTTAGTCTCAGGCCGTTTAGTCTCAGTCCGTTTAGTCTCAGACCGTTTATTCTCAGGCCGTTTAATCTCAGACCATTTAATCTCAGTCCGTTTAGTTTCAGACCGTTTAGTCGCAGTTTGTTTAGACTCAGTCCGTTTAGTCTCAGGCCGTTTAGTCTCAGGTTGTTTAGTCTCAGTCCGTTTAGTCTCAGGCCGTTAAGTAGCAGTTTGTTTAATCTCAGACCGTTTAGTCTCAGGCCGTTTAGTCTCAGGTCGTTTAGTCTCAAGCCATTTAGTCTCAGTCCGTTTAGTCTTAGACCATTTATTTTCAGTTTGTTTAGTCTCAGACCGTTTAGTCTCAGACCATTTAGTCTCAGACTGTTTAGCCTCAGTTTGTTTAGTCTCAGTTCGTTTAGTCTCAGTCCGTTTAGTCTCAGACTGTTTAGTCTCAGGCCGTTTATTCTCAGACCGCTTAGTCTCAGACCGTTTAGTCTCAGACTGTTTAGTCTTAGACCGTTTAGTCTCAGACCGTTTAGTCTCAGTCCGTTTAGTCTCAGTTTGTTTAGTCTCAGTTTGTTTAGTCTCAGGTCGTTTAGTCTCAGTCCGTTTAGTCTCAGAGCGTTTAGTCTCAGGCCGTTTAGTCTCAGGCCGTTTAGTCTCAGGTCGTTTAGTCTCAGAGCGTTTAGTCTCAGGCCATTTAGTCTCAGGCCGTTTAGACTCAGACCGTTTAGTCTCAGGCCATTTAGTCTCAGGCCGTTAAGCCTTAGACCATTTAGTCTCAGTTTGTTTAGTCTCAGACCGTTTAGTCTCAGTCCGTTTAGTCTCAGACCGTTTAGTCTCAGGCCGTTTAGTCTCAGACCGTTTAGTATCAGGCCATTTAGTCTCAAGCCATTTAGTCTCAGGCCGTTTAGTCTCAGACTGTTTCGTCTCAGACTGTTTAATCTCAGGCCGTTTAGTCTCAGACCGTTTAGTCTCAGACCCTTTAGTCTCAGA
This sequence comes from Carcharodon carcharias, assembly GCF_017639515.1. Classification (NCBI taxonomy): domain Eukaryota; kingdom Metazoa; phylum Chordata; class Chondrichthyes; order Lamniformes; family Lamnidae; genus Carcharodon; species Carcharodon carcharias. Next base: position 149,214,705 of record NC_054480.1, on the reverse strand, counting down.
CCGTTTAGTCTCAGTTAGTTTAGTCTCAGTCCGTTTAGTCTCAGACTGTTTAGTCTCAAGCCATTTAGTCTCAGGCCGGTTAGTCTCAGGCCGTTTAGTCTCAGGCCGTTTAGTCTCAGACCGTTTAGTCTCAGACCATTTAGTCTCAGTGTGTTTAGTCTCAGACCGTTTAGTCTCAGGCCATTTAGTCTCAGGTCGTTTAGTCTCAGACCGTTTAGTCTCAGGCCGTTCAGTCAAAGACCATTTAGTCACATACAGTGTAGTCTCAGGCCGTTTAGTCTCAGACCGTTTAGTCTCAGACAGTTTAGTCTCAGTTTGTTTGGTCTCAGACCGGTTAGTCTCAGTCCGTTTAGTCTCAGACCGTTTAGTCCCAGACCGTTTAGTCTCAGACCGTTTAGTCTCAGTCCACTTAGTCTCAGAAAGTTTAGTCTCAGGCCATTTAGTCTCAGTCCGTTTAGTCTTAGACCATTTATTTTCAGTTTGTTTAGTCTCAGACCGTTTAGTCTCAGACCATTTAGTCTCAGACTGTTTAGCCTCAGTTTGTTTAGTCTCAGTTCGTTTAGTCTCAGTCCGTTTAGTCTCAGACTGTTTAGTCTCAGGCCGTTTATTCTCAGACCGTTTAGTCTCAAACCGTTTAGTCTCAGACTGTTTAGTCTTAGACCGTTTAGTCTCAGACCGTTTAGTCTCAGGTCGTTTAGTCTCAGTCCGTTTAGTCTCAGACCGTTTAGTCTCAGGCCATTTAGTCTCAGGCCGTTTAATCTTAGACCGTTTAGTCTCAGGTAGTTTAGTCTCAGAGCGTTTAGTCTCAGGCCGTTTAGTCTCAGGCCGTTTAGTCTCAGTCCGTTCAGTCTCAGTCCGTTTAGTCTCAGGTAGTTTAGTCTCAGAGCGTTTAGTCTCAGGCCGTTTACTCTCAGGTCATTTAGTCTCAGGCCGTTTAGTCTCAGGTCGTTTAGTCTCAGAGCGTTTAGTCTCAGTTTGTTTATTCTCAATTTGTTTAGTCTCATGCCGTTTAGTCTCAGTCCGTTTCGTCTCAGGCCGTTAGTCTCAGTTTGTATAATCTCAGTTTGTTTACTCTCAGGCTGTTTAGTCTCAGACCGTTTAATCTCAGTCCGTTTAGTCGCAGACCATTTATTCTCAGTTTGTTTAGTCTCAGACTGTAAATTCTCAGTCCATTTAGTCTCAGATCGTTTAGTCTCAGACCATTTAGTCTCAGTCCGTTTAGTCTCGGTTTGTTTAGTCTCAGGCTGTTTAGTCTCAGGGCGTTTAGTCTCAAGCCATTTACTCTCAGGCCGTTTAGTCTCAGACCGTTTAGTGTCAGGCCATTTAGTCTCAGGCAGTTTAGTCTCAGGCCATTTAGTCTCAGGTCGTTTAGTCTCAGTGCTTTGAGTCTCAGGCCATTTAGTCACAGGCCGTTTAGTCTCAGTCCGTTTAGTCTCAGTCCGTTTAGTCTCAGGTAGTTTAGTCTCAGGCCGTTTAGTCTCAGGTCGTTTAGTCTCAGAGCGTTTAGTCTCAGTTTGTTTATTCTCAGTTTGTTTAGTCTCACGCCGTTTAGTCTCAATCCGTTTCGTCTCAGGCCGTTTAGTCTCAGTCCATTTAGTCTCAGACCGTTTAATCTCAGTCCGTTTAGTCACAGACAATTTATTCTCAGTTTGTTTAGTCTCAGACTGTTAATTCTCAGTCCGTTTAGTCTCAGATCGTTTAGTCTCAGACCATTTAGTCTCAGGTAGTTTAGTCGCAGAGCATTTAGTCTCAGGCCGTTTAGTCTCAGGCCGTTTAGTCTCAGGTCGTTTAGTCTCAGATCGTTTAGTCTCAGACCAATTAGTCGCAGGTAGTTTTGTCGCAGAGCATTTAGTCTCAGGCCGTTTCGTCTCAGTCCGTTTAGTCTCAGACCGTTTAGTCTCAGGTAGTTTAGTCGCAGAGCATTTAGTCTCAGGCCGTTTAGTCTCAGGCCGTTTAGTCTCAGTCCGTTTAGTCTCAGACCGTTTAGTCTCAGAGCGTTTAGTCTCAGGCCATTTAGTCTCAGGCCGTTTAGTCTTAGTCCGTTTAGTCTCAGTCCGTTTAGTCTCAGGTAGTTTAGTCTCAGGCCGTATAGTCTCAGGTCGTTTAGTCTCAGAGCGTTTAGTCTCAGTTTGTTTATTCTCAGTTTGTTTAGTCTCATGCCGTTTAGTCTCAGTCCGTTTAGTCTCAGACCGTTTAGTCTCAGTTTGTTTAGTCTCAGACCGTTTAGTCTCAGGCCGTTTAGTCTCAGTCCGTTTAGTCTCAGACCGTTTATTCTCAGGCCGTTTAGTCTCAGGCCGTTAAGTCGCAGTTTGTTTAGTCTCAGACCGTTTAGTCTCAGGCTTTTTAGTCTCAGGTCGTTTAGTCTCAAGCCATTTAGTCTCAGGCCGTTTTGTCTCAGACCGTTTAGTCTCAGGTAGTTTAGTCTCAGTTAGTATAGTCTCAGAGCGTTTAGTCTTAGGCCATTTAGTCTCAGGTCGTTTAGTCTCAGAGCGTTTAGACTCAGGCCATTTAGTCTCAGGTCGTTTAGTCTCAGAGCGTTTAGTCTCAGGCCGTTTAGTCTCAGGCCGTTTAGTCTCAGGTCGTTTAGTCTCAGAGCGTTTAGTCTCAGGCCATTTAGTCTCAGGCCGTTTAGACTCAGACCGTTTAGTCTCAGGCCATTTAGTCTCACGCCGTTAAGCCTTAGACCATTTAGTCTCAGTTTGTTTAGTCTCAGACCGTTTAGTCTCAGTCCGTTTAGTCTCAGACCGTTTAGTCTCAGGCCGTTTAGTCTCAGACCGTTTAGTATCAGGACATTTAGTCTCAAGCCATTTAGTCTCAGGCCGTTTAGTCTCAGACTGTTTCGTCTCAGACTGTTTAATCTCAGGCCGTTTAGTCTCAGACCGTTTAGTCTCAGACCCTTTAGTCTCAGACCGTTTAGTCTCAGTTAGTTTAGTCTCAGTCCGTTTAGTCTCAGACTGTTTAGTCTCAAGCCATTTAGTCTCAGGCCGGTTAGTCTCAGGCCGTTTAGTCTCAGGCCGTTTAGTCTCAGACCGTTTAGTCTCAGACCATTTAGTCTCAGTTTGTTTAGTCTCAAACCGTTTAGTCTCAGGCCATTTAGTCTCAGGTCGTTTAGTCTCAGACCGTTTAGTCTCAGGCCGTTCAGTCAAAGACCATTTAGTCACATACAGTGTAGTCTCAGGCCGTTTAGTCTCAGACCGTTTAGTCTCAGACAGTTTAGTCTCAGTTTGTTTGGTCTCAGACCGGTTAGTCTCAGTCCGTTTAGTCTCAGACCGTTTAGTCCCAGACCGTTTAGTCTCAGACCGTTTAGTCTCAGTCCACTTAGTCTCAGAAAGTTTAGTCTCAGGCCATTTAGTCTCAGTCCGTTTAGTCTTAGACCATTTATTTTCAGTTTGTTTAGTCTCAGACCGTTTAGTCTCAGACCATTTAGTCTCAGACTGTTTAGCCTCAGTTTGTTTAGTCTCAGTTCGTTTAGTCTCAGTCCGTTTAGTCTCAGACTGTTTAGTCTCAGGCCGTTTATTCTCAGACCGCTTAGTCTCAGACCGTTTAGTCTCAGACTGTTTAGTCTTAGACCGTTTAGTCTCAGACCGTTTAGTCTCAGTCCGTTTAGTCTCAGTTTGTTTAGTCTCAGTTTGTTTAGTCTCAGGTCGTTTAGTCTCAGTCCGTTTAGTCTCAGACCGTTTAGTCTCAGGCCGTTTAGTCTCAGGCCGTTTAATCTTAGACCGTTTAGTCTCAGGTAGTTTAGTCTCAGAGCGTTTAGTCTCAGGCCGTTTAGTCTCAGGCCGTTTAGTCTCAGTCCGTTCAGTCTCAGTCCGTTTAGTCTCAGGTAGTTTAGTCTCAGAGCGTTTAGTCTCAGGCCGTTTACTCTCAGGTCATTTAGTCTCAGGCCGTTTAGTCTCAGGTCGTTTAGTCTCAGAGCGTTTAGTCTCAGTTTGTTTATTCTCAATTTGTTTAGTCTCATGCCGTTTAGTCTCAGTCCGTTTCGTCTCAGGCCGTTAGTCTCAGTTTGTATAATCTCAGTTTGTTTACTCTCAGGCTGTTTAGTCTCAGACCGTTTAATCTCAGTCCGTTTAGTCGCAGACCATTTATTCTCAGTTTGTTTAGTCTCAGACTGTAAATTCTCAGTCCATTTAGTCTCAGATCGTTTAGTCTCAGACCATTTAGTCTCAGTCCGTTTAGTCTCGGTTTGTTTAGTCTCAGGCTGTTTAGTCTCAGGGCGTTTAGTCTCAAGCCATTTACTCTCAGGCCGTTTAGTCTCAGACCGTTTAGTGTCAGGCCATTTAGTCTCAGGCAGTTTAGTCTCAGGCCATTTAGTCTCAGGTCGTTTAGTCTCAGTGCTTTGAGTCTCAGGCCATTTAGTCACAGGCCGTTTAGTCTCAGTCCGTTTAGTCTCAGTCCGTTTAGTCTCAGGTAGTTTAGTCTCAGGCCGTTTAGTCTCAGGTCGTTTAGTCTCAGAGCGTTTAGTCTCAGTTTGTTTATTCTCAGTTTGTTTAGTCTCACGCCGTTTAGTCTCAATCCGTTTCGTCTCAGGCCGTTTAGTCTCAGTCCATTTAGTCTCAGACCGTTTAATCTCAGTCCGTTTAGTCACAGACAATTTATTCTCAGTTTGTTTAGTCTCAGACTGTTAATTCTCAGTCCGTTTAGTCTCAGATCGTTTAGTCTCAGACCATTTAGTCTCAGGTAGTTTAGTCGCAGAGCATTTAGTCTCAGGCCGTTTAGTCTCAGGCCGTTTAGTCTCAGGTCGTTTAGTCTCAGATCGTTTAGTCTCAGACCAATTAGTCTCAGGTAGTTTTGTCGCAGAGCATTTAGTCTCAGGCCGTTTCGTCTCAGTCCGTTTAGTCTCAGACCGTTTAGTCTCAGGTAGTTTAGTCGCAGAGCATTTAGTCTCAGGCCGTTTAGTCTCAGGCCGTTTAGTCTCAGTCCGTTTAGTCTCAGACCGTTTAGTCTCAGAGCGTTTAGTCTCAGGCCATTTAGTCTCAGGCCGTTTAGTCTTAGTCCGTTTAGTCTCAGTCCGTTTAGTCTCAGGTAGTTTATTCTCAGGCCGTTTAGTCTCAGGTCGTTTAGTCTCAGAGCGTTTAGTCTCAGTTTGTTTATTCTCAGTTTGTTTAGTCTCATGCCGTTTAGTCTCAATCCGTTTCGTCTCAGGCCATTTAGTCTCAGTTTGTTTAGTCTCAGTTTTTTTAGTCTCAGGCCGTTTAGTCTCAGAACGTTTAATCTCAGTCCGTTTAGTCAAAGACCATTTATTCTCAGTTTGTTTAGTCTCAGACTGTTAATTCTCAGTCCGTTTAGTCTCAGATCGTTTAGTCTCAGACCATTTAGTCTCCGTCCGTTTAGTCTCGGTTTGTTTAGTCTCAGGCTGCTTAGTCTCAGGTCGTTTAGTCTCAAGTCATTTAGTCTCAGGCCGTTTAGTCTCAGACCGTTCAGTCTCAGGCCGTTTAGTCTCAGGCTGTTTAGTCTCAGGCCGTTTAGTCTCAGTTCATTTCGTCTCAGTTCGTTTAGTCTCAGACCGTTTAGTCACAGTCCGTTTAGTCTCAGGCTGTTTAGTCTCAGGCCGTTTAGTCTCAGGCCATTTAGTGTCAGACAGTAAAGTGTCAGTCCGTTTAGTCTCAGGCCATTTAGTCTCAGTCTGTTTAGTCGTGGACCATTTAGTCTCAGTTTGTTTAGTCTCAGGCCGTTTAGTCTCAGTCCGTTTAGACTCAGACCGTTTAGTCTCAGTCCGTTTAGTCTCAGACCATTTAGTCTCAGACCGTTTAGTCTCAGGCCATTTAGTCTCAGTCCGTTTAGTCTTAGACCATTTATTTTCAGTTTGTTTAGTCTCAGACCGTTTAGTCTCAGACCATTTAGTCTCAGACTGTTTAGTCTCAGTTTGTTTAGTCTCAGGTCGTTTAGTCTCAGTCCGTTTAGTCTCAGACCGTTTAGTCTCAGGCCATTTAGTCTAAGGCTGTTTAGTCTCAGGCCGTTTAGTCTCAGTCCGTTTAGTCTCAGACTGCTTAGTCTCAGTCCGTTTAGTCTCAGTTCGTTTAGTCTCAGACTGTTTAGTCTCAGGCCGTTTAGTCTCAGTCCGTTTAGTCTCAGACCGTTTAGTCTCAGTTTGTTTAGTCTCAGACCGTTTAGTCTCAGGCCGTTTAGTCTCAGTCCGTTTAGTCTCAGACCGTTTATTCTCAGGCCGTTTAGTCTCAGACCATTTAATCTCAGTCCGTTTAGTTTCAGACCGTTTAGTCGCAGTTTGTTTAGACTCAGTCCGTTTAGTCTCAGGCCGTTTAGTCTCAGGTTGTTTAGTCTCAGTCCGTTTAGTCTCAGGCCGTTAAGTAGCAGTTTGTTTAATCTCAGACCGTTTAGTCTCAGGCCGTTTAGTCTCAGGTCGTTTAGTCTCAAGCCATTTAGTCTCAGTCCGTTTAGTCTTAGACCATTTATTTTCAGTTTGTTTAGTCTCAGACCGTTTAGTCTCAGACCATTTAGTCTCAGACTGTTTAGCCTCAGTTTGTTTAGTCTCAGTTCGTTTAGTCTCAGTCCGTTTAGTCTCAGACTGTTTAGTCTCAGGCCGTTTATTCTCAGACCGCTTAGTCTCAGACCGTTTAGTCTCAGACTGTTTAGTCTTAGACCGTTTAGTCTCAGACCGTTTAGTCTCAGTCCGTTTAGTCTCAGTTTGTTTAGTCTCAGTTTGTTTAGTCTCAGGTCGTTTAGTCTCAGTCCGTTTAGTCTCAGAGCGTTTAGTCTCAGGCCGTTTAGTCTCAGGCCGTTTAGTCTCAGGTCGTTTAGTCTCAGAGCGTTTAGTCTCAGGCCATTTAGTCTCAGGCCGTTTAGACTCAGACCGTTTAGTCTCAGGCCATTTAGTCTCAGGCCGTTAAGCCTTAGACCATTTAGTCTCAGTTTGTTTAGTCTCAGACCGTTTAGTCTCAGTCCGTTTAGTCTCAGACCGTTTAGTCTCAGGCCGTTTAGTCTCAGACCGTTTAGTATCAGGCCATTTAGTCTCAAGCCATTTAGTCTCAGGCCGTTTAGTCTCAGACTGTTTCGTCTCAGACTGTTTAATCTCAGGCCGTTTAGTCTCAGACCGTTTAGTCTCAGACCCTTTAGTCTCAGACCGTTTAGTCTCAGTTAGTTTAGTCTCAGTCCGTTTAGTCTCAGACTGTTTAGTCTCAAGCCATTTAGTCTCAGGCCGGTTAGTCTCAGGCCGTTTAGTCTCAGGCCGTTTAGTCTCAGACCGTTTAGTCTCAGACCATTTAGTCTCAGTTTGTTTAGTCTCAGACCGTTTAGTCTCAGGCCATTTAGTCTCAGGTCGTTTAGTCTCAGACCGTTTAGTCTCAGGCCGTTCAGTCAAAGACCATTTAGTCACATACAGTGTAGTCTCAGGCCGTTTAGTCTCAGACCGTTTAGTCTCAGACAGTTTAGTCTCAGTTTGTTTGGTCTCAGACCGGTTAGTCTCAGTCCGTTTAGTCTCAGTCCGTTTAGTCTCAGGTAGTTTAGTCTCAGGCCGTTTAGTCTCAGGTCGTTTAGTCTCAGAGCGTTTAGTCTCAGTTTGTTTATTCTCAGTTTGTTTAGTCTCACGCCGTTTAGTCTCAATCCGTTTCGTCTCAGGCCGTTTAGTCTCAGTCCATTTAGTCTCAGACCGTTTAATCTCAGTCCGTTTAGTCACAGACAATTTATTCTCAGTTTGTTTAGTCTCAGACTGTTAATTCTCAGTCCGTTTAGTCTCAGATCGTTTAGTCTCAGACCATTTAGTCTCAGGTAGTTTAGTCGCAGAGCATTTAGTCTCAGGCCGTTTAGTCTCAGGCCGTTTAGTCTCAGGTCGTTTAGTCTCAGATCGTTTAGTCTCAGACCAATTAGTCGCAGGTAGTTTTGTCGCAGAGCATTTAGTCTCAGGCCGTTTCGTCTCAGTCCGTTTAGTCTCAGACCGTTTAGTCTCAGGTAGTTTAGTCGCAGAGCATTTAGTCTCAGGCCGTTTAGTCTCAGGCCGTTTAGTCTCAGTCCGTTTAGTCTCAGACCGTTTAGTCTCAGAGCGTTTAGTCTCAGGCCATTTAGTCTCAGGCCGTTTAGTCTTAGTCCGTTTAGTCTCAGTCCGTTTAGTCTCAGGTAGTTTATTCTCAGGCCGTTTAGTCTCAGGTCGTTTAGTCTCAGAGCGTTTAGTCTCAGTTTGTTTATTCTCAGTTCGTTTAGTCTCAATCCGTTTCGTCTCAGGCCATTTAGTCTCAGTTTGTTTAGTCTCAGTTTTTTTAGTCTCAGGCCGTTTAGTCTCAGAACGTTTAATCTCAGTCCGTTTAGTCAAAGACCATTTATTCTCAGTTTGTTTAGTCTCAGACTGTTAATTCTCAGTCCGTTTAGTCTCAGATCGTTTAGTCTCAGACCATTTAGTCTCCGTCCGTTTAGTCTCGGTTTGTTTAGTCTCAGGCTGCTTAGTCTCAGGTCGTTTAGTCTCAAGTCATTTAGTCTCAGGCCGTTTAGTCTCAGACCGTTCAGTCTCAGGCCGTTTAGTCTCAGGCTGTTTAGTCTCAGGCCGTTTAGTCTCAGTTCATTTCGTCTCAGTTCGTTTAGTCTCAGACCGTTTAGTCACAGTCCGTTTAGTCTCAGGCTGTTTAGTCTCAGGCCGTTTAGTCTCAGGCCATTTAGTGTCAGACAGTAAAGTGTCAGTCCGTTTAGTCTCAGGCCATTTAGTCTCAGTCTGTTTAGTCGTGGACCATTTAGTCTCAGTTTGTTTAGTCTCAGGCCGTTTAGTCTCAGTCCGTTTAGACTCAGACCGTTTAGTCTCAGTCCGTTTAGTCTCAGACCATTTAGTCTCAGACCGTTTAGTCTCAGGCCATTTAGTCTCAGTCCGTTTAGTCTTAGACCATTTATTTTCAGTTTGTTTAGTCTCAGACCGTTTAGTCTCAGACCATTTAGTCTCAGACTGTTTAGTCTCAGTTTGTTTAGTCTCAGGTCGTTTAGTCTCAGTCCGTTTAGTCTCAGACCGTTTAGTCTCAGGCCATTTAGTCTAAGGCTGTTTAGTCTCAGGCCGTTTAGTCTCAGTCCGTTTAGTCTCAGACTGCTTAGTCTCAGTCCGTTTAGTCTCAGTTCGTTTAGTCTCAGACTGTTTAGTCTCAGGCCGTTTAGTCTCAGTCCGTTTAGTCTCAGACCGTTTAGTCTCAGTTTGTTTAGTCTCAGACCGTTTAGTCTCAGGCCGTTTAGTCTCAGTCCGTTTAGTCTCAGACCGTTTATTCTCAGGCCGTTTAGTCTCAGACCATTTAATCTCAGTCCGTTTAGTTTCAGACCGTTTAGTCGCAGTTTGTTTAGACTCAGTCCGTTTAGTCTCAGGCCGTTTAGTCTCAGGTTGTTTAGTCTCAGTCCGTTTAGTCTCAGGCCGTTAAGTAGCAGTTTGTTTAATCTCAGACCGTTTAGTCTCAGGCCGTTTAGTCTCAGGTCGTTTAGTCTCAAGCCATTTAGTCTCAGTCCGTTTAGTCTTAGACCATTTATTTTCAGTTTGTTTAGTCTCAGACCGTTTAGTCTCAGACCATTTAGTCTCAGACTGTTTAGCCTCAGTTTGTTTAGTCTCAGTTCGTTTAGTCTCAGTCCGTTTAGTCTCAGACTGTTTAGTCTCAGGCCGTTTATTCTCAGACCGCTTAGTCTCAGACCGTTTAGTCTCAGACTGTTTAGTCTTAGACCGTTTAGTCTCAGACCGTTTAGTCTCAGTCCGTTTAGTCTCAGTTTGTTTAGTCTCAGTTTGTTTAGTCTCAGGTCGTTTAGTCTCAGTCCGTTTAGTCTCAGAGCGTTTAGTCTCAGGCCGTTTAGTCTCAGGCCGTTTAGTCTCAGGTCGTTTAGTCTCAGAGCGTTTAGTCTCAGGCCATTTAGTCTCAGGCCGTTTAGACTCAGACCGTTTAGTCTCAGGCCATTTAGTCTCAGGCCGTTAAGCCTTAGACCATTTAGTCTCAGTTTGTTTAGTCTCAGACCGTTTAGTCTCAGTCCGTTTAGTCTCAGACCGTTTAGTCTCAGGCCGTTTAGTCTCAGACCGTTTAGTATCAGGCCATTTAGTCTCAAGCCATTTAGTCTCAGGCCGTTTAGTCTCAGACTGTTTCGTCTCAGACTGTTTAATCTCAGGCCGTTTAGTCTCAGACCGTTTAGTCTCAGACCCTTTAGTCTCAGACCGTTTAGTCTCAGTTAGTTTAGTCTCAGTCCGTTTAGTCTCAGACTGTTTAGTCTCAAGCCATTTAGTCTCAGGCCGGTTAGTCTCAGGCCGTTTAGTCTCAGGCCGTTTAGTCTCAGACCGTTTAGTCTCAGACCATTTAGTCTCAGTTTGTTTAGTCTCAGACCGTTTAGTCTCAGGCCATTTAGTCTCAGGTCGTTTAGTCTCAGACCGTTTAGTCTCAGGCCGTTCAGTCAAAGACCATTTAGTCACATACAGTGTAGTCTCAGGCCGTTTAGTCTCAGACCGTTTAGTCTCAGACAGTTTAGTCTCAGTTTGTTTGGTCTCAGACCGGTTAGTCTCAGTCCGTTTAGTCTCAGACCGTTTAGTCCCAGACCGTTTAGTCTCAGACCGTTTAGTCTCAGTCCACTTAGTCTCAGAAAGTTTAGTCTCAGGCCATTTAGTCTCAGTCCGTTTAGTCTTAGACCATTTATTTTCAGTTTGTTTAGTCTCAGACCGTTTAGTCTCAGACCATTTAGTCTCAGACTGTTTAGCCTCAGTTTGTTTAGTCTCAGTTCGTTTAGTCTCAGTCCGTTTAGTCTCAGACTGTTTAGTCTCAGGCCGTTTATTCTCAGACCGCTTAGTCTCAGACCGTTTAGTCTCAGACTGTTTAGTCTTAGACCGTTTAGTCTCAGACCGTTTAGTCTCAGTCCGTTTAGTCTCAGTTTGTTTAGTCTCAGTTTGTTTAGTCTCAGGTCGTTTAGTCTCAGTCCGTTTAGTCTCAGACCGTTTAGTCTCAGGCCATTTAGTCTCAGGCCGTTTAATCTTAGACCGTTTAGTCTCAGGTAGTTTAGTCTCAGAGCGTTTAGTCTCAGGCCGTTTAGTCTCAGGCCGTTTAGTCTCAGTCCGTTCAGTCTCAGTCCGTTTAGTCTCAGGTAGTTTAGTCTCAGAGCGTTTAGTCTCAGGCCGTTTACTCTCAGGTCATTTAGTCTCAGGCCGTTTAGTCTCAGGTCGTTTAGTCTCAGAGCGTTTAGTCTCAGTTTGTTTATTCTCAATTTGTTTAGTCTCATGCCGTTTAGTCTCAGTCCGTTTCGTCTCAGGCCGTTAGTCTCAGTTTGTATAATCTCAGTTTGTTTACTCTCAGGCTGTTTAGTCTCAGACCATTTAATCTCAGTCCGTTTAGTCGCAGACCATTTATTCTCAGTTTGTTTAGTCTCAGACTGTAAATTCTCAGTCCATTTAGTCTCAGATCGTTTAGTCTCAGACCATTTAGTCTCAGTCCGTTTAGTCTCGGTTTGTTTAGTCTCAGGCTGTTTAGTCTCAGGGCGTTTAGTCTCAAGCCATTTACTCTCAGGCCGTTTAGTCTCAGACCGTTTAGTGTCAGGCCATTTAGTCTCAGGCAGTTTAGTCTCAGGCCATTTAGTCTCAGGTCGTTTAGTCTCAGTGCTTTGAGTCTCAGGCCATTTAGTCACAGGCCGTTTAGTCTCAGTCCGTTTAGTCTCAGTCCGTTTAGTCTCAGGTAGTTTAGTCTCAGGCCGTTTAGTCTCAGGTCGTTTAGTCTCAGAGCGTTTAGTCTCAGTTTGTTTATTCTCAGTTTGTTTAGTCTCACGCCGTTTAGTCTCAATCCGTTTCGTCTCAGGCCGTTTAGTCTCAGTCCATTTAGTCTCAGACCGTTTAATCTCAGTCCGTTTAGTCACAGACAATTTATTCTCAGTTTGTTTAGTCTCAGACTGTTAATTCTCAGTCCGTTTAGTCTCAGATCGTTTAGTCTCAGACCATTTAGTCTCAGGTAGTTTAGTCGCAGAGCATTTAGTCTCAGGCCGTTTAGTCTCAGGCCGTTTAGTCTCAGGTCGTTTAGTCTCAGATCGTTTAGTCTCAGACCAATTAGTCGCAGGTAGTTTTGTCGCAGAGCATTTAGTCTCAGGCCGTTTCGTCTCAGTCCGTTTAGTCTCAGACCGTTTAGTCTCAGGTAGTTTAGTCGCAGAGCATTTAGTCTCAGGCCGTTTAGTCTCAGGCCGTTTAGTCTCAGTCCGTTTAGTCTCAGACCGTTTAGTCTCAGAGCGTTTAGTCTCAGGCCATTTAGTCTCAGGCCGTTTAGTCTTAGTCCGTTTAGTCTCAGTCCGTTTAGTCTCAGGTAGTTTAGTCTCAGGCCGTTTAGTCTCAGGTCGTTTAGTATCAGAGCGTTTAGTCTCAGTTTGTTTAGTCTCAGACCGTTTAGTCTCAGACCATTTAGTCTCAGACTGTTTAGCCTCAGTTTGTTTAGTCTCAGTTCGTTTAGTCTCAGTCCGTTTAGTCTCAGACTGTTTAGTCTCAGGCCGTTTATTCTCAGACCGCTTAGTCTCAGACCGTTTAGTCTCAGACTGTTTAGTCTTAGACCGTTTAGTCTCAGACCGTTTAGTCTCAGTCCGTTTAGTCTCAGTTTGTTTAGTCTCAGTTTGTTTAGTCTCAGGTCGTTTAGTCTCAGTCCGTTTAGTCTCAGAGCGTTTAGTCTCAGGCCGTTTAGTCTCAGGCCGTTTAGTCTCAGGTCGTTTAGTCTCAGAGCGTTTAGTCTCAGGCCATTTAGTCTCAGGCCGTTAAGCCTTAGACCATTTAGTCTCAGTTTGTTTAGTCTCAGACCGTTTAGTCTCAGTCCGTTTAGTCTCAGACCGTTTAGTCTCAGGCCGTTTAGTCTCAGACCGTTTAGTATCAGGCCATTTAGTCTCAAGCCATTTAGTCTCAGGCCGTTTAGTCTCAGACTGTTTCGTCTCAGACTGTTTAATCTCAGGCCGTTTAGTCTCAGACCGTTTAGTCTCAGACCCTTTAGTCTCAGACCGTTTAGTCTCAGTTAGTTTAGTCTCAGTCCGTTTAGTCTCAGACTGTTTAGTCTCAAGCCATTTAGTCTCAGGCCGGTTAGTCTCAGGCCGTTTAGTCTCAGGCCGTTTAGTCTCAGACCGTTTAGTCTCAGACCATTTAGTCTCAGTTTGTTTAGTCTCAGACCGTTTAGTCTCAGGCCATTTAGTCTCAGGTCGTTTAGTCTCAGACCGTTTAGTCTCAGGCCGTTCAGTCAAAGACCATTTAGTCACATACAGTGTAGTCTCAGGCCGTTTAGTCTCAGACCGTTTAGTCTCAGACAGTTTAGTCTCAGTTTGTTTGGTCTCAGACCGGTTAGTCTCAGTCCGTTTAGTCTCAGACCGTTTAGTCCCAGACCGTTTAGTCTCAGACCGTTTAGTCTCAGTCCACTTAGTCTCAGAAAGTTTAGTCTCAGGCCATTTAGTCTCAGTCCGTTTAGTCTTAGACCATTTATTTTCAGTTTGTTTAGTCTCAGACCGTTTAGTCTCAGACCATTTAGTCTCAGACTGTTTAGCCTCAGTTTGTTTAGTCTCAGTTCGTTTAGTCTCAGTCCGTTTAGTCTCAGACTGTTTAGTCTCAGGCCGTTTATTCTCAGACCGCTTAGTCTCAGACCGTTTAGTCTCAGACTGTTTAGTCTTAGACCGTTTAGTCTCAGACCGTTTAGTCTCAGTCCGTTTAGTCTCAGTTTGTTTAGTCTCAGTTTGTTTAGTCTCAGGTCGTTTAGTCTCAGTCCGTTTAGTCTCAGACCGTTTAGTCTCAGGCCATTTAGTCTCAGGCCGTTTAATCTTAGACCGTTTAGTCTCAGGTAGTTTAGTCTCAGAGCGTTTAGTCTCAGGCCGTTTAGTCTCAGGCCGTTTAGTCTCAGTCCGTTCAGTCTCAGTCCGTTTAGTCTCAGGTAGTTTAGTCTCAGAGCGTTTAGTCTCAGGCCGTTTACTCTCAGGTCATTTAGTCTCAGGCCGTTTAGTCTCAGGTCGTTTAGTCTCAGAGCGTTTAGTCTCAGTTTGTTTATTCTCAATTTGTTTAGTCTCATGCCGTTTAGTCTCAGTCCGTTTCGTCTCAGGCCGTTAGTCTCAGTTTGTATAATCTCAGTTTGTTTACTCTCAGGCTGTTTAGTCTCAGACCATTTAATCTCAGTCCGTTTAGTCGCAGACCATTTATTCTCAGTTTGTTTAGTCTCAGACTGTAAATTCTCAGTCCATTTAGTCTCAGATCGTTTAGTCTCAGACCATTTAGTCTCAGTCCGTTTAGTCTCGGTTTGTTTAGTCTCAGGCTGTTTAGTCTCAGGGCGTTTAGTCTCAAGCCATTTACTCTCAGGCCGTTTAGTCTCAGACCGTTTAGTGTCAGGCCATTTAGTCTCAGGCAGTTTAGTCTCAGGCCATTTAGTCTCAGGTCGTTTAGTCTCAGTGCTTTGAGTCTCAGGCCATTTAGTCACAGGCCGTTTAGTCTCAGTCCGTTTAGTCTCAGTCCGTTTAGTCTCAGGTAGTTTAGTCTCAGGCCGTTTAGTCTCAGGTCGTTTAGTCTCAGAGCGTTTAGTCTCAGTTTGTTTATTCTCAGTTTGTTTAGTCTCACGCCGTTTAGTCTCAATCCGTTTCGTCTCAGGCCGTTTAGTCTCAGTCCATTTAGTCTCAGACCGTTTAATCTCAGTCCGTTTAGTCACAGACAATTTATTCTCAGTTTGTTTAGTCTCAGACTGTTAATTCTCAGTCCGTTTAGTCTCAGATCGTTTAGTCTCAGACCATTTAGTCTCAGGTAGTTTAGTCGCAGAGCATTTAGTCTCAGGCCGTTTAGTCTCAGGCCGTTTAGTCTCAGGTCGTTTAGTCTCAGATCGTTTAGTCTCAGACCAATTAGTCGCAGGTAGTTTTGTCGCAGAGCATTTAGTCTCAGGCCGTTTCGTCTCAGTCCGTTTAGTCTCAGACCGTTTAGTCTCAGGTAGTTTAGTCGCAGAGCATTTAGTCTCAGGCCGTTTAGTCTCAGGCCGTTTAGTCTCAGTCCGTTTAGTCTCAGACCGTTTAGTCTCAGAGCGTTTAGTCTCAGGCCATTTAGTCTCAGGCCGTTTAGTCTTAGTCCGTTTAGTCTCAGTCCGTTTAGTCTCAGGTAGTTTAGTCTCAGGCCGTTTAGTCTCAGGTCGTTTAGTATCAGAGCGTTTAGTCTCAGTTTGTTTATTCTCAGTTTGTTTAGTCTCATGCCGTTTAGTCTCAATCCGTTTCGTCTCAGGCCATTTAGTCTCAGTTTGTTTAGTCTCAGTTTTTTTAGTCTCAGGCCGTTTAGTCTCAGAACGTTTAATCTCAGTCCGTTTAGTCAAAGACCATTTATTCTCAGTTTGTTTAGTCTCAGACTGTTAATTCTCAGTCCGTTTAGTCTCAGATCGTTTAGTCTCAGACCATTTAGTCTCCGTCCGTTTAGTCTCGGTTTGTTTAGTCTCAGGCTGCTTAGTCTCAGGTCGTTTAGTCTCAAGTCATTTAGTCTCAGGCCGTTTAGTCTCAGACCGTTCAGTCTCAGGCCGTTTAGTCTCAGGCTGTTTAGTCTCAGGCCGTTTAGTCTCAGTTCATTTCGTCTCAGTTCGTTTAGTCTCAGACCGTTTAGTCACAGTCCGTTTAGTCTCAGGCTGTTTAGTCTCAGGCCGTTTAGTCTCAGGCCATTTAGTGTCAGACAGTAAAGTGTCAGTCCGTTTAGTCTCAGGCCATTTAGTCTCAGTCTGTTTAGTCGTGGACCATTTAGTCTCAGTTTGTTTAGTCTCAGGCCGTTTAGTCTCAGTCCGTTTAGTCTCAGACCGTTTAGTCTCAGTCCGTTTAGTCTCAGACCATTTAGTCTCAGACCGTTTAGTCTCAGGCCATTTAGTCTCAGTCCGTTTAGTCTTAGACCATTTATTTTCAGTTTGTTTAGTCTCAGACCGTTTAGTCTCAGACCATTTAGTCTCAGACTGTTTAGTCTCAGTTTGTTTAGTCTCAGGTCGTTTAGTCTCAGTCCGTTTAGTCTCAGACCGTTTAGTCTCAGGCCATTTAGTCTAAGGCTGTTTAGTCTCAGGCCGTTTAGTCTCAGTCCGTTTAGTCTCAGACTGCTTAGTCTCAGTCCGTTTAGTCTCAGTTCGTTTAGTCTCAGACTGTTTAGTCTCAGGCCGTTTAGTCTCAGTCCGTTTAGTCTCAGACCGTTTAGTCTCAGTTTGTTTAGTCTCAGACCGTTTAGTCTCAGGCCGTTTAGTCTCAGTCCGTTTAGTCTCAGACCGTTTATTCTCAGGCCGTTTAGTCTCAGACCATTTAATCTCAGTCCGTTTAGTTTCAGACCGTTTAGTCGCAGTTTGTTTAGACTCAGTCCGTTTAGTCTCAGGCCGTTTAGTCTCAGGTTGTTTAGTCTCAGTCCATTTAGTCTCAGGCCGTTAAGTAGCAGTTTGTTTAATCTCAGACCGTTTAGTCTCAGGCCGTTTAGTCTCAGGTCGTTTAGTCTCAAGCCATTTAGTCTCAGGCCGTTTAGTCTCAGACCGTTTAGTCTCAGGTAGTTTAGTCTCAGTTAGTATAGTCTCAGAGCATTTAGTCTCAGGCCATTTAGTCTCAGGTCGTTTAGTCTCAGAGCGTTTAGTCTCAGGCCGTTTAGTCTCAGGCCGTTTAGTCTCAGGCCATTTAGTCTCAGGTCGTTTAGTCTCAGAGCGTTTAGTCTCAGGCCGTTTAGTCTCAGGCCGTTTAGTCTCAGGTCGTTTAGTCTCAGAGCGTTTAGTCTCAGGCCATTTAGTCTCAGACCGTTTAGACTCAGACCGTTTAGTCTCAGGCCATTTAGTCTCAGGCCGTTTAGTCTTAGACCATTTAGTCTCAGTTTGTTTAGTCTCAGACCGTTTAGTCTCAGTCCGTTTAGTCTGAAACCGTTTAGTCTCAGTCCGTTTAGTCTCAGACCATTTAGTCTCAGGCCGTTTAGTCTCAGACCGTTTAGTCTCAGACCGTTTAGTCTCAGGCCGTTTAGTCTCAGGCCGTTTAGTCTCTGACTGTTTAGTCTCAGTTTGTTTAGTCTCAGGTCGTTTAGTCTCAGTCCGTTCAGTCTCAGGCTGTTTAGTCTCAGGCTGTTTAGTCTTAGACCGTTTAGTCTCAGACCATTTAGTCTCAGACCGTTTAGTGTCAGTTTGTTTAGTCTCAGGTCGTTTAGTCTCAGTCCGTTTAGTCTCAGACCGTTTAGTCTCAGGCCGTTTAGTCTCAGGCCGTTTAGTCTTAGACCGTTTAGTCTCAGACCGTTTAATCTCAGTTTGTTTAGTCTCAGGCCGTTTAGTCTCAGTCCGTTTAGTCTCAGACTGTTTAGTCTCAGTTTGTTTAGTCTCAGGCCGTTTAGTCTCAGACTGTTTAGTCTCAGACCATTTAGTCTCAGGCCGTTTAGTCTCAGGCCTTTTAGTCTCAGGCCGTTTAGTCTCAGACCGTATAGTCTCAAACCGTTTAGTCTCAGGCCGTTTAGTCTCAAGCCATTTAGTCTCAGGCCGTTTTGTCTCAGACTGTTTAGTCTCAGACTGTTTAATCTCAGGCCGTTTAGTCTCAGACCGTTTAGTCTCACACCCTTTAGTCTCAGACCGTTTAGTCTCAGTTTGTTTAGTCTCAGTCCGTTTAGTCTCAGACTGTTTAGTCTCAAGCCATTTAGTCTCAGGCCGGTTAGTCTCAGGCCGTTTAGTCTCAGGCCGTTTAGTCTCAGACCGTTTAGTCTCAGACCATTTAGTCTCAGTTTGTTTAGTCTCAGACCGTTTAGTCTCAGGCCATTTAGTCTCAGGTCGTTTAGTCTCAGGCCGTTCAGTCAAAGACCATTTAGTCACATGCAGTGTAGTCTCAGGCCGTTTAGTCTCAGACCGTTTAGTCTCAGGCCATTTAGTCTCAGGTCGTTTAGTCTCAGAACGTTTAGTCTCAGACCGTTTAGTCTCAGGCCGTTTAGTCTCAGACCGTTTAGTCTCAGACAGTTTAGTCTCAGTTTGTTTGGTCTCAGACCGGTTAGTCTCAGTCCGTTTAGTCTCAGACCGTTTAGTCTCAGACCGTTTAGTCTCAGACCGTTTAGTCTCAGTCCGTTTAGTCTCAGACCATTTAGTCTCAGAAGGTTTAGTCTCAGGCCATTTAGTCTCAGTCCGTTTAGTCTTAGACCATTTATTTTCAGTTTGTTTAGTCTCAGACCGTTTAGTCTCAGACCATTTAGTCTCAGACTGTTTAGTCTCAGGCCGTTTATTCTCAGACCGCTTAGTCTCAGACCGTTTAGTCTCAGGCTGTTTAGTCTTAGACCGTTTAGTCTCAGACCGTTTAGTCTCAGACCGTTTAGTCTCAGGCCATTTAGTCTCAGGCCTTTTAATCTTAGACCGTTTAGTCTCAGGTAGTTTAGTCTCAGAGCGTTTAGTCTCAGGCCGTTTAGTCTCAGGCCGTTTAGTCTCAGGCCGTTTAGTCTCAGTCCGTTTAGTCTCAGGTAGTTTAGTCTCAGAGCGTTTAGTCTCAGAGCGTTTACTCTCAGGTCATTTAGTCTCAGGCCGTTTAGTCTCAGGTCGTTTAGTCTCAGAGCGTTTAGTCTCAGTTTGTTTATTCTCAATTTGTTTAGTCTCATGCCGTTTAGTCTCAGTCCGTTTAGTCTCAGGCCGTTTAGTCTCAGACCGTTTAGTCTCAGACCGTTTAGTCTCAGTCCGTTTAGTCTCAGACCATTTAGTCTCAGAAAGTTTAGTCTCAGGCCATTTAGTCTCAGTCCGTTTAGTCTTAGACCATTTATTTTCAGTTTGTTTAGTCTCAGACCGTTTAGTCTCAGACCATTTAGTCTCAGACTGTTTAGTCTCAGTTTGTTTAGTCTCAGTTCATTTAGTCTCAGTCCGTTTAGTCTCAGACTGTTTAGTCTCAGGCCGGTTATTCTCAGACCGCTTAGTCTCAGACCGTTTAGTCTCAGGCTGTTTAGTCTTTGACCGTTTAGTCTCAGACCGTTTAGTCTCAGTCCATTTAGTCTCAGTTTGTTTAGTCTCAGTTTGTTTAGTCTCAGGTCGTTTAGTCTCAGTCCGTTTAGTCTCAGACCGTTTAGTCTCAGGCCATTTAGTCTCAGGCCGTTTAATCTTAGACCGTTTACTCTCAGGTAGTTTAGTCTCAGAGCGTTTAGTCTCAGGCCGTTTAGTCTCAGGCTGTTTAGTCTCAGGCCGTTTAGTCTCAGTCCGTTCAGTCTCAGTCCGTTTAGTCTCAGTTTGTTTAGTCTCAGAGCGTTTAGTCTCAGGCCGTTTACTCTCAGGTCATTTAGTCTCAGGCCGTTTAGTCTCAGGTCGTTTAGTCTCAGAGCGTTTAGTCTCAGTCCGTTTAGTCACAGACCATTTATTCTCAGTTTGTTTAGTCTCAGACTGTTAATTCTCAGTCCGTTTAGTCTCAGATCGTTTATTCTCTGACCATTTAGTCTCAGGTAGTTTAGTCGCAGAGCATTTAGTCTCAGGCCGTTTAGTCTCAGGCCGTTTAGTCTCAGGTCGTTTAGTCTCAGACCAATTAGTCGCAGGTAGTTTTGTCGCAGAGCATTTAGTCTCAGGCCGTTTCGTCTCAGTCCGTTTAGTCTCAGACCGTTTAGTCGCAGAGCATTTAGTCTCAGGCCATTTAGTCTCAGGCAGTTTAGTCTCAGTCCGTTTAGTCTCAGACCGTTTAGTCTCAGAGCGTTTAGTCTCAGGCCATTTAGTCTCAGGCCGTTTAGTCTTAGTCCGTTTAGTCTCAGTCCGTTTAGTCTCAGGTAGTTTAGTCTCAGGCCGTTTAGTCTCAGGTCGTTTAGTCTCAGAGCGTTTAGTCTCAGTTTGTATATTCTCAGTTTGTTTAGTCTCATGCCGTTTAGTCTCAATCCGTTTCGTCTCAGGCCGTTTAGTCTCAGTTTGTTTAGTCTCAGTTTGTTTAGTCTCAGGCCGTTTAGTCTCAGAACGTTTAATCTCAGTCCGTTTAGTCAAAGACCATTTATTCTCAGTTTGTTTAGTCTCAGACTGTTAATTCTCAGTCCGTTTAGTCTCAGATCGTTTAGTCTCAGACCATTTAGTCTCCGTCCGTTTAGTCTCGGTTTGTTTAGTCTCAGGCTGC
This sequence comes from Carcharodon carcharias, assembly GCF_017639515.1. Classification (NCBI taxonomy): domain Eukaryota; kingdom Metazoa; phylum Chordata; class Chondrichthyes; order Lamniformes; family Lamnidae; genus Carcharodon; species Carcharodon carcharias. The sequence goes on along the minus strand of NC_054480.1, from coordinate 149,194,770 downwards.
TTAGTCTCAGGTCGTTTGGTCTCAAGTCATTTAGTCTCAGGCCGTTTAGTCTCAGACCGTTCAGTCTCAGGCCGTTTAGTCTCAGGCTGTTTAGTCTCAGGCCGTTTAGTCTCAGTTCATTTCGTCTCAGTTCGTTTAGTCTCAGACCGTTTAGTCTCAGTCCGTTTAGTCTCAGGCTGTTTAGTCTCAGGCCGTTTAGTCTCAGGCCATTTAGTGTCAGACCGTAAAGTGTCAGTCCGTTTAGTCTCAGGCCATTTAGTCTCAGTCTGTTTAGTCTTAGACCGTTTAGTCTCAGTTTCTTTAGTCTCAGGCCGTTTAGTCTCAGTCCGTTTAGTCTCAGACCATTTAGTCTCAGGCCGTTTAGTCTCAGTCCCTTTAGTCTCAGACCGTTTAGTCTCAGACCGTTTAGTCTCAGTTTGTTTAGTCTCAGGCCGTTTAGTCTCAGTCCGTTTAGTCTCAGACCGTTTAGTCTCAGTCCGTTTAGTCCCAGACCGTTTAGCCTCAGGCCGTTTAGTCTCAGGTCATTTAGTCTCAGACCATTTAGTCTCAGACCGTTTAATCTCAGGCCGTTTAGTCTCAGGCCGTTTAGTCTCAGACCGTTTAGTCTCAGACCGCTTAGACTCAGTCCGTTTAGTCTCAGAACGTTCAGTCTCAGTCCGTTTATTCTCAGACCGTTTAGTCTCAGAGCATTTAGTCTCAGGCCGTTTAGTCTCAGGCCGTTTAGTCTCAGGCCGTTTAGTCTCAGGTCGTTTAGTCTCAGAGCGTTTAGTCTCAGGCCGTTTAGTCTCAGGCCGTTTAGTCTCAGTCCGTTTAGTCTCAGTCCATTTAGTCTCAGGTAGATTAGTCTCAGAGCGTTAAGTCTCAAGCCGTTTAGTCTCAGGTCATTTAGTCTCAGGCCGTTTAGTCTCAGGTCGTTTAGTCTCAGAGCGTTTAGTCTCAGGCCGTTTAGTCTCAGACTGTTTAGTCTCAGACCGTTTAGTCTCAGGCCATTTAGTCTCAGGCCGTTTAGTCTCAGTCCGTTTAGTCTCAAACCGTTTAGTCACAAGCCATTTAGTCTCAGGCCGTATAGTCTCAGTCCATTTAGTCTCAGTTCGTTTAGTCTCAGACCGTTTAGTCTCAGGCCGTTTAGTCTCAGGCTGTTTAGTCTCAGGCCGTTTAGTCTCAGGCCGTTTAGTCTCAGCCCGTTTAGTGTCAGACCGTTTAGTGTCAGTCCGTTTAGTCTCAGGCCGTTTTGTCTCAGACCATTTAGTCTCAGGCCGTTTAGTCTCAGAGCATTTAGTCTCAGGCCGTTTAGTCTCAGGCTGTTTAGTCTCAGGCCGTTTAGTCTCAGGTCGTTTAGTCTCAGAGCGTTTAGTCTCAGGCCGTTTAGTCTCAGGCCGTTTAGTCTCAGCCCGTTTAGTCTCAGTCCATTTAGTCTCAGGTAGATTAGTCTCAGAGCGTTTAGTCTCAAGCCGTTTAGTCTCAGGTCATTTAGTCTCAGGCCGTTTAGTCTCAGGTCGTTTAGTCTCAGAACGTTTAGTCTCAGGCCGTTTAGTCTCAGACCGTTTAGTCTCAGACCGTTTAGTCTCAGACCGTTTAGTCTCAGGCCATTTAGTCTCAGGCCGTTTAGTCTTAGACCATTTAGTCTCAGTTTGTTTAGTCTCAGACCGTTTAGTCTCAGTCCGTTTAGTCTCAAACCGTTTAGTCACAAGCCATTTAGTCTCAGGCCGTTTAGTCTCAGTCCATTTAGTCTCAGTTCGTTTAGTCTCAGACCGTTTAGTCTCAGGCCGTTTAGTCTCAGGCTGTTTAGTCTCAGGCCGTTTAGTCTCAGCCCGTTTAGTCTCAGTCCGTTTAGTCTCGGTTTGTTTAGTCTCAGGCTGTTTAGTCTCAGGTCGTTTAGTCTCAAGCCATTTAGTCTCAGGCCGTTTAGTCTAAGGCCATTTAGTCTCAGGCCGTTTAGTCTTAGACCATTTAGTCTCAGTTTGTTTAGTCTCAGACCATTTAGTCTCAGTCCGTGTAGTCTGAAACCGTTTAGTCTCAGTCCGTTTAGTCTCAGACCGTTTAGTCTCAGGCCGTTTAGTCTCAGACCGTTTAGTCTCAGACCGTTTAGTCTCAGGCCGTTTAGTCTCAGGCCGTTTAGTCTCTGACTGTTTTGTCTCAGTATGTTTAGTCTCAGGTCGTTTAGTCTCAGTCCGTTCAGTCTCAGGCCGTTTAGGCTCAGACTGTTTAGTCTTAGACCGTTTAGTCTCAGACCATTTAGTCTCAGACCGTTTAGTCTCAGTTTGTTTAGTCTCAGGTCGTTTAGTCTCAGTCCGTTTAGTCTCAGTCCGTTTAGTCTCAGGCCCTTTATTCTCAGGCCGTTTAGTCTTAGACCGTTTAGTCTCAGACCGTTTAATCTCAGTTTGTTTAGTCTCAGGCCGTTTAGTCTCAGACCGTTTAGTCTCAGACTGTTTAGTCTCAGTTTGTTTAGTCTCAGGCCGTTTAGTCTCAGACCGTATAGTCTCAGACCATTTAGTCTCAGGCCCCCGTTTAGTCTCAGGCCTTTTAGTCTCAGACCGTTTAGTCTCAGACTGTTTAGTCTCTGTTTGTTTAGTCTCAGGCCGTTTAGTCTCAGAGCGTTTAGTCTCAGACCGTTCAGTCTCAGGCCATTTAGTCTCAAGCCATTTAGTCTCAGGCCGTTTAGTCTCAGACTGTTTAGTCTCAGACTGTTTAATCTCAGGCCGTTTAGTCTCAGACCGTTTAGTCTCAGACCCTTTAGTCTCAGACCGTTTAGTCTCAGTTTGTTTAGTCTCAGTCCGTTTAGTCTCAGACTGTTTAGTCTCAAGCCATTTAGTCTCAGGCCAGTTAGTCTCAGGCTGTTTAGTCTCAGGCCGTTTAGTCTCAGACCGTTTAGTCTCAGACCATTTAGTCTCAGTTTGTTTAGTCTCAGACCGTTTAGCCTCAGGCCATTTAGTCTCAGGTCGTTTAGTCTCAGACCGTTTAGTCTCAGGCCGTTCAGTCAAAGACCATTTAGTCACATACAGTGTAGTCTCCGGCCGTTTAGTCTCAGACCGTTTAGTCTCAGGCCATTTAGTCTCAGGTCGTTTAGTCGCAGACCGTTTAGTCTTGGACCGTTTAGTCTCAGGCCGTTTAGTCTCAGACCGTTTAGTCTCAGTCCGTTTAGTCTCGGTTTGTTTAGTCTCAGGCTGTTTAGTCTCAGGTCGTTTAGTCTCAAGCCATTTAGTCTCAGGCCGTTCAGTCTCAGACCGTTTAGTCTCAGGCCGTTTAGTCTCAGGCTGTTTAGTCTCAGGCCGTTTAGTCTCAGACCATTTAGTCTCAGTTCGTTTAGTCTCAGACCGTTTAGTCTGAGGCCGTTTAGTCTCAGGCTGTTTAGTCTCAGGGCGTTTAGTCTCAGCCCGTTTAGTGTCAGACCGTTTAGTCTCAGTCCGTTTAGTCTCAGTTCGTTTAGTCTCAGACTGTTTAGTCTCAGGCCGTTTAGTCTCAGTCCATTTAGTCTCAGTTCGTTTAGTCTCAGACCGTTTAGTCTCAGGCCGTTTAGTCTAAGGCTGTTTAGTCTCAGGCCGTTTAGTCTCAGTCCGTTTAGTCTCAGACTGTTTAGTCTCAGTCCGTTTAGCCTCAGTTCGTTTAGTCTCAGACTGTTTAGTCTCAGGCCGTTTAGTCTCAGTCCGTTTAGTCTCAGACCGTTTAGTCTCAGTTTGTTTAGTCTCAGACCGTTTAGTCTCAGGCCGTTTAGTCTCAGTCCGTTTAGTCTCAGACCGTTTATTCTCAGGCCGTTGAGTCTCAGACCATTTAATCTCAGACCGTTTAGTTTCAGACCGTTTAGTCTCAGTTTGTTTAGACTCAGTCCGTTTAGTCTCAGGCCGTTTAGTCTCAGGTTGTTTAGTCTCAGTCCGTTTAGTCTCAGGCCGTTAAGTCGCAGTTTGTTTAGTCTCAGACCGTTTAGTCTCAGGCCGTTTAGTCTCAGGTCGTTTAGTCTCAAGCCATTTAGTCTCAGGCCGTTTAGTCTCAGACCGTTTAGTCTCAGGTAGTTTAGTCTCAGTTAGTATAGTCTCAGAGCGTTTAGTCTCAGGCCATTTAGTCTCAGGTCGTTTAGTCTCAGAGCGTTTAGTCTCAGGCCGTTTAGTCTCAGGCCGTTTAGTCTCAGGCCATTTAGTCTCAGGTCGTTTAGTCTCAGAGCGTTTAGTCTCAGGCCGTTTAGTCTCAGGCCGTTTAGTCTCAGGTCGTTTAGTCTCAGAGCGTTTAGTCTCAGGCCATTTAGTCTCAGACCGTTTAGTCTCAGACCGTTTAGTCTCAGGCCATTTAGTCTCAGGCCGTTTAGTCTTAGACCATTTAGTCTCAGTTTGTTTAGTCTCAGACCATTTAGTCTCAGTCCGTTTAGTCTCAGAGTGTTTAGTCTCAGGCCGTTTATTCTCAGACCGTTTAGTCTCAGACCGTTTAGTCTCAGGCTGTTTAGTCTTAGACCGTTTAGACTCAGACCGTTTAGTCTCAGTCCGTTTAGTCTCAGTTTGTTTAGTCTCAGGTCGTTTAGTCTCAGTCCGTTTAGTCTCAGACCGTTTAGTCTCAGGCCATTTAGTCTCACGCCGTTTAATCTTAGACCGTTTAGTCTCAGGTAGTTTAGTCTCAGAGCGTTTAGTCTCAGGCCGTTTAGTCTCAGGCCGTTTAGTCTCAGGCTGTTTAGTCTCAGTCCGTTCAGTCTCAGTCAGTTTAGTCTCAGGTAGTTTAGTCTCAGAGCGTTTAGTCTCAGGCCGTTTACTCTCAGGTCATTTAGTCTCAGGCCGTTTAGTCTCAGGTCGTTTAGTCTCAGAGCGTTTAGTCTCAGGCCGTTTATTCTCAATTTGTTTAGTCTCATGCCGTTTAGTCTCAGTCCGTTTCGTCTCAGGCCGTTAGTCTCAGTTTGTACAGTCTCAGTTTGTTTACTCTCAGGCTGTTTAGTCTCAGACCGTTTAATCTCAGTCCGTTTCGTCGCAGAACATTTATTCTCAGTTTGTTTAGTCTCAGACTGTTAATTCTCAGACCATTTAGTCTCAGATCGTTTAGTCTCAGACCATTTAGACTCAGTCCGTTTAGTCTCGGTTTGCTTAGTCTCAGGCTGTTTAGTCTCAGGTCGTTTAGTCTCAAGCCATTTAGTCTCAGGCCGTTTAGTCTCAGACCGTTTAGTCTCAGGCCGTTTAGTCTCAGGCTGTTTAGTCTCAGGCCGTTTAGTCTCAGTCCATTTAGTCTCAGTTCGTTTAGTCTCAGACCGTTTAGTCTCAGGCCGTTTAGTCTCAGGCTGTTTAGTCTCAGGGCGTTTAGTCTCAGCCCGTTTAGTGTCAGACCGTTTAGTGTCAGTCCGTTTAGTCTCAGGCCGTTTAGTCTCAGGCAGTTTAGTCTCAAGCCATTTAGTCTCAGGTCGTTTAGTCTCAGTGCTTTTAGTCTCAGGCCATTTATTCTCAGGTCGTTTAGTCTCAGTGCTTTTCGTCTCAGGCCATTTAGTCACAGGCCGTTTAGTCTCAGTCCGTTTAGTCTCAATCCGTTTCGTCTCAGGCCGTTTAGTCTCAGTCCATTTAGTCTCAGACCGTTTAATCTCAGTCCGTTTAGTCACAGACAATTTATTCTCAGTTTGTTTAGTCTCAGACTGTTAATTCTCAGTCCGTTTAGTCTCAGATCGTTTAGTCTCAGTCCATTTAGTCTCAGGTAGTTTAGTCGCAGAGCATTTAGTCTCAGGCCGTTTAGTCTCAGTCCGTTTAGTCTCAGGTCGTTTAGTCTCAGATCGTTTAGTCTCAGACCATTTAGTCGCAGGTAGTTTTGTCGCAGAGCATTTAGTCTCAGGCCGTTTCGTCTCAGTCCGTTTAGTCTCAGACCGTTTAGTCTCAGGTAGTTTAGTCGCAGAGCATTTAGTCTCAGGCCGTTTAGTCTCAGGCCGTTTAGTCTCAGTCCGTTTAGTCTCAGGCCGTTTAGTCTCAGGCCGTTTAGTCTCAGGTTGTTTAGTCTCAGAGTGTTTAGTCTCAGGCCGTTTAGTCTCAGGCCGTTTAGTCTCAGTCCGTTTAGTCTCAGTCCATTTAGTCTCAGGTAGATTAGTCTCAGAGCGTTAAGTCTCAAGCTGTTTAGTCTCAGGTCATTTAGTCTCAGGCCGTTTAGTCTCAGGTCGTTTAGTCTCAGACCGCTTAGACTCAGTCCGTTTAGTCTCAGAACGTTCAGTCTCAGTCCGTTTATTCTCAGACCGTTTAGTCTCAGAGCATTTAGTCTCAGGCCGTTTAGTCTCAGGCCGTTTAGTCTCAGGCCGTTTAGTCTCAGGTCGTTTAGTCTCAGAGCGTTTAGTCTCAGGCCGTTTAGTCTCAGGCCGTTTAGTCTCAGTCCGTTTAGTCTCAGTCCATTTAGTCTCAGGTAGATTAGTCTCAGAGCGTTAAGTCTCAAGCCGTTTAGTCTCAGGTCATTTAGTCTCAGGCCGTTTAGTCTCAGGTCGTTTAGTCTCAGAGCGTTTAGTCTCAGGCCGTTTAGTCTCAGACTGTTTAGTCTCAGACCGTTTAGTCTCAGGCCGTTTAGTCTCAGTCCGTTTAGTCTCAAACCGTTTAGTCACAAGCCATTTAGTCTCAGGCCGTATAGTCTCAGTCCATTTAGTCTCAGTTCGTTTAGTCTCAGACCGTTTAGTCTCAGGCCGTTTAGTCTCAGGCTGTTTAGTCTCAGGCCGTTTAGTCTCAGGCCGTTTAGTCTCAGCCCGTTTAGTGTCAGACCGTTTAGTGTCAGTCCGTTTAGTCTCAGGCCGTTTTGTCTCAGACCATTTAGTCTCAGGCCGTTTAGTCTCAGAGCATTTAGTCTCAGGCCGTTTAGTCTCAGGCTGTTTAGTCTCAGGCCGTTTAGTCTCAGGTCGTTTAGTCTCAGAGCGTTTAGTCTCAGGCCGTTTAGTCTCAGGCCGTTTAGTCTCAGTCCGTTTAGTCTCAGTCCATTTAGTCTCAGGTAGATTAGTCTCAGAGCGTTTAGTCTCAAGCCGTTTAGTCTCAGGTCATTTAGTCTCAGGCCGTTTAGTCTCAGGTCGTTTAGTCTCAGAACGTTTAGTCTCAGGCCGTTTAGTCTCAGACCGTTTAGTCTCAGACCGTTTAGTCTCAGACCGTTTAGTCTCAGGCCATTTAGTCTCAGGCCGTTTAGTCTTAGACCATTTAGTCTCAGTTTGTTTAGTCTCAGACCGTTTAGTCTCAGTCCGTTTAGTCTCAAACCGTTTAGTCACAAGCCATTTAGTCTCAGGCCGTTTAGTCTCAGTCCATTTAGTCTCAGTTCGTTTAGTCTCAGACCGTTTAGTCTCAGGCCGTTTAGTCTCAGGCTGTTTAGTCTCAGGCCGTTTAGTCTCAGCCCGTTTAGTCTCAGTCCGTTTAGTCTCGGTTTGTTTAGTCTCAGGCTGTTTAGTCTCAGGTCGTTTAGTCTCAAGCCATTTAGTCTCAGGCCGTTTAGTCTAAGGCCATTTAGTCTCAGGCCGTTTAGTCTTAGACCATTTAGTCTCAGTTTGTTTAGTCTCAGACCATTTAGTCTCAGTCCGTGTAGTCTGAAACCGTTTAGTCTCAGTCCGTTTAGTCTCAGACCGTTTAGTCTCAGGCCGTTTAGTCTCAGACCGTTTAGTCTCAGACCGTTTAGTCTCAGGCCGTTTAGTCTCAGGCCGTTTAGTCTCTGACTGTTTTGTCTCAGTATGTTTAGTCTCAGGTCGTTTAGTCTCAGTCCGTTCAGTCTCAGGCCGTTTAGGCTCAGACTGTTTAGTCTTAGACCGTTTAGTCTCAGACCATTTAGTCTCAGACCGTTTAGTCTCAGTTTGTTTAGTCTCAGGTCGTTTAGTCTCAGTCCGTTTAGTCTCAGTCCGTTTAGTCTCAGGCCCTTTATTCTCAGGCCGTTTAGTCTTAGACCGTTTAGTCTCAGACCGTTTAATCTCAGTTTGTTTAGTCTCAGGCCGTTTAGTCTCAGACCGTTTAGTCTCAGACTGTTTAGTCTCAGTTTGTTTAGTCTCAGGCCGTTTAGTCTCAGACCGTAGAGTCTCAGACCATTTAGTCTCAGGCCCCCGTTTAGTCTCAGGCCTTTTAGTCTCAGACCGTTTAGTCTCAGACTGTTTAGTCTCTGTTTGTTTAGTCTCAGGCCGTTTAGTCTCAGAGCGTTTAGTCTCAGACCGTTCAGTCTCAGGCCATTTAGTCTCAAGCCATTTAGTCTCAGGCCATTTAGTCTCAGACTGTTTAGTCTCAGACTGTTTAATCTCAGGCCGTTTAGTCTCAGACCGTTTAGTCTCAGACCCTTTAGTCTCAGACCGTTTAGTCTCAGTTTGTTTAGTCTCAGTCCGTTTAGTCTCAGACTGTTTAGTCTCAAGCCATTTAGTCTCAGGCCAGTTAGTCTCAGGCTGTTTAGTCTCAGGCCGTTTAGTCTCAGACCGTTTAGTCTCAGACCATTTAGTCTCAGTTTGTTTAGTCTCAGACCGTTTAGCCTCAGGCCATTTAGTCTCAGGTCGTTTAGTCTCAGACCGTTTAGTCTCAGGCCGTTCAGTCAAAGACCATTTAGTCACATACAGTGTAGTCTCCGGCCGTTTAGTCTCAGACCGTTTAGTCTCAGGCCATTTAGTCTCAGGTCGTTTAGTCGCAGACCGTTTAGTCTTGGACCGTTTAGTCTCAGGCCGTTTAGTCTCAGACCGTTTAGTCTCAGACCGTTTAGTCTCGGTTTGTTTAGTCTCAGGCTGTTTAGTCTCAGGTCGTTTAGTCTCAAGCCATTTAGTCTCAGGCCGTTCAGTCTCAGACCGTTTAGTCTCAGGCCGTTTAGTCTCAGGCTGTTTAGTCTCAGGCCGTTTAGTCTCAGACCATTTAGTCTCAGTTCGTTTAGTCTCAGACCGTTTAGTCTGAGGCCGTTTAGTCTCAGGCTGTTTAGTCTCAGGGCGTTTAGTCTCAGCCCGTTTAGTGTCAGACCGTTTAGTCTCAGTCCGTTTAGTCTCAGTTCGTTTAGTCTCAGACTGTTTAGTCTCAGGCCGTTTAGTCTCAGTCCATTTAGTCTCAGTTCGTTTAGTCTCAGACCGTTTAGTCTCAGGCCGTTTAGTCTAAGGCTGTTTAGTCTCAGGCCGTTTAGTCTCAGTCCGTTTAGTCTCAGACTGTTTAGTCTCAGTCCGTTTAGCCTCAGTTCGTTTAGTCTCAGACTGTTTAGTCTCAGGCCGTTTAGTCTCAGTCCGTTTAGTCTCAGACCGTTTAGTCTCAGTTTGTTTAGTCTCAGACCGTTTAGTCTCAGGCCGTTTAGTCTCAGTCCGTTTAGTCTCAGACCGTTTATTCTCAGGCCGTTGAGTCTCAGACCATTTAATCTCAGACCGTTTAGTTTCAGACCGTTTAGTCTCAGTTTGTTTAGACTCAGTCCGTTTAGTCTCAGGCCGTTTAGTCTCAGGTTGTTTAGTCTCAGTCCGTTTAGTCTCAGGCCGTTAAGTCGCAGTTTGTTTAGTCTCAGACCGTTTAGTCTCAGGCCGTTTAGTCTCAGGTCGTTTAGTCTCAAGCCATTTAGTCTCAGGCCGTTTAGTCTCAGACCGTTTAGTCTCAGGTAGTTTAGTCTCAGTTAGTATAGTCTCAGAGCGTTTAGTCTCAGGCCATTTAGTCTCAGGTCGTTTAGTCTCAGAGCGTTTAGTCTCAGGCCGTTTAGTCTCAGGCCGTTTAGTCTCAGGCCATTTAGTCTCAGGTCGTTTAGTCTCAGAGCGTTTAGTCTCAGGCCGTTTAGTCTCAGGCCGTTTAGTCTCAGGTCGTTTAGTCTCAGAGCGTTTAGTCTCAGGCCATTTAGTCTCAGACCGTTTAGTCTCAGACCGTTTAGTCTCAGGCCATTTAGTCTCAGGCCGTTTAGTCTTAGACCATTTAGTCTCAGTTTGTTTAGTCTCAGACCATTTAGTCTCAGTCCGTTTAGTCTCAGAGTGTTTAGTCTCAGGCCGTTTATTCTCAGACCGTTTAGTCTCAGACCGTTTAGTCTCAGGCTGTTTAGTCTTAGACCGTTTAGACTCAGACCGTTTAGTCTCAGTCCGTTTAGTCTCAGTTTGTTTAGTCTCAGGTCGTTTAGTCTCAGTCCGTTTAGTCTCAGACCGTTTAGTCTCAGGCCATTTAGTCTCACGCCGTTTAATCTTAGACCGTTTAGTCTCAGGTAGTTTAGTCTCAGAGCGTTTAGTCTCAGGCCGTTTAGTCTCAGGCCGTTTAGTCTCAGGCTGTTTAGTCTCAGTCCGTTCAGTCTCAGTCAGTTTAGTCTCAGGTAGTTTAGTCTCAGAGCGTTTAGTCTCAGGCCGTTTACTGTCAGGTCATTTAGTCTCAGGCCGTTTAGTCTCAGGTCGTTTAGTCTCAGAGCGTTTAGTCTCAGGCCGTTTATTCTCAATTTGTTTAGTCTCATGCCGTTTAGTCTCAGTCCGTTTCGTCTCAGGCCGTTAGTCTCAGTTTGTACAGTCTCAGTTTGTTTACTCTCAGGCTGTTTAGTCTCAGACCGTTTAATCTCAGTCCGTTTCGTCGCAGAACATTTATTCTCAGTTTGTTTAGTCTCAGACTGTTAATTCTCAGACCATTTAGTCTCAGATCGTTTAGTCTCAGACCATTTAGACTCAGTCCGTTTAGTCTCGGTTTGCTTAGTCTCAGGCTGTTTAGTCTCAGGTCGTTTAGTCTCAAGCCATTTAGTCTCAGGCCGTTTAGTCTCAGACCGTTTAGTCTCAGGCCGTTTAGTCTCAGGCTGTTTAGTCTCAGGCCGTTTAGTCTCAGTCCATTTAGTCTCAGTTCGTTTAGTCTCAGACCGTTTAGTCTCAGGCCGTTTAGTCTCAGGCTGTTTAGTCTCAGGGCGTTTAGTCTCAGCCCGTTTAGTGTCAGACCGTTTAGTGTCAGTCCGTTTAGTCTCAGGCCGTTTAGTCTCAGGCAGTTTAGTCTCAAGCCATTTAGTCTCAGGTCGTTTAGTCTCAGTGCTTTTAGTCTCAGGCCATTTATTCTCAGGTCGTTTAGTCTCAGTGCTTTTCGTCTCAGGCCATTTAGTCACAGGCCGTTTAGTCTCAGTCCGTTTAGTCTCAATCCGTTTCGTCTCAGGCCGTTTAGTCTCAGTCCATTTAGTCTCAGACCGTTTAATCTCAGTCCGTTTAGTCACAGACCATTTATTCTCAGTTTGTTTAGTCTCAGACTGTTAATTCTCAGTCCGTTTAGTCTCAGATCGTTTAGTCTCAGTCCATTTAGTCTCAGGTAGTTTAGTCGCAGAGCATTTAGTCTCAGGCCGTTTAGTCTCAGTCCGTTTAGTCTCAGGTCGTTTAGTCTCAGATCGTTTAGTCTCAGACCATTTAGTCGCAGGTAGTTTTGTCGCAGAGCATTTAGTCTCAGGCCGTTTCGTCTCAGTCCGTTTAGTCTCAGACCGTTTAGTCTCAGGTAGTTTAGTCGCAGAGCATTTAGTCTCAGGCCGTTTAGTCTCAGGCCGTTTAGTCTCAGTCCGTTTAGTCTCAGGCCGTTTAGTCTCAGGCCGTTTAGTCTCAGGTTGTTTAGTCTCAGAGTGTTTAGTCTCAGGCCGTTTAGTCTCAGGCCGTTTAGTCTCAGTCTGTTTAGTCTCAGTCCATTTAGTCTCAGGTAGATTAGTCTCAGAGCGTTAAGTCTCAAGCTGTTTAGTCTCAGGTCATTTAGTCTCAGGCCGTTTAGTCTCAGGTCGTTTAGTCTCAGAGCGTTTAGTCTCAGGCCATTTAGTCTCAGACCGTTTAGTCTCAGACCGTTTAGTCTCAGGCCATTTAGTCTCAGGCCGTTTAGTCTTAGACCATTTAGTCTCAGTTTGTTTAGTCTCAGACCATTTAGTCTCAGTCCGTTTAGTCTCAGAGTGTTTAGTCTCAGGCCGTTTATTCTCAGACCGTTTAGTCTCAGACCGTTTAGTCTCAGGCTGTTTAGTCTTAGACCGTTTAGACTCAGACCGTTTAGTCTCAGTCCGTTTAGTCTCGGTTTGTTTAGTCTCAGGTCGTTTAGTCTCAGTCCGTTTAGTCTCAGACCGTTTAGTCTCAGGCCATTTAGTCTCACGCCGTTTAATCTTAGACCGTTTAGTCTCAGGTAGTTTAGTCTCAGAGCGTTTAGTCTCAGGCCGTTTAGTCTCAGGCCGTTTAGTCTCAGGCTGTTTAGTCTCAGTCCGTTCAGTCTCAGTCAGTTTAGTCTCAGGTAGTTTAGTCTCAGAGCGTTTAGTCTCAGGCCGTTTACTCTCAGGTCATTTAGTCTCAGGCCGTTTAGTCTCAGGTCGTTTAGTCTCAGAGCGTTTAGTCTCAGGCCGTTTATTCTCAATTTGTTTAGTCTCATGCCGTTTAGTCTCAGTCCGTTTCGTCTCAGGCCGTTAGTCTCAGTTTGTACAGTCTCAGTTTGTTTACTCTCAGGCTGTTTAGTCTCAGACCGTTTAATCTCAGTCCGTTTCGTCGCAGAACATTTATTCTCAGTTTGTTTAGTCTCAGACTGTTAATTCTCAGACCATTTAGTCTCAGATCGTTTAGTCTCAGACTGTTTAGTCTCAGAGCGTTTAGTCTCAGGCCATTTAGTCTCAGGCCGTTTAGTCTTAGTCCGTTTAGTCTCAGTCCGTTTAGTCTCAGGTCGTTTAGTCTCAGATCGTTTAGTCTCAGACCATTTAGTCGCAGGTAGTTTTGTCGCAGAGCATTTAGTCTCAGGCCGTTTCGTCTCAGTCCGTTTAGTCTCAGACCGTTTAGTCTCAGGTAGTTTAGTCGCAGAGCATTTAGTCTCAGGCCGTTTAGTCTCAGGCCGTTTAGTCTCAGTCCGTTTAGTCTCAGGCCGTTTAGTCTCAGGCCGTTTAGTCTCAGGTTGTTTAGTCTCAGAGTGTTTAGTCTCAGGCCGTTTAGTCTCAGGCCGTTTAGTCTCAGTCTGTTTAGTCTCAGTCCATTTAGTCTCAGGTAGATTAGTCTCAGAGCGTTAAGTCTCAAGCTGTTTAGTCTCAGGTCATTTAGTCTCAGGCCGTTTAGTCTCAGGTCGTTTAGTCTCAGAGCGTTTAGTCTCAGGCCATTTAGTCTCAGACCGTTTAGTCTCAGACCGTTTAGTCTCAGGCCATTTAGTCTCAGGCCGTTTAGTCTTAGACCATTTAGTCTCAGTTTGTTTAGTCTCAGACCATTTAGTCTCAGTCCGTTTAGTCTCAGAGTGTTTAGTCTCAGGCCGTTTATTCTCAGACCGTTTAGTCTCAGACCGTTTAGTCTCAGGCTGTTTAGTCTTAGACCGTTTAGACTCAGACCGTTTAGTCTCAGTCCGTTTAGTCTCAGTTTGTTTAGTCTCAGGTCGTTTAGTCTCAGTCCGTTTAGTCTCAGACCGTTTAGTCTCAGGCCATTTAGTCTCACGCCGTTTAATCTTAGACCGTTTAGTCTCAGGTAGTTTAGTCTCAGAGCGTTTAGTCTCAGGCCGTTTAGTCTCAGGCCGTTTAGTCTCAGGCTGTTTAGTCTCAGTCCGTTCAGTCTCAGTCAGTTTAGTCTCAGGTAGTTTAGTCTCAGAGCGTTTAGTCTCAGGCCGTTTACTCTCAGGTCATTTAGTCTCAGGCCGTTTAGTCTCAGGTCGTTTAGTCTCAGAGCGTTTAGTCTCAGGCCGTTTATTCTCAATTTGTTTAGTCTCATGCCGTTTAGTCTCAGTCCGTTTCGTCTCAGGCCGTTAGTCTCAGTTTGTACAGTCTCAGTTTGTTTACTCTCAGGCTGTTTAGTCTCAGACCGTTTAATCTCAGTCCGTTTCGTCGCAGAACATTTATTCTCAGTTTGTTTAGTCTCAGACTGTTAATTCTCAGACCATTTAGTCTCAGATCGTTTAGTCTCAGACCATTTAGACTCAGTCCGTTTAGTCTCGGTTTGCTTAGTCTCAGGCTGTTTAGTCTCAGGTCGTTTAGTCTCAAGCCATTTAGTCTCAGGCCGTTTAGTCTCAGACCGTTTAGTCTCAGGCCGTTTAGTCTCAGGCTGTTTAGTCTCAGGCCGTTTAGTCTCAGTCCATTTAGTCTCAGTTCGTTTAGTCTCAGACCGTTTAGTCTCAGGCCGTTTAGTCTCAGGCTGTTTAGTCTCAGGGCGTTTAGTCTCAGCCCGTTTAGTGTCAGACCGTTTAGTGTCAGTCCGTTTAGTCTCAGGCCGTTTAGTCTCAGGCAGTTTAGTCTCAAGCCATTTAGTCTCAGGTCGTTTAGTCTCAGTGCTTTTAGTCTCAGGCCATTTATTCTCAGGTCGTTTAGTCTCAGTGCTTTTAGTCTCAGGCCATTTAGTCACAGGCCGTTTAGTCTCAGTCCGTTTAGTCTCAATCCGTTTCGTCTCAGGCCGTTTAGTCTCAGTCCATTTAGTCTCAGACCGTTTAATCTCAGTCCGTTTAGTCACAGACCATTTATTCTCAGTTTGTTTAGTCTCAGACTGTTAATTCTCAGTCCGTTTAGTCTCAGATCGTTTAGTCTCAGTCCATTTAGTCTCAGGTAGTTTAGTCGCAGAGCATTTAGTCTCAGGCCGTTTAGTCTCAGTCCGTTTAGTCTCAGGTCGTTTAGTCTCAGATCGTTTAGTCTCAGACCATTTAGTCGCAGGTAGTTTTGTCGCAGAGCATTTAGTCTCAGGCCGTTTCGTCTCAGTCCGTTTAGTCTCAGACCGTTTAGTCTCAGGTAGTTTAGTCGCAGAGCATTTAGTCTCAGGCCGTTTAGTCTCAGGCCGTTTAGTCTCAGTCCGTTTAGTCTCAGGCCGTTTAGTCTCAGGCCGTTTAGTCTCAGGTTGTTTAGTCTCAGAGTGTTTAGTCTCAGGCCGTTTAGTCTCAGGCCGTTTAGTCTCAGTCCGTTTAGTCTCAGTCCATTTAGTCTCAGGTAGATTAGTCTCAGAGCGTTAAGTCTCAAGCTGTTTAGTCTCAGATCATTTAGTCTCAGGCCGTTTAGTCTCAGGTCGTTTAGTCTCAGAGCGTTTAGTCTCAGGCCGTTTAGTCTCAGACCGTTTAGTCTCAGACCGTTTAGCCTCAGGCCATTTAGTCTCAGGCCGTTTAGTCTTAGACCATTTAGTCTCAGTTTGTTTAGTCTCAGACCGTTTAGTCTCAGTCCGTTTAGTCTCAAACCGTTTAGTCACAAGCCATTTAGTCTCAGGCCGTATAGTCTCAGTCCATTTAGTCTCAGGCCGTTTAGTCTCAGGCCGTTTAGTCTCAGTCCGTTTAGTCTCAGACCGTTTAGTCTCAGAGCGTTTAGTTTAAGGCCATTTAGTCTCAGGCCGTTTAGTTTTAGTCCGTTTAGTCTCAGTCCGTTTAGTCTCAGGTAGTTTAGTCTCAGGCCGTTTAGTCTCAGGTCGTTTAGGCTCAGAGCGTTTAGTCTCAGTTTGTTTATTCTCAGTTTGTTTAGTCTCATGCCGTTTAGACTCAATCCGTTTCGTCTCAGGCCGTTTAGTCTCAGTTTGTTTAGTCTCAGTTTGTTTAGTCTCAGGCCGTTTAGTCTCAGACCGTTTAATCTCAGTCCGTTTAGTCAAAGACCATTTATTCTCCGGCCCCCTTCCACAACTCTTTCTCCGGTACATCGATGATTACTTTGGTGCTGCTTCATGCTCTCGTCAGGACTTGGAAAAATTTATTAATTTTGCTTCCAATCTCCACCCCTCCATCATTTTCACGTGGTCCATCTCTGACACTTCCCTTCCCTTCCTTGACCTCTCTGTCTCAATCTCTGGTGATAGACTGTCCACCAATATCCATTACAAACCCACCGACACCCACAGCTATCTCGACTACAGCTCCTCACACCCCACTTCCTGTAAGGACTCCATCCCATTCTCTCAGTTCCTTCGCCTCCGTCGCATCTGTTCCGATGATGCTACATTCAAAAACAGTTCCTCTGACATGTCCTCCTTCTTCCTTAACCGAGGTTTTCCACCCACGGTCGTTGACAGGGCCCTCAACCGTGTCCGGCCCATCTCCCGCGCATCCGCCCTCACTCCTTCTCCTCCCTCCCAGAAACATGATAGGGTCCCCCTTGTCCTCACTTATCACCCCACCAGCCTCCGCATTCAAAGGATCATCCTCCGCCATTTCCACCAACTCCAGCATGATGCCACTACCAAACACATCTTCCCTTAACCCCCCTTATCGGCATTCCGTAGGGATCGCTCCCTCCGGGACACCCTGGTCCACTCCTCCATCACCCCCTACTCCTCAACCCCCTCCTATGGCACAACCCCTTGCCCACGCAAAAGATGCAACACCTGCCCCTTCACTTCCTCTCTCCTCACCGTCCAAGGACCCAAACACTCCTTTCAAGTGAAGCAGCATTTGACTTGCATTTCCCCCAACTTAGTCTACTGCATTCGTTGCTCCCAATGTGGTCTCCTCTACATTGGAGAGACCAAACATAAACTGGGCGACCGCTTTGCAGAACACCTGCGGTCTGTCCGCAAGAATGACCCAAACCTCCCTGTCGCTTGCCATTTTAACACTCCACCCTGCTCTCTTGCCCACATGTCTGTCCTTGGCTTGCTGCATTGTTCCAGTGAAGCCCAACGCAAACTGGAGGAACAACACCTCATCTTCCGACTAGGGACTTTACAGCCTTCCGGACTGAATATTGAATTCAACAACTTTAGGTCGTGAGTCCCCTCCCCCATCCCCACCCTCTTTCTGTTTCCCCCTTCTTTTTTTCCCAATAAATTATAAAGATTTTCCTTTTCCCACCTATTTCCATTATATAAAATAAAAAAAAACCCACTAGAGCTATACCTTGAGTGCCTTACCAACCATTCTTAATTAGCACATTCGTTTAGATAATCTCACCAACTTTAACTTTAACACCTATGTGTTCTATTGTACTATTGTTGTTGACATCTTTTGATGATCTGCTTCTATCACTGCTTGTTTGTCGCTACAACCACACCAACCCCCTCCACCTCTCTGTCTCTCTATCTCTCCGCCCCCCACACACACACCTTAAACCAGCTTATATTTCAGCTCTTTCCTGGACTCGAACTCAAGTTCTGTCGAAGGGTCATGAGGACTCGAAACGTAAACTCTTTTCTTCTCCGCCGATGCTGCCAGACCTGCTGAGTTTTTCCAGGTAATTCTGTTTTTGTTTTACCATTTATTCTCAGTTTGTTTAGTCTCAGACTGTTAATTCTCAGTCCGTTTAGTCTCAGACCGTTTAGTCTCAGACCATTTAGTCTCCGTCCGTTTAGTCTCGGTTTGTTTAGTCTCAGGCTGCTTAGTCTCAGGTCGTTTAGTCTCAAGTCATTTAGTCTCAGGCCGTTTAGTCTCAGACCATTCAGTCTCAGGCCGTTTAGTCTCAGGCTGTTTAGTCTCAGGCCGTTTAGTCTCAGTTCATTTCGTCTCAGTTCGTTTAGTCTCAGACCGTTTAGTCTCAGTCCGTTTAGTCTCAGGCTGTTTAGTCTCAGGCCGTTTAGTCTCAGTCCGTTTAGTGTCAGACCGTAAAGTGTCAGTCCGTTTAGTCTCAGGCCATTTAGTCTCAGTCTGTTTAGTCTTAGACCGTTTAGTCTCAGTTTCTTTAGTCTCAGGCCGTTTAGTCTCAGTCCATTTAGTCTCAGACCGTTTAGTCTCAGGCCGTTTAGTCTCAGTCCCTTTAGTCTCAGACCGTTTAGTCTCAGACCGTTTAGTCTCAGTTTGTTTAGTCTCAGGCCGTTTAGTCTCAGTCCGTTTAGTCTCAGACCGTTAAGTCTCAGTCCGTTTAGTCTCAGACCGTTTAGCCTCAGGCCGTTTAGTCTCAGGTCATTTAGTCTCAGACCATTTAGTCGCAGACCGTTTAATCTCAGGCCGTTTAGTCTCAGGCCGTTTAGTCTCAGACCATTTAGTCTCAGACCGTTTAGTCTCAGGCCGTTTAGTCTCAGGCCGTATAGTCTCAGAGCATTTAGTCTCAGGCCGTTTAGTCTCAGGCCGTTTAGTCTCAGGCCGTTTAGTCTCAGGTTGTTTAGTCTCAGTCCGTTTAGTCTCAGTCCATTTAGTCTCAGGTAGATTAGTCTCAGAGCGTTAAGTCTCAAGCTGTTTAGTCTCAGGTCATTTAGTCTCAGGCCGTTTAGTCTCAGGTCGTTTAGTCTCAGAGCGTTTAGTCTCAGGCCGTTTAGTCTCAGACCGTTTAGTCTCAGACCGTTTAGCCTCAGGCCATTTAGTCTCAGGCCGTTTAGTCTTAGACCATTTAGTCTCAGTTTGTTTAGTCTCAGACCGTTTAGTCTCAGTCCGTTTAGTCTCAAACCGTTTAGTCACAAGCCATTTAGTCTCAGGCCGTATAGTCTCAGTCCATTTAGTCTCAGGCCGTTTAGTCTCAGGCCGTTTAGTCTCAGTCCGTTTAGTCTCAGACCGTTTAGTCTCAGAGCGTTTAGTTTAAGGCCATTTAGTCTCAGGCCGTTTAGTTTTAGTCCGTTTAGTCTCAGTCCGTTTAGTCTCAGGTAGTTTAGTCTCAGGCCGTTTAGTCTCAGGTCGTTTAGTCTCAGAGCGTTTAGTCTCAGTTTGTTTATTCTCAGTTTGTTTAGTCTCATGCCGTTTAGACTCAATCCGTTTCGTCTCAGGCCGTTTAGTCTCAGTTTGTTTAGTCTCAGTTTGTTTAGTCTCAGGCCGTTTAGTCTCAGACCGTTTAATCTCAGTCCGTTTAGTCAAAGACCATTTATTCTCAGTTTGTTTAGTCTCAGACTGTTAATTCTCAGTCCGTTTAGTCTCAGATCGTTTAGTCTCAGACCATTTAGTCTCCGTCCATTTAGTCTCGGTTTGTTTAGTCTCAGGCTGCTTAGTCTCAGGTCGTTTAGTCTCAAGTCATTTAGTCTCAGGCCGTTTAGTCTCAGACCATTCAGTCTCAGGCCGTTTAGTCTCAGGCTGTTTAGTCTCAGGCCGTTTAGTCTCAGTTCATTTCGTCTCAGTTCGTTTAGTCTCAGACCGTTTAGTCTCAGTCCGTTTAGTCTCAGGCTGTTTAGTCTCAGGCCGTTTAGTCTCAGTCCGTTTAGTGTCAGACCGTAAAGTGTCAGTCCGTTTAGTCTCAGGCCATTTAGTCTCAGTCTGTTTAGTCTTAGACCGTTTAGTCTCAGTTTGTTTAGTCTCAGGCCGTTTAGTCTCAGTCCGTTTAGTCTCAGACCGTTTAGTCTCAGGCCGTTTAGTCTCAGTCCCTTTAGTCTCAGACCGTTTAGTCTCAGACCGTTTAGTCTCAGTTTGTTTAGTCTCAGGCCGTTTAGTCTCAGTCCGTTTAGTCTCAGACCGTTAAGTCTCAGTCCGTTTAGTCTCAGACCGTTTAGCCTCAGGCCGTTTAGTCTCAGGTCATTTAGTCTCGGACCATTTAGTCGCAGACCGTTTAATCTCAGGCCGTTTAGTCTCAGGCCGTTTAGTCTCAGACCGTTTAGTCTCAGACCGTTTAGACTCAGTCCGTTTAGTCTCAGAACGTTCAGTCTCAGTCCGTTTAATCTCAGACCGTTTAGTCTCAGGCCGTTTTGTCTCAGACCATTTAGTCTCAGACCGTTTAGTCTCAGGCCGTTTAGTCTCAGGCCGTATAGTCTCAGAGCATTTAGTCTCAGGCCGTTTAGTCTCAGGCCGTTTAGTCTCAGGCCGTTTAGTCTCAGGTTGTTTAGTCTCAGAGTGTTTAGTCTCAGGCCGTTTAGTCTCAGGCCGTTTAGTCTCAGTCCGTTTAGTCTCAGTCCATTTAGTCTCAGGTAGATTAGTCTCAGAGCGTTAAGTCTCAAGCCGTTTAGTCTCAGGTCATTTAGTCTCAGGCCGTTTAGTCTCAGGTCGTTTAGTCTCAGAGCGTTTAGTCTCAGGCCGTTTAGTCTCAGACCATTTAGTCTCAGACCGTATAGCCTCAGGCCATTTAGTCTCAGGCCGTTTAGTCTTAGACCATTTAGTCTCAGTTTGTTTAGTCTCAGACCGTTTAGTCTCAGTCCGTTTAGTCTCAAACCGTTTAGTCTCAGGCCGTTTAGTCTCAGGCTGTTTAGTCTCAGGCCGTTTAGTCTCAGCCCGTTTAGTGTCAGACCGTTTAGTGTCAGTCCGTTTAGTCTCAGGCCGTTAAGTCTCAGGCCGTTTAGTCTCAGGCCATTTAGTCTCAGGTCGTTTAGTCTCAGTGCTTTTAGTCTCAGGCCATTTAGTCTCAGGCCGTTTAGTTTCAGGCAGTTTCGTCTCAGTCCGTTTAGTCTCAGACCGTTTCGTCTCAGGTAGTTTAGTCGCAGAGCATTTAGTCTCAGACCATTTAGCCTCAGTGCGTTTAGTCTCAGTTTGTTTAGTCTCAGGCCGTTTAGTCTCAGTCCGTTTAGTCTCAGACCGTTTAGTCTCAGTCCGTTTAGTCTCAGACCGTTTAGTCTCAGGCCGTTTAGTCTCAGGTCATTTAGTCTCAGACCATTTAGTCTCAGACCGTTTAATCTCAGACCTTTAAGTCTCAGGCCGTTTAGTCTCAGACCGTTTAGTCTCAGACTGTTTAGACTCAGTCCGTTTAGTCTCAGAACGTTCAGTCTCAGTCCGTTTAATCTCAGACCGTTAAGTCTCAGGCCGTTTTGTCTCAGACCATTTAGTCTCAGACCGTTTAGTCTCAGGCCGTTTAGTCTCAGGCCGTTTAGTCTCAGAGCATTTAGTCTCAGGCCGTTTAGTCTCAGGCTGTTTAGTCTCAGGCCGTTTAGTCTCAGGTCGTTTAGTCTCAGAGCATTTAGTCTCAGGCCGTTTATTCTCAGGCCGTTTAGTCTCAGTCCGTTTAGTCTCAGTCCATTTAGTCTCAGGTAGATTAGTCTCAGGTCGTTTAGTCTCAAGCCGTTTAGTCTCAGGTCATTTAGTCTCAGACCGTTTAGTCTCAGGCCGTTTAGTCTCAGGCTGTTTAGTCTCAGGCCGTTTAGTCTCAGGTCGTTTAGTCTCAGAGCGTTTAGTCTCAGGCCGTTTAGTCTCAGGCCGTTTAGTCTCAGTCCGTTTAGTCTCAGTCCATTTAGTCTCAGGTAGATTAGTCTCAGAGCGTTTAGTCTCAAGCCGTTTAGTCTCAGGTCATTTAGTCTCAGGCCGTTTAGTCTCAGGTCGTTTAGTCTCAGTCCATTTAGTCTCAGTTCGTTTAGTCTCAGACCGTTTAGTCTCAGGCCGTTTAGTCTCAGGCTGTTTAGTCTCAGGCCGTTTAGTCTCAGCCCGTTTCGTGTCAGACCGTTTAGTGTCAGTCCGATTAGTCTCAGGCCGTTTAGTCTCAGGCCGTTTAGTCTCATGCCATTTAGTCTCAGGTCGTTTAGTCTCAGTTCTTTTAGTCTCAGGCCATTAAGTCTCAGGCCGTTTAGTTTCAGGCCGTTTCGTCTCAGTCCGTTTAGTCTCAGACCGTTTAGTCTCAGGTAGTTTAGTCGCAGAGCATTTAGTCTCAGGCCGTTTAGTCTCAGGCCGTTTAGTCTCAGTCCGTTTAGTCTCAGACCGTTTAGTCTCAGAGCGTTTAGTCTCAGGCCGTTTAGTCTCAGTTCATTTAGTCTCAGTCCGTTTAGTCTCAGTCCGTTTAGTCTCAGGTAGTTTAGTCTCAGGCCATTTAGTCTCAGGTCGTTTAGTCTCAGAGCGTTTAGTCTCAGTTTGTTTATTCTCAGTTGGTTTAGTCTCATGCCGTTTAGTCTCAATCCGTTTCGTCTCAGGCCGTTTAGTCTCAGTTTGTTTAGTCTCAGTTTGTTTAGTCTCAGGCCGTTTAGTCTCAGACCGTTTAATCTCAGTCCGTTTAGTCACAGACCATTTATTCTCAGTTTGTTTAGTCTCAGACTGTTAATTCTCAGTCCCTTTAGTCTCAGATCGTTTAGTCTCAGACCATTTAGTCTCAGTCCGTTTAGTCTCGGTTTGTTTAGTCTCAGGCTGCTTAGTCTCAGGTCGTTTAGTCTCCAGTCAATTAGTCTCAGGCCGTTTAGTCTCAGACCGTTTAGTCTCAGGCCGTTTAGTCTCAGGCTGTTTAGTCTCAGGCCATTTAGTCTCATTCCATTTAGTCTCAGTTCGTTTAGTCTCAGACCGTTTAGTCTCAGACCGTTCAGTCTCAGGCCGTTTAGTCTCAGGCCGTTTAGTCTCAGTCCGTTTAGTCTCAGGCTGTTTAGTCTCAGGCCGTTTAGTCTCAGTCCGTTTAGTGTCAGACCATAAAGTGTCAGTCCGTTTAGTCTCAGGCCATTTAGTCTCAGTCTGTTTAGTCTTAGACCGTTTGGTCTCAGTTTGTTTAGTCTCAGGCCGTTTAGTCTCAGGCCGTTTAGTCTCAGACCGTTTAGTCTCAGGCCGTTTAGTCTCAGTCCGTTTAGTCTCAGACCGTTTAGGCTCAGACCGTTTAGTCTCAGTTTGTTTAGTCTCAGGCCGTTTAGTCTCAGACCGTTTAGTCTCAGACCATTTAGCCTCAGTCCGTTTAGTCTCAGTTTGTTTAGTCTCAGGCCGTTTAGTCTCAGTCCGTTTAGTCTCAGACCGTTTAGTCTCAGTCCGTTTAGTCTCAGACCGTTTAGTCTCAGGCCGTTTAGTCTCAGGTCATTTAGTCTCAGACCATTTAGTCTCAGACCTTTTAGTCTCAGGCCGTTTAGTCTCAGACCGTGTAGTCTCAGACCGCTTAGTCTCAGGCCGTTTAGTCTCAGACCGTTCAGTCTCAGTCCGTTTAATCTCAGACCGTTTAGTCTCAGGCCGTTTTGTCTCAGACCATTTAGTCTCAAACCGTTTAGTCTCAGGCCGTTTAGTCTCAGGCCGTTTAGTCTCAGAGCATTTAGTCTCGGGCCGTTTAGTCTCAGGCCGTTTAGTCTCAGGTCGTTTAGTCTCAGGCCGTTTAGTCTCAGGCCGTTAATTCTCAGTCCGTTTAGTCTCAGTCCATTTAGTCTCAGGTAGAATGGTCTCAGAGCGTTTAGTCTCAAGCCGTTAAGTCTCAGGTCATTTAGTCTCAGGCCGTTTAGTCACAGGTCGTTTAGTCTCAGAGCGTTTAGTCTCAGTTTGTTTATTCTCAGTTTGTTTAGTCTCATGCCGTTTAGTCTCAGACCATTTAATCTCAGTCCGTTTAGTCACAGACCATTTATTCTCAGTTTGCTTAGTCTCAGACTGTTAATTCTCAGTCCGTTTAGTCTCAGATCGTTTAGTCTCAGACCATTTAGTCTCAGTCCGTTTAGTCTCGGTTTGTTTAGTCTCAGGCTGCTTAGTCTCAGGTCGTTTAGTCTCCAGTCAATTAGTCTCAGGCCGTTTAGTCTCAGACCGTTTAGTCTCAGGCCGTTTAGTCTCAGGCTGTTTAGTCTCAGGCCATTTAGTCTCATTCCATTTAGTCTCAGTTCGTTTAGTCTCAGACCGTTTAGTCTCAGACCGTTCAGTCTCAGACCGTTCAGTCTCAGGCCGTTTAGTCTCAGGCCGTTTAGTCTCAGTCCGTTTAGTCTCAGGCTGTTTAGTCTCAGGCCGTTTAGTCTCAGTCCGTTTAGTGTCAGACCATTAAGTGTCAGTCCGTTTAGTCTCAGGCCATTTAGTCTCAGTCCGTTTAGTCTTAGACCGTTTAGTCTCAGTTTGTTTAGTCTCAGGCCGTTTAGTCTCAGGCCGTTTAGTCTCAGACCGTTTAGTCTCAGGCCGTTTAGTCTCAGTCCGTTTAGTCTCAGACCGTTTATTCTCAGACCGTTTAGTCTCAGTTTGTTTAGTCTCAGGCCGTTTAGTCTCAGACCGTTTAGTCTCAGACCATTTAGCCTCAGTCCGTTTAGTCTCAGTTTGTTTAGTCTCAGGCCGTTTAGTCTCAGTCCGTTTAGTCTCAGACCGTTTAGTCTCAGTCCGTTTAGTCTCAGACCGTTTAGTCTCAGGCCGTTTAGTCTCAGGTCATTTAGTCTCAGACCATTTAGTCTCAGACCGTTTAATCTCAGACCTTTTAGTCTCAGGCCGTTTAGTCTCAGACCGTGTAGTCTCAGACCGTTTAGACTCAGTCCGTTTAGTCTCAGACCGTTCAGTCTCAGTCAGTTTAATCTCAGACCGTGTAGTCTCAGGCCGTTTTGTCTCAGACCATTTAGTCTCAAACCGTTTAGTCTCAGGCCGTTTAGTCTCAGGCCATTTAGTCTCAGAGCATTTAGTCTCAGGCCGTTTAGTCTCAGGCCGTTTAGTCTCAGGCCGTTTAGTCTCAGGTCGTTTAGTCTCAGGCCGTTTGGTCTTAGAACATTTCGTCTCAGTTTGTTTAGTCTCAGACCGTTCAGTCTCAGTCCGTTTAGTCTCAAACCGTTTAGTCTCAGTCCGTTTAGTCTCAGACCGTTTAGTCTCAGGCCGTTTAGTCTCAGGCCGTTTAGTCTCAGACCGTTTAGTCTCAGGCCGTTTAGTCTCAGACCGTTTAGTCTCAGACCGTTTAGTCTCAGGCCGTTTAGTCTCAGGTCGTTTAGTCTCTGACTGTTTAGTCTCAGTTTGTTTAGTCTCAGGTCGTTTAGTCTCAGTCCGTTCAGTCTCAGGCCGTTTAGTCTCAGGCTGTTTAGTCTTAGACCGTTTAGTCTCAGACCATTTAGTCTCAGACCGTTTAGTCTCAGTTTGTTTAGTCTCAGGTCGTTTAGTCTCAGTCCGTTTAGTCTCAGTCCGTTTAGTCTCAGGCCGTTTAGTCTCAGGCCGTTTAGTCTTAGACCGTTTAGTCTCAGACCGTTTAATCTCAGTTTGTTTAGTCTCAGGCCCTTTAGTCTCAGACCGTTTAGTCTCAGACTGTTTAGTCTCAGTTTGTTTAGTCTCAGGCCGTTTAGTCTCAGACCGTTTACTCTCAGACCATTTAGTCTCAGGCCCCCGTTTAGTCTCAGGCCTTTTAGTCTCAGGTCGTTTAGTCTCAGTGCTTTTAGTCTCAGGCCATTTAGTCTCAGGCCGTTTAGTTTCAGGCCGTTTCGTCTCAGTCCGTTTAGTCTCAGACCGTTTAGTCTCAGGTAGTTTAGTCGCAGAGCATTTAGTCTCAGGCCGTTTAGTCTCAAGCCGTTTAGTCTCAGTCCGTTTAGTCTCAGACCGTTTAGTCTCAGAGCGTTTAGTCTCAGGCCGTTTAGTCTCAGGCCATTTAGTCTCAGGTCGTTTAGTGTCAGGCTGTTTAGTCTTAGACCGTTTAGTCTCAGACCATTTAGTCTCAGACCGTTTAGTCTCAGTTTGTTTAGTCTCAGGTCGTTTAGTCTCAGTCCGTTTAGTCTCAGTCCGTTTCGTCTCAGGCCGTTTAGTCTCAGGCCGTTTAGTCTTAGACCGTTTAGTCTCAGACCGTTTAATCTCAGTTTGTTTAGTCTCAGGCCCTTTAGTCTCAGACCGTTTAGTCTCAGACTGTTTAGTCTCAGATTGTTTAGTCTCAGGCCGTTTAGTCTCAGACCGTTTAGTCTCAGACCATTTAGTCTCAGGCCCCCATTTAGTCTCAGGCCTTTTAGTCTCAGACCGTTTAGTCTCAGACTGTTTAGTCTCTGTTTGTTTAGTCTCAGGCCGTATAGTCTCAGTCCGTTCAGTCTCAGGACGTTCAGTCTCAGGCTGTTTAGTCTTAGACCGTTTAGTCTCAGACCATTTAGTCTCAGACCGTTTGGTCTCAATTTGTTTAGACTCAGGTCGTTTAGTCTCAGTCCGTTTAGTCTCAGACCGTTTAGTCTCAGACCATTTAGCCTCAGTCCGTTTAGTCTCAGTTTGTTTAGTCTCAGGCCGTTTAGTCTCAGTCCGTTTCGTCTCAGAACGTTTAGTCTCAGTCCGTTTAGTCTCAGACCGTTTCGTCTCAGGCCGTTTCGTCTCAGGTCATTTAGTCTCAGACCATTTAGTCTCAGACCGTTTAATCTCAGACCTTTTAGTCTCAGGCCGTTTAGTCTCAGACCGTTTAGACTCAGTCCGTTTAGTCTCAGACCGTTCAGTCTCAGTCCGTTTAATCTCAGACCGTTTAGTCTCAGGCCGTTTGGTCTCAGGCCGTTTAGTCTCAGACCGTTTAATCTCAGACCTTTTAGTCTCAGGCCGTTTAGTCTCAGACCGTTTAGTCTCAGACCGTTTAGACTCAGTCCGTTTAGTCTCAGACCGTTCAGTCTCAGTCCGTTTAATCTCAGACCGTTTAGTCTCAGGCCGTTTAGTCTCAGGCCGTTTAGACTCAGAGCATTTAGTCTCAGGCCGTTTAGTCTCAGGCCGTTTAGTCTCAGGTCGTTCAGTCTCAGAGCGTTTAGTCTCAGGCCGTTTAGTCTCAGACCGTTTAGTCTCAGACCGTTTAGTCCAAGGCCGTTTAGTCTCAGGCCGTTTGGTCTTAGAACATTTAGTCTCAGTTTGTTTAGTCTCAGACCGTTTAGTCTCAGTCCGTTTAGTCTCAAACCGTTTAGTCTCAGTCCATTTAGTCTCAGACCTTTTAGTCTCAGGCCGTTTAGTCTCAGAGCGTTTAGTCTCAGACCGTTTAGTCTCAGGCCGTTTAGTCTCAGGCCGTTTAGTCTCTGACTGTTTAGTCTCAGTTTGTTTAGTCTCAGGTCGTTTAGTCTCAGTCCGTTCAGTCTCAGGCCGTTTAGTCTCAGGCTGTTTAGTCTTAGACCGTTTAGTCTCAGACCGTTTAGTCTCAGACCATTTAATCTCAGACCGTTTAGTCTCAGTTTGTTTAGTCTCAGGTCGTTTAGTCTCAGTCCGTTTAGTCTCAGTCCGTTTAGTCTCAGGCCGTTTAGTCTCAGGCCGTTTAGTCTTAGACCGTTTAGTCTCAGACCGTTTAATCTCAGTTTGTTTAGTCTCAGGCCTTTTAGTCTCAGACCGTTTAGTCTCAGACTGTTTAGTCTCAGTTTGTTTAGTCTCAGGCCGTTTAGTCTCAGACCGTTTAGTCTCAGACCATTTAGTCTCAGGCCCCCGTTTAGTCTCAGGCCTTTTAGTCTCAGACCGTTTAGTCTCAGACTGTTTAGTCTCTGTTTGTTTAGTCTCAGGCTGTTTAGTCTCAGGCCGTTTAGTCTCAGTCCGTTTAGTGTCAGACCATTAAGTGTCAGTCCGTTTAGTCTCAGGCCATTTAGTCTCAGTCCGTTTAGTCTTAGACCGTTTAGTCTCAGTTTGTTTAGTCTCAGGCCGTTTAGTCTCAGACCGTTTAGTCTCAGGCCGTTTAGTCTCAGTCCGTTTAGTCTCAGACCGTTTATTCTCAGACCGTTTAGTCTCAGTTTGTTTAGTCTCAGGCCGTTTAGTCTCAGACCGTTTAGTCTCAGACCATTTAGCCTCAGTCCGTTTAGTCTCAGTTTGTTTAGTCTCAGGCCGTTTAGTCTCAGTCCGTTTAGTCTCAGACCGTTTAGTCTCAGTCCGTTTAGTCTCAGACCGTTTAGTCTCAGGCCGTTTAGTCTCAGGTCATTTAGTCTCAGACCATTTAGTCTCAGACCGTTTAATCTCAGACCTTTTAGTCTCAGGCCGTTTAGTCTCAGACCGTGTAGTCTCAGACCGTTTAGACTCAGTCCGTTTAGTCTCAGACCGTTCAGTCTCAGTCAGTTTAATCTCAGACCGTGTAGTCTCAGGCCGTTTTGTCTCAGACCATTTAGTCTCAAACCGTTTAGTCTCAGGCCGTTTAGTCTCAGGCCATTTAGTCTCAGAGCATTTAGTCTCAGGCCGTTTAGTCTCAGGCCGTTTAGTCTCAGGCCGTTTAGTCTCAGGTCGTTTAGTCTCAGGCCGTTTGGTCTTAGAACATTTCGTCTCAGTTTGTTTAGTCTCAGACCGTTCAGTCTCAGTCCGTTTAGTCTCAAACCGTTTAGTCTCAGTCCGTTTAGTCTCAGGCCGTTTAGTCTCAGGCCGTTTAGTCTCAGACCGTTTAGTCTCAGACCGTTTAGTCTCAGGCCGTTTAGTCTCAGACCGTTTAGTCTCAGACCGTTTAGTCTCAGGCCGTTTAGTCTCAGGTCGTTTAGTCTCTGACTGTTTAGTCTCAGTTTGTTTAGTCTCAGGTCGTTTAGTCTCAGTCCGTTCAGTCTCAGGCCGTTTAGTCTCAGGCTGTTTAGTCTTAGACCGTTTAGTCTCAGACCATTTAGTCTCAGACCGTTTAGTCTCAGTTTGTTTAGTCTCAGGTCGTTTAGTCTCAGTCCGTTTAGTCTCAGTCCGTTTAGTCTCAGGCCGTTTAGTCTCAGGCCGTTTAGTCTTAGACCGTTTAGTCTCAGACCGTTTAATCTCAGTTTGTTTAGTCTCAGGCCCTTTAGTCTCAGATTGTTTAGTCTCAGACTGTTTAGTCTCAGTTTGTTTAGTCTCAGGCCGTTTAGTCTCAGACCGTTTAGTCTCAGACCATTTAGTCTCAGGCCCCCGTTTAGTCTCAGGCCTTTTAGTCTCAGGTCGTTTAGTCTCAGTGCTTTTAGTCTCAGGCCATTTAGTCTCAGGCCGTTTAGTTTCAGGCCGTTTCGTCTCAGTCCGTTTAGTCTCAGACCGTTTAGTCTCAGGTAGTTTAGTCGCAGAGCATTTAGTCTCAGGCCGTTTAGTCTCAAGCCGTTTAGTCTCAGTCCGTTTAGTCTCAGACCGTTTAGTCTCAGAGCGTTTAGTCTCAGGCCGTTTAGTCTCAGGCCATTTAGTCTCAGGTCGTTTAGTGTCAGGCTGTTTAGTCTTAGACCGTTTAGTCTCAGACCATTTAGTCTCAGACCGTTTAGTCTCAGTTTGTTTAGTCTCAGGTCGTTTAGTCTCAGACCGTTTAGTCTCAGTCCGTTTCGTCTCAGGCCGTTTAGTCTCAGGCCGTTTAGTCTTAGACCGTTTAGTCTCAGACCGTTTAATCTCAGTTTGTTTAGTCTCAGGCCGTTTAGTCTCAGACCGTTTAGTCTCAGACTGTTTAGTCTCAGATTGTTTAGTCTCAGGCCGTTTAGTCTCAGACCGTTTAGTCTCAGACCATTTAGTCTCAGGCCCCCATTTAGTCTCAGGCCTTTTAGTCTCAGACCGTTTAGTCTCAGACTGTTTAGTCTCTGTTTGTTTAGTCTCAGGCCGTATAATCTCAGTCCGTTCAGTCTCAGGACGTTCAGTCTCAGGCTGTTTAGTCTTAGACCGTTTAGTCTCAGACCATTTAGTCTCAGACCGTTTAGTCTCAATTTGTTTAGACTCAGGTCGTTTAGTCTCAGTCCGTTTAGTCTCAGACCGTTTAGTCTCAGACCATTTAGCCTCAGTCCGTTTAGTCTCAGTTTGTTTAGTCTCAGGCCGTTTAGTCTCAGTCCGTTTAGTCTCAGAACGTTTAGTCTCAGTCCGTTTAGTCTCAGACCGTTTAGTCTCAGGCCGTTTCGTCTCAGGTCATTTAGTCTCAGACCATTTAGTCTCAGACCGTTTAATCTCAGACCTTTTAGTCTCAGGCCGTTTAGTCTCAGACCGTTTAGTCTCAGACCGTTTAGACTCAGTCCGTTTAGTCTCAGACCGTTCAGTCTCAGTCCGTTTAATCTCAGACCGTTTAGTCTCAGGCCGTTTAGTCTCAGGCCGTTTAGTCTCAGACCGTTTAATCTCAGACCTTTTAGTCTCAGGCCGTTTAGTCTCAGACCGTTTAGTCTCAGACCGTTTAGACTCAGTCCGTTTAGTCTCAGACCGTTCAGTCTCAGTCCGTTTAATCTCAGACCGTTTAGTCTCAGGCCGTTTAGTCTCAGGCCGTTTAGTCTCAGAGCATTTAGTCTCAGGCCGTTTAGTCTCAGGCTGTTTAGTCTCAGGCCGTTTAGTCTCAGGTCGTTCAGTCTCAGAGCGTTTAGTCTCAGGCCGTTTAGTCTCAGACCGTTTAGTCTCAGACCATTTAGTCCAAGGCCGTTTAGTCTCAGGCCGTTTGGTCTTAGAACATTTAGTCTCAGTTTGTTTAGTCTCAGACCGTTTAGTCTCAGTCCGTTTAGTCTCAAACCGTTTAGTCTCAGTCCATTTAGTCTCAGACCTTTTAGTCTCAGGCCGTTTAGTCTCAGAGCGTTTAGTCTCAGACCGTTTAGTCTCAGGCCGTTTAGTCTCAGGCCGTTTAGTCTCTGACTGTTTAGTCTCAGTTTGTTTAGTCTCAGGTCGTTTAGTCTCAGTCCGTTCAGTCTCAGGCCGTTTAGTCTCAGGCTGTTTAGTCTTAGACCGTTTAGTCTCAGACCGTTTAGTCTCAGACCATTTAATCTCAGACCGTTTAGTCTCAGTTTGTTTAGTCTCAGGTCGTTTAGTCTCAGTCCGTTTAGTCTCAGTCCGTTTAGTCTCAGGCCGTTTAGTCTCAGGCCGTTTAGTCTTAGACCGTTTAGTCTCAGACCGTTTAATCTCAGTTTGTTTAGTCTCAGGCCTTTTAGTCTCAGACCGTTTAGTCTCAGACTGTTTAGTCTCAGTTTGTTTAGTCTCAGGCCGTTTAGTCTCAGACCGTTTAGTCTCAGACCATTTAGTCTCAGGCCCCCGTTTAGTCTCAGGCCTTTTAGTCTCAGACCGTTTAGTCTCAGACTGTTTAGTCTCTGTTTGTTTAGTCTCAGGCCGTTTAGTCTCAGACCGTTTAGTCTCAGACCGTTTAGTCTCAGGCCGTTTAGTCTCAAGCCATTTAGTCTCAGGCCGTTTAGTCTCAGACTGTTTAGTCTCAGACTGTTCAATCTAAGGCCGTTTAGTCTCCGACCGTTTAGTCTCAGACCCTTTAGTCTCAGACCGTTTAGTCTCAGTTTGTTTAGTCTCAGTCCGTTTAGTCTCAGACTGTTTAGTCTCAAGCCATTTAGTCTCAGGCCGGTTAGTCTCAGGCCGTTTAGTCTCAGGCCGTTTAGTCTCAGGCCATTTAGTCTCAGGTCGTTTAGTCTCAGTGCTTTTAGTCTCAGGCCATTTAGTCTCAGGCCGTTTAGTTTCAGGCCGTTTCGTCTCAGTCCGTTTAGTCTCAGACCGTTTAGTCTCAGGTAGTTTAGTCGCAGAGCATTTAGTCTCAGGCCGTTTAGTCTCAAGCCGTTTAGTCTCAGTCCGTTTAGACTCAGGTAGTTTAATCTCAGGCCGTTTAGTCTCAGGTAGTTTAGTCTCAGGCCGTTTAGTCTCAGGTCGTTTAGTCTCAGAGCGTTTAGTCTCAGTTTGTTTATTCTCAGTTTGTTTAGTCTCATGCCGTTTAGTCTCAGACCGTTTAATCTCAGTCCGTTTAGTCACAGACCATTTATTCTCAGTTTGTTTAGTCTCAGACTGTTAATTCTCAGTCCGTTTAGTCTCAGATCGTTTAGTCTCAGACCATTTAGTCTCAGTCCGTTTAGTCTCGGTTTGTTTAGTCTCAGGCTGCTTAGTCTCAGGTCGTTTACTCTCAAGTCACTTAATCTCAGGCCTTTTAGTCTCAGACCGTTTAGTCTCAGGCCGTTTAGTCTCAGGCTGTTTAGTCTCAGGCCATTTAGTCTCAGTCCATTTAGTCTCAGTTCGTTTAGTCTCAGACCGTTTAGTCTCAGACCGTTTAGTCTCAGGCCGTTTAGTCTCAGGCCGTTTCGTCTCAGTCCGTTTAGTCTCAGGCTGTTTAGTCTCAGGCCTTTTAGTCTCAGTCCGTTTAGTGTCAGACCGTAAAGTCTCAGTCCGTTTAGTCTCAGGCCATTTAGTCTCAGTCTGTTTAGTCTTAGACCGTTTAGTCTCAGTTTGTTTAGTCTCAGGCCGTTTAGTCTCAGGCCGTTTAGTCTCAGACCGTTTAGTCTCAGGCCGTTTAGTCTCAGTCCGTTTAGTCTCAGACCGTTTAGTCTCAGACCGTTTAGTCTCAGTTTGTTTAGTCTCAGGCCATTTAGTCTCAGACCGTTTAGTCTCAGACCATTTAGCCTCAGTCCGTTTAGTCTCAGTTTGTTTAGTCTCAGGCCGTTTAGTCTCAGTCCGTTTAGTCTCAGACCGTTTAGTCTCAGTCCGTTTAGTCTCAGACCGTTTAGTCTCAGGCCGTTTAGTCTCAGGTCATTTAGTCTCAGACCATTTAGTCTCAGACCGTATAATCTCAGACCTTTTAGTCTCAGGCCGTTTAGTCTCAGACCGTTTAGTCTCAGACCGTTTAGACTCAGTCCGTTTAGTCTCAGACCGTTCAGTCTCAGTCCGTTAAATCTCAGACCGTTTAGTCTCAGGCCGTTTTGTCTCAGACCATTTAGTCTCAGACCGTTTAGTCTCAGGCCGTTTATTCTCAGGCCGTTTAGTCTCAGAGCATTTAGTCTCAGGCCGTTTAGTCTCAGGCCGTTCAGTCTCAGGCCGTTTAGTCTCAGGTCGTTTAGTCTCAGAGTGTTTAGTCTCAGGCCGTTTAGTCTCAGGCCGTTAAGTCTCAGTCCGTTTAGTCTCAGTCCATTTAGTCTCAGGTAGATTAGTCTCAGAGCGTTTAGTCGCAGGCCGTTTAGTCTCTGACTGTTTAGTCTCAGTTTGTTTAGTCTCAGGTCGTTTAGTCTCAGTCCGTTCAGTCTCAGGCCGTTTAGTCTCAGGCTGTTTAGTCTTAGACCGTTTAGTCTCAGACCATTTCGTCTCAGACCGTTTAGTCTCAGTTTGTTTAGTCTCAGGTCATTTAGTCTCAGGCCGTTTAGTTTCAGGCCGTTTCGTCTCAGGCCGTTTAGTCTCAGACCGTTTAGTCTCAGGTAGTTTAGTCGCAGAGTATTTAGTCTCAGGCCGTTTAGTCTCAAGCCGTTTAGTCTCAGTCCGTTTAGTCTCAGGTAGTTTAGTCTCAGGCCGTTTAGTCTCAGGTAGTTTAGTCTCAGGCCGTTTAGTCTCAGGTCGTTTAGTCTCAGAGCGTTTAGTCTCAGTTTGTTTATTCTCAGTTTGTTTAGTCTCAGGCCGTTTAGTCTCAAACCGTTTAATCTCAGTCCGTTTAGTCACAGACCATTTATTCTCAGTTTGTTTAGTCTCAGACTGTTAATTCTCAGTCCGTTTAGTCTCAGATCGTTTAGTCTCAGACCATTTAGTCTCAGTCCGTTTAGTCTCGATTTGTTTAGTCTCAGGCTGCTTAGTCTCAGGTCGTTTAGTCTCAAGTCAATTAGTCTCAGGCCGTTTAGTCTCAGACCGTTTAGTCTCAGGCAGTTTAGTCTCAGGCTGTTTAGTCTCAGGCCATTTAGTCTCAGTCCATTTAGTCTCAGTTCGTTTAGTCTCAGACCGTTTAGTCTCAGACCGTTTAGTCTCAGGCCGTTTAGTCTCAGGCCGTTTAGTCTCAGTCCGTTTACTCTCAGGCTTTTTAGTCTCAGGCCGTTTAGTCTCAATCCGTTTAGTGTCAGACCGTAAAGTGTCAGTCCGTTTAGTCTCAGGCCATTTAGTCTCAGTCTGTTTAGTCTTAGACCGTTTAGTCTCAGTTTGTTTAGTCTCAGGCCGTTTAGTCTCAGGCCGTTTAGTCTCAGACCGTTTAGTCTCAGGCCGTTTAGTCTCAGTCCGTTTAGTCTCAGACCGTTTAGTCTCAGACCGTTTAGTCTCAGACCATTTAGCCTCAGTCCGTTTAATCTCAGACCTTTTAGTCTCAGGCCGTTTAGTCTCAGACCGTTTAGTCTCAGACCGTTTAGACTCAGTCCGTTTAGTCTCAGACCGTTCAGTCTCAGTCCGTTTAATCTCAGACCGTTTAGTCTCAGGCCGTTTTGTCTCAGACCATTTAGTCTCAGACCGTTTAGTCTCAGATTGTTTAGTCTCAGTTTGTTTAGTCTCAGGCCTTTTAGTCTCAGTCCGTTTCGTCTCAGACCGTTTAGTCTCAGGCCGTTTAGTCTCAGTTGGTTTAGTCTCAGGCCATTTAGTCTCAGGCCATTTAGTCTCAAGTCGTTTAGTCTCAAGCCATTTAGTCTCAGGCCCTTTAGTCTCAGACCGTTTAGTCTCAGTTTGTTTAGTTTCAGGCCGTTTAGTCTCAGGCCGTTTAGTCTCAGGTCGTTTAGTCTCAGAGCGTTTAGTCTCAGGCCGTTTAGTATCAGACCGTTTAGTCTCAGTTTGTTTAGTCTCAGTCCGTTTAGTCTCAGTCCGTTTAGTCTCAGAGCGTTTAGTCTCAGGCCGTTTAGTATCAAACCGTTTAGTCTCAGTTTGTTTAGTCTCAGGCCATTTACTCTCAGTTTGTTTAGTCTCAGTTTGTTTAGTCTCAGGCCGTTTAGTCTCAGGCCGTTTAGTCTCAGAGCGTTTAGTCTCAGTCCGTTTAGTCTCAGGCCGTTTAGTCTCAGGCCGTTTAGTCTCAGGCCGTTTAGTCTCAGTCCGTTTAGTCTCAGACCGTTTAGTCTCAGTCCGTTTAGTCACAGGTAGTTTAGTCTCAGAGCGTTTAGTCTCAAGCCGTTTAGTCTCAGACCGTTTAGTCTCAGGCCGTTAAGTCTCAGTTTGTTTAGTCTCAGGCCGTTTAGTCTCAGTCCGTTTAGTCTCAGACCATTTAGTCTCAGACCGTTTAGTCTCAGGCCGTTTAGTCTCAGGCCGTTTAGTCTCAGTTTGTGTAGTTTCAGGCCGTTTAGTCTCAGGCCGTTTAGTCTCAGTCCGTTCAGTCTCAGTCCGTTTAGTCTCAGGTAGTTTAGTCTCAGAGCGTTTAGTCTCAGGCCGTTTAGTCTCAGGTCATTTAGTCTCAGGCCGTTTAGTCTCAGGTCATTTAGTCTCAGAGCGTTTAGTCTCAGTTTGTTTCTCCTCAGCTTGTTTAGTCTCATGCCGTTTAGTCTCAGTCCGTTTCGTCTCAGGCCGTTTAGTCTCAGTTTGTTTAGTCAAAGTTTGTTTAGTCTCAGGCCGTTTAGTCTCAGACCGTTTAGTCTCAGACCGTTTAATCACAGTCCGTTTAGTCGCAGACCATTTATTCTCAGTTTGTTTAGTCTCAGACTGTTAATTCTCAGTCCGTTTAGTCTCAGACTGTTTAGTCTCTGTTTGTTTAGTCTCAGGCCGTATAGTCTCAGTCCGTTCAGTCTCAGGACGTTCAGTCTCAGGCTGTTTAGTCTTAGACCGTTTAGTCTCAGACCATTTAGTCTCAGACCGTTTAGTCTCAATTTGTTTAGACTCAGGTCGTTTAGTCTCAGTCCGTTTAGTCTCAGACCGTTTAGTCTCAGACCATTTAGCCTCAGTCCGTTTAGTCTCAGTTTGTTTAGTCTCAGGCCGTTTAGTCTCAGTCCGTTTAGTCTCAGAACGTTTAGTCTCAGTCCGTTTAGTCTCAGACCGTTTAGTCTCAGGCCGTTTCGTCTCAGGTCATTTAGTCTCAGACCATTTAGTCTCAGACCGTTTAATCTCAGACCTTTTAGTCTCAGGCCGTTTAGTCTCAGACCGTTTAGTCTCAGACCGTTTAGACTCAGTCCGTTTAGTCTCAGACCGTTCAGTCTCAGTCCGTTTAATCTCAGACCATTTAGTCTCAGGCCGTTTAGTCTCAGGCCGTTTAGTCTCAGACCGTTTAATCTCAGACCTTTTAGTCTCAGGCCGTTTAGTCTCAGACCGTTTAGTCTCAGACCGTTTAGACTCAGTCCGTTTAGTCTCAGACCGTTCAGTCTCAGTCCGTTTAATCTCAGACCGTTTAGTCTCAGGCCGTTTAGTCTCAGGCCGTTTAGTCTCAGAGCATTTAGTCTCAGGCCGTTTAGTCTCAGGCCGTTTAGTCTCAGGCCGTTTAGTCTCAGGTCGTTCAGTCTCAGAGCGTTTAGTCTCAGGCCGTTTAGTCTCAGACCGTTTAGTCTCAGACCGTTTAGTCCAAGGCCGTTTAGTCTCAGGCCGTTTGGTCTTAGAACATTTAGTCTCAGTTTGTTTAGTCTCAGACCGTTTAGTCTCAGTCCGTTTAGTCTCAAACCGTTTAGTCTCAGTCCATTTAGTCTCGGACCTTTTAGTCTCAGGCCGTTTAGTCTCAGAGCGTTTAGTCTCAGACCGTTTAGTCTCAGGCCGTTTAGTCTCAGGCCGTTTAGTCTCTGACTGTTTAGTCTCAGTTTGTTTAGTCTCAGGTCGTTTAGTCTCAGTCCGTTCAGTCTCAGGCCGTTTAGTCTCAGGCTGTTTAGTCTTAGACCGTTTAGTCTCAGACCGTTTAGTCTCAGACCATTTAATCTCAGACCGTTTAGTCTCAGTTTGTTTAGTCTCAGGTCGTTTAGTCTCAGTCCGTTTAGTCTCAGTCCGTTTAGTCTCAGGCCGTTTAGTCTCAGGCCGTTTAGTCTTAGACCGTTTAGTCTCAGACCGTTTAATCTCAGTTTGTTTAGTCTCAGGCCTTTTAGTCTCAGACCGTTTAGTCTCAGACTGTTTAGTCTCAGTTTGTTTAGTCTCAGGCCGTTTAGTCTCAAACCGTTTAGTCTAAGACCATTTAGTCTCAGGCCCCCGTTTAGTCTCAGGCCTTTTAGTCTCAGACCGTTTAGTCTCAGACTGTTTAGTCTCTGTTTGTTTAGTCTCAGGCCGTTTAGTCTCAGACCGTTTAGTCTCAGACCGTTTAGTCTCAGGCCGTTTAGTCTCAAGCCATTTAGTCTCAGGCCGTTTAGTCTCAGACTGTTTAGTCTCAGACTGTTCAATCTAAGGCCGTTTAGTCTCCGACCGTTTAGTCTCAGACCCTTTAGTCTCAGACCGTTTTGTCTCAGTTTGTTTAGTCTCAGTCCGTTTAGTCTCAGACTGTTTAGTCTCAAGCCATTTAGTCTCAGGCCGGTTAGTCTCAGGCCGTTTAGTCTCAGGCCATTTAGTCTCAGGTCGTTTAGTCTCAGTGCTTTTAGTCTCAGGCCATTTAGTCTCAGGCCGTTTAGTTTCAGGCCGTTTCGTCTCAGTCCGTTTAGTCTCAGACCGTTTAGTCTCAGGTAGTTTAGTCGCAGAGCATTTAGTCTCAGGCCGTTTAGTCTCAAGCCGTTTAGTCTCAGTCCGTTTAGACTCAGGTAGTTTATTCTCAGTTTGTTTAGTCTCATGCCGTTTAGTCTCAGACCGTTTAATCTCAGTCCGTTTAGTCACAGACCATTTATTCTCAGTTTGTTTAGTCTCAGACTGTTAATTCTCAGTCCCTTTAGTCTCAGATCGTTTAGTCTCAGACCATTTAGTCTCAGTCCGTTTAGTCTCGGTTTGTTTAGTCTCAGGCTGCTTAGTCTCAGGTCGTTTACTCTCAAGTCAATTAATCTCAGGCCTTTTAGTCTCAGACCGTTTAGTCTCAGGCCGTTTAGTCTCAGGCTGTTTAGTCTCAGGCCATTTAGTCTCAGTCCATTTAGTCTCAGTTCGTTTAGTCTCAGACCGTTTAGTCTCAGACCGTTTAGTCTCAGGCCGTTTAGTCTCAGGCCGTTTAGTCTCAGTCCGTTTAGTCTCAGGCTGTTTAGTCTCAGGCCGTTTAGTCTCAGTCCGTTTAGTGTCAGACCGTAAAGTCTCAGTCCGTTTAGTCTCAGGCCATTTAGTCTCAGTCTGTTTAGTCTTAGACCGTTTAGTCTCAGTTTGTTTAGTCTCAGGCCGTTTAGTCTCAGGCCGTTTAGTCTCAGACCGTTTAGTCTCAGGCCGTTTAGTCTCAGTCCGTTTAGTCTCAGACCGTTTAGTCTCAGACCGTTTAGTCTCAGTTTGTTTAGTCTCAGGCCATTTAGTCTCAGACCGTTTAGTCTCAGACCATTTAGCCTCAGTCCGTTTAGTCTCAGTTTGTTTATCTCAGGCCGTTTAGTCTCAGTCCGTTTAGTCTCAGACCGTTTAGTCTCAGTCCGTTTAGTCTCAGACCGTTTAGTCTCAGGCCGTTTAGTCTCAGGTCATTTAGTCTCAGACCATTTAGTCTCAGACCGTATAATCTCAGACCTTTTAGTCTCAGGCCGTTTAGTCTCAGACCGTTTAGTCTCAGACCGTTTAGACTCAGTCCGTTTAGTCTCAGACCGTTCAGTCTCAGTCCGTTAAATCTCAGACCGTTTAGTCTCAGGCCGTTTTGTCTCAGACCATTTAGTCTCAGACCGTTTAGTCTCAGGCCGTTTATTCTCAGGCCGTTTAGTCTCAGAGCATTTAGTCTCAGGCCGTTTAGTCTCAGGCCGTTTAGTCTCAGGCCGTTTAGTCTCAGGTCGTTTAGTCTCAGAGTGTTTAGTCTCAGGCCGTTTAGTCTCAGGCCGTTAAGTCTCAGTCCGTTTAGTCTCAGTCCATTTAGTCTCAGGTAGATTAGTCTCAGAGCGTTTAGTCTCAGGCCGTTTAGTCTCTGACTGTTTAGTCTCAGTTTGTTTAGTCTCAGGTCGTTTAGTCTCAGTCCGTTCAGTCTCAGGCCGTTTAGTCTCAGGCTGTTTAGTCTTAGACCGTTTTGTCTCAGACCATTTCATCTCAGACCGTTTAGTCTCAGTTTGTTTAGTCTCAGGTCATTTAGTCTCAGGCCGTTTAGTTTCAGGCCGTTTCGTCTCAGGCCGTTTAGTCTCAGACCGTTTAGTCTCAGGTAGTTTAGTCGCAGAGTATTTAGTCTCAGGCCGTTTAGTCTCAAGCCGTTTAGTCTCAGTCCGTTTAATCTCAGTCCGTTTAGTCACAGACCATTTATTCTCAGTTTGTTTAGTCTCAGACTGTTAATTCTCAGTCCGTTTAGTCTCAGATCGTTTAGTCTCAGACCATTTAGTCTCAGTCCGTTTAGTCTCGATTTGTTTAGTCTCAGGCTGCTTAGTCTCAGGTCGTTTAGTCTCAAGTCAATTAGTCTCAGGCCGTTTAGTCTCAGACCGTTTAGTCTCAGGCAGTTTAGTCTCAGGCTGTTTAGTCTCAGGCCATTTAGTCTCAGTCCATTTAGTCTCAGTTCGTTTAGTCTCAGACCGTTTAGTCTCAGACCGTTTAGTCTCAGGCCGTTTAGTCTCAGGCCGTTTAGTCTCAGTCCGTTTACTCTCAGGCTTTTTAGTCTCAGGCCGTTTAGTCTCAGTCCGTTTAGTGTCAGACCGTAAAGTGTCAGTCCGTTTAGTCTCAGGCCATTTAGTCTCAGTCTGTTTAGTCTTAGACCGTTTAGTCTCAGTTTGTTTAGTCTCAGGCCGTTTAGTCTCAGGCCGTTTAGTCTCAGACCGTTTAGTCTCAGACCGTTTAGTCTCAGGCCGTTTAGTCTCAGTCCGTTTAGTCTCAGACCGTTTAGTCTCAGACCGTTTAGTCTCAGACCATTTAGCCTCAGTCCGTTTAGTCTCAGATTGTTTAGTCTCAGTTTGTTTAGTCTCAGGCCTTTTAGTCTCAGTCCGTTTAGTCTCAGACCGTTTAGTCTCAGGCCGTTTAGTCTCAGTTGGTTTAGTCTCAGGCCATTTAGTCTCAGGCCATTTAGTCTCAGGCCCTTTAGTCTCAGACCGTTAGTTTCAGGCCGTTTAGTCTCAGGCCGTTTAGTCTCAGGTCGTTTAGTCTCAGAGCGTTTAGTCTCAGGCCGTTTAGTATCAGACCGTTTAGTCTCAGTTTGTTTAGTCTCAGTCCGTTTAGTCTCAGTCCGTTTAGTCTCAGAGCGTTTAGTCTCAGGCCGTTTAGTATCAAACCGTTTAGTCTCAGTTTGTTTAGTCTCAGGCCATTTACTCTCAGTTTGTTTAGTCTCAGTTTGTTTAGTCTCAGGCCGTTTAGTCTCAGGCCGTTTAGTCTCAGAGCGTTTAGTCTCAGTCCGTTTAGTCTCAGGCCGTTTAGTCTCAGGCCGTTTAGTCTCAGGCCGTTTAGTCTCAGTCCGTTTAGTCTCAGACCGTTTAGTCTCAGTCCGTTTAGTCACAGGTAGTTTAGTCTCAGAGCGTTTAGTCTCAAGCCGTTTAGTCTCAGACCGTTTAGTCTCAGGCCGTTAAGTCTCAGTTTGTTTAGTCTCAGGCCGTTTAGTCTCAGTCCGTTTAGTCTCAGACCATTTAGTCTCAGACCGTTTAGTCTCAGGCCGTTTAGTCTCAGGCCGTTTAGTCTCAGTTTGTGTAGTTTCAGTCCGTTTAGTCTCAGGCCGTTTAGTCTCAGTCCGTTCAGTCTCAGTCCGTTTAGTCTCAGGTAGTTTAGTCTCAGAGCGTTTAGTCTCAGGCCGTTTAGTCTCAGGTCATTTAGTCTCAGGCCGTTTAGTCTCAGGTCATTTAGTCTCAGAGCGTTTAGTCTCAGTTTGTTTCTCCTCAGCTTGTTTAGTCTCATGCCGTTTAGTCTCAGTCCGTTTCGTCTCAGGCCGTTTAGTCTCAGTTTGTTTAGTCAAAGTTTGTTTAGTCTCAGGCCGTTTAGTCTCAGACCGTTTAGTCTCAGACCGTTTAATCACAGTCCGTTTAGTCGCAGACCATTTATTCTCAGTTTGTTTAGTCTCAGACTGTTAATTCTCAGTCCGTTTAGTCTCAGATCGTTTAGTCTCA
Source organism: Carcharodon carcharias (assembly GCF_017639515.1). Taxonomy (NCBI): domain Eukaryota; kingdom Metazoa; phylum Chordata; class Chondrichthyes; order Lamniformes; family Lamnidae; genus Carcharodon; species Carcharodon carcharias. Next base: position 149,155,034 of record NC_054480.1, on the reverse strand, counting down.
GGCCGTTTAGTATCAGACCGTTTAGTCTCAGTTTGTTTAGTCTCAGTCCGTTTAGTCTCAGTCCGTTTAGTCTCAGAGCGTTTAGTCTCAGGCCGTTTAGTATCAAACCGTTTAGTCTCAGTTTGTTTAGTCTCAGGCCATTTACTCTCAGTTTGTTTAGTCTCAGTTTGTTTAGTCTCAGGCCGTTTAGTCTCAGGCCGTTTAGTCTCAGAGCGTTTAGTCTCAGTCCGTTTAGTCTCAGGCCGTTTAGTCTCAGGCCGTTTAGTCTCAGGCCGTTTAGTCTCAGTCCGTTTAGTCTCAGACCGTTTAGTCTCAGTCCGTTTAGTCACAGGTAGTTTAGTCTCAGAGCGTTTAGTCTCAAGCCGTTTAGTCTCAGACCGTTTAGTCTCAGGCCGTTAAGTCTCAGTTTGTTTAGTCTCAGGCCGTTTAGTCTCAGTCCGTTTAGTCTCAGACCATTTAGTCTCAGACCGTTTAGTCTCAGGCCGTTTAGTCTCAGGCCGTTTAGTCTCAGTTTGTGTAGTTTCAGTCCGTTTAGTCTCAGGCCGTTTAGTCTCAGTCCGTTCAGTCTCAGTCCGTTTAGTCTCAGGTAGTTTAGTCTCAGAGCGTTTAGTCTCAGGCCGTTTAGTCTCAGGTCATTTAGTCTCAGGCCGTTTAGTCTCAGGTCATTTAGTCTCAGAGCGTTTAGTCTCAGTTTGTTTCTCCTCAGCTTGTTTAGTCTCATGCCGTTTAGTCTCAGTCCGTTTCGTCTCAGGCCGTTTAGTCTCAGTTTGTTTAGTCAAAGTTTGTTTAGTCTCAGGCCGTTTAGTCTCAGACCGTTTAGTCTCAGACCGTTTAATCACAGTCCGTTTAGTCGCAGACCATTTATTCTCAGTTTGTTTAGTCTCAGACTGTTAATTCTCAGTCCGTTTAGTCTCAGATCGTTTAGTCTCAGACCATTTAGTCTCAGTCCGTTTAGTCTCGGTTTGTTTAGTCTCAGGCTGTTTAGTCTCAGGTCGTTTAGTCTCAGTCCATTTAGTCTCAGGCCGTCTAGTCTCAGTCTGTTTAGTCTCAGACCGTTTAGTCTCAGTTTGTTTAGTCTCAGTCCGTTTAGTCTCTGTCCGTTTAGTCTCAGACCGTTTAGTCTCAGGCCGTTAAGTCTCAGTTTGTTTAGTCTCAGGCCGTTTAGTCTCAGGCCGTTTAGTCTCAGTTTGTTTAGTCTCAGGCCGTTTAGTCTCAGACCGTTTAGTCTCAGGCCGTTAAGTCTCAGTTTGTTTAGTCTCAGGCCGTTTAGTCTCAGTCCGTTTAGTCTCAGACCTTTTAGTCTCAGTCCGTTTAGTCTCAGGTAGTTTAGTCTCAGAGCGTTTAGTCTCAGGCCGTTTAGTCTCAGACCGTTTAGTCTCAGGCCGTTAAGTCTCAGTTTGTTTAGTCTCAGGCCGTTTAGTCTCAGTCCGTTTAGTCTCAGACCATTTAGTCTCAGACCGTTTAGTCTCAGGCCATTTAGTCTCAGTCCGTTTAGTCTCAGTTCGTTTAGTCTCAGACCGTTTAGTCTCAGGACGTTTAGTCTCAGGCTGTTTAGTCTCAGGCCATTTAGTCTCAGTCCATTTATTCTCAGTCTGTTTAGTCTCAGACCGTTTAGTCTCAGACCATTTAGTCTTAGGCCGTTTAGTCTAAGAGCATTTATCTCAGACCATTTAGTCTCAGACTGTTTAGTCTCAGACCGTTTAGTCCCAGACCAGTTAGTCTCAGAGCGTTTAGTCTCAGAGCGTTTAGTCTCAGGCCGTTTAGTCTCAGACCGTTTAGTCACAGGCCGTTTAGTCTCAGACCGTTTAGTCTCAGGCCGTTTAGTCTCAGACCGTTTAGTCTCAGGCCGTTTAGTCTCAGGCCATTTAATCTCAGACCGTTTAATCTCAGACCGTTTAATCTCAGACCGTTTAGTCTCAGACTATTTAGTCTCAGACCGTTTAGTCTCAGTCCACTTAGTCTCAGACCCTTTAGTCTTAGGCCATTTATTCTCAGACCGTTTAGTCTCAGTCCACTTAGTCTCAGACACTTTAGTCTTAGGCCATTTAATCTCAGACCGTTTAGTCTCAGTCCACTTAGTCTCAGACCGTTTAGTCTCAGACCGTTTAGTCTCAGACCGTTTAGTCTCAGTCTGTTTAGTCGCAGGCCGTTTAGTCTCAGGCCATTTAGTCTCTGGCCATTTAGTCTCAGTCTGTTTAGTCTCAGACCGTTTAGTCTCAGATTGTTTAGTCTCAATTTGTTTAGTCTCAGGCCTTTTAGTCTCAGTCCGTTTAGTCTCAGACCGTTTAGTCTCAGGCCGTTTAGTCTCAGTTGGTTTAGTCTCAGGCCATTTAGTCTCAGGCCATTTAGTCTCAGGTCGTTTAGTCTCAAGCCATTTAGTCTCAGGCCCTTTAGTCTCAGACCGTTTAGTCTCAGTTTGTTTAGTTTCCGGCCGTTTAGTCTCAGGCCGTTTAGTCTCAGGTCGTTTAGTCTCAGAGCGTTTAGTCTCAGGCCGTTTAGTATCAGACCGTTTAGTCTCAGTTTGTTTAGTCTCAGTCCGTTTAGTCTCAGTCCGTTTAGTCTCAGAGCGTTTAGTCTCAGGCCGTTTAGTATCAAACCGTTTAGTCTCAGTTTGTTTAGTCTCAGGCCATTTACTCTCAGTTTGTTTAGTCTCAGTTTGTTTAGTCTCAGGCCATTTACTCTCAGTTTGTTTAGTCTCAGTTTGTTTAGTCTCAGGCCGTTTAGTCTCAGAGCGTTTAGTCTCAGTCCGTTTAGTCTCAGGCCGTTTAGTCTCAGGCCGTTTAGTCTCAGGCCGTTTAGTCTCAGTCCGTTTAGTCTCAGACCGTTTAGTCTCAGTCCGTTTAGTCACAGGTAGTTTAGTCTCAGAGCGTTTAGTCTCAGTCCGTTTAGTCTCAGACCATTTAGTCTCAGACCGTTTAGTCTCAGACCGTTTAGTCTCAGTCCGTTTAGTCACAGGTAGTTTAGTCTCAGAGCGTTTAGTCTCAGTCCGTTTAGTCTCAGACCATTTAGTCTCAGACCGTTTAGTCTCAGGCCGTTTAGTCTCAGGCCGTTTAGTCTCAGTTTGTGTAGTTTCAGTCTGTTTAGTCTCAGGCCGTTTAGTCTCAGTCCGTTTAGTCTCAGTCCGTTTAGTCTCAGAACGTTTAGTCTCAGAGCGTTTAGTCTCAGGCCGTTTAGTCTCAGGCCGTTTAGTCTCAGTCCGTTCAGTCTCAGTCCGTTTAGTCTCAGGTAGTTTAGTCTCAGAGCATTTAGTCTCAGGCCGTTTAGTCTCAGGTCATTTAGTCTCAGGCCGTTTAGTCTCAGGTCATTTAGTCTCAGAGCGTTTAGTCTCAGTTTGTTTCTCCTCAGCTTGTTTAGTCTCATGCCGTTTAGTCTCAATCCGTTTCGTCTCAGGCCGTTTAGTCTCAGTTTGTTTAGTCAAAGTTTGTTTAGTCTCAGGCCGTTTAGTCTCAGACCGTTTAGTCTCAGACCGTTTAATCACAGTCCGTTTAGTCGCAGACCATTTATTCTCAGTTTGTTTAGTCTCAGACTGTTAATTCTCAGTCCGTTTAGTCTCAGATCGTTTAGTCTCAGACCATTTAGTCTCAGTCCGTTTAGTCTCGGTTTGTTTAGTCTCAGGCTGTTTAGTCTCAGGTCGTTTAGTCTCAGTCCATTTAGTCTCAGGCCGTTTAGTCTCAGTCTGTTTAGTCTCAGACCGTTTAATCTCAGTTTGTTTAGTCTCAGGCCGTTTAGTCTCAGGCCATTTAGTCTCAGGTCGTTTAGTCTCAGACCGTTTAGTCTCAGACCGTTTAGTCTCAGACCGTTTAGTCTCAGACAGTTTAGTCTCAGACCGTTTAGTCTCAGGCCGTTAAGTCTCAGTTTGTTTAGTCTCAGGTCGTTTAGTCTCAGTCCGTTCAGTCTCAGGCCGTTTAGTCTCAGGCTGTTTAGTCTTAGACCGTTTAGTCTCAGTTTGTTTACTCTGAGGTCGTTTAGTCTCAGTCCGTTTAGTCTCAGGCCGTTTAGTCTCATGCCGTTTAGTCTCAGTCCGTTTAGTCTCAGACCGCTTAGTCTCAGGTAGTTTAGTCTCAGACCGTTTAGTCTCAGGCCGTTTAGTCTCAGGCCGTTTAGTCTCAGACCGTTTAGTCTCAGGCCGTTAAGTCTCAGTTTGTTTAGTCTCAGGCCGTTTAGTCTCAGTCTGTTTAGTCTCAGACCATTTAGTCTCAGACCGTTTAGTCTCAGGCCGTTTAGTCTCAGGCCGTTTAGTCTCAGTTTGTGTAGTCTCAGTCCGTTTAGTCTCAGGCCGTTTAGTCTCAGTCCGTTTAGTCTTAGTCCGTTTAGTATCAGACCGTTTAGTCTCAGAGCGTTTAGTCTCAGGCCGTTTAGTCTCAGGCCGTTTAGTCTCAGTCCGTTCAGTCTCAGTCCGTTTAGTCTCAGGTAGTTTAGTCTCAGAGCGTTTAGTCTCAGGCCGTTTAGTCTCAGGTCATTTAGTCTCAGGCCATTTAGTCTCAGGTCGTTTAGTCTCATAGCGTTTAGTCTCAGTTTGTTTATTCTCAGTTTGTTTAGTCTCATGCCGTTTAGTCTCAGTCCGTTCGTCTCAGGCCATTTAGTCACTGTTTGTTTAGTCTCAGTTTGTTTAGTCTCGGGCCGTTTAGTCTCAGACCGTTTAATCTCAGTCCGTTTAGTCGCAGACCATTTATTCTCAGTTTGTTTAGTCTCAGACTGTTAATTCTCAGTCCGTTTAGTCTCAGATCGTTTAGTCTCAGACCATTTAGTCTCAGTCCGTTTAGTCTCGGTTTGTTTAGTCTCAGGCTGTTTAGTCTCAGGTCGTTTAGTCTCAGTCCATGTAGTCTCAGGCCGTTTAGTCTCAGTCTGTTTAGTCTCAGACCGTTTAATCTCAGTTTGTTTAGTCTCAGGCCGTTTAGTCTCAGGCCATTTAGTCTCAGGTCGTTTAGTCTCAGACCGTTTAGTCTCAGACCGTTTAGTCTCAGACCGTTTAGTCTCAGACAGTTCAGTCTCAGTTTGTTTGGTCTCAGACCGTTTAGTCTCAGACCGTTTAGTCTCAGACCGTTTAGTCTCAGGTCGTTTACCCTCAGTCCGTTCAGTCTCAGGCCGTTTAGTCTCAGGCTGTTTAGTCTTAGACTGTTTAGTCTCAGACCATTTAGTCTCAGACCGTTTAGTCTCGGTTTGTTTACTCTGAGGTCGTTTAGTCTCAGTCCGTTTAGTCTCAGACCGTTTAGTCTCAGGCCGTTTAGTCTCAGGCCGTTTAGTCTTAGACCGTTTAGTCTCAGACCGTTTAATCTCAGTTTGTTTAGTCTCAGGCCATTTAGTCTCAGACCGTTTAGTCTCAGACCGTTTAGTCTCAGTTTGTTTAGTCTCAGGCCGTTTAGTCTCAGACCGTTTAGTCTCAGACCATTTAGTCTCAGGCCGTTTATTCTCAGGCCTTTTAGTCTCAGACCGTTTAGTCTCAGACTGTTTAGTCTCTGTTTGTTTAGTCTCAGGCCGTTTAGTCTCAGACCGTTTAGTCTCAGTCCGTTCAGTCTCAGTCCGTTTAGTCTCAGGTAGTTTAGTCTCAGAGATTTTAGTCTCAGGCCGTTTAGTCTCAGGTCATTTATTCTCAGGCCGTTTAGTCTCAGGTCGTTTAGTCTCAGAGCGTTTAGTTTCAGTTTGTTTATTCTCAGTTTGTTTAGTCTCATGCCGTTTAGTCTCAGTCCGTTCGTCTCAGGCCGTTTAGTCTCAGTTTGTTTAGTCAAAGTTTGTTTAGTCTCAGTCCGTTTAGTCGCAGACCATTTATTCTCAGTTTGTTTAGTCTCAGACTGTTAATTCTCAGTCCGTTTAGTCTCAGATCGTTTAGTCTCAGACCATTTAGTCTCAGTCCGTTTAGTCTCGGTTTGTTTAGTCTCAGGCTGTTTAGTCTCAGGTCGTTTAGTCTCAGTCCATGTAGTCTCAGGCCGTTTAGTCTCAGTCTGTTTAGTCTCAGACCGTTTAATCTCAGTTTATTTAGTCTCAGGCCGTTTAGTCTCAGGCCATTTAGTCTCAGGTCGTTTAGTCTCAGACCGTTTAGTCTCAGACCGTTTAGTCTCAGACCGTTTAGTCTCAGACAGTTTAGTCTCAGTTTGTTTGGTCTCAGACCGTTTAGTCTCAGACCGTTTAGTCTCAGACCGTTTAGTCTCAGGTCGTTTAGCCTCAGTCCGTTCAGTCTCAGGCCGTTTAGTCTCAGGCTGTTTAGTCTTAGACCGTTTAGTCTCAGACCATTTAGTCTCAGACCGTTTAGTCTCAGTTTGTTTACTCTGAGGTCGTTTAGTCTCAGTCCGTTTAGTCTCAGACCGTTTAGTCTCAGGCCATTTAGTCTCAGGCCGTTTAGTCTTAGACCGTTTAGTCTCAGACCGTTTAATCTCAGTTTGTTTAGTCTCAGGCCATTTAGTCTCAGACCGTTTAGTCTCAGACTGTTTAGTCTCAGTTTGTTTAGTCTCAGGCCGTTTAGTCTCAGACCGTTTAGTCTCAGACCATTTAGTCTCAGGCCGTTTAGTCTCAGACCTTTTAGTCTCAGACCGTTTAGTCTCAGACTGTTTAGTCTCTGTTTGTTTAGTCTCAGGCCGTTTAGTCTCAGACCGTTTAGTCTCAGTCCGTTCAGTCTCAGTCCGTTTAGTCTCAGGTAGTTTAATCTCAGAGCGTTTAGTCTCAGGCCGTTTAGTCTCAGGTCATTTATTCTCAGGCCGTTTAGTCTCAGGTCGTTTAGTCTCAGTTTGTTTATTCTCAGTTTGTTTAGTCTCATGCCGTTTAGTCTCAGTCCGTTCGTCTCAGGCCGTTTAGTCTCAGTTTGTTTAGTCAAAGTTTGTTTAGTCTCAGGCCGTTTAGTCTCAGACCGTTTAATCTCAGTCCGTTTAGTCGCAGACCATTTATTCTCAGTTTGTTTAGTCTCAGACTGTTAATTCTCAGTCCGTTTAGTCTCAGATCGTTTAGTCTCAGACCATTTAGTCTCAGTCCATTTAGTCTCGGTTTGTTTAGTCTCAGGCTGTTTAGTCTCAGGTCGTTTAGTCTCAGTCCATTTAGTCTCAGGCCGTTTAGTCTCAGTCTGTTTAGTCTCAGACCGTTTAATCTCAGTTTGTTTAGTCTCAGTTTGTTTAGTCTCAGGCCATTTAGTCTCAGGTCGTTTAGTCTCAGACCGTTTAGTCTCAGACCGTTTAGTCTCAGACCGTTTAGTCTCAGACAGTTTAGTCTCAGTTTGTTTGGTCTCAGACCGTTTAGTCTCAGACCGTTTAGTCTCAGACCGTTTAGTCTCAGGTCGTTTAGTCTCAGTCCGTTCAGTCTCAGGCCGTTTAGTCTCAGGCTGTTTAGTCTTAGACCGTTTAGTCTCAGACCATTTAGTCTCAGACCGTTTAGTCTCAGTTTGTTTAGTCTCAGGTCGTTTAGTCTCAGTCCGTTTAGTCTCAGACCGTTTAGTCTCAGGCCGTTTAGTCTCAGGCCGTTTAGTCTCAGGCCGTTTAGTCTCAGACCATTTAATCTCAGTTTGTTTAGTCTCAGGCCGTTTAGTCTCAGACCGTTTAGTCTCAGACTGTTTAGTCTCAGTTTGTTTAGTCTCAGGCCGTTTAGTCTCAGACCATTTAGTCTCAGTTTGTTTATTCTCAGTTTGTTTAGTCTCATGCCGTTTAGTCTCAGTCCGTTCGTCTCAGGCCGTTTAGTCTCAGTTTGTTTAGTCAAAGTTTGTTTAGTCTCAGGCCGTTTAGTCTCAGACCGTTTAATCTCAGTCCGTTTAGTCGCAGACCATTTATTCTCAGTTTGTTTAGTCTCAGACTGTTAATTCTCAGTCCGTTTAGTCTCAGATCGTTTAGTCTCAGACCATTTAGTCTCAGTCCGTTTAGTCTCGGTTTGTTTAGTCTCAGGCTGTTTAGTCTCAGGTCGTTTAGTCTCAGTCCATTTAGTCTCAGGCCGTTTAGTCTCAGTCTGTTTAGTCTCAAACCGTTTAATCTCAGTTTGTTTAGTCTCAGGCCGTTTAGTCTCAGGCCATTTAGTCTCAGGTCGTTTAGTCTCAGACCGTTTAGTCTCAGACCGTTTAGTCTCAGACAGTTTAGTCTCAGTTTGTTTGGTCTCAGACCGTTTAGTCTCAGACCGTTTAGTCTCAGACCGTTTAGTCTCAGGTCGTTTAGTCTCAGTCCGTTCAGTCTCAGGCCGTTTAGTCTCAGGCTGTTTAGTCTTAGACCATTTAGTCTCAGACCATTTAGTCTCAGACCATTTAGTCTCAGACCGTTTAGTCTCAGTTTGTTTAGTCTCAGGCCGTTTAGTCTCAGACCGTTTAGTCTCAGGCCGTTTAGTCTCAAGCCATTTAGTCTCAGGCCGTTTAGTCTCAGGCCGTTTAGTCTCAGACTGTTTAGTCTCAGACTGTTTAATCTCAGGCCGTTTAGTCTCAGACCGTTTAGTCTCAGACCATTTAGTCTCAGACCATTTAGTCTCAGGCCGTTTGTCTCAGTCCGTTTAGTCTCAGACTGTTTAGTCTCAAGCCATTTAGTCTCAGGCCGGTTAGTCTCAGGCCGTTTAGTCTCAGGCCGTTTAATCTCAGACCGTTTAGTCTCAGACCATTTAGTCTCAGTTTGTTTAGTCTCAGACCCTTTAGTCTCAGGCCATTTAGTCTCAGGTCATTTAGTCTCAGACCGTTTAGTCTCAGGCCGTTCAGTCTCAGACCATTTAGTCACATACAGTGTAGTCTCAGGCCGTTTAGTCTCAGACCGTTTAGTCTCAGACTGTTTAGTCTCAGACAGTTTAGTCTCAGTTTGTTTGGTCTCAGACCGTTTAGTCTCAGTCCGTTTAGTCTCAGACCGTTTAGTCTCAGACCGTTTAGTCTCAGGCCGTTTAGTCTCAGTTTGTTTAGTCTCAGGCCGTTTTGTCTCAGACCGTTTGGTCTCAGACCGTTTAGCCTCAGACTGTTTAGTCTCAGACCGTTTAGTCTCAGACCGTTTAGTCTCAGACCGTTGTGCGTGGATCGGAAACAATGGTTTCAGTCTTTGCAACGTTTAATTGGAGGAAATTTCTGTGCATCTAGTTCTATTCAGAACTAGGGCTCAAAGGTAGAGGTGAGGGGGGTGGTTGAGCTGCAGGAATGTTGTGGCAAACAGAGGGTCAAAGGCTAGATAGTTGGAATTTTGAAAGAGCAGTTGTAAGTGAATTGGGGGCCAGTGTTTTTTTCCAGGGATTTATACAGAAAAATGTAGGGTTGGGGTGTAGAAGGGAGAATGATACAAGGACGTGATCAAAGATGGCCTTATCTGTGATTGATACAATGAGACTAGCAAGATCACATGAGATGACAAGGTCAAGGGGGTGTGGGGTCACTACATAAAGACAGAGATTTGAGGAGGATAGGGATGGCCATAAATTCAGAGGAGAGGAAGCTTGATGAGTTAAGATGGAATTGAGATGAGGGTGAGAAGTCGAACAGTGAAGAGGCTGAGGGAGGAAAGCAGTGAAGATATTTTGGTGAAAAATTTTATGTCATACTTAGGAGGACAGTAGGGCATGATAACTGAGAGATGAGAAGGGTAGAGCAAGAGAAGATCCTCAAAGGAGGGGCAAGCGCTAGGAGAGTCGGGGGTCAGGCCAAGAAAGAATTAGGTCATAAGCAACACATCGCCACCACAATGGACATTATGTGGCAAAACAAAAACAAAAACAGAATTACCTGGAAAAACTCAGCAGGTCTGGCAGCATCGGCGGAGAAGAAAAGAGTTGACATTTCGAGTCCTCATGACCCTTTGACAGAACTTGAGTTCGAGTCCAAGAAAGAGTTGAAATATAAGCTGGTTTAAGGTGTGTGTGTGGGGGGGCAGAGAGAGAGAGAGAGAGAGAAGTGGAGTGGGGGTGTGGTTGTAGGGACAAACAAGCAGTGATAGAAGCAGATCATCAAAAGATGTCAACAACAATAGAACAAAAGAACACATAGGTGTTAAAGTTAAAGTTGGTGATATTATCTAAACGAATGTGCTAATTAAGAATGTCGGAGATGGAGACAGTCACTGAGAAAGGAGATATGGCTGTGGCAAGTAGTGAGAGATATGGACAGGTGGGGCGGTTTGATCAAGGGGAAAGGTTTCCATTAAAGTAGTAAGTTCATGGATGGCAAGGGCCTTGTTTGTAAGTGAACCAGGCATTCTGGAGGGAGCTGCATTAAAATAATAAATGTCTGCCATCAGTGTAAGAAATATACTAATTACTCAATCATTTTGTTGGACTAATATTTCTAACCTATCAAAGTAAAAGTTACTTTACAAGATCACTCTTATTGGTAACAAATCTCCATAAGGACACCACCCCCTCCATCCCCAAAGTTACGTCAGCTGCTGATCTCTCATTCTAATGCCACCGAATAATCCCTCTGTTTTGATTATGGATTACTCATATGAACATTAAACTAATTCTACCCACCACACCCTTATCCTATGGCCACTATTACTGCCCATGTTTTGCATGGACATCTTTGTACCTGTACTTGGGGGAAGAAGCAAAGTACCAATATGTGCAACTTGGTTTTATACAAACCACAATGCAGGTGAAAGGAAATTTCATTTGTCAAAAGTCAGATTATATATTAGCAGAAGCTCATTGGGCTACACTTAATTAGAAATGATCAAGCAACACATGATACTTCACCTCTTTGGCAATGTAAGACCAGAATAGATCACATTCAAACAATAGATGGAGACAATCGGGTAGACTTAGGCAATTTAGTGATTACACCTAATGGACTGAATCTCCTACACTGAATATTGCTAATGCCACAATAACACTCACCAGTCCAATTTTCATCAGACAGAAACCAACGATTCATTGAGTATGGGTCGATCATAATATGGAGCAATTGATCAAATCTGGGGTTTCTATTTGGTGTTCCATTCATTTCTTCTGGCTTGTACCTCCCTGTCTGAGCCTTAACCCAGTAACCAGGATGCTTTCCCAGAAAGCCCCCGACCTTTGTCAAACTGGTTTTGCAAAGGAAATAAAAGGTACCAAGGACAATCCTAAAACAAGTGTGGAGTCCAGTAGAGCACCCGCTGTTAACAATGAAAATGATGAGGGACAAAGAAGTGCTGGTGAAAAAGCTGATACCTGAATCTGTCTACAGTTAATAATAATATCCAGTATTGGAAAGACAATTTGGTGAAGAGAAATGCAGAGAAAGAGCAGTCTGCCTACAGCAGATTTTGTTTTAAAACCCCTCAGAGGTGTCAGAGCTTGGGCTCAATTACCAGAGTGGCCTTGGTAAGGATTAAAGATGCTAACGCTTTCTAGTTTTTGAAGCATCTGTTCTTCTTTTACATTTTTATATGTGGAACGTTCCCTCCAGGTTGGTGAGTGCTGATATAAATAGATTGTGTTTTCTAGGGCGGATCCTACAATCCAGTACACATAGCACAATGCCACAATACTGCTGAAGTAAGCCTCCCACTGAATGTACCAATAAACATACACAACAACAAATAAAGCAGCTCCTTGCTGGCTTTATTGCTTACTACCCACAGTATGTGGGAACCTAATTAGTATTTTGCGCAACTAAACCGCTGTTTAGCTAGAATGTTTAGTTCAAAACATTAGATGAAATATCACTTTTTAATGTAGTGTGTGTGATTTTCATTTTTTGTTGTTACAAATTCCCAAGTGCATAAATCTTTTTGACCAAGCTGCTTGTATTGAGACACCACATGGCCTTTGCTGGAGGAGATGATTTTACTTTTAATAACAGTATTTTTCTTTCTTTTGTGACCCTCCCTTATTTTTAGAAGCCACAGACATATTTCCATATAAACTCATTGTTTGTATATATGTAAAGAGTTTCTTTTAATGTGGTTAATGTTCCCCCCTCCACCCAAATGTTTCCTGCAAGGGCATAGAAAGTGTGTTTAATCTATTATTATAGGAAACCTGAATAAGATCACACATGATTCCATTCTTCCTCTTTTATTACAGTCTCTGGTAAGGTTGAGTGGTGATGACATCAACTCTGTCCTGCAATAAACCAGTTGATCTCATCAGAAATGCAATCCTATTGAAAATGGAGCAACCACACAATAAAACCACGCTGTATGAAAATTAGATTAATTTAGAATGGTCTCAGTATTTTCTCCCTCCTGTTTTATAAGATTACTCTCTTCTTAAAACCAATTGTTTCCTCATTAAAGTTGAGCTGACCCTATTACTATAGATGTTGACTGTAGCATCATTCATGTCAGTTAAAAGCACCATTCCCTTGCCAAGAACTTGCCAATTCGCTTCCCATACATTACAATGGAAAAACTGATGTTTTATAGCAGCTCAGACTGTGGTCATTTTATAGACAATGAGTTAGAGCCAGCAAAACAACTGGTTCCTTCATGAATTAGTAAAAAGTATTTTAAAAAGAAACTATAGTCAGAGCTTTAATTGCATGAAGTAGGTGAAAATATTGACTCTTTGTGATCTGTTTTTCCCCATAAATCGATGAATAATCACAGCATGAGAACGTCAGTAAATGCCATTTAACCTCTTCCATCACCCACCTAATAGCACAAGGCTTGGAGTGTAAAATATCCTGTCAGTACCTAGAAATATGAGTAAGTCAGGAAACTGCAGTTTTACATTAAATGATAAAAATAGATAAAACTGGCATTTTACAAATGACTTGTGTTTTATACGTGTAAGTTTTTGTGTAAAAGGCTTGGCCAGTTCTGTCTTTTTTATTATCTAACATAAACTGTGGTTTTACTGACGTACAAATGATTTGCATTTCTAGGAAATGACAGGCTATTTTGTTGGGAAATATGGATTCACATTTGCTTTTTAATGATGTTTGATGTAATCCTTTCAATGGAGTTAACTTAGTACCCGCAACCTAGCTATCATATTAAGAGACATGTCCTCTACCTTCATGGTAGTTTATGATTACAAAGGCTTTGTCATGGATTGAGGTTTGACAACTGATTTAATTGGTAAAGTTATAAGAGGAAAAGAATGAGGGTTTGATTATTGATCATTCATTGTAAATTTTCAGTCACATTGAGGCAGCTATCAACAAAACTAGTAATGCACAAGGATGCGGCTAAAATCTAAACAAGTTACACTGACCTTGTAGAATGACTTTTATATTTTTAAAACAGGTCAAAAAAATACTGAAGATGACCCTGGCATTCAAAGTTCTGAGGTTGTAAGGAGACAGTTGTAGAGCTGAACGTTGTCACTGGGGGGAAAAGAAGATGAAGACAGGGATGATCTGATCTTAAAAATGTAAGATACATAATAGATTTCAGCAAACTTTATCTTTTGGACTGTAAGTGCTCCTGCCTTGCACCCTACCTCAGACCTCTCCCTTTGGTTCTTTCCCTGCCCCTTTTCCCTGACTCTGTACTTGTTTACAAGCGCATCAACCTGAAACATTAGCGCATACATTTCTGGGGAAGTAACAGCAAGTTCTGGCAATGTTTCTCAACATCAGAATCTTAGGAAGGGAACAATTGAAACTGTGGAGTCAATTGTTCCTAGAGGTTTTTAAAATATAATTTTCAAAAAATCTTACTTTTCCTTACTATCTGTTTCACTCTTACTTACTACAATCTTTGTTTCCCTCCCTTTATCTCTACTTTTCTATCTAATTTAACTCTAATTCACCCTCTTTTCTTCTCCAGCATCTATCTGTTTCTTTCTTCAAAGTTCCACATAAATTTAACATTACCCCCACCCTTTGATTTTGTATTCTATTCCTCTAGAAATTAATCCAAGTACTTTATTTACATCACAAAAACAGAATTACCTGGAAAAACTCAGCAGGTCTGGCAGCATTGACGGAGAAGAAAAGAGTTGACGTTTTGAGTCCTCATGACCCTTCAACAGAACTTGAGTGAGTCTTAGGAAAGGGGTGAAATATAAACTGATTTAAGGTTCCCCCCCCACCCCCGCCACCCCACCTTAAACCAGCTTATATTTCACCCTTTCCTTGGATTCACCTAGTTCTGTTGAAGGGTCATGAGGACTCAAAACGTCAACTCTTTTCTTCTCCGCCGATGCTGCCAGACCTGCTGAGTTTTTCCAGGTAATTCTGTTTTTGTTTTGGATTTCCAGCATCCGCAGTTTTTTGTTTTTATTACTTTATTTACATATTTTATGATCTTACCGACATGCATTGCTACCTTTAATAGTTTATGTATCTGTATTTCCATATCTCTTTGTCCCTCAACCTGATTTTGGTTTCTTACTTTCCAAGAAATACATAGCCTGTCCATTCCTCCTAATAAAATGAAACAATCACACTTTGCTCTATTGAATTTAATTTGCCATTTATCTGCCCAATCTGAAAGCCTATTTATATCTACCTGTATCTTCTTGCAGTTCTCCACATTATTAGCTATACCCCTCAATTTAGTATCCCCTGCAAATTTAAGGGCCAGTAGCATCTTTTAGTATGCTATAATTAAACACTTTAAATGAACAGTTTAAACAGTTTAAGTTAGTGCTAACTTTTTATTAAGTTATTGAAGTTCTAATTAGGAAGACAGCTTCCTTCTTTTTGACCTACTTTAGCCCAAATAAAAAAACTTTTTGAACCTGTACTGTTCCCTTGTAAGATGCCACTGAGTTAGAAAACAGAGTACTTTCTGAAAAACAAAAGCTAGAAGTTGCAATGTGCTACATTACTTTCATATCTTTTCATTTCTTTTTCCTTTTGATATTTTCAACCTATATATAATCTAAAAATTCATGTATTGTCAAATCTAAGAATTTTTACAGCTCAGGGCATCATACCTCAGAATGTCTTGTGGCCCGGTTAAAAATTATGATTGGCTGATATGGGGATGCATCTGTTAAACTATCAACCAACAGTTTTATTCAGGTGATAACTACATTTGACAAACAAGGGAGAAAAAAATCTGAACAAAAACATTTTTCAAAGATATCACTCACTTAAGCATCAAGGGCCAAAAAACAATGAGTAATCAAGTTATTCAGTCAGTTTCTGTGCAATACAATACCCAGAGCATATTGTCACAGAAGCAGAACATGCGTAAATAACAGCTGAGATACAAGTGACAAATTTAGTTTCTTGTTGCTATTTGTTGAGTGTATGCAATTAAATAGCATTGCCTGTGTAAGGTATTTGTGTAGTTGCTGAAAATGGCCAATTTTTCCACTGGGCCCAGGGATTTATGAAGTGCTTCAGTGTTGTCTTTGGACATGGCAGCCGGAGACAGGCTGGAGCTATAGCAAACAATCACAGGTTGGGTGTTGGTCACTGGAGAAATGACGGTTGGAATTCTTCCCTGGTTGCTTCAACAAAAAACAAAGATCCAAAATGGAATACGGGCTAGAGGGAGGAGGACGAGAAAAATGTATTTTATAATCATCTAAATAACTGGTTAAAAAAAAATGGTTTCAAGGAGGGAGGAGAAAATGTTGAAACTACTGAAATTCTACCATAGAAGGTACTTTATAATGTAAACCAGTGGACTGAACATGTTTTAGGAAGGGTCAAAAAAGTTACTTGTATTGTAAGTAAGTTTTGTAAAATGTTAAATGGGTAGAGATTCGAATATATCCCTCCATATCACTAATGTACTATTTTTAACCATGTGGTGATATTCAGCTTATGTAAATGTGTATTATTGCAGCAATGGATGAACAAATGACTATTACACTTGGGGCATATTGGGATAGCAGTAAGTCTCAAACATCTACTTCAGGTCCCCAAGTAGGAATATTATAAATATTTAGCAATGAGAAAAACCATTGGCTCATCCGAGAAAAATCTTTAAGTCCCCCCATTGCAGAATCCAATTGGTTCTTAAATTATTTCCAGGTTTCTACCACCGAGGCTCTACCCAAAGGCCTATTATATGCATTGGTTACTCTTTGTGTGAAGTCTTGCTGATAGCGGTTCTAAATTAGCCTTTTACCAGTTCCTACATATACCACTAAGATAAAAGCAAAAACTGGGAATACCTGTAAAATACCTGGAAAAACTCAGCAGGTCTGACAGCATCTGCGGAGAGGAACACAGTCAATGTTTCGAGTCTGTATGATTCTTCAACAGAACTAGGGAAAAATAGAGAAGTGGTGAAATATAAGCTGGTTTAAGGGGTGGTGGGACAGGTAGAGCTGGATAGAGGGCCAGTGATAGTTGGAGATAGCCAAAAGATGTCATAAACAAAAGGACAAAGAGGTGTGGAAGCTGGTGATATTATCTAAGGAATGTGATAATAAAGGTGCAGGTAGCCCTAGCGGGGGTGGGGTGGGGGGAAGGGATCGAAATAGACTAAAAGGCAAAGATAAAACAATGGATGGAAATACATTTAAAAATAATGGAAATAGGAGGGAAAAGAAAAATCTATATAAATTATTGGAAAAAAAGGGGATCGGAAAGGGGGTGAGAATGGAGGAGAGAGTTCATGATCTGAAGTTGTTGAATTCAATATTCAGTCCGGAAGGCTGTAAAGTGCCTAGTCGGAAGATGAGGTGCTGTTCCTCCAGTTTGCGTTGAGCTTCACTGGAACAATGTAGCAGGCCAAGGACGGACATGTGGGCATGAGAGCAGGGTGGGGTGTTAAAATGACACGCACCCAGTCTGCGTTTGGTCTGGGTGACCATTTTGCAGAACACCTTCGGTCTGTCCGCAAGTATGACCCAGACCTCCCTGTCGCTTGCCATTTCAACACTCCACCCTGCTCTCTTGCCCACATGTCTATCCTTGGCCTGCTGCATTGTTCCAGTGAAGCTCAACGCAAACTGGAGGAACAGCACCTCATCTTCCGACTAGGCACTTTACAGCCTTCCGGACTGAATATTGAGTTCAACAATTTTAGATCTTGAACTCTCTCCTCCATCCCCACCCCCTTTCTGATCCCTTTTTCCAATAATTTATATAGATTTTTCTTTTCCCTCCTACTTCCATTATTTTTAAATGTATTTCCATCCATTGTTTTATCTTTGCCTCTTAGCCTATTTCGATCCCTTCCCCCGACCCTACCCCCAATAGGGCTACCTGCACCTTTATTAGCACATTCCTTAGATAATATCACCAGCTTCCACACCTCTTTGTCCTTTTGTCTGTAACATCTTTTGGTTATATCCACCTATCACTGGCCCTCTATCCAGCTCTACCTGTCCCACCAGCACCACCCCCCTTAAACCAACTTATATTTCACCTCTTTTCTATTTTTCCTTAGTTCTGTTGAAGAGTCATACAGACTCGAAACGTTAGCTGTGTTCCTCTCTGCAGATGCTGCCAGACCTGCTGAGTTTTTCCAGGTATTTTTGTTTTTGTCCTACATATATCACATTGTCCTACCTTCATAATTTAGTTTGAAGTAATTTTCTGGATTTACTGTTTTCAATATTTTTTTACTGTCTTGCATATCTGTGTCATAGCTACCTTGGAATACTACCTTGGAATACTACCTTTCAGGGAAAATGAAACAACATGTCTCTAGTTTTTCTTCCTAACTCAGACCTCTGATAATATGGCTTGGCCATGTGACTCTTCACTGCACTGCCTCCAGTGTCTGACTGTGTCACATATCTCACTGACAAACTGGACACAGTTCTCTGGTTACTGAACAGAACAATGTGAGCATGATTTCCTCTGACTTATATAATACTGTTTTCAATACATAGTTCATCATTCTGTTTGCTTTGTAAATTGCTGCTCTGCAGTGTTTGTACATGTTGCTATAAGCCAAATATGTGCAAAATGTACTGCGGTGCAGTTGATTTTCCTGTCGATGCTATCCTGCTGTGGTTCATTACAATATGAAAATGCTTTCATGATTAAATGAAATAATTATCAAAATGCAGTGTAGACCCTTCATCTTTCTACTTTTATTCCTTTGTTTCTTTGGTTTTCTTCAGAATCTCAGATCATCTCCTGATGCTTGTTTCCTTTACAGCTTTTACTGTGTTCAGTTATCTCATTACTTTGCTCCATATGGGAAAAAAGCAATGGGACCAATAGCTCTTTGTTCCAGCTCTATGGCAGAGGACCGAGGTGCAAGGTGGGCAGAGAGTCAATTTCTTTCCTTCATCGAGACATTTTGTACTCATGAAATTCCCAAATATAAAGAAGCTGCATTGTGCCATTGTAAAAAGAATTTGTGCCCATTTTAAACATTCACCATTAACCCTTACCCTGCTGGCAACTGCAGGCAATTCCAGGATCTCTGAGCTAGCAATTTTCTTTGTAGGACAAAATCATTTTAAGAGAATTAAAAGACCATTAAGCCCAATATCTTTCTGACTATTCTCAACTACACCTGACCCAACTTCTGGCCAAATTCACCAGACTCTCCTGTCTTCAAAATGAAATTGGCTCTTGAATCTATTTCTACTGTCTGCTTCAACAGCCAATTCTGGCAATTCATTCCATAAATTTGAGTTCCCTCGTATTCCAAATTTCAAAAAAAATGCAACCTCTGAACCCTTCACCAGACGGAATGATTTACCTAAATTAGTTATATCAATCCTCCGAATAAATCCAAAAACTTTTAAATTAATTCACCTTGAAGTTTTCTTTTTTCCAAAGAAAACATGCTGAACTTCTTAAACTCTTTGATATGACTTAAACTGTTAATTGGAATCATCATATCTGCTGCCTGTTTGCATACTCAAGGTCAATAATATCATTCCTATGATCAGATGCCTAATACCACATACACTATTCCAGGTGAAGTCTGACCAAATTCCTGAATAGCAACAATACAATCCTTTCTGATTTTTTGCTCTGTCCTTCTGCTAATACAAACAAGTCACAATTTTGTAGATTAATCCAGATTTGCGTAATGACTTGAAGGAGTGGACAGGTTTCAAAGAGAAACAGATAAACTTTATTACAGAGAGCTTTTCTGGTACTACATGCTTGATCAGGACTCTTGTCAAGAAGCCCCACCCCCTGGATTACCCACGTTCATTGATCAGAGCCTCCAAGAACATCACATGACCCTTGATAGATAACAGGAGCAGCCATATCTTCAGTTACTACATTTTCTCCCTCTTTAGTTTTTTGCAATTTCTATTTGCAGGAAGCATTTGAATATCCAACAACATATACATATATACAGCTTCAGGTGATTAAAAATTAAGTCTCTAAGGTGCTTTCCTTATGCGGTTAGAGCAGCACAGCCCTACCACTTGAGGTTCCTCAACAGGATCGACATGATTGGGAACTGCAGTATGAGATACACCATTAAAAAGTGGCAATTCTGGGTTTGTTAACTCTACAGAGACATTGGGCATGTCTATTCTAGGTCAATCTGTCACCTCAGGGATTTTTGGTTCGATGTTAATCATAGGCAGAGTAGTTGGTTGTTGGAATGTCTTGCTATCGTGATATGATCCATGTGTTTTTGAATGATTCTATCCTCCACTTGCACTTTTAAGGATAAGGGACCAGTCTCGAAACAATGCTTCCAGGAACCCAACAAGGTCCACTTCCGAAATTTCACACGAATACTGTGTCACCTACACTGAATGTGCAAGCTTTGCTGTGAATATTGTGATTCAATTTTTGATTACTCTGATTTCTCTCTACCTTCCTCTCTAAATTTGAAAACACCAGACTTAATCTTGGGCGTAGGCGGCATTTCATCAATAATTCAGACAGTGTTGAATCTGTAGTTGAATGTGGCATGTCCAATAACGGAGAAGAAAGTGGGAAAGTCGAGTTTCTAGAGTCTCTTCTGACAAACTCTTCATTCCAGACTTGAAAGTTTGCAAAGCTCTCTCAGCTATTTCATTTGATGAGGGATGGTAAGGGGCTGTTTTAATATGTCTGATCCCATTCAGATTCAGGGATCTTTGAAACTCTTTACTGGTAAAGACTGTACCATTGTCAGAAACAACAATTTCCAGTAGGCCATGTATACTAAAACAATGACGCAGCTTCTTGATAGTTGCACTCAAGGTTGGTGATCTGACTTCAAATACATCCATCCATCTAGAATGTGTATTTACATTCAATAAAAACATGGTACCTAAGAATGGCCCTACATAACCAATATGTAGTCTAACCCAGGTCGACCGGGACACTTCCAGGATGCAGTGAAGCTGAAAAAGGCAACGTCTGTTGTTGCTGACAATGGAGACCGTGCTTGACCATGCTTCCAATGTCACTGTCAATACCTGGCCACCAGACATGGCTTTGCGCAGGTATTTCCATCTATGATATGCCTGGATGCGCACTGAGAAGCTCTGACAAGAGCGGCTCTCTTCCTTGTGAAGGGACAACAACTCTTGATCCCCACAGCAAAATTCCATCCTGACAACTCAACTCTGTTTTACAGGCATGGAATGGTCTCATCTCTTCAGATACAGGCGGATTTGACCTTCAGGTGCTACATGCTCGATCAGGACCCTCGTCAGGAAGCCCCACTCCCCAGGTTACCCGTGCTTAGGGCTCATTTTTGGAGCCTCCAAGAACATCACGTGACCCCTGATAGGAGAGGCCGTAAGGCTGGACGGGCAGCGAAAAATTTAAATTAATTAATACTTTAATGCCCTTAATAGGCCTTCTAACTGTTAGCAGGCCCGCTGCCTGAACTATCACGTGACTGCCGTTGACATCAGGATACTCGCCCAACATCATCACGTGTCATTTCATGCTCGAGTGGGTCAGGCACACGACTGCCCACCGAGGTTAAAGCTCTGCCCACAGAAACATACAGTATAGAAGGGGACCATTTGGTCCTTTATACCCGAGGTGGCTTTTGGAGAGAGCAGCTGCACTTGGTCACACAGCCCCGTATTATGTCCTGTAAGTGAGGGAGACACAGAGAGGAGACAATGAGTGAGTGACATAGACTGTAGGTGAAGTCGAGAATTTGCTTCATCTGGGAATTTTTGCAAACCGCACGGAGTAAGAGTGTGCACAGAGGGCGCACAGAGGGCGCACAGAGGGCGCACAGAGTGTGCACAGAGTGCACACAGAGGGCGCACAGAGGGCGCACAGAGTGTGCACAGAGGGCGCACAGAGGGCGCACAGAGTGCACACAGAGGGCACACAGAGGGCGCACAGAGTGTACACAGAGGGTGCACACAGGGCGCACAGAGGGTGAACAGATGGTGCACAGAGGGCACACAGAGTGTGCACTAAGAGTAGATGACGCCTGAGTGCAACAAAGACTGAGTAAGAAGCAGGTCCCAGGAGAGGGTGGTGTGAACAGCGATAATCTCTGGGGCCCCTGCTCTAGAGGGTCTGGATTCATTGGCTAAGTAGTCTGTCATTCTAGATGGTCATTCTAGATGGTCCAAAGCAGCCAATCTGGTACATAGACTATCCTGATTGACTGGCTACAGAGCCAATTGTTCTGAACAGCAGCAACCATTGGCCCAGTAGAGCACACCAGGTGCCCAGTCCTTCCTTTTCTTGCCTGCATCCATGTGGACGTCTGTTTGGGTGTTGTCAGACTCATGTGCTACTTGCTTCCCCAGCTGGAGCCTGGAGGCTGCTGGTGTGCAAGAAAGTACATCTTTGCTTACTTTACCTCCCTCCAAAGGCCCTTCCCTCATGGCATCTTCGCCGAGTCCTGAAGTCCATCCCAAGGCCAGTCATTCGATGATGGTGTCTGGTGTCTGATGGCACTGGAGGGAGTGCAGAGGAGATTCACCAGGATGTTGCCTGGGATGAAACATTTAAGTTATGAAGAGAGGTTGGATAGACTAGGGTTGTTTTCATTGGAGCAGAGAAGACTGAGGGGTGACCTGATCGAGGTGTACAAGATTATGAGGGGCATGGACAGGGTGGATAGGGAGCAGCTGTTCCCCTTAGTTGAAGGGTCAGTCATAAGGGGGCATAAGTTCAAGGTGAGGGGCAGGAAGTTTAGGGGGAATGTGAGGAAAAACTTTTATCCCCAGAGGGTGGTGAGGGTCTGGAATGCGCTGCCTGGGAGGGTGGTGGAGGCGGGTTGCCTCACATTCTTTAAAAAGTACCTGGATGAGCACTTGGCACATCATAACATTCAAGGCTATGGGCCAAGTGCTGGTAAATGGGATTAGGTAGGTAGGTCAGATGTTTCTCATGTGTCGGTGCAGACTCGATGGGCCGAAGGGCCTCTTCTGCACTGTGTGATTCTATGATTCTGTGATTCTGTGTCCTGACCTCAAGGGGAATACCCCTGTGTCATGCGCAGCATCATTGATGACATCAAGGAACTGAACTGGGGGAGGATTTCAGGACTTAGAGAAGTGGTCTGGAGGGGAAGGGCCCTGGACACAGACACCATCATCGAGGGACTAGGCTGGGGGAGGACTTTGGGACTTAGAGTCAGGGGAGGCGGTGGTTTTGTCACTGGACTTGTAATCCAGAGACCCAGGGTAATGAGACCTGGGTTTGAATCCCACCAGGGGATTCCAGATATTTATTGAATTCAAATTCTAAGTCTGATGAAGACCCATGAAACCATTGTCGATCATCGTAAAAACCCAGCAGGTTCACTTTAGGGAAGGAAACCTGCCATCCTTACCTGGTCTGGTTTACGTTTAACTCCAGACCCACAGTAAATGTGGTTGATTCTTACAAATCCTTACATGGGCTGAACAAACCACTCACGTGTATCAAACTGCTACAAGGTCAATAAAAAGGAATGAAATCGGACAGGCCACCCAGCATCAACCAGGGCACCGGGAACGACAAAGCCAAGCCCAGCCGACTGACCCTGCAAAGTCCTCCTTAGTAACATCTGGGGGCTGGTGCCAGACTAGTCAAGCAACAGCCTGACATGGTCATCCTCACAGAATCATTTCTTACAGATAATGTCCCAGACACCACCATCACCATCCCCAGGTATGTCCTGTCCCACCGGCAGGACCGACCCACGTAGAGGTAGCAGCACAGTGGTATACAGTCGGGAGGGAGTTGCCCTCGGAGTCCTCAACATTGACTCCAGACCCCATGAAGTCTCATGGCATCAGGTCAAACATGGGCAAGGAAACCTCCTGATTACCACGCACCACCCTCCCTTAGCTGATGAATCAGAGCCCCTCCATGTTGAACGCCACTTGGAGGAAGCACTGAGGGTGGCAAAAACACAGAATATACTCTGGGTGGGGAACTTTAATGTCCATCACCAAAAGTGGCTCAATAGCATCACCACAGACCAAGCTGGCCAAGTCCTAAAGGACATAGCAGCTAGACTGGGTCTGCAGAAGGTGGTGAGGGGACCAATAAGAGGGAAAAACAAACTTGCCCTCATCCTCACCAACCTGCCTGCTGCAGATGCATCTGTCCATGACAGTATTGGTAGGAGTGACCATCGCACAGTCCTCGTGGAGTTAAAGTCCCATCTTAGCATTGAAGATACCCTCCAACGTATTGTGTGGCACTACCACTGTGCTAAATGGGATAGATTTTAAACAGATCCAGCAACTCAAGACTGGGCATCCATGTGGCTCTGTGGGCCATCAGCAGCAGCAGAATTGTACTCAAACACAATCTGTAACCTCATGGCCTGGCATATCCCCCACTCTACCATTACCATCAAGCCAGGGAATCAACGCTGGTTCAATGAAGAGTGCAGGAGGACATGCCAGGAGCAGCACCAGGCATACCTAAAAATGAGGTGTCAACCTGGTGAAGCTATAACACAGGACTACTTGCATGCCAAACAGCATAAGCAGCAAGTGATAGACAGAGCTAAGCAATTCTACAACCAACAGATCAGATCTAAGCTCTGCAGTCCTGTCACATCCAGTCGTGAATGGTGGTGGACAAATAAACAACTCACTGGAGGAGGAGGCTCCACAAATATCCCCATCCTCAAGGATGCAGGAACCCAGCACATCAGCGCAAGAGACAACACAAGACAAGCATTGGCAGCAATCTTCAGCCTGAAATCCATCTCAGCCTCCTCCAGAGATCCCCGGTATCACCGACGTCAGTGTTCAGCCAATTTGATTCATTCCACATGACATAAAGAAACAGCTGAAGGCACTGGATGCTGTAAAGGCTATGGGCCCTGACAATATTCCAGCAATAGTACTAAAGTCTCGTGCTCCAGAACTTGCCGCGCCCCTAGCCAAGCTGTTCCAGTACAGCTACAACACTGGCATCTACCCGGCTATGTGGAAAATTGCCCAGGTATGTCCTGTACACAAAAAGCAGGACAAATCCAACCCAGCCAATTACCGCCCCATCAGTCTACTCTCGATCATCAGTAAAGTGATGAAAGAGGTCATCAACAGTGCTATCAAGCGGCACTTGCTTAGCAATAACCTGCTCATTGATGCTCAGTTTGGGTTCTGCCAGGGTCACTCAGCTTCTGACCTTATTACAGCCTTGGTTCAAACATGGATGAAAGAGCTGAACTCCAGAGGTGAGGCAACAGTGACTGCCCTTGACATCAAGGCAGCATTTGACCGAGTGTGACATCAAGGAGCTCTAGCAAAACTGAAGTCAGTAGGAATCAGGAGGAAAACTCTCTGCTGGTTGAAGTCATACCTAGCACAAAGGAACATGGTTGTGGTTGTTGGAGGTCAATCATCTGCAGGAGTTCCTCAGGGTAGTGTCCCAGGCCCAATCATTCAGCTGCTTCATCAATGGCCTTCCTTCCATCATAAGTTCAGAAGTGGTATGTTCACTGATGATTGTGCAATGTTCAGCACCATTCCTCATTCCTCAGATACTGAGGCAGTCCACATCCAAATGCAGCAAGACCTGGACAATATCCAGGCTTGGGCTGACAAGTGGCAAGTAACATTTGTGCCACACAAGTGTCAGGCAATGACCATCTCCAACAAGAGAGAATCTAACTATTGCCCCTTGACATTGAATAGCATTCCCATCACTGAATCCCCCACTATCAACATTCTGGGGGTTACCATTGACCAGAAACTGAACTGGACTAGCCATATGAATACTGTGGCTACAAGAGTAGGTCAGAGGCTAGGAATCCTGCGGCGAGTAGCTCACCTCCTGACTCCCCAAAGCCTGTCCACCATCTACAAGGCAGTGAATGAAAGGTCAGTGTTAACCAAAGTCCTTAGCTTGGCCCCCTTCCCTGGTCACTTTCTAATGGTCATTTTTATCAATTATTCTTTTTTCAGTTATCAATTTATTACTTTGACATTGATTATTTTCTTTGCTGAGCAAGTAGACTATGTTTTCTTCATACCTTAACTTTCTTTTTTTGAAATTCATGTTTAATGTTGTGACAAACCAGACCTTAGGCAGCTGCTGCTGGGTTTCTTGCTGAAGGGAAATGAGAGGCTCACAGGGAGTCTGGTTGCTTTTTGAAGGGCTGGAAAAAGGGATTATTTTTGCTCCAGTAGAAACAGAAAGTGTTGGGATGCTCAGCACATCTGGTGGTTTCTGTGCAGAAAGAAACCTTCTCTCTGACCCTTTGCAGGTCATGGACCTGAAGCATTGACTCCACAGATGCTGCCCGGTCCGCTGAGCATTTCCAGCATTTTCTGTTTATATTTCAGATTTCCAGCATCTTCCGCACTTTGCTTTCCTATTATGTGCTCAATGCTGGGCAGTTGTAAGTTTGGTCACTTTCAACTTAAAATGAGAAAATATTTATCACTCAATGCAAAGTATGATTTTTATGTTAACAAAGCCCACTTGTTTGGATAGAAATAGTATATTATTGCAGGTAATTGTTTGGTGCTGGAAGTTTTTGTCATTTTTCAATTTGGAAGGCGAACCAGGAGTCATGCGCTTGTTGAATGTACATGTTGTTTGAGGTGTTTGTGATGTCCAAGTCTTTTGGGTGTTGATGTCTGGATATTGCATAAGACCTGATTCAAAGCAGCACAGATGGCTTCGTAATATGAATAACCAAGTTGTGTGGAATTGTCTGACAAAGCTGTGGTTGTAACTGAAACCTTAGCTTTCAATGGGCTTTATAAAATGATGCATAGAATACAAAAGCTAAGGGGTTTTTCTAAACCTATATGAAACAGTTCTATCCAACTGTGACCATGGTTCCCAATTCTGGGTGTCTGAGAGATGTGAGGGAGAGGGTTAAAGGGAGTGGGGGGAGGGGTTGGGTTGGAGATAAAGATCCCGGAAACGGGAGAAGCCTCAGGGTCCATGAATTTTCTCCCTGGCCCTGGTGAGAATTTGAAAGTTTGGTTCACTTGGGAATTTCTGGTAAGTTTTTCTCGAGCTTACATTTAAATTCAGACTAAGGATGCAGTCGCCCCAGATTTGCACTAACTGTAGTAGCGGGCAGGAGAAAGGACCTTTTACCCGCTGGCCGCAACGGTGGGTTTTCACGTTGTATCATCCCAATCCCACCTCATTAATTATGCATTCCCAAGAAACACGCCGTTCCACTGGCAGGCAGCCTCTGATTCACCCACCATGCCGTCACCTCATCGGTTCCTCATGCCAGGCACCATACTTAAAGTGCAGCCGCGCGCACACCTCTCGCTGCTTCCAGCCCAACACTGGACAAAAGATACGAAAGGCAAGAAAACTGCAGCCCCACCACCCCCCGTCCCCCCCCCGCCCCCCTCCGCCCCCACCAATTCAGTGACACATCCCTGGAACACCTTTTAGATGCTGTGGAGGCCCGCCATGATCTCCTTTACCCCCACCCTGGCCACAGGAGGGCCAGCAACATCACCAAGCTGACTTGGGAGGTGGTGGCAGCGGTGGTCAGTGCCGATGTGGTGAGCTGATGAGGTACATGGGGTGCAATCACGTGGAGGGGGTTGGGGGTCTCGGCCACCAACTGGAGATCCGGCAAGATTCCTGTGTCGCCTCTTTTCAGGAGAACCCACTGCATCTCATGCCACTCAGGCACTTTACAGGCCACCAGCAGGCCTTCCCTGTGATCAAGAACCCTGGGACAGAAATCCCGCAGAGCTGTCCGGCTATCAGAGGCCAGCAGCTCAATTGAACTGTAGCGCCATAGGGAGATGGTGGCTGCTGTCGGTGCAACAACCACTCAAGGCCTTGGATCATCACTGCATCCCATGCCAAGGATGAGGAATGGCCTGGGGGGTTTCGCAGGGTGGGGGTCATGGGGGAGGGAATTGGCAGCAAGGGCAGGGATTAGCTCTCAGCATTTCTCCCCTCCCCCACCCCTTCCTGATGCCAGGTCTCTCAATCGGGCACTCTGTTTGTCGAAGTTTGCTTGTCACGCTCCCTGAATGACGAGTCCCCCATCTGCCGCTGGGTTAATACCAGCAACTGCTGGATGAAGCCCTTTAGTGGCCATTAATTGGCCATTTAAGGGGCTCAAATGGTGGTGGTGGGGTGGGAAGGCCGTTCATAGGTTTACCCACCATGGACTTAATCAGGGTGGATATGGGAAAATGGAGGGATCCCCATCCACCACCTTTCTACATGATTAAATGCCACGCTCCCCTCGCCCACCCAACCAATCTCACCATGGGAGAGGGCACAAGATTACACCCATGGATTTCCAAAACATACTTGACATAATAGGCTTGCCAGCAAAGTTGAAGCCAATGGAATAAAAGAGGCAGTGGCAGCATGGATCCAAAGGTGACTTAGCAACAGGAAACAGAGCGTAGTGGTGAAAGATTGTTTTTCGGACTGGAGAAAGGTATAGAGTAGGGTTCCCTGGTGGGAGGTACCAGGACCATTTCTGTTTTTGATCTATGTTAATGACCTAGACTTGTGTGTTCAGGCACAACTTCCAAATTTTCAGATAGCACAAAACTTGGAAGTATTGTGAACTGTGGAGAGGATAGTGGTAACACTTCAAGATGGTATGTAGAATGGGAGGGTATGTGAGACAAAATTCAATTCAGGGAAATGCAAAGTGATACACTTTGGCAGGAAAAATAGGAAGAGAGCAATATAAATTAAAGGGTACAATTCCAAAGGGAAAGCAGGAACATATATACACAAATCGTTGAAGTTGGCAGAGCAGGTTTAGAAAATGGTTAAAAAGGCAAACAGGATCCTGGTATTTATAAATAGAGACACAGAGTACAAATGAGAGGAAGTTATGATCAACCTTTATGAAACATTGATTCAGACTCAAATGGAGTATTGGGTCCAATTCAGGACACTGCAGTTTAGGAATGATAAAAAGTGTTTAGAGAAGATGCAGAAAAGATTTCCGGGCATGGTTCCTGAATGAGGGACTTCAGTTACATGTATAGATTTGAGAAGCTGGGGTTGTTCTCCTTAGAGAAGTTAGAGAGGAGTTTGATGGAGGTGTTCAAAATGAAGAATCTATAGGAGATAGAGAGAAACTCTATCAAAAGGCAAAGAATCAGAGGACACCAATTTTAAGGTGATTAGCAAAATATTCAATGGTGACATGAGGAAAACCATTTTATGCTGCAAGTGGTTAGGATCTGAAATGGTGGAGGTAGATCCAATCATAGCTTTCAAAAGAAATTAGATAAGCACCTGAAGAGCAAACATTTGCAAGGCTAAGAGAAAGTGTGTGGGGAGTGGGACTAGTTGCTCTTGCAGAGAGATGACAAAACACAACAGCCCAAATGGCCTTCTTCTGGTCTGTAACCATTATATGGTTCTATATGTAGTTATTTTAGTCACTTCAACTGTCAGAAATCCCTCCAGAATTTCCTGATAATGCAAGTATATCATTAAAACTTTGCTGCTTTCAACTTCTATCTTCTTTAAGACTAATTAAATGGAATTCTCAGCTCATACACTGAAACACAATCTAATGTTACAGGAACAAAATACTTTGGATTGCTTTTGTAAATGATCTACATTACTGAAATATTTACATTAAAAGTTTGAACATCTCATCTTGTCTTATATTTTTCCCATTGTTTGTTCTTCAGTTATTATATTAACTTTAATTTCACTGTGTTTCCAAATAATATAATGTGTTCTGCTTTTTCTATACTTTTACTTCTTTCTGGAAGTTTCATTCTCAATCCTTGAGTTGCACCATGAATCAGCTGAAATTACTCGTGGCAGAAAAGTAGCTCCTCCCAAGAACTGGGTTTTCAGCCAATCAAAACCAAAGGTTGGAAATGAACTGGGTGAAGCAATGGGTTAGCTCCTGACCTTTCACCTCTGGACAAGGATTTACACTCATCCCAAACTGATGGTATCACTGACTTCTGCTTGTGAGGGTTGTAACATGATATGAGTTTGAACCTGTTCAATGTAGGCCTTTTCCCACCGCACAAAACTGACATTAACTTGGCCCTAATTAGCAGCGCCACTTAGGCACATTGAAGTTCGTTTCTATGGGAAATCAAAAAAGTGCCACATTGATTCAAAAATAGGTGATCTTCTGAAATTGGGGAGAGGTGCTTTGCTGTGGCAGAGTAGAAGGAGTTTCACTACTTGTGCAGAAAAAGAAGCAAGAATAAACCACAAAAATATGGGTCCGCTAGTCTAACTTCAGTTTGGCACATCATTCCTGTGCTACCTCTTTGCTTGAAACAGCAAATTAGACCCACTCTCCTGCCCTTTGCCCATAGCGCTGTAATTTTTCTCCCCTTCAGGCAAGTTGTTGGTAAACTACTGCTTAATTTTTTCATTCCAACACAATCACTGGTACAAGTGTTTTAGGTGGTACTTCTACCTTCAGTGATTAATTTATTCACAAACCAAGATCTCTTCAATCCACCAATTAATTTACAATCCCGATATTTAAATTATATTTACTTACCCTATTCTTACTTCTAAAAGGCATTACTGTGCATCGTTTTACATTTAACTGCAGATTCTATTCACCCAATCTGTCAGCCACCTACCTATATTCTCTTCTAATCTTTCTGAATCCTCCTTACTGCTTTATTCCCTTTCTTTAACACATGAACTTTGATAACTGCTCCACAATCCTCTCTCTTATCCACTTAGCTACATTCATCTTTGTTTCAAATGCAATTGAACTGCAAAAAGGTGGAGTATTACATTTTGGAAGTAACAATAGAGAGAGGGAATACATCTTAAATATGAAGATTTTAAATGAATAAGAGGAACAGAGGATGCATTGGTGATGCAAACCGGTAAGGTTGTAGAGAGCAAATGAAATTTCTCCTTTTGTACCTAAATAAATATAATACTAAAACAAGGAGGTAATATTGAACTTGTAAAAGACTTCAGGCCACAGTTGGAGTAATGTAGACATTTCTGAGCGCCCCATTATAAGATTGATAAAAAAGCAATGAGAAGGTAGAATGTCTTCAGAGTCGAAGTGTTACAGTTATGAAGAAAGACTTGACATCATCAGGGCCTGACTAATATTTTAAAGGGTGGCTTGAGTGAGCTTTCCTGCCAGGTGAAGGTAGCAGGAACAGAGAGGCCAAGGTTATGTTTTTTATTAACTTTTCTTGTGAAGCCTGGAGGAGCAAATGTGCTTCTCTGGTTGCCACAAGGAAAGTTTGTGCCTCCCCGTCTCTGGGCTTGACTCTGCCGCCCAAGTTACCCCATCCCCCAGCCCCCCCACCGCCTCCCCACCGCCCACCCCAACTTACCTTTAGGTCCTGGCCAGCAGCCTCCTCTGCCCAATGTTCCACTCCCACCCTTTGGCTAGCTACCATTTCCTAAGTTCATGCTGATTAGGCAGGTCAAATTCCCAGAGCCTCACAATGAAGAGGCCAATGGAGATTGCTGCTCGTCTTGGCTCCCAGCAATTTGGATCACCACTCCAAGTTGAAAGTGGAGCTCCTGTCAGCAGGGGGTCAATATTATGACAATACTGATGTCCTTTGAGATGATATTAGTTGGGATCTAAGGTCAGAAAACAGGGTGGGCCACGAGAAGGCTGACATAATTCACCCCATTTCTATTGTCCTTTACTGTGAAGGTAGGCAGGAAAGTGTGTTGTGAAGAAGACATGAGGAGTTTGCAGATGGATATAGATAGGTTGAGTGAGTATAATGTGGTATAATGGAGTATAATGTGGGAAAATATGAAGTTGTTCACTTTGGCAGGAAGAATAAAAAAGCAGAGTATTACTTAAATGGAGAACAGCTGCAGAATTCCGAGGTGCAGAGGGAACTAGGTGTTTTTGTGCATGATTCACAAAAAATATGCAGGTACAGCATGTAATCAAGAAGGCGAATAGAATGCTACCCTCTATTACAAGAGGAATTGAACATAAAAGTAAGGATGTTATGCTTCATTTATACAGGGGATTGGTGAGACCACATCTTGAATACTGTGTGCAGTTTTGTCTCCTTATTTAAGGAAGGATGTAAATGTGTTGGAGGCGGTTCAGAGGAGGTTTACTAGATTGATACCTGGAATGAGTGGGATGTCATACGAGGATAGCTTAGACAGACTGGGCTTGTTTCCATGGAGTTTATAAGAGTGAGGGATGACTTGATATAAAACCCTGAATGGTCTTGACAAGGTGGATGTGGAAAGGATGTTTCTTCTTGTGGGTGAGTTCAGAACTAGGGGGCATTGTTTTAAAATTAGGGGTCACCCTTTTAGGATAGAGATGAGGAGAAATTTTTTCTCTCCGAGGGTTGTGCGACTTTGGAACTTTCTGCCTCAGAAGGTGGTGGAAGCGAGGTCACTGAATATTTTTTAAGGCAGAGATAGATAGATTCTTGTTAAGCAAGGGAATCAAAGGTAGATGAGAATGTAGGACTCCAAACACAAACATTTCAGCCATGATCTTATTGAATGGTGGAAAAGTCTCGAGGGGCCAAATGGCCTATTTCTGCTCCTATTTCATACGTTCATATGAGCTTGTTGCTTGAATGGGTTATTTGGCTTTTATTCCCTTGAATATAGATGGTTGAGGGGTGGTCTAATCAACATGTCTAAAAGGGCAAAGGAATCTAGAAGAAGGGGACAGAGTCTTAAAATTAAAGCTGATCTGTTCAGGAACATATGTGCAAACAAACATACGAACTAGTGGCAGGAGTAGGCTATTCGGCCCCTCGAGCCTGCTCCACCATTCAATAAGATCATGGCTGATCTGATTGTAACCTCAACCCCACATTCCCACCTACCCCCAGTAACCTTTCACCCTCTTGCTTATCAAGAATCTATCTATCTCTGCCTGAAAGATATTTAAAGACTCTGATTCCACTGCCTTTTGAAGA
Organism: Carcharodon carcharias; assembly: GCF_017639515.1. Taxonomy (NCBI): domain Eukaryota; kingdom Metazoa; phylum Chordata; class Chondrichthyes; order Lamniformes; family Lamnidae; genus Carcharodon; species Carcharodon carcharias. Next base: position 149,123,087 of record NC_054480.1, on the reverse strand, counting down.
GAGGTCCAAAGACTCACGACTCTCTGAGACAAAAAAAATTCTTATCTCTGTCTTAAATGAGTGGCCCCTTATTTTTAAACAGTGACCCCGAGTTCTAGATTCTCCCACAAGAGGAAACATCCTCTCCACATCCACCCTGTCAAGACCCCTCAGGATCTTACATGTTTCAAACAAAATGAGGAACCCTTTTTATGTAGAGTTGAATAAGAATCTGGAACCCTGCCCCTTAAAAGAAAAGTGAATGCTGGGTCAGGTAAGTATACAAGACTAAGATTTTTGTGAGGGTGTCAGTGAATATGAAACATTGGGTGGAATTTTCTGCTCCCATTGGCAGCGGACGTGTTTGGTGACATGAGTGGACAATATGACGAGAAGACCACAAGTCGGTTTTATGTCACCATGAAACCAGTTTGCAAAGCTGTTCAGCAGCAGCTCCAGTGACATGCTTGGAGTCAGACCTCTGCAGCTTTTCTGCCCACTCAAGCAATACATAAGCATGAAAGTGCCACCAAATCTTCCAGAAATTTTCAGCCCTCGGACGCAGACTGCAAATTAATTTGCATTTTAGGTGGCTGCAGAACAATAGATGACTGGGCAAGTTGTAGAATCCCCTTGAGAAAGGTGGCCATGGGGCAGCCACTGGTAGAGGTGCTCAGGGCCCCTTGCAATGCCTTTATTCACTTTGGACCAGTATCTCTCATGGTTCAAGCTAACAGTGCAACGTTGCAGTGTGGCTTAGGAGATTGTCTGCACCTGAGCTGAGAGCACAGCCTGCAGTCCAGTGGCCAAAACTCCCACCAATCGATCAAGTGGAGTGGGGTGGAGGTGAATGGAATTTGGAACAGCCATGAAGCCACTACGCACTGGCCATCCAAGTGGTGGCCAGCACTCTCCAGCATGGGTAAAGGGGCCATTAGACTTAACCAAGAGAGGTCCTTAGGACACATATTCTAACCCACACGTCTCTCTCTTTGATCCAGCAGGAGGAGAACACCAGGGTCATGGAACCTGGTGATGTAGTGGCATGCCTCATGGTTTACAGGGAGCAGAGGAGAAGGGTGCAATGGAGGCACCTGGCTCACCAATGGGAGAAGCACCACCCTCGAGATGAAGGTGAGGCAGGGCCTCCTGCTTACACTGCTGAAGATCCACAGGGAGCCATCGCTCGTAGGCGCCTCGCTAGACCCAGGGTCTATAGATGGAACTTGTCATTCCTGCAGATGACTGAGAACCAGTGTCACCGAAGACTGTTCATGTCTAGAGAACAGGTTGGTCACATACACCACCTGCTGCAGAATGTGGAGCCATGGGAACATGGAGGACATCCACTGCCAGTGGCCATGAAAATGACCGCGGTGCTCAATTTTTATGCCAGTGGCTCCTTCCAGGACTCCATAGGTGACCTGTGCAGGATCTCGCAAGCCTCCACCCACAAGTGTATCCAGGAGGTTACAGACACCATCTTCGTGAAGGCACAGAACGTTGTGCATTTCGACTGGGATCAGGAAAGCCAGGGAGCAAGAGCACTGGGATTTGTAGCAATCTCTGGTTTTCCACAGGTGCAGGGTGCCATCAACTGCACTCTTATGGAGCTTAGATCACTGTGGCAACAAGCAGTCAACTGTGTCAACCGCAAGGACTCCCACTCACTGAATGTTCAGCTGGTGTGTGAGCACCACAAACGCATCCTGCAGGTCTGTGCACAATTCCCAGGGAGCATCCATGACTCCAACATCCTCAGCAGGTCTCAGAGCCCTGACATCTTCCAGGGTCCCCAGAGGCTGCAGGATTGGCTTCTTGGGGACAAGGGCTAACCAGAGGATGTGGCTGATGATGCCCATGCAGCGGCCTCAGACTGCAGCAGAGAGATGGCATAACAAGGCTCATGCAGCAACTCAGACTCTGGTGGAGTAAACGATAGGCATTTTGAAGATGAGGTTCCAGTGCTTCAATATATCCAGTGGAGCACAGCAATACAGTCCGCTGAGCTTGTCACATATCATCATAGCGTGTTGTACACTACACAACCTGGTGCTGCAATGGGGGGAGGATCCAGCTGAGGAAGAGATGGAAGAGCTGCACATCTCCTCCGATGGGCAGGACTTTGAAGGGGATGAGGGTATGAGGTCCTCGAAGGCGAGGATGCCGGAGATGAGACCAGTGCACCGGACAGAAGAGGCAGGCTCGTGAGGCAAGATTCATGGAAGATGATGACGAGAGGCAGTGAGGACAGTCCTGGCATCCTCACCTTGCATCTGTGAACATGTGACTCCTGTGTGGCTGATGTCAGCGCACAAACCCTCAGTGCTCAGGGTCTTGTCATGGAGACGCAGCAGAGGCTGTAATAGTCACTAGATTCCAGGAGGATGATGACAACATGCAGTGAGGACACTCCATAGATCTTCACATTGTCTCTGTGAACATCTGATTCATATCGTGCTGAGGGCAGCTCGCTTGCGCTCTGTGAACATATCATGGAGAAGCAGCCATGAAATGTCAAATGCACCTGATCCTTTGTCAGCCTTCAGAACCTGACCCCTTCAGGATCACAGTGTCACCGGACACAGGCTGATGTGATGGGGCCAGCCCCAGCTCAAAGGTGCTGAGAGCACACAGAGAGAATGAGGGAACTCTGTGACGCCTGCCCACGACATTCTGGCAGCAATGACCAGCACCATCGAGGTGCAGGGATCAGTAATGTGTCCAGGGAGTGTGAGGCCGGAGCATCACTTTGTCCTGAAGGCTACACACTGCACAGGGAACTGAGACACCTGCCTTTATCTTGTGCAGAAACCCAGGTTTCACATCTGAGTGACATGAACACTGCTCATTATAACAAGGAGCCATAGGCAAGGAGAAATTCTTGGCAATTTATTTACAATAGTGAACATTATGTACAAGTGATTGACAGCTCTGCCCACATGGTGCACCTACATCTTCTTAGCACTTGGCCTAAATAGCCAAGTGGTTATGTTACTGGGTTTGTAACCCCAAGATCAACAGTTCAAATCTCACAATGGCAAACTATGAAACAATGTAACTCCATCTGAAACAGATGGAAACGGGTTTGTACTTGAAAGAGTTACATCTTCTTAGCCTTCCTAACCCTGCCGCTTTGTCTTGATGCTCCCCCAACATCCACAGTGGAGGTGGAGGCAGCCTGCTGACTGCCACACCCTTGGCGGGCACCCTCTGAAAGGCCGAGACCTGGAGAGACCGTGCCTGCTTTGGATATGCTGCTGTGGGCCAGGTGCACCCACCTTGGCCTGTGGAGTTGCTGACGATAGGGTCACATGAAGAGGGGATTTGGATTGGCCGGACATTCCCGGAGTCACCTGGGTGGGTGGCCTCGGGGTGTCAAGTTGCTGGTCCTCCTCCCTATGGGTGCCCAACAGCCCCTGACTGACTCCTTGAGGAGAGGGGAAGCTGGAGTAAGATTGAGCTACCCCACACCCATCTCGCGTTGACACTGTCAGAAGCCAACGATGGCATCAGGGATGGAGTTGCAAGACTGATGTCCTAGATCAAGGTCTCCTTGGTGGCCGCTATCCTGCCAGTGTTGACCTCGGTGTGTAGGCATAATGGCATGAGCACCTCAGATCTATGGAAAACTCCTCCGTCGTCCCTTGCAATCTGAGGAGTGAACCAGACATCCCTCTCTGATGTTCCTGTGATTGTTTTTGCAGCTCCACCAACTGATTGAAGCCTGAGTCCAGAGGCTCATCATCTGACTCGGACTCAGCAGATTCCAGGCCTCCAGCAGTGCTCTGAGTGCCAGTGACCTAGGATGTCTCTGCCTCCTCCTGTTGTGGAACAGATTCTGTGCTGTGCTCATCAGATTGTGATACCATGGCTGCGCTGCATCGAAGTCCCACCAAGGTGTGGGTCTCTGCACTGGTGGAGGCTGTGGATGAGCACTGTGAGGGGACTTCAATGGTGCTGCCCTCAGGGTCCTCATCCAAGTGCTCTTGGCACTAGAAACATAGAAACTAGGAGCAGGAGTAGGCCATTCAGCCCTTCGAGCGTGCTCTGCCATTCAATATGATCATGGCTGATCCATATTCCTGCTTTCTCTCCATACCCCTTGATGGCCCTAATAGCCCAACATTTATCAATTTCTTTCTTGAATATACTCAGTGATCCGGCCTCCACAGCCTCTGTGATAGAGAACTCCACAGGTTGACCACCCACTGAGTGAAGAAATCGTTCCTTATCTCAGTCCTAAATGGTCTGTTCCATATCCTGAGACTGTGGACCCTGGGTCTAGACTCTCCAACCAGGGGAAACATCCTCCCTGCATCTAGTCTGTCTGGCCCTGTTAGAATTTTATATGTTTTAATCAGATCCCCTCTCATTCTTCTAAACTCTAGTGAATACAGGCCCAGTCGAACAAAACTCTCTTCATGTGACAGTCCTGCCATCCCCAGTATCAGCCTAGTGAACCTTCGCTGTACTCCCTCTGTGGCAAGTATATTCTTTCTTAGGTAGAGAGACCAAAACTGCACACAATACTCCAGGTGTGGTCTCACCAAGGCCCTGTATAACTGCAGTAAGACATCCCTACTTCTGAACTCAAATCCTCTTGCAATGAAGGCCAACATACCATTTGCCGTCCTAACTGCTTGCTGCACCTGCCTGTTTACTCATTGGCTGGTGTACAAGGACACCCAGATCCCCTTGTACATCCACATTTCCCAATATATCACCATTTAGATAATACTCTGCCTTTCTGTTTTTCACACTGAAGTGTATAACTTCACATTTATCCACGTTATACTGCATCTGCCATGTGTTTGCCCAACACACACAACTTGTCTAAATCACCCTGAAGCCTCCTTTCATCCTCCTCACAACTCACAGCCCCACCCAGTTTTGTGTCATCAGCAAACTTAGAAATATTGCATTTGGTTCCCTCATCCAAGTCATTTATATATATCGTGAATAGCTGGGGCCCAAGCACTGATCCCTGCTGTACACCATTAGTCACCACCTGCTGCCCAGAAAAAGACCAATTTATTCCCACTCTCTGTTTTCAGTCTGTCATCCAATTCTCAATCCATGCCAGTATATTACCCCCAGTCCCATGTGCTTTAATTTTGCCCACTAGCCTCTTATGTAGAATATCCTATCAAAAGCTTTCTTGAAATCCAAATACGCCACATCTACTGGTTCTCCCTTATCTCTTTTACTAGTTACATCCTCAGAAAACTCCAGTAGATTAGTTAAGCATGATTTCCTTTTCATAAACCCATGCTGACTTTGACTAATCCCGTTAATGTTTTCCAAGTGTCCTGTTACCACATCTTTTATAATAAACTAGCATTTTCCCCACTACTGATAATTCTCTCCCTCCTTTTTAAATAGTGGGGTTACATTTGCCACACTCCAATCTGTAGGAACTGCTCCCGAGTCTGTAGAATTTTTTTTCAAGGTGTCAAGATTGCCTGAGGGTGACTTAGCAGATGTGCCTAGGAGAAAAAATGCAGATTATTAGTGGTTGGCAGCCTCATTACACACAGAACAGTGGACTCAAAGTAGCATTGACAGAGGGATGATCTGGGGCAGCATCCTCACATGGATACTTGCTGGCAATCTCACCACTGTCACAGGAACAGTCCACATCCTCTCCAGCCAGCTCCAATGTACAACTCTCAAACAGAGTGAAGACCTCGATGTCCGGCACTCCATCCCCAGTCTGGGACCTCTCCCTTGGATTATACCCGACTTTGTCCTGCATAAAAATAGATGGAAAGAGTGTCAGCAAGGTGCAAGCCAGGCCAAATGAGAAGGATGCCAGGCATGCATGTGTGCTGAGTGGAGCCTTGGACAGGATGAGGACACTATCTCCAGAGGAAGATGAGGCCAGATGGAGATGTACGGATTTGTGTGAGAGTGAGTGGTGATGTCCCTTGAGCTGGCGATGAGTGAGATTGAATGTTTGATGGGTTTCTGAGTGGGTGAATTGAGAGTGATGAGATGGTTGATTCACCCTGGTGACATGAATGAGACCATTCATCCTCTTTCTACACTGATGGCTAACCTCTTGTGTGCAGCATTGGCACTGACCACCTCTGCCAACACCTCCCAAGTCAGAGTGGTGAGACTGATGGACCTCTGTGACCAGAGCAGGGGTAGAGGACATTGTGGTAGGCCTCCACGCTGTCCAAAGGGCATTCCAGGGATGTGTCACTGAATCAGGGGCTGCACTCTTCATGGCTTTTGGGGCCATGTCTTTACTGGAGCTGCAGTTTAAGAATGGCACCTGGAGTGAGGAAGCGGTGATATAACGGTGTGGCAGCAAATCAGAGGCTGCCCGTCAGCGAGATGGCATGTTTCCCGTGACTGCATAATTTATGAGGTGGGAAGGGGACGATACAGCGCAGAAATCTGCTATTGCGGCTGGCAGGTAAAACGCCATTTTTCATCCCGCTACTGCACTTAGTGCAATTCTGGGACAATTCCACCCATTGGTGGATAAATGGGATTGAGCTACAGATCAGCCATGATCCAATTGAATGATAAACAGACTCAAAGGGCTGAGTGACCTATTCCTGTTCCAATGTGGAAGGAGGTAGTAGAATCAACACATACTTGTTTTGATTGAATTGCTGCAAAAACATTGATTTTAGCAATGTATTTAGTAATGGTGATCTAATATTCCTGCACAGTCAAGCTCGATAACATGCTGAGGATTTTTGATGTTGTCACTCTTTAATTTTAATGTAGAGACATTTTTGAAATTAACGAAAAGCAGCAATACAAATAAGGAAGAGTATTATTTTTAAACTATCTTCTATGGGATGCTGATGATAGAATGAAAAATTATACGGGATCAACGATAGAACCATGCTACATAACGATACTTCTTGATTTAAAACTAACTTATGTGCATAACATCACCTGGCGGTTCATTCCTCCGTTAAGCTCTATGTTCTATCTTGTAACTTGTGTGTGCAACACGTAGGCTGATTTTCAGAATTGAGATAAGGTAATTTTTGAAAAACTGAGACAACGTAACAGTTGTATTCTGAAAGGATTTACTATTACAGAACACTGGGGCATTGCTTGTGACACGAAGTTCTTACTTTGTAATGTGGTCACATGCCAGTTGCTTGGTCCACTGTAAAACATAAAACATATGAGAACAATGTCACTTTTTAATTACAACACGTTTCATGAAATGAGCTTTGCCGAAAATATTAAATAAATGTAATTGATGCAAAGGAGCAGAGGCCATTGTTGTTAGGTGTAAATATGTTATGCATCCCACCGCATATTGAGTGATTTCGGGCACCAAGGAATAATCTACCACATTTAATCAACATCATAGGGTAAAAAGATTTGACTTTCTTGGAGGAAGAAAATGTTTCAGGAGCAATGGTTCAAAGATCCAAATGGTTAAGGTACTCCATTGAAAGGACTGCTGTGTGTAAAGCACAACATGACAAGCATTTTAACGTCACCATTTCGGACAATATAAACTAACCTATTTTAATAGACAATAGTTTAGCATTTTGTTGCTTTAATTTACAACATTATAAGCCCATAAAGTCCATAAATTCAATAGGTGCTTTTGTTTTCTGAACTGAATCAAGGATAATATTGAACATACCAAATCAACATTAATCCAAGAGAAAGGTAGCCAGCACTTTCAAAACCAGTGCTACAATCAGCTACTTATTTCACTCCAATATTCTTTATTGAAGTTTTTTACGTGTTATGTTTTAATTACATGAGGCAGATTAAGGTAGTTGGGGAGAGATTATTTTATATTCAGTAATCTTGCATGTTTTACAACTTGCCTGAATTTCTTTTCTTTGGAAATCAATGGAAAAGGAAATTGATTGGGGTGTCAGTTGGCATGCCAATTTTCTATCAAGTATTTGACAACACCTGCCAAGATTAATCTCACCCATACGACTTGTAAACAGGTACACGAGAGAAAACAATGTATCTTTAAGGGCAAGGACACAACTGATGGAAGTGAACACCATTGCAGCATTGGTTTATACAGGATCTACTGCCTGGATAACACTATTTAGGTGCATGAACTGCACTATAGGTGCCTCACTTCATTTACATTGGATTTGGGTCTTTAAGCATTTCCATGCACAAATGGCATGCAAGTGCCTGAGGTACATCTGGGTCACATTTTGCTGCACTATCACATGCAACACTCTCTGGCATTCAGCCCTCAGCCAGCCTAGTACTATAGGCAACAAGGGTCACATTATCAGCCAATGGTTCTAAAGGATCCTTAAATATATCTGCAGGTAAGTACCTCTATAAAGAATGTATATTACCCATGTCAGTGCAGTAGCAAAATATAGAATCTGTTTACAATCACTAGAGATTACTGAATTGGAGAATGTTGGGGTGAATGATGAGTGACCATCTACTTTTAGTCTTCTGCTGCCACCTCTCACCTTTCCCTCACCAGCTGTTATTTGCCTGTCCTGACATCTTGGGTTGTTAGTCATTTTGTATCCTCATTAACATCTGTTTGCTACATCACAGGAGTCATTAAGTGCAGAGGTTGAAGGAAACAACCTCAGTGCTTTGTGGTGTCATTATTTCACTGTATAATGAGTGTTTGCATTGCACTGAGATCTTAACAGCACACTTTCAATAAATTACTTTTTCCGTTATTAATCTTTGCTTCATTCTGCTGCTTGAGTTCTACAAATACTCTGCAGAAGCAGATTCTGAAGGACTGTCATCTGCACAAACAACTCCCATTTTACTTCAGTTAACTTCCAAAAACTGTGCAGCTAGTGGTGTAAAATGTATACAGGGATAGGTTGTTAATCAAGTAGAGTGTTGAAACATTGTGTACCGTCCATTATCTGCACTGTGGTAAAATTCATAACAAAGAAGAAACAGCTTATGCCAGTGCTACAGGAAGTAGTTTTTGTGTAGGTGCACAATTAGCTTTTGCTTTCCATGACACAATATTGATGTATAACAGCATATTGTCAGCAGATTTGCCACACATTAGATGTAAAGCTGCTGCTCACAGCTTGAAGTAGGTCTGGTGGGAACCTCTTCTGAAAATCCACCTGTTCTACCTAGCAGGTGTACCTGTTGTTAAGTGGGATTCACAATGCCCTATCCCAACAGTAATCAATCTGAGAGGGAGCAATGGCCATTAGGTGAGCAACAAATCATTACTGAGGCTGCTACGTTGGCCAGACTAATCCACACCGCTCACCCCAGTAATGACGGGCCAAGATGCCTCTCTGGAATGCACGTATCTAGGATGGACATCCTGGCAGTGCTGTCTCTGGTACACACATCCACACCATTTTTTTCAATTCATGTGGAATTCATGGGATGTGGACATCACTGGTTGGGCCAGCATTTATCACCCATCCCCAATTACCCTTGAGAAGGTGATGGTGAGCTGCCTTCTTGAACTGCTGCAGTCCATGTGGTGTAGGTACACCCACAGTGCTGTTAGGAAGGGAGTTCCAGGATTGTGACCCAGCGACAGTGAAGGAACGGTGATATATTTCCAAGTCAGGATGGTGAGTGACTTCCAGGTGGTGGTGTTCCCATTTATCTGCTGCCCCTGTGCTTCTAGATGGTAGCAGTTGTGGGTTTGGAAGATGCTACCTAAAGAGCCTAGATGCTATTGGAGCGGCACTCATCAAGGCAGTTGGAGAGTATTCCATCACAATCCTGACTTGTGCCTTGTAGATGGTGGACAGGCTTTAGGAAATCAGGAGATGAGTTAATAATCACAGGATTCCTAGCCTCTGACCTATTCTTGGAGCCACAATATTTATGTGGCTAGTCCAGTTCAGCTTCTGGTCAATGCCAACCCCCAGGATACAGATAGAGGGGGATTCAGCGATGGTAATGCCATTGAAAGTCAAGGGGAGATGGTTAGGTTCTTGCTTGTTGCAGATGTTCATTGTGTGACGTGAATGTTACTTGCCACATCGAGTCATTCACCACAGAATACCAAACCTCTGGCCTTCTGTTGTGGTCACAGCATTTATGTGGCTGGTCCAGTTCAGCTTTTGGTCAATGGTAACCACCCCTCTCCAGGATGTTAAGTGAGGGATTTGGCAAATGTAATGCTGCTGAGTGTCAAGGAAAGGTGCTTAGACTATCTCTTGTTGGAAATGGCCATTGCCTGGCACTTATGTGGTGACAGCATTATTTGCAACTCAGTCAACTCAAACCTGATTGTTGTTCAGGTCTTGTTGCATCTGAATTATTTTATTATCTGAGGAGCTGTGAATGGCACTGAGCAATGAGCAATTATCAGTGAACATCCCATTTCTAACCTTATGAACGAGGAAAGGTCATTGATAAAGCACCTGAAGATGGGTTAGGCTGAGGGACTCCTGCCATGATATCCAGAAGTTGAGTTGATTGACCTCTGACAATCATAACCATCTTCCTTTGTGCTAGGTCTGACTCCAGCCAATAGAGAGTTCTCCCTATGATTCATCGACTGTAGTTTTATATGACCCTAGCTTTGGACTTAACTAAATCATTTTCAAATTTATTACAAATCCCAACTTAGCTGATGTCTGAGTGGAGATTGGGAACTAGAAATCCGAACGTGCCCTGGGGGTTTCTGCACATGTGCAAGTCGGAGCAGGCTGTGCATGCACAGTTCAGCATTGTGAGATCTTCAGCTGGGCAAAAGTACCCAGGGCACCCGTGTGGGGGGAAAAAAAACACAAAAGCCCGATCACAGGACCCAGGAGTGGGGTGCCAGAATGCAGAGGAGTCCTGAGACAGGGAGAGGTCCCAGAGAGATAGAGGGAACCTAGAGAGGGAACCCAGGGAGAGGGGACAGGGAGAGGTCCTCAAGAGAGAGAAAGACAACAGGGGAAGGAGCCACCAAGAGGAGATCACAGGACGTGGAGACCACTGGTAGGAACCACCAGGGACATAAACCACTGGGGAGAGGAGCAAAGAAAGTGGATCCAAACAATAGAAGTGCTGCCATTGCCAGGCTCCAAGTAATGAGGGCTTAGGAGAAGCCCTGGAGAGCTGAAAAGGCAGCCGGAGGTTGGTGATTCCATGCTGCAAACCTTGGAACAGCGGTGTTCTGCTCAGCGTGACTGAAGAGCTGAAGTTTTTCCTGTGAGCTGGTGCCGGAGTGCAGACTACAGAATCCAGGTGAACGTAGTCTCGGGAGAGGAGATTGAAATCCTGAGAGCTGAGCAGTTATTGAGGCAGGTCCGAGTTGGAGCGACTTTTGGAAGGAATTCCAAGGCTAGATCTTCGAAAGGGAAGAGTGCAGACTTGCAATCCCTCTTAAGGGAGATAGAGTTTTAATGAGATTATATAATTCACAGTGAACACTGACATCTGGGTGGGTTGCTGAGAAATCAGTGGGATCTGTCTTGGTCGCGTTTGCTATTTAATGTGTAGTCTGGGTGTTAGACCACAGTTTGTCCGTTAATTCGCACATGCCTCATGTTAATTCTGAATGTTAAAGTCTAAGATAGATATTGTAAATGCTTTTACTTTTCTGACTTTGGTGAAGTTTATTTTGTTTGTTCAAAAACCATGGAGCCTTATAGCTTTAATCTCTTAGTAACTACCTAGGATCTCAAACTTTGTCTACTTTAAACCAAGCATTACTGGTGCCTCGCTGGATCATACCAAACATTTAGGGGTCTGGTCCAGGATCATGACAAAAATTGAGGGCTTGCTCAGGATTTCGAATCCACAGACAGATATGAGTTAAAAACAAAAACCTGCGGATGCTGGAAATCCAAAACAAAAACAGAATTACCTGGAAAAACTCAGCAGGTCTGGCAGCATCGGCGGAGAAGAAAAGAGTTGACGTTTCGAGTCCTCATGACCCTTCGACAGAAGTTCTATCGAAGGGTCATGAGGACTCGAAACGTCAACTCTTTTCATCTCCGCCGATGCTGCCAGACCTGCTGAGTTTTTCCAGGTAATTCTGTTTTTGTTTTGTGACAGATATGAGTGCTGGATCCTGCTGAGGCTAAGGCTGATAAGATTTTCACAATGACTTTTACTACAGTGATTGAAAAGCAGAATGGTTTTATCAATTGCTATGACTTTTCTGGAGAGGCAAGGTTTATCTCTGAGCGATAATTCTGGACTTTTATTCTTCTTTCCAATACTTTGAGTCTTCCATGCAAGTCACAAAACACATCTTTCCAATCAGTTTGAGGTTTTAAAAGGCCTTTTGTTAACTGTCCACTTGCCTGGATTCCTAAACAAAAACAAAAAAACCTGGAAAAACTCAGCAGGTTTGGCAGCATCTGCGGAGAGGAACATAGTTAACGTTTCGAGTCCGTATGACTCTTCAACAGAACTAAGTAAAAATAGAAAAGAGGTGAAATATTTCACCTCTTTTCTATCTTTTCTATTTTTCCTTAGTTCTGTTGAAGAGTCATACGGACTCAAAACGTTAACTGTGTTCCTCTCCGCAGATGCTGCCAAACCTGCTGAGTTTTTCCAGGTTTTTTTGTTTTTGTTTTGGATTTCCAGCATCTGCAGTTTTTTGCTTTTATCATTTGCCTGGATTCCTGATGCTGAATCCTGTGCCTCAACACTGACAAGCGCTTTTGCTTTGGTGTCAGGTGTCATTAACCCACTATGATCACTTTAAGACCTCAATCTTTCCTGACTTCCCAAGTGAATTCCCAACTTCGCTTGGCAATTCTGCAGGCCCTTGTACGGCCTCTATACCATCCATTACCAAGGGGGATACATCTGTATTTTTTTCGAGTCAATTCTTGGCTCAACTGGATCATAAATAGGCTCCTTGGTTTTACTAACAGGAATAACATCGGAACTATGACACCCTGTCCTATGTTGTGGAAAAGTTATACTGCCCCTTTCACTGCCAACAGTTTTAATGATTAATTCAGAAACAATTCCAACCACACAAGGCCCCTTCATCAGAGCACAACTTAATTTTACTCTATTCAATAGGAAAGACAAACACTTCCCATCAATACCCTGTATGAATATATTTTTATTCAGCGAATATTTTGAAGAAAGGTCTAAATCTTTTGCTAACAGTAAGCTCTGAGCTGAATCATTTTCTCTTAGGATAACAAAGTTACAGTGCAGAAAGAGGCCATTCAGCCCATCATGTCTGTGCTGGCAAAAAAGATTAAAAAGAAACAAGCCGCTCGTTTTAATCCCACTTTCCAGCACCCGGTAATAGCACCTTGTTATAAACCCCTTATAATCCTTCCAATTCTATCTATTCTTACTGTAAAAAAAAATTAGAAGCAATGGATTGCTTCTGAATTAACCATTAAAATGCCAGCTTTATATCAGGCAATGAAATGGGCCGAATAGTTTTTCCACAACCTGGGACAGGGTGTCATAGTTCCAATGTTATTCCTGTTAATAAAAACAAGAAGCCTATTTCTGTCAAAGGGTCATGAGGACTCGAAACGTCAACTCTTTTCTTCTCCGCCGATGCTGCCAGACCTGCTGAGTTTTTCCAGATAATTCTATTTTTGTTAAGCCTATTTATAATCCGGTTAAGCCAAGAATTGACTCATGAAAAAGTACAGATGTATCCGCCTTGGCAATGGACGGTATAGAGACCATACAAGAACCTGAAGAATTGCCAAGCGAAGTTGGGAATTCACTTGGGAAGTCAGGAAAGACTGAGGTCTCATAGTGATCATAGCGGGTTAATGACACCTGACACCAAAGCAAAAGTGTTGAGACACAGGATTCAGCATCAGGAATCCAGGCAAGTGGACAGTTGACAAAAGGCCTTTCAAAACCCCAAACTGATTGGAATGATGTGTTTTACAACTGGCATGGAAGACTCAAAGTATTGGAAAGAAGAATAAAAGTCCAGAATGGGGAAGTGGTTGACCTCATTCAAAAAGAATTAAATAAGACCCGTCCGGAATGGGATCAAGAGAAAGTGGAAGATTTTAAAACGGAATACCAAATCCTTTTGTGTAAACATAAAAAGCATCTCAATAGCACCCTAGAAAAGGCTAAAAGGGATTTTGATCAGAGGGGGAGAAAATTTTACCCACGGTGGCCAATTAAGAGGCCACCAGCAGGACCACCATCGAATTAAGGATGGCAACCTGGCTCTCCAAGTCGCTGACCCAGTCAGAGCACTGACAGCGCTGCACCCTCAGCTGTGTCACTAATAGAGGTGGTCACCGCTGAAGCTGCAGGGAGGAGGAAAGGGCGGCTCCATGTTAAGGCAAGCTCAAAGGGCCCATGAGAGTTTTTATTAATGTACTGGGCCAGGCATGCAGGCCCTAATGCTTGGAGGGATGAACCCTACAGTGACAGTGTTGGAGCCATGAGGATGCCCATTGCTGCAGTTGGGCCCCCTGTGTGACATGCAGTCCCCAGAATGTAAGGCAACCCAATCCCCCCACACCATCCAGGAAGCAACTGGGAGTCTGCCTCTACCTGGAGGCCTCCACAGATACACAAGGCCTTTCTGATGCTGATAAAATGCCAGCAGTGGTGTAAAATGGCCTTTACTAAGTGAGTCAATTATCTTAATTGGCAGTCCACCTCCTCCCAGCAGGTGGCCCCAGTAAAACTTTGGCTTATCTCCCCTTGTCTCTGCCACCATTTTATCAGCCCACCCACCTCAAGAGGTCCAGTAAAATCCTAGCCCATTTAGAATTTACAGAAAATATTTATTTATTCAATGTACTGTATTGATTGCTAGCAAACTAATACTTTATTGTCAGTTAGTATTGCTTTGTGGATTCTTTTAGTTAAAAGCTATATTTTTGTGTTCCACAGCTAATAAATCGGGCAGGAAGTGTAAACAGATTTCACTCAATCCATGGTATGCATTAATAAGCATTTTGTATATACATGGCTGCCTACATTCATTGAGTTGAGAAATGATTGGAGAAATGAGAATCTGCTCAGTTTTTACATCCGCCTGCTTCAACTAATTACAATAAATTGCTGTCTAAGTCATTTTGTTCATATTTTGCAGAGTTATGGATACCACAGAGTGAATTGCAAATCGCTGCCCCATTCAAGGGGCTCAGACAAGGTCACAATCACCTTGACCATCATTTGAACCCTAAGATTACAAAGCCATCTTTAGCTCAGTTCCTGCTACCTGTGAATACTTCACAACAAAGAACATAGTACTATCTGGATCAAGTTCAAATGAATGTAGACTTGCAATTAATAACAGGTGGGTAGGAAGTAAGGAGTGTCATATGTCATAGTTTGAAAATGTCGCAAATACCACCAGTCAGTCTATTTTGAAGCTGGTGTTGACCTTATTGAATTTCTGAGAGATAGAAGTACCTAATGAACATCAGCAGGAGTTTTGCATATGTCATTCAGATGTAGGCAATGCCATATTTATTCATATCATTAGTTGCCTTGAGAACATTCAGGTCAGAATTCCCCTGTGGGATTTGGGACACTGGCTTTCCAATCAGCTGGGGATCCGGGACCCACACTCATAAGCAGCAAGACCTGCTCAGAAATATTCCTAAGGGCAGCCTCCGAAATTGGCTGCATCCGAGCTCACCATCCTACTAAGGACAGTGAGTGGGATTTAGATGCTGCCAGCCCAACCAGAGAACCAGCAGCTCTACAACCTCCACTGCCTCGCTGGGAGAGGTGGGCACTGCTGAAGCAGCTCAGGGAGTATGAGGGCTGGCATCCACATGAAATATTAAAAAGCTCCGATCTTTCACAGAAGGTGAGTCATCATGGAGAGAAAACTCCTCCACTGCATATGTCTTAGCTGCGATCATGGCCTTTTGTGCATGGAACCCCCGATTAGAGACATGGTGTTTCCATCTCTGCTGGGACCCCTCCAGACTGCTGCAGGGAGTCCGCTTCAATGATGTTGGCAGCCTCCAGACCTGGCACGGGCTGCTCAGCCACTGGCAAAATGCCAGCAAGCCCTCTAAATTGCCCCTTAATATATGGTCTTTATATATGCAAATTGGCTGCCCACATCCAGCTGCATCTTCCTGGACAACTTCCCTGGAAGCTGAACTGCACTGGGGAGCTGTGCCAATGTGACTCCCTGCTATTTTACTGTCCCACAACCCAGTCTCCTCGCCACCACACAGGGCTGTAAAAATTCAGCCCTAAGAGTCAGAATTGGGCCTGACTGGGTTGGGCAGGCCACAAATTCCCAGACTTTTTAAAATTCCATTTCACAGCCGGTTGGGTTGGAATTTGAGCTCTCAACCTCTGATCTACTCGTCCAGTACCTGTACCATAATCATTAGCCAATCATACCGAGTAGGACAGGGTTATGATGGAAGGAAACTAGTTTTCATGTGAAGAATAGCAGCAGAATTGGAGACAAAATACTGGCCTTAAAAATGAGTAATTCCAATTTAATCAAAGTTTGGCAGTGATTGAGTTTTCAGGTAACCTTTATCATTGAAGTTTTCAACTGCCATTATAGGCAATCATTTCTCTGCTCAGTTCCATTATGGGTGCTGACTCTTGATAAGTGAGATTACATTCTATGATAAGGTGAAGAGCAAAATGAAATTAATTTCAATTAAAATGGAAGTTTTAATGAAAAACAAACCTTTGCACATCGGCAGGGAATTCACTGTACTGTATTGCATGTGTTCTGTACCATATTCACAGCCAAGGCAGGGAATTCACTGTACTGTATTGCATGTGTTCTGTACCATATATCACAGCCAAGGATTCTCAGTTACAAAGCTCACTGTGGGTAAATTAATGCCTTCAAACAATTTTGAATCCTTTGCAGATCAAAGCCATCAGTTCATCATATCAGTACCTCCTAATGAGCTGTTCGCATATTCCTTGCGTGTGATTCTGCACATTGATTAACGTGAAATTCTGAGTTAATGCTTCTCTCTTATAAACTAACCTTGATATAGCTTATGAGCTTATGCAAAGTAAAAATGTGCTTGTAACCCACTTAGAAAATGTTTTTATTTCCTTTAAACATCCTTTCAAAACATTATAAGTACATATTTCATGGAACACATTATTCCTGCTACAGTCTTTCCAAGTGGTCCAAGGTTGTATCAATCCATTTTCAGAGATAATGGGCTGGTTTAAAGCAACCCCACTGCAGTGGAAACCATGGTGACCAGGCTCACTTAATTATGGGAAAGGCCCCACATCAGCTTTCCAGTGGTGGGAAACTCCCCCCCGATTATGTTGGAGAGCAGAAGGGCCTGATTCCCACACACTGGCAGCAGCATGTCAATTAGATTCATTAATGAGCCAATTGACATACATTATTCCTGGGCCTACTGCAAATTAGTGGAGGCTCAGGGGGCTGCACAAGTCTCCCACACCCTCAGAAGATTGCACAGTAAAACCTGTTGGGTTTGCCGGGTCCTTCTCACTATCAGGCACTCTGTGCCCAATCAAAGAACCTGACATTAGGGTGACTGCTGAAAGCCATGCCTGCCCTTGCCTCCAACCACCCTCCCATGACCCCCACCCTATATCCCGCTTTCACTCATCTCTGGCCTGGAGTCCCTCTGTAATCCTGGGCTTTGGATGATGCAATGCTACCTGCAGCCATCATTCCAGCTGGTGCCGGTGGCGATGACAAGCTGCTGGCCTCTGATTGGCAGGCAATTTTCAGCAGGCGAGACTTCTGCAGCCAGGTACCTCACCTGAGTGGAAGGCCTGATGGCAGCAGCCAATTAAGTGCCTCAAGGGCAATCAATTCCATCAGGCTTCCCCCTTGGAACTGACACAGGTTCCCCGTTGGTTCTCCAACTGGAGGTCGAGACTCCCATCAGCATGACAATACCTCACCAGTTAGATAAAAACAAAAAAACTGCAGATGCTGGAAATCCAAAACAAAAACAGAATTACCTGGAAAAACTCAGCAGGTCTGGCAGCATCGGCGGAGAAGAAAAGAGTTGATGTTTAGGCTTGTTTCATAAAATTAGCCATCTATAGTCTTACTGAAATAAGAAACGGATCTTGAGAGGCAGCTCAAAGAGGGCCTTGATTCTAAAATAGCCACTAATGCTCTGTGATGGTGAGTAAAGTGAATTTCTGGCTGTCTATATATAATTTTCACTCCAAATAGTAACAGCAAGAGCTTTTTTGTACAATGCAGTGTTTTATTCACTACTGGTTAATATTTGGAAAACAAAAGCAACAAGTCATTTCTCCAGCTTCTGACATGCAATGTTTATGAAATTTTTAAAAATCATTTCATCATTGGTGCAGCAGTTTCCTCATATCATAGCAACTTCACAAAAATCAAAGCCATTTGATCAAAAGTACAACAGAGTAGTTTTTTTGGTTCTTCAGTGGGACTTATGTTTTGTTAATAGGCCATAAAGCTGGGCACTAATAGCCAATGAGAAAATACTGACCCTCTTCCTTGTGTTAATGAGCACTCGTAAAGATCCCTTGCTCTAGTTATTCCAGAATCTTCTTTACCTGCAACACGTTCTGCAATCTTACAATGGGTGACATTGCACGTGTGTCTGATCACCAGAAAACAATGAGGTAGGAACCTGTCTTGGGCAGTAGTACAAAGCGGGTGTTATCACATTGATTCACCATTATACACCTTGCAAACTGAAAATCTAAATGCAAAACAAATGGCCAAGGTGCCCACCTCTTCTGCTTTACCACCCAAAATAGATTTTTACCTCAATGTATCAGCCAGGCTACACCCCCTTTTCATTTTTGTAATGTCTCAGTAAGAACAGTTTTGGCTATTTTCATTGTGCCCATGAGTTCTGAACAACAAAGAAACCTCTTCATTATTGTATGAGCTTTTCTACCAGGATCAATTGCCTGAGATGAACTGGTCCCCAGCTATGCCTGTCTCTTTATGGGGTATGTGGAACATTCCTTGTTGCAGTCCTACTCCGGCCCCCTTCCACAACTCTTTCTCCGGTACATCGATGATTACTTTGGTGCTGCTTCATGCTCTCGTCAGGACTTGGAAAAATTTATTAATTTTGCTTCCAATCTCCGCCCCTCCATCATTTTCACGTGGTCCATCTCTGACACTTCCCTTCCCTTCCTTGACCTCTCTGTCTCAATCTCTGGTGATAGACTGTCCACCAATATCCATTACAAACCCACCGACACCCACAGCTATCTCGACTACAGCTCCTCACACCCCACTTCCTGTAAGGACTCCATCCCATTCTCTCAGTTCCTTCGCCTCCGTCGCATCTGTTCCGATGATGCTACATTCAAAAACAGTTCCTCTGACATGTCCTCCTTCTTCCTTAACCGAGGTTTTCCACCCACGGTCGTTGACAGGGCCCTCAACCGTGTCCGGCCCATCTCCCACACATCCGCCCTCACTCCTTCTCCTCCCTCCCAGAAACATGATAGGGTCCCCCTTGTCCTCACTTATCACCCCACCAGCCTCCGCATTCAAAGGATCATCCTCCGCCATTTCCGCCAACTCCAGCATGATGCCACTACCAAACACATCTTCCCTTCACCCCCCTTATCGGCATTCCGTAGGGATCGCTCCCTCCGGGACACCCTGGTCCACTCCTCCATCACCCCCTACTCCTCAACCCCCTCCTATGGCACAACCCCTTGCCCACGCAAAAGATGCAACACCTGCCCCTTCACTTCCTCTCTCCTCACCGTCCAAGGACCCAAACACTCCTTTCAAGTGAAGCAGCATTTCACTTGCATTTCCCCCAACTTAGTCTACTGCATTCGTTGCTCCCAATGTGGTCTCCTCTACATTGGAGAGACCAAACGTAAACTGGGCGACCGCTTTGCAGAACACCTGCGGTCTGTCCGCAAGAATGACCCAAACCTCCCTGTCGCTTGCCATTTTAACACTCCACCCTGCTCTCTTGCCCACATGTCTGTCCTTGGCTTGCTGCATTGTTCCAGTGAAGCCCAACGCAAACTGGAGGAACAACACCTCATCTTCCGACTAGGGACTTTACAGCCTTCCGGACTGAATATTGAATTCAACAACTTTAGGTCGTGAGTCCCCTCCCCCATCCCCACCCCCTTTCTGTTTCCCCCCTTTTTTTTTCCCAATAAATTATAAAGATTTTCCTTTTCCCACCTATTTCCATTATATAAAATAAAAAAAACCCACTAGAGCTATACCTTGAGTGCCCTACCATCCATTCTTAATTAGCACATTCGTTTAGATAATATCACCAACTTTAACTTTAACACCTATGTGTTCTATTGTACTATTGTTGTTGACATCTTTTGATGATCTGCTTCTATCACTGCTTGTTTGTCGCTACAACCACACCAACCCCCTCCACCTCTCTGTCTCTCTATCTCTCCGCCCCCCACACACACACCTTAAACCAGCTTATATTTCAGCTCTTTCCTGGACTCGAACTCAAGTTCTGTCGAAGGGTCATGAGGACTCGAAACGTCAACTCTTTTCTTCTCCGCCGATGCTGCCAGACCTGCTGAGTTTTTCCAGGTAATTCTGTTTTTGTTTTGGTCAAAACAATCCTTCCTCCCTTGATCAAAATCTATTAGTTTCTACCACCAGGTGGCAATAACTGCTAACCATTTTTATGTATCAAAATATGGCAATGGGGGAAGGTATTTCATTGTGGTGAAGTTTTCCCAGTCAGCTGCAAGTGTTTGTAGGGTTGGGGGGGTCAGGGGATGGCTAGGGAAGGAATTCTAAATGTGCATTAGTACGGATGACACTGTATCAGTGCAATCTTTTACTTCAGGTATATCAAACTGAAGCTGAAAATGTCCAGAGGGTGCTTGAGAAGGCAGATGCTGAGAGGATGTTTCCCATCATGGGGGAATCTAGAACTAGGGGGCACAGTTTCCAAATAAGGAATTTCCCATTGAAGATGGAGATGAGGAGGAATTTCTTCTCTCAGATGGTCTTTCGTGTTTGGAATTCTCTTCACCAGCAAGCAGTGGAGGTTGGGCCATTGAATATATTCAGGGCTTAGCTGGACAGAGCCTTCTTCGACAAGGGAGTTAAAAGTTAAAGGGGACAGGCAAGAAAGTGGAGTTAAGGCCACAATCAAATCAGTTGTGGTTTTATTGAATGGCAGAGCAGGCTTGAGGGGGCAAATGGCCTACTGCTATTTCTTACGTTCATATATTTTTATGTGGTGGGCTAAAGGTGCCACAGAGGATGAAAGTATAATTGGAAGACAGTATATTGGGGCTGATACTATATCAGTGGTCTGAAGAGATAGTGGGTTGAAGATGTTTACATGTCATGAAGCTGTATGCATGTTTTAGGTCTATCAGTCTGATGAAGTTATACCAGTACAATAGTTGTGCACCAGTGTGATTAACAGCTCCTCAAATGTGGTAATTTTAGAATTACTCCTAATGTCATTCATTTATCAATACAGTGATAGTGAAATAGTGTATATCTGGAGAGATGGTAAGAAGGGAAGGGATCATATTTCTAGGACATTAGGACCAGTCTGAGCTCAGGTGTCTTGGACAGGATGAATGGGTTTCACCTGAGAAAACCTTGAGCAGATGTCCTTGTTGGCAGGGCAGTGTTATTAGACCAATAAGGAAAGGTCGAAGCTAATAGGCAGGGGCACAGAAAAATGCAATCAGAGCAAATAAAATTGGCCATTCAATGAAATTAAAATTCATGCTTACTGCCTCAAGAAGAAAATCAGGAGAAACTTTCAATTAAATATAGATTTTAAAGAATAAGATAATAAGCAGAAAGGAAAGAAAATGGACAAAGAGCGTAGGGAAGATCAGAATTTTTTCAAAAAAACACCAGAAGAAAATGAACAAAAACAAGTTAAGATTTCCAAACGGATAGTGAGGTGGGAGTTGTTTCTGTGTAAATGCATAAAGTATTGTGAATTAAATTAGTGAACTAGAGGCACCAAATACTTCTGAACATTGTGTATAATAGCCATGATAGAGATTACTTAGTGTAGGGCAAGACTGGGAACTGAACAGTTCTGGTTATAAAATATTCAGTAAGAATAGAATAGAAAAAGGGCATGTAGCAGTGTTAATCAAGATTATGTTACATCTTAGGGGTGACTTAGAGCATAGAGTAAAAAATGAATCTATTTGGTTAGAGTTAAAGAACAGGAGGAAAATTGTTAATCTATTGGAAGTATATAATAGACTGCTGAATAGTGGAAAGGTGATAGAGGAAGATGTATATAAACAATTTGGAGAAAAATGCAGCAGCAGTAGGCATAAAATAATAAATGGCATTAATTATCCAAAGATCAACTTGCATAAGAACCATGTAAATGGTAAAGAAGAGGGATAGTTTCAACAATTTGTACTGCTTTCTAGATTGTTATATTTTTAGTCTAGGAAATAGTCTGAGCTGGATCTAATTCTAGGAAATGAATTAGCATAAATAGTTAATGTAGGAGTAGGGGACTATCCGGTAAACAGTGACTGCAACATAAGTTTGTTACAAAACTAAAAAGAGAGGGAACAGTGATAAAGGTCCTAAACTGAAAAAAGCCAATTTCAAAGAAATGAAAAGGAAACCAGCACATTTAAATGGGAAAGAAACACTGGCAAACTGGAAATGGTCAGAAAGGAGATGTTTGGGGTACAGACTTCCTTGAATGGGTAGAAAAGTTAACATTAAAAAAGATTTAAATAGAGTTTATAACAAATCTAGGGCATAGAACAGGAAAGAAAATTAACTCAAACCGAGAAAATATACTCAATAGAAAAAAGATTAGAGCAGATTAACAAAGGTATGATTAAAGATGACAGGTAACCTAAATGGAAAATAGTGATGTATTTTATAACATACAAAAATAGAGAATAGTTAAAGAGTAGAGCCAGTTAAAGTGAAAAAGAATATTGGGCAAGGAAAGTATACTAAAAGAGTTTTGCAATGGCTTTCACAGAAGTGTGTCTTAGGGAAATGATAGAATACAAAAGAAGGAGGTTGGAACATTTAGTTGGGGTAATTATAGAAAAGGCAATTGTAGTGAGAAAAATTGGTGAAAGTCAAAATGTAAAAAAAACAAGAAATGGCAGAGCATCTGACCACAATCCTTCAAACAGCCTTGGATATAGAAATTGACAAAAGACTTAAGAGTTGCCAATGTAATGCTTTCCCATCTTCCTTCTCAGGTAAGCCTAATAGTTCCTATGCACTATTCAAAAAGCATGTGAATTCTCTCTGTGTCTGGATTAACAGCCATCCTGCAATCAAAATGACTAAAACAAACAGTCATTTGGTAGTACAGAACCTGAGTACTGCTGAAAAAAGAGGCATGTCTAAGCTTTTCATCTTGCGTGCATCAGGACACTTCACAAGAGTACCATTATAAAGGGAAAACAACAATTTATACTGCATGTGAAGAGGGTGCTGATTGGTTGGTAAGCAGTGTTGCCATAGAGGATGCACCAGTAATGGTGACTGACAGTTAATTACCAAGCATTGTTTGAAATTTAAACCAGGCAGCTTGAGCTTGATTGGCCAAGGCATAGCCCTGAGGAATGAGTTAGTGAATGGCTGTCACATATATTGTTTAGCTGAAACATTCGCAGCATTAATATTATTGGAAGCTAGATATATTAATACAAAGGGCCCTGTCCTTTGCAGAGAGAAAAAACTAAAGAGTTATATGGATTTGAAACATTAACTGTATTCCTCTCCACAGATGCTCTCAGACCTGCTGAGTTTATCCAGCTATTTTTGTTTTGGTACACACATTGTGCCTGTTTCAGCTAAACAAAAGAAGTGACAGCCATTTTCTAACTCATTCCTCAGGGCAATGCCTTGACCAATCAGGGCCAGGCTTCCTGGTTTAAATTTCAAACAATTCTTGGCAGCTAACGATGATTCACCATTACTGGTACATCCTACATGGCAATGCCTCTTGCCAACCAATCAGCACTCTCTTCACATACAGTATAAATTGTTGTTTTCCCCTTATACTGGTATTCTTGCGAAGTGTCCTGATGTTGCAAAACAAAAAGATTAAATGTGCCTTTTTTTTAGCAATTACTAAAACAGATTAGTCATTAGTCTCATTTCTGTTTGTGGGGATTTCTGTCTGAAAACTGGCTGCTGTGTTTCCCTACATTAAAACAGTGAATACACGTCAAAATACTTAATTGGCTATGAAGCACTCTGTGAAAGGCACCGTGATGTTTCTTCAGTCCACCCTTCCATTCAAAAAGAGATTATCAATTAACTATTGATTAAACCGTTCAGTAGCTGTAGTTGGTAAGCTTCTAATGTCCATGATGCAGGATAAACTCGAGACCCAACTAAAGAGATACAGGTCAATTATGGACAGCTAGTATGGATTTGGAAAAGGTAAAACATGCTTAACTAATTTATCGAGTTATTTGAGGAAATAATGGTGTTTATTAATGAATGAAATGCAGCACATGCTGTGTACATGGATTTTCAAAAGACATTAGTTGTTACAAACAGGATGTTTGTTGATCAAATTAAGGCAAATGGCATTAAAGGGATTGCGTTGTCATGGATAGGAATTTGGCTGATGGACAGAGAGAACTGATGGCTGTTTTCATACTGGAGAAATGCAAGGGGGTCAGCGTTTGCACCATTGCTCCTCTCAATAGATATATAATGGGAAAGATAGCCTGGTCTTGTTAAAATGGCACAATATAAATATTTGCAGATTGTATGAGAATAAAGAGCATGGTTTATTGTGAAAAGGATGTAAACAACATAAAATGCATATAGACAAGTTTGTAAATTGGGCAGATGTCAGTTGAAACTGAATGAATTGAAATGTGAGGTGATACATTTTCAGTGGGAGAATACTAAAAGAATGGATACACAGTAAGTAATAAAACTATAAATTGAGTAGAAAAGCAGTGAGGATTATTTCGAATACATAAATCATTATAAGGGAGAGGACAAATTGATAAAATTGTTTTAAAAAAGGACCTTAGTAAAAGCAAAGAGATAATACTAAACTTTTAATGTGTGTCTTCTAACCTATATAAATCATTGGTTAAGCTATAATTAGAATATTTGGACCAAATGTTTTGCCTTTTTCAATTTAGCATTTTACAGGAAAAAAGTGGGAGTGTATTGTAAAGGTGGTATACGGAGCAGACGCATTTTAGGGTGAAGGTTTATCACTTATTTTGAGGACAGGAGTGTAGTGCGGATAGGACGGGACATCAGTAGTGTTATCGTGGCATCAATGTAGTACATTATCTTGAGGCAGCCGCCGTGTCCATCATTCTAAGACGCTCCAAACTTCTAAGGATCCACACCTGAGCCTCTATGTAACTGCACCCTCCACATGTGTTCAATGACCGGTCCAGTGTTCTCAGCTACTTTTGTTTCAAAGTACTGAGTTAATTGGAAATCGCCTCGGTTGCACTGAAAGTGAACCACCGTTAATCTGGGTCGGTTAAAAGAGGCATAAACCTTAACTCTTCCTTTCTGTGACTTTTGCTGTGAAGGATGGATGTGGTTAAGGCTGTAAATTTCTTAGGTATCATCCTCTGTAAACGGCTTGCAGTGCACCTAAATGCTTAGAAGTGAACAATTCAAAGCAGGCGTTGATTAAATATTTTAATACTAACCAGTTATGTTTTGATGATATATATGTCAGTAACACATTAGCACAGCTATTGTGGATAGGGGTAAATAGCAAAATAAAACAAGGCAATTGGCACTTACTAGATCAATAATTTCTTCGTCTTTTTAAAGCATAAACGCTGAATTTATTTCCCTTAGGATCGCTCTTAAATTCTAACCCACCAATTGAAAAGTCAAGTTCCAGCGGCTGCGCGATGAGTCCGGGGAAAGTCTGCATTGAGTGATTTTTTTTTTCTTTTGCGAAGTTGGGAGCCGGCTGGTGAAACTATCTCGCTTTCTCTGTCTCGAAGCGGCAGATATCCCGGTGAATAATTTATTCCTGTCTGCTGGCAATCTCTGCTTAACCCCGAGGTCCGCAGGCGAACGCAGACGTGCTGTCTAGTTTTGTTGAAGCTTTATTACTGGCAGGTTAATCCACCAGCCATTAGACAAAAATGTGGACAACCTCGAAGCAGAGGGCTTGAGTTTGATATCGTGTTGCCATCGTGTGACATGTCAACAATCCTCTCGATCTTCTCTGTTCTCACATATGCCCAGCAAGTGTTGCAAAACTGCGCAATTATAATCAGAAATTATTTGATGTTGTGCATTTATTCCAGGCTCCTATCTACAACGGTATATTAAAGAAAACCAACACGCGCCTGCAAATTGCAGTTTAGAAGCGTTGAATCTAGAAAAACCGTTGCGTGTGTGTGTTTATTTGCAGTTAGTAACATTACCACCTGAATGATTCCAGTCAGATAGAGACAAACAGTATTAGGGAACGCCTACTGGTGTTGATGTATTAAGAAACCCGGCTTCATGCCACAATAGTGTAACTAGGTAATGCCAATGCCAAGTTATTACTGTAACTTGCAAAAGTTCTGCAGAAACTGACATTCTTATAAAAGCTTATGGCAAACTACTGTGGATTCAAATACAAAATAAATGCAAAATCGTACGTAGGCGGAATCGTCAGAATTCTGCATTTCTATAACCCTAATATTGATTTATCAACGCACCTGCTATTGTTTGAGCCCAGCGGAAAGTTTGAGATACGCCAATGAAATAAGTGGCTATTTCGATTCTAAGTCATACTTTAATACTCAATTGATAAAAACAAAAAAAACTGCGGATGCTGGAAATCCAAAACAAAAACAAAAACAGAATTACCTGGAAAAACTCAGCAGGTCTGGCAGCATCGGCGGAGGAGAAAAGAGTTGACGTTTCGAGTCCTCATGACCCTTCCACAGAACTTGAGTTCGAGTCCAAGAAAGAGTTGAAATATAAGGTGGTTTAAGGTGTGTGGGGGGGTGGAGAGAGAGAGAGAGAGAGAAGTGGAGGGGTGGTGTGGTTGTAGGGACAAACAAGCAGTGATAGAAGCAGATCATCAAAAGATGTCAACAACAATAGAACACATAGGTGTTAAAGTTGGTGATATTATCTAAACGAATGTGCTAATTAAGAATGGATGGCAAGGCACTCAAGGTATAGCTCTAGTGGGGGTGGGGCGAGCATGAAAGATTTTAAGATTTTTAAAAATAATGGAAATAGGTGGGAAAAGAAAAATCTATATAAATTATTGGAAAAAAAAGGAAGGGGGAAACAGAAAAGGGGGTGGGGATGGGGGAGGGAGCTCATGACCTAAAGTTGTTGAATTCAATATTCAGCCCGGAAGGCTGTAAAGTGCCTAGTCGGAAGATGAGGTGTTGTTCCTCCAATTTGCGTTGGGCTTCACTGGAACAATGCAGCAAGCCAAGGACAGACATGTGGGCAAGAGAGCAGGGTGGAGTGTTAAAATGGCAAGCGACAGGCAGGGTTGGGCCATTCTTGCGGACAGACCGCAGGTGTTCTGCAAAGCGGTCGCCCAGTTTATGTTTGGTCTCTCCAATGTAGAGGAGACCACATTGGGAGCAACGAATGCAGTAGACTAAGTTGGGGGAAATGCAAGTGAAATGCTGCTTCACTTGAAAGGAGTGTTTGGGCCCTTGGACGGTGAGGAGAGAGGAAGTGAAGGGGCAGGTGTTGCATCTTTTGTGTGGGCGTGGGGTTGTGCCATAGGAGGGGGTTGAGGAGTAGGGGGTGATGGAGGAGTGGACCAGGGTGTCCCGGAGGGAGCGATCCCTACGGAATGCCGATAGGGGGGGTGAAGGGAAGATGTGTTTGGTGGTGGCATCATGCTGGAGTTGGCGGAAATGGCGACTAGGCACTTTACAGCCTTCCGGACTGAATATTGAATTCAACAACTTTAGGTCGTGCGCTCCCTCCCCCATCCCCACCCCCTTTCTGTTTCCCCCTTCCATTTTTTTTCCAATAAATTATAAAGATTTTCCTTTTCCCACCTATTTCCATTATTTTTTTAAAAAAAGAATTTTTTTTTTTAATTTTTTTTAAAAATTTTTTAAAAATCTTTTATGCTCTCCCCACCCCCACTAGAGCTATACCTTGAGTGCCCTACCATCTATTCTTAATTAGCACATTCGTTTAGATAATATCACCAACTTTAACTTTAACACCTATGTGTTCTTTTGTACTATTGTTGTTGACATCTTTTGATGATCTGCTTCTATCACTGCTTGTTTGTCCCTACAACCACACCCCCCCTCCACCCCTCTCTCTCTCTCTCTCTCTCTCCGCCCCCCACACACACACCTTAAACCAGTTTATATTTCAACTCTTTCTTGGACTCGAACTCAAGTTCTGTCGAAGGGTCATGAGGACTCGAAACGTCAACTCTTTTCTTCTCCGCCGATGCTGCCAGACCTGCTGAGTTTTTCCAGGTAATTCTGTTTTTGTTTTTGTTTTTAATACTGAATTGACGGTTCAGCCAGAATATTTTGTATATTAAGTGGTCTTGGCATTGAATTTAAATGGCCGCTTCAAATATTGTAAATACAAAGAATGAACGATACCACTTAAAATAGAATACAAAAGCAAAATACTGCAGATGCTGGAAATCTGAAATAAAAACAGAAAATGCTGGAAAAACTCAGCAGGTCTGACAGCATCTGTGGAGAGAGAAACAGAGTTGTTTCAAATCTATATGACCCTTTTTCAGGTGGGTTTGAAGAAGTCACACAGACTCCAAACGTTTACTGTGATTCTCTCTCCACAGATGCTGTCAGACCTGCTGAGTTTTGTCCAGCATTTTCTATTTTTATTTCACTTATTGTTTACCAGATTTCATCCATCCTGTGGTATAAAATGGTACTGAATTTCTAACCATGCGCTAGATTTTCAAAATTAAAAATGATGTTAGGAATTTGTGTCCTTTTTTACCTTCCCAACTGCTGTTGGGTGGGGGGGTGGGGTGGCTGCTTCTGGTGAAGAATAATTACTCACGAATAGACAGACTTTGGACTGATATTACTGGCACTTCCCTAAATTTGAGTCAGACCATTTCACTTCTGCTAGACACCGTGCACCAAATTAGCACAGAACATTTGAACCAGTGTCTATGCTGATCAGTTATGAGGGATTTTACAAAGAACCCAGTTATTACATAATTACAGTAAAGACAATGTTCCACGTTTTTGTAGTCACTTTTTTTGCAAGAGATTCTAATTGTGACTATTAAATTGTACATTCTTCTGGCAAGCAGATCAAAATGAAATAGAAGTGAAGATTAAAGGTACAGAGGAAACAATTCTGAGATGAAGTAACATGGGGTTTACATTTATAGCAATGGAATACTAACCACCAAAACTAAAACACCAAGTAGCTTGAGTAGTAGCATCACCTTTACACAAAATGCAAAAAGAACCAGTGAGTAAAGTTTTTTTTTTAAAAAGTGCCATTTTTTTTGTTAATTGGTACTACAGCCAAATTTTTCACCATATTAAATTTGTTAGTGGAAATTGGCATCAAAAGTGCTTGTTAAGGTTTTGTAAACCAATCATAAGAGAATTCAATAGAATTGTCAGGTAGAAACAAAAGATGAGCTATTATCTCACGTGCCAACCAACAGGCAAAAAAATTAATTACTGTGTAACTCTTATTCAAATTAAGTTTTAAACAGAATATGAATAACTGCAAGTGATGACAAACAATCGATAAATATTTACTGAAATCCATTGCATGGAAAACAGCAACTGCATTTTGATATCACTATATTGGCGCAACTAATTCAGATGAATTAGAGTGACTGTCAGGTGTCACATTATAGTGTCCTGTGATAACGGTTTATTGTTCATGAGGACATGGTGGAGGATTGATGCAAAAGAATGGTGTTAGTGTCCGCTGTAATAGGATCAGTCACTATGAAGATAAAGTGAGTTTCCAGCACTATCTTTGCAATAAGTCCATTTTAGATGCCATTGTCATGTGTGGTATCCGTTGCCAACTTGCAAATAGCAGGCTGAATTGTCTGATGGAGATTGAAGTCCCAAGCCTACTTCAGCCAGTGGGACCAGCGAGGCATATTCTCAGTGGTGCCATCCCTATTAAAGTTGGTGGCCAGCCCCCAAAAGTTGCCTGACCAAGTAGAGGGCCACCAGCTCAGCAGCACCTACTGATAGCACTGGCATTTATGGCACTGCACCTGCAGGATGAGAGCACATTGATTCTCGGGTGCTCTTGAGGACAGGTAAGTGGGGTCTGAGACACTGTGACGAGGAAAGCAGGTAACGGCTTGCCGGGGGGTGGGGTGAGGTGGGGTGGGTGTGGGGGGGGAGCGGCAGGTCACTGTAAGTAAGTGGCATTGTTGCCACAGGGGTAGCCCCTCTGTGAGCAAGGGAGTGCCCAAAAAGGGAGATCCTCCTGGAGCATGGCTGGGAGGCCACCAGGTTTCACTGGATGGTCTCCCCAAGTGGCATTGTCCACCCATGCACCCCACTCCCTGCACTGCTGGCAAAATGCACACAGAGGTGAGTTGAAGCCTTTAAGTGGCCAATTAAGTTGCTCGATTGGGCTCCTGGTGGGCAGCCCATCTGCCAGCTTTTCTTCCTCTGACAAGGTGGCATGACAGCAAGAAGGCATCAGGCACTTCCTCGACATCTTCCCAGATCATTTTGCCAGTCTTCCCGTCCCTCAGCCTGTCGCAAAGGCTGGTAAAATTCAGGTCAGTAACTCTCCTTTGGCACAGAACAAGTTCAGATCCTCATCTTCCACTCAATTTCAACATTTCTTCTTGCAGGGTTACTGCAATTGGAGGAATAATCTTAACTTTACACATATATTAAGTTGAGTTATAATTCTATCAGAAAAGGGAAATACTTTTCAGAAATAAAAGCATTATTCAATGTTATCAACTTATGATGGAGTTTTCATTTCCTGAATGTAAGAAGTTGCAGATTGATAAATGTGCGTTTTAAGTCTGTATTCGTTTTTATTGAAATTACACCTGAAAATATTTGGTACTAGAATTAGAACTACTTATCAAAGAACTGTGTAAATACATTTCTCTTTTAGTTTGTTGCATTGCAAACCTGAAGTATTAAATAATTAATTATGATAAAAGGGTGAAAAAGCAATGTATGTGTCAACATCTATATCTGTATCTATCTGTCATATATGAAAAACTCAGTTGGTTAGAGTGTGATGCAGAATGATGCCAACAGCATACTGGCTGTGGGAGTTCATGCAGACTTACCTCCTCCCCTTGCCCCACGCTTGCAGAGTGATGCCTCTCAAGCTATATATAACCAATTGTCTCCTTCTAATGGAGAGATATGCCTGTGGACCTTTGTGGACTATGGCTAATTACCTATGAGTACAACAGCATACATTTCCTTACTGTCATGCTCTATTTTCACACTTTTGATTGGGTGAATTAAAGACAATAAATCACAATCATGACTTCTATGTATCTGTACAGTCTTGCAAAAGACTCAAATAAATTTGAGTTAACCAAATAAATTGCTCAAAAGAAAACTCAGTGTTTCAACCACCATGTTTCTTCTTCTGAACTGAAATGTTTAATGCCCAAAATAACATTTTTAAAATAAAAGACATAATATTTACATATTTCACAATAGCACGACTGAAAATGTCTATAAAAGTTTTTGTTGTCTTTGAATAAATTTATTAGTGTTTTTACCTGTGGGGTTAAAGCCTAACTTGGAATTGATGATTTTCCCTGAATCCTTTTTTTTGCAAAAATATACATTATTCATAAATATCTAAAAGAACATCCCAAAACATTTCAAAATGGTCATTACAGAAAGTGCAATAATATTCAACTTTTCTCCATAGAGCATGTTGCTGAGGTGTCTCAATACAATTGCAATACATGTGGGGCTGAATTTTGCCATCGGTGAGCAGGGAGGTGGGTCCTGCTTGCCGACATGTAAAATGAGGCGGGATAATGTCAAGCGGAACCCCCAACATCATCCCGCCCCATTTAAATTTTCAGGAAGGCAGGGGCGCAGCTAAATCAGCTGTGGGCCCACCGACCTGTCAATGGCCAACTGAGGCCATTGACAGGATCATTAAAACAGTTAAAGGACCTGCCCGTCCAACCTTAAGGCTGATGGGTCGACCAGGAGCCCCAGCGGGATGAGGTTTCATGTAGGGATTTAAAAAGTTTAATAAAGTTTTAGCGTAAATTAGGAACATGTCCCATCTCATACCACATTGTCACATGAGAGGGACATGTTAAGGATTTTTTTTCTTTTTTTAATGTTTTTAGAACTGTCAGTGATCTCCCTGAGGCAGCACTTAGCCTCAGGTAGATGTGCACATACGCAAAAGAGCTCTTGCTTTTGGGGAATCCCCCCCCCCCCCCCAACCTCACCTGCACAGGAAGTGCATAGTGCTTCCCACCGGGTGTCACGCCGGGTGGGCCTTAATTGGCCCGCCCACATAAAATGGCGGCAGGGCCCGCTTCTCCGGCGGGGATCAGCTCCCTGCCCGCCGGAGATTGGGTCAGGCTCACCTGGCCGGTAAGCAGAAAATTCTGCCCGTGATATTTACTATATACATTCAACGTCCGGCATGCAGCCCATGGGGTTCTAGCCCCTTGGTGCACTATGGCTGAAAGGCTTTAGGTGGTGGCCTTTCCTCATTGCACCTTTGCAGCGGTTACCCCAAGCTTTAGTGTCGTTAACAATGTGAACATGTATTGAATTCCCAGCATGACTCAGTGTAAATGGAAAGATATATATGAAAGGATTTCTAAGTTTCCCTAAATAATTTGGAAACAAGCTGAAGAATGATATTTTTCAGGTCAAATTTCACAATTGTTGGTAATTCTTAATCTTTAGTTCAAAAAAACAACTTAGTCAGAAGGATTTATGGTGAGATATACTCATTATTGGGACCTGTACTTGATTGTGTTAAATTTTCTATTTCAAATTCTATTTTTTTCAGTATAATTCCTCATGTTTTTCCTTTTCCAAACATTTGTTCCTTTCTAAGCAAAAATAAACAGATTGAATTTTGAGGGTGATTTTAACCCTGTCATGGGACTTGCCATTCTGCATTTAACCTGCTCTTATGAGCAGGTGGGGGTCCTTCTTTAAATATGCAGATCAGGCTCCAGTGATGTCATTGAGGCCTGATTGCTATTTAATCCAGAGGCCCGGATGGGGAAACTTCAAGGCCATCCTGTCCGCGGCTACGTTCGCTGCCGGATGTCCCTGGAGAAGGAGCACGCGGTGTCTGCTGGCACTCTCGAGGCCTTCCGTGCTCGGTGGGCACCGCGGGGACTGGGGTGTTTTGTTGACCCCTTTAATCACATTTTGATTTAAAGTTTGTAAGTTTCCTTTAAACTTTGTTCTTGGTTTTACAGCTGACCTGAATTAGGGGCTGTGCCTGATTTATCCCAATTTTGTTGATTTGGTTTTCATTTAAAAGATTATCAAGAGTTCAAGGCCATCCTGAACCCCCTTCCAGAGTGTTGGTGATCATTCCTTTGGTCCCTGGTGGCTGCTGCCTGACCTTCCACCCCTGCTCATTAGCCAGTTGGAGCTTCTAGCTAGTTTCAGCAGCGATCTGATGGGGCCTCTGCAGCTGAGGCCTGGGAATTAAGCATTCCTGGGGCCCCATCTTGCAAAGGTCAGGATGTTTAGTCATACGCCTCAACCCCACCCAGCTCCTGTCCCAAGTTAGAATTGGGGCTAAAGATTTAATCAATCACTTGTGTTTTTGTTTATGGTTAGAAAATTATAAAAAGCATTTTAATTAATGACAGCTGTGTGATTTATGTAATTGCTGTTTGTAATGGAAAACAATGGGATCTTAAAAAGCTTTAGAGTAAAAATAATTCAGATGCAGTCAGTAAGTCTAAAATTTTGCTAATCCAGACTCTGCCCTCCCATGCTTATTGTTGCAACCACAGCTCTCCCTCCATTGCTCCTCACTCTGCTGTTTTCCCATGTGTTATTCTCCTTCTTGTTAAATCTCCAGACTCCACTCTCTCTATGGATCTCTTCATGAGCCTACTATCTCTTTCTCTCCTGTACAATCAGATCGGATACAGTAGCCTTGCGATTATGTTATTGGACCGGTAATCCAGAAGTTTTCATTAACCCTCTCTTGGAGGTCTTGATTAATAAACTTTAAGATGATAAAAGGATTTGATAGGGCAGGTATGGAAATGATGTTTCTGCTTGTGGGGAAAACCAAAAATTTGAGGCTATAAAGATAAGATATTCATTAATAAATCAAAAAATGAATTCAGAGTGGTTAGATTGTGGAACTCACCACCACCAGCATTAGTAGAGAAGAATACCATAGATACATTTAAGGGGAAGCTGAATAAACAAATGAGCATACCAGGAGCAGCACCAGGCATTCCTAAAAATGAGGTACCAACCTGGTGAAGCTGCTACATAGGTCTACATGCATGCTAAACAGTGGAAGCAGCATGCTGTAGACAGAGCTAAGTGATCCTACAAACAATGGGTCAGAATTAAGCTCTGCAGTCCTGCCACATCCAGTCATGAATGGTTGTAGACAATTAACTAACAGGAAGAGGAAAAGGGAGCTCTAAAAACATCCCCATCCTCAATGATAGCAGAGCCCATCACATTAGTGCATAAGACAAGGCTGAAGCATTTGCAACCATCTTCAACCAGAACAGTTGAGTGGATGATCCATCTTGGCATCGAACTGAGGCCCCCACCATCATAGATGCCAGTCTTCTGACAATTTGTCTCATTCTATGTGATATCAAGAAGTGATTTATGGCACAGTGCTGCAAAGGCTATGGCCCCAGACAACATCCCAGCTGTGGTACTGAAGACTTGTGCTCCAGAACTGGCCACGCCCTTAGTCAAGTGTTCCAGCACAGCAGTTACTTCCTGTCATTAAAAAGCAGGAAAAACCCAATCTGGCCAATTACCGCCCCATCCGCTTACTCTCAATCATTAGCAAGTGATGGAATGTGCCATTGACAGTGCTATCAAGTGGCACTTTCATAGCAACAACTTGTTCACCGATGTTCAGTTTGGGTTAGGCTCCAGACCTCATTACAGTCTTACTCCAAAATAAGTAAATAAATGGATAAAAGAACTGAATTCCAGTGGTGCAATGATAGTGACTGTTCTTGATATCAAGGCAGAATTTGACTGAATGTCACATCAAGAAGTTCTAGGAAAATTGAAGTCAATGTGAATCAGGAGAAAATTCTCCACTGGCTGAAGTCATACCTAGCGCAATGGAGGATGGTTTTGGTTGTTGGTGGCCAATCATCTCAGCCTCAGTACACCACTGTAGGCATTTTTCAGGGCAAGTCCTAAGCCCAACCATCTTCAGCTGCTTCATCAATGATCTTCCTTCCAACATAAGATCAGAAGCGGGGATGTTTGCTGATGATTGCACAGTGTTCAGTACGATTCACAACTCCTCAGCTACTGAAGCAGCCTGCCCACATGCAGCAAGACCTCAACAACAATCAGGCTTGAGCTGATAAGTGGCAAGTAACATTTGTGCCATACAAAGTGCCAGGCAATAACCATCTCCAACAAGAGAGAATCTAACCATCTCCCCTTGACATTCAATAGCGTCACTATTGCTGAAATGCACACCATCAACATCCTGGCAGTTGCCATTAATCAGAAACTTTATTGGACCAGTCATGTAAATACCTTGGCAGCAAGAGCAGGTCAAAGGCTGGGAATTCTGTGACAACTGACTCACTTCCCAACTTCCCAAAGCCTGTCTGCCATCAACTATGCACAGGTCAGGAGTATGATGGGATACTATCCACTTGCCTGGATGAGTGCAGTTCAAACAACACTCAAGAAGCTCAACATCACCCAGAACAAATCAGTCCACTTGATCGGCACTCCATCCACTACTTCAAGCATTCACTCCCACCGCCACTGACACACAGTGGCAGCTTGTGTGCCATCTACAAGCAACAGCAACTCACCAAGATGCTGAAGATAGCACATTCAAATCCTGCAACCTCTGCCATCTAGAAGGACAAGGGCAGGAGGAAGATTAGAACATCTCAACCTGTAAGTTCCCTTCCAAGCTAACCTGATATGGAATTATATCGCCATTCCTTCACAGCTGCTGTGTCAAAATCCTGGGGCTCCCTCCCTGACAGCACTGTGGATCTACCTATATAACATGGACTGCAGTGGTTTAAGTAGGTGGCTCACCACCACCTTGTCAAGGGCAATTAGAGATGGATGATAAATGCTAGCCTAGCTAGTGATGCTCACATCCCATGAACCAGTTTAAAAAAAAAAAGCTCTTTTCTGTGCTGCAAGATTCTGCGATTCAGCCTCCTGCACACCTTGGCATTTTCTCCATTATCTTTTGGATATCTGTTCTGTTTAAATGCAGGCCTGTGACCCCACATTCATGGCCAGGCCAATGCTCTTCCATGGCTGTTTCATTCTCTCGTTACTGATGAAAGGCCTCTCTATCCTGAGCAGAACAGTTTGCCTTACTCCCATATCCTCAATTATGAATTATAAATCTTTGTCCCTGATTTATGAATTCTGGCTTCCACTGTCTGCAGTGTTCCTTCATTTCTCACTCTGAACATCTCACTGTTAGATTGTCCCATAAAATGCTACACAGATAATTAAGTGAGTATTTAGCCTGCTGAGCAACATTATTGTAGGTATATCCAAATTTGACATACAGTTGCATGTTATTTGTACCTGTGCAATCAGAAAGTTTACTTTTGTGCAACAAAAGGAACTTCATCCTAAGATGTCAAATGTCCTCTGCCAACTGTTGTGACGAGCATGGAACCCATTTCTCCTTGTCACAGAGGCTGAAGTTAGTAGACCAGGGTAATTAAAAACTTCAGTACTAGCCAGAACTTCAGCCAGAAGGTAAATACTTTTACACAAGTAAAGTGTTATTAAAACTCACAGAAACTGCAGAAATCCATGGTCACTGTTATAATCTTTTGAATTATCGTATGTTTTCACTTTAACATAAAATAACTTGTATCTTTGTTGCATCACAGAGGACTCACATTGTAAAGTTTTTGTCTGAGTGCTGAAGCATATAACTCATTTGATTATTTTGGTATGTTCCTGGAAAGCACTGTACTCGACAATGTCTGCTCCTTCCTTCTACTCAAACAATCCCTAAAACTTGGCAAGCTTTCGAATCTGCTTCACCAGTTACTACAGTAATTTCATTGTCTCCTTCATTGTTTATAGGGTCTGTGCTACAATATTTTCATGCCTGAGGCATTAACCTGATGAGGATTGGGTTTTATTTTTTCTTTATTTTCTCATGTTTTCTTGTAAACTGCATTGACATTTTTTTAGAAAGTTAATAATATGGGAATCAGCATTGGTTGCAGAGAAATTTAGGACAATGGATAGAAATCACAAAATAGACAATTATTCTGGTACATTGGAGATTACAAACTTATCAATGCTGGAATATGTTTCATGTGTTTGTGAAAATATTTTACAGTGCCTTGTTTTCAGAAACCCCTGAATATATGCTACCTGCTATTTCAGTTCAGTACTTAACTAGCAGGAATTAAAGAAGGCTACATAAACTTTACAAAGATGCTGATATGGATTAATCCGGTAGTGAAAACTGTCATCTCTTGGAAATAGATTCAAGGATTTTCTACAAAACAGTCTTTTCTCTTTCCTTCACTTGTCATTTCAGTTTATTTCTAACTTCTCCCCTTTCTAATCTGAGCCCCACTTGGTAAAACAAATGATCAACTGCAGATATATTTTCAGGTTGTTCCACTGCCACCCTGCAGTCAACTGGTAAAGAGGGTACAATCAATTAGAGACATCTGTTGGTTTCTCACCCGCTGCCTCTGCTCGGCATCTGATGTTAATGACTTGGCTGAGACTTGCAACTTGGCATTTGGAGGAAACCAAATCTCATTTGGTGTGGCAAAATGTGAACCGTCGCAATGTGACGATGTAAACAGCTTTTCATTACTGGGTTGAGTATCCTGCTCTGTGATGGATTATAGTAGGCCAGAGTGTTCTAGTCTGTTCATGGTGTCATGGTACAAGTTTGCACAATATGTGCCATATCTACCACTCTCTTCAGACAGAAACCTTCTGCATTCTCAGCTACTGATTGCAGAAGTTTATTTGTTGAAATTAAAAATAGTTACAACAGCAGACTGAGTCTGCATCAGCTGTATGTAATGTGACCCCAAGCCTGACATGGAGATGACACATTACAAACCTTTCTGACCAAAACTCTATCAAATATAGTTGGAAATGGTAAGAAATCTACATATTCAACATATCACTAGAAGCTGCAAAATTTCAATGCAACTTCTAGGAATGAGCATCACATTGAATTTCGCACTTGAAGTGACACAATTTAGGGATTTGGGTTAGCTTTTATGGTCCAGTTATATTTCAGGAATCATCATGGCACCCATGTAGGTGAATAGCGTAGATGCAGCAGGCATTGCTGGATAACATTTAGCTCAGTAGGAGCAAAGAGTGATCCAGGTGCTCAGAGAGAATAGAAGGCACATCCCTCACAGAACAAACTACATCAGAGCATTAATCTTCAACTATAGAATCATCACAGTATGGCAGAAGGGTACTGGGTGAGGAGGCTCATATTCATGCTTATACTCATGTGAGTGGAGGGTGCCAACTGGCCCACAAAGACTTGGAAGGTCAATCAATCATTCAGAATGCACCACCAATGACAGTGAAAGTCATTATTGTCCTGAATCTTATTGCCACATGAATCCTTCCAGATACTCATAGGCAACATCACAGAAGTCAGCTGTATGCTTTCATTGATTTAATTCCTGTTTTGCCACAACTACTTTGCACACATTACTGTTGGCATCCTCCTCAGGTATGGCCATCATTATAATCTTTTCTGTGCCTTGCCAATAATCCGATGACACTCCTAAAATTAACTTCAGATTGGATATAGGAATAATTGTGTAGGAAAAACAAACGGGAAGGTTCTCCCTTCCAGAATATCCACATCTCCCAGCTTTCTGCCTGGCAGTTTTTTCAGTGTGGGGTTTGGATTACAGCTCCTGTGCTCAGCAACAAAGCTGCCATTATTCGCTGGGACTATCCCATCCACTGCTTTTTTTAACATGAGCATTGAAAGCCAAAGGAAAATCCAAGAGAATCCCTTTGTATTATCAAGTTTGAGCTATTTGGAGCACTGAACCGGTGAGGGAAGTGCCATAGAATTGTGAAAATTGGAATTTAGGGAAGAATAAAGTCAGAGTTTTTCTGACAATCACAAGACAAATCAAAGCCAAGTCCTGTTGCAATCCATCTTGCAATTGCCAGTGTAAATGTAAATTCTGTACCAGAGTTGGTTCTGGCTTCAGAAACACTCCTGAACCAAGTTTCATATTGGGATCAATTAAGAGGTATTCTTTTCCCATATTCACTCCTACTTTCCCCTTAAACCTACTCTATACTGCTTTCTATAATTACTAGTACCTCTGCAGCTCTAACTGAGAGCAGACAGTGCATACAAAGCAGGTCCATGCAATCCATTCAGTTTTGTATACAGAGGCACTGTAACCCTACATAACACCATCATGGGCAGAATTGTCCGCCTGTCGGGGGTGGGTTGTTCGGGTGTGTTTGCAGGAAGGCGGGTTCCCGCTTGGCACCCCAAGTCGGGGGCATGCCGTCAATTAAGGCCTGCCCAGCGTGAATTCCGCCTTGAAGCGCTGTGTGCTCCCTGTGCGGGTGGGGGGGATTCCCCGAGCGGGTCTGTGCTCTCTTTTGCACATGCACAAAAGAGCCCACAGATCTCCCTGAGGCAAAGTGCTGTCTCAGGGAGATCGCTTCCACTTTAAAAACTGTGCTGAACGGTGAAGAAAAAAATTATTGACATGTCCCCTCATGTGTTACTGACACATGAGCTGGGACACGTCAATTACTTGAATGTTAAAACTTAATAAACATTTTTAAAACCCTCCTGAAATCTCATCCCGCCTGTGGATGAGGTCTCATGGTTTTTCGGAAGTCTGCCTGGGCTCCCGGCCTGCCCGCCTACCGTTATGTCGGACAGGCAGCCCTGACAATGACCTCCATTAGGTAAATAACAGCCTTAATAGGCCTTTGCCGTGCACCCACTGAGCTGAAAATCTAAATGATGCGGGGTGACGTTGGGACACATGCCCGACATCATCCCACATCATTTCAATTGGGTCTAACAGTATTTACTCTTTAAAGATAATGCCAAGTTTCTTTTAAAGGGCCATATAATCTTACCAGTATCAGTGCATGAACAAATTCTGCGTCGGCGTGCAGGTCCCACCCCTGCATGCCAACCGGGAAATTCTGCCCCATGTTTCAGTGTTTCATCTTGTGCTGGTTACAATTCATGCATGTCATCAGAGGCAAAATTTGTTCATGCACTGATACTAGTAAGATTATATGGCCCTTTAAAAGAAACTCGGAGTTATCTTTAAAGAGTAAATACTGTTGGCTTTTTTACAAATTGAACTGTAAGAAATTTTAAGGTTAGTATTTCTGTGTTTCTGAAGCTTTTTTTAAACTTTTGTTCAACCAGTTTTGCAGGAGCTATCAAACCCAGTGGGTAAAGGAAATGAGTAGAGGTCAACTGAAGTTTGAAACAGAAAAAAAGTAGCTAAATTCATTTACAAATCTGGAAACCTATTTGAATAGTCAATAATCCAAGCTATCCACTTTCAACAGCACCTACATCAAATTAGACCCAATCAACGTGTATCTCCTGTCCTTTGGCCAATCAGTGCCAATGCAGATTGCTGCCAATATAGAATGGCAAATACTCTCTTAGCTCTAATTTTAGGCTGTCAGTCCAAGATGACACCAAAATGGTATGTGGGCCATATTGCTAAGAAGAAGGACAGAACACTGAGAACATGTTCAGCCAACTACTGGATGCATCTTCGCCCTCAGAGATACATAAAATGTACCAAGTTCAAAAATATGACTTTAGGATCTAGCTGTAAATGAAATGTTACTGTCAAAAATATCGGATGGTTAGGCTTCTTCACGTAGTCATGCTTAATGATTTCTTCAATCAAATTCCCCAGTTATATTGGCAGGTTTCATAATTTGAATAGCAATCCTTAAAAAAAAATTCAAAGAAAAAGACAGAAGACAAAGGTGCAAATATTTTTATAACCAACTTTTTCTTCATCCTGCTCTTTTCCAGAATACATTGATTCCTTAAAGGAATGCTGTTCCATAAACATCTCATCCTTATGCCTAATATTCATATGGGAGTCTTGAAGGTTGAGTAATATCAACCCAATTGACTCCAGGTGAGGCTGATCTTACCTTTGCTCAATACCTATACACATATAAGTCCAGCAAGGGTCACTATCTCAGAACAACTGACCATCAAACCTGGAATTCTCCTGCTTTGTACAACTTTGCTACCATTAAGTGATCAACTCTAATTGGGTTTTATTAAAAAGGTTTCCGATGCTTATTTAGACTCTACTAATTAACACGTGATCCCTTTATATATCCCTATGTATCCCTGTGTCTGCTGATCACTGGTATTAATTAAGTTCAAGCCACAGTAAAAATAGTGAATACTGACTGGGAGCTTCTGAAATTCAGCTGCCAGTGATTTCAGCCTGCAAAGATACAGTTAGTAATCTTGGAACATATTGAAGGCACAGCTTGTTTGACTTTAGAAATAAATAAAATACTATCTTGGTAGCATAACAAATTTGTACCAAAATGCTCAGATGATGAGAGACAGAGGTAGCACAGCTAATGAGAAGTTGCTTGAATGGTGGA
Organism: Carcharodon carcharias; assembly: GCF_017639515.1. Taxonomy (NCBI): domain Eukaryota; kingdom Metazoa; phylum Chordata; class Chondrichthyes; order Lamniformes; family Lamnidae; genus Carcharodon; species Carcharodon carcharias. The sequence continues at coordinate 149,081,474 of NC_054480.1, read as the reverse complement.
ATGCAATTTCACACTTGTGATTCCCCAAACCTGATTCTATTCTTTTGGGTAATTTACTAGTAAAATAAGGTAATTTCCCTTTGTTTCTTGATCAATTTATTTTTTACCAAATGGTTTCTGCATAATTGGCAGGGCTTCATTGTGCTATTATTGCATGTACAATTAAGTAGATTAATCAGTGTCTAACTACGCCATCAATATTGCCAGTATACTTTATCCAATTTCACAACAATGTCTTAGCATATGCAGTTCATTAAAAATGGCATAAACTGCCCAATTGAAGAAGTGTGACTAAAACATAGAATCACACTATTAGCAGAACTGAGCTGGAAATGACTGGCGGACAGTCATTTGAGTACATTGAGTACATTTGAACTGAGAATGTTGTTTATTTTTATTAATGATTTATGTGAATGTAATAGACGTTTGCCACTGATGTCATTTTGTGATCTGTAGTGGAAACTATTTTCCAACACATGGCAGGTTTTCAGCCAATCACATCATGTCTATTTCACCCAAGTTATATAATATTTTGATGAACTCACCCACCGAGATGAAAGCTGGTTCTCCTGGCACCTAATTTATCTAAGGACGTTTAATGATTAAGATGTCTAAGTGTCTGAAGTTTTGTAACACTACATCTGGTATTGCATAAAAATAAAATAACTTTAGAAAGTGAAAATCAAAAATGGACTGACAGCATGTAAGGAACAACAGTCCACAGCAGACATATTTAAGAGGCATAATGAAGGTCAACACTCGATTTAATTTTGAAAATAAATAGAAGTCTATCCGGCAGTTTTTCCACTGTGCTTTTCTATTAATTGATTGGATACATCTTGGTGATGCCAGTGTGAGGTGACAATGAGTAGCAGGGGGTAATCAGTGATGTCACCATGTTGTGAGATGGAGCAGCAAGATGCAGCTGAACAACACCGATGAGGTATCCCTGGAGTGGAAGGATATTGAATTTGCTAGTTACCCCCCACACAGCTAGTCCCAATCTCAGAAGAGGTTATTAAGGAGAGATGCTGAAACATTTGGGGATTTGTGCTAAATTCAGAGAGCTGCCCCATAAACTAGCTAAGCAATGGCCTGACATGGTCCTACTTGCAGATTTGTATCTTTCAGCCAATGTCCCAGAGCCCTCCATCACCATCCCTGGGAATGTCCTGTTCCACCAGCAGGACAGACCCACTAGAGGTGGTCATACAGTGGTATATATTTGGGATAGAGTAAACCTAGGAATCCACAACATTGAGTCTGAATCCTATGAAGTCTCAAGGCAACAGGTCAAGCATGGGCATGGAAATCTTCTGCTGATTATTACCGACTTCCCTCACTCAATTGATGAATTGGCATTCTTCTATGTTGAACACCTCTTGGCAAAAGCTCTGAACGTACATTAGGTGGGGGACTTCAATGTCTATCACCAAGAGTTACTTGGTAGCACCACTATTGACAGAACTAGTTGAGTTCTTAAGGAGATAGCTGCCAGACTTGGCCTGTGGCAGGTGGTGAGAGAATCAACACAAGGAAAAAATCTCTTGACTTCATCCTCACCAATCTAACCATTGCCGATGCATCTAGCCATGACAGTATTAGCAGGATGTGTTGGTGTTAACTTTCCAAAATTCGCTAGATTCTTGAAACATTACAACAGACTGGAAAGTAGTAAAAATAGAAAATTATAGGCCAGTTAGCTTACGTCTGTCCTGGGGAAGGTGTTAGAGTCGATCATTAAGGAGGTTATAGTTGGGTATTTAGAAAAACTCAAGATAATAGGGAAGAGTCAGCATGGATTTGTGAAAGGGAAATCATGTCTAACCAACTTATTGGAGTTCTTTGAAGAAATAATGTGTGCCGTGGATAAAGGAGAGCCTGTAGATGTGCTGTACTTGAATTTCCAGAAGGAATTTGATAAGGTGCCACATCAAAGATTATTGCGGAAAATAAAAGCTCATGGTGTGGAGGGTAACATATTAACATGGATAGAAGATTGGCTGGCTGGCAGAAAACGGAGAGTATGCATAAATGGGTCTTTTTCTGATTGGCAGGATGTGACGAGTGGAGTCCTGCAGGGGTTTGTGCTGGGCCTCAACTTTTTACAATTTATATCAATGACTTTGTTGAGGGGAGAGAAGACATGATAGCTAAATTTACAGAGGATACAAAGATAGGTAGGAAAGTATGTTGTGAAGAGGACATAAGGAAGTTGCAGACAGAGAGATAGGTTGAGTGAGTGGGCAAAAATCTAACAGATGGAGTATAATGTAGGAAAATGTGAATTGTTCACTTTGGCAGGAAGAATAAAAAAGCAGAGTATTACTTAAATGGAGAACGGCTGCAGAATTCAGAGGTACAGAGGGAACTAGGTGTTTTCGTGCATGAGTCACCAAAAGCTGGTATGCAGGTACAGCATGTAATCAAGAAGGCAAATGGAATGCTATCCTTTATTACAAGAAAAATGAACATAAAATTAAGGATGTTATGCTTTGGTACAGGGGATTGGTGAGACCGCATCTCGAATATTGTGTGTAGTTTTGGTTTCCTTATTTAGAGGATGTAAATGAGTTAGAAACAGTTCAGAGGAGGTTCACTAGATTGATACCTGGAATGAGTGGGTTGTGTTATGAGGAAAGGTTAGACAGACTGGGCTGGAGTTTAGAAGAGTGATGGGTGACGTGATTGAAGTATATAAGATTCTGAACAGTCTTGACAAGGTGGATGTGGCATGGGTACTTCCTCTTGTGGGTGAGTCCAGAATTCGGGGCTCTGTTTTAAAATTAGGGGTCACCCTTTTAGGACAGAGATGAGGGAAATTTTTTTCTCTCAGAGGGTTGTGAGGCTTTGGAACTCTCTGCCTTAGAAGGCGGTGGAGGTGGGGTCATTAAATATTTTTAAGGTGGAGGTAGATGGATTCTTGTTAGGCAAGGGAATCAAAGGCTGTCGGGGTGAATAGGAATGTAGAATTCAAAACACAAACCAATCAGCCATGATCTTATTGAACAGCAGAGCAGGCTGAAAGGCTGAATGGGCTAGTTCTGCTCCTATTTTGCATGTTTGTATGTTCACATGAGTAACCACTGCACAGTCCTATGGAGACAAAATCCCATCTTCAAATTGAAGACACTGTCCGTTGTATATCATTACCTCAGTGCTAAATGGGATCGATTCAGAACAGATCTAGCAGCTCAAAACTGGGCATCAGTGATGAGCTATAACTTGTAACTCTCAATCTACCATTTTACTATCATGTTAGGGGAACAACCCTGGTTCAATGATGAGTGTGGCAGTGTTTACCTGGAGCAACACCAGGGACCTAAAAATCAGTTGCCAACCTGGTGAGACTACAACATTCATATTAAATAGCAGAAACAGCATGCTATAGACAAAATTAAGTAATCCCACAACCAATGAACCAGATCAAAGTTCTGCAGTTCTCCCACATCCAACCACGAATAGTAATAGACAATTAACAGCTAATGGGAGGAGGAGGAGGCTCCGTGAACATCCCTAACCTCGATGATGGTGGGAGCCCAGCAAATGAGTGCAAAAGACAAGGGTGAAATGTTTGTGACCATCTTCAACCAGAAGTGCTGAATGGATCCAACTCGGCCTACTCCTGAGATCTCCACCATCAAAGAAGCCTGTCTTCAGTGAATTCAATTCACTCCATATGATATCAAGAAATGAATGATTGCAATGAATACAGAAAATGTTATAGGCCTTGGCAATACCCCAACTGTAGTACTGAAGTCTTTTACTCCATATCTCCAGCTCCAGCTAGCCAAGTTGTTCCAGTGTAGCTACGACACTGGCATCTACCCAGCAATGTTGAAAATTGCCCTAGTATGTATTGTCCACAAAAAAGCAGGACAAATCCAATACAGCCATCAGCCAACTCTCAATCATCAAAGTGATGGAAGGGCTTGACAGCACTGCTAATAGGCAGCAATTACTCAGCAATAACCTGCTCACCAATGCTCACTTTGAGTACCTCCAGGACCACTTGGTTCCAGATTTCAGTACAGCCTTGGCTGAAATAATTAAAAAGAGCTGAATTCCCTAGGTAGGCGAGAGTGAGTGTCCTTGTCACCAAGGCAGCATTTGACCAAATGTAGCATTCAAGATCCTTAGGAAAATTGTTAATGGGAATTGGGGAAAGCTCTCCACTGGCTGGAGTCATCCCTAGCACAAAAGAACATGGTTGTGGTGGTTGGAAGCCAATCATTTCAGCCCCAAGACATCACTGCAGGAGTTTTTCAGGGCAGCGTCTTAAACCCAAACATCTTCAGCTAATTTATCAATGACTTTCCCTTCAACATGACGTCAGAGTGAGGATGTTTGCTCATTATTGCACAGTGTTCAGTACCATTCACAACTCATCAGATAGTGAAGCAGTCAGTGCCCATGTCCTGCGACCTTGAATAATATTCAGGCTTGGATTGATAAATAGCAAGAAATATTTGTGCCACATAAGTGTCTGACAATGAGCAACAACAGTGAACATAACCATCTCTCTTTGACATTGAGTGGCATTAGCATCATCAAACCCCACAGTCAATATCCAGGTGATCATTATTGCCCAGAGACTTTACTGGACCAACCACATAAATACTGTAGCTACAAGAGCAAGTCAGGGGTTTGGGTATTCTGTGGTCAGTCACTGATCTTCTGACTTCCCAAAACCTGTCCACCATCTACAAGATACAAATCATAAACGTGATGGAATACTCTGCTTATCTGGATGAATACAGATCCACCAACACTCAAGAAGCTTAACACCATCCAGGATAAAACAGCCCTCTCGATTGGCACCCCATCCACCACCTTAAACATTGATTCCTGTACCATTGATGTATCATGGCTGCAGTGTTTACTATAAACATTTTACATTGCAGCAACTCACCAAGGATTGAACACCAGCATGTCCAAACCCCACAAGCTCTACCACTTGATTAAAGAAGCAATCACATGAGTACACCAGCACATCCAACTCCTCGCTAAGTTGCATTCCATCCTGACTTGGAAATATATCCTTGTTTCTTAATTGTTGCTGGGTAAAAATCCTGGATGTCCTTACCTAGTAACATGTGGGAGTTCCTTCACACACAGACTGCAGCGGTTCAAAAAGGCAACTCATCAGCACCTTCTCAAGGACAACCAGGAATGGGCAATAAATTCTGGCTTTGCCAGCGATGCCCACATTCTATGAATGTGATTTTTTAAAATGAATTTTTAAAAAAGCTGGACCAGAGGTGATAAGTGACCTGTTCAAGACAATAGTGAGATAGCGCAGAGTGGATGAATACTTTTTATTGATAATTGAGTTGGTTCCAAGGCTATTAGTGGTCTGGCAGAGCAGGAACATTTATTAAGCACACACCAACAAAGTGGTACTTAAGGTGTTTTATTGTGTTCTACTTCTGTCATGGATATTTTTAATGTATATCATTGGGGGCAAAAAGTAGGGTATTTGATTTCTGAGTGCAAGAACAAACTGGGTGCTGTTCCTGAACTTTGATGCAGAGCACAGAGATATCATGCACAGCTGGTGTATTTAAATTGGTGGAGGCGTTGCAGGTGTGGTTTCAGTCGCTTTTTGAAATAAAACTTATTTATTCCACTGTGTGTCTAACACAAGTGTGGTATAAATAGAGTTTTTTGCTTTCTGAGAAGCGTTTAGTCATTTTGGGTTATTTCTTTGGTTTGACTATTTTTATTGTCACTAATATGATTTTTTCTCTATTTCACAGTAAATCTCCATCATTTCCAACCAAATTGGCTTTTGCCCAAGCACCAGCCTCTTCCATATATCTGCACATCTTCAATCACACTTTCCTCTTGTTTTCTTTTGTATTCCTTTATCTCGTAACCTGATTCTTTGTCTTTCCTTCTCATACTTCACTGGCCTTATTTTTTGGCACCTAAACCTACATCTTATCCACTGCCTCTCTCTCTTTCTCTCTCTCTCTCATTCTAAAATGATCTCCCAAAAATTTTCCTCTACTTTTAATAAGGGGCTAAATCTGGAAGTTGATTGTAACATTGCAAGACTACTCCTTAACTCACCTCCTTCTACATAAAATAATTCCTAAAAGGAAATAATATTTCAACAATAAAAATTATTACATACAGAAAAACATATTTACAATGTGAGTTGTTTAAAATAAGTGATTGGATCATTCTTAGTAAGCCATTCTAATTTTTGTTCTATATTTATGCTAAACATGCTGCTAGACAAACAATTATATCATATTTTAGATTGTATATATTTTTTATTACATTTTCATTGGTAATATAGATATTTGACATGATATGATACACCTTCAGTTTTAAAGTAACTATTATTTGTGATGCCATGTCACTTGCATTGCTCAACATCTATTAAATCATTTAATCATAAGAGACGGTCTGGAAGTTATTGTTCATCCATTAGCGTATAAATTCTTGGTGGTCTATTTGACATTTCTCAGTCTGAAATTTTAATTGAAACATTAAAATTTATATTTTAAATGGAGAAAACCACCAATGCATTGGAGAGCCAGTAGATTTTGCACGCAATTACGTGGTGTGTACTCTCTGTCTCAGCTATGGCATCATGTGTTGTTGCTAAGATTTAACATTACTAAGTATTGGTTCTGAAAGAAGGAAGTTGAGGACAGGGGAATTAAACTGTTAGCTGGTACAATGGAAGGTGCACTATTAAGTAGAAGGTTATCACAGATTGTTCCCCGTACACAGTTGAAATTAACACGGCTTCAAAGTAAAGGTGCTCTGATGCTAGGGAGCTGTTCATCAAAAGTTGAAATTAGGCCAGGATGTAGCGACATGTATCCTTAAAATGGTATGTGCTGAGCATCATGAGTGTGGTAGTACTTCGGTACACCACTGTAATATGAAAGGAAGGGGTGAAGTAGCTAGAAGTGTATTTTATTATTTATTTACTTGAATATATTGGCTTGACATAAATTCATTCCCTCTGTCAACTGGAATTATTATAGAGACAGACATCTAGAATATATTTTAAATCAAAAGATTTATTTGGATCTATTAAAGTAAAGTGTCAGTTACAGAGCTCTTTGAATCTAATCTTCTTCGGGAGTATCCTCCTTCTCATTTTTTAGCTGTGGGTTCCAAGTACGAATTCTGGTTGAATTCAAATTATAAACTTTTTTTATATCAAGGGTAAGTAGAAATGTATCTTAAAACTTTCAGTAATTCGCCGTGAAATAGATTATGTAACAATTCCTTTAGAACTTGTTACATTTCACGATTGGAATTATTAACTTGTGAGAATTGTATCCCTTAGCTTCAAGGTCAGCAGGAATAAAGTTCTGCCATTGGAAAGTAAGGTTTAAGTGGTATTTTTTCAAAGTGTATGTCAGAGTGTATGCGTCCTTGATCAGTCTGATGGTTTCAAAGATCTGGGATTTAGTGGTACCGCCTTTAATACTTCCTTCATCTAATTTTCTATGGCGAACCTTCTGCAAACTCAGCTTTTTAGTCGTGGTAATACCTTTTCACCACATGGGTCTTTCCAGCATGAGATGAATAATTATAGTTCTGCAGTTAAATATATCAGACGTGATTTTTTTCCCCCATTCATCTTCAATGGAAGATTGTATCATTTGTTTTTACCGAGTCTGTTTTAAGGATTAATTATAGTAAATAAATATGTGGAACGCTTGAACTTTCCCCATGAGAAGTGAAGCCCAAAGTCTGTGCTGCTCTGTAACTCTCACTTATTCGTGAAACTCAATTTTCTCATTCCTGTTCCCTAATTTACAGTTATCAATAATTCACAGTGTAATCGTGTTCGTACAGCGAGCATAGTTTTATTAAATATTCATAACCAGCAGCTTCAGTGGGACGTGTTAAAGATTCGTTATTGGCTGTTGTTCTGTATCTAAAATGATAGAGAATGCATAGTTCCAAACTTTAATAAAGTGTACGCCATTTGCGCATGCTAACTATGCTGTATGCCTCAGTTAAATTTTTTCGAGCCGCTCTGTTTAAATATTTATTGAGGTTTTACTGGAAATATTTGGTAGCACTTACAGTACTCGGATTGTGTTTCCGGATCCTGCACCCTGTCAAAAGTTACCCGTCCCTCCCTCTGCTCCTTACCGCTTTCCAATCCTGCCGTCCCCCTGGGGAGTCATGGTTATTTTGGATATGGTCTGAAAACTTGTGCTGCTGTGTACCCCCAGCCCCCAACTCCAATTATTCTCTTTGCAAACAACTTAGTTAAAAACATTTGTTCAAGTACAGTATATCGGAAATGTATGCACCTTTTTCAAACTGGGCTATAACGTGTAGCATTGCGGAACTCACAAGTTAACAAGTACATTATTCTCTTTGAGTCCAATACCTGGTCACCTTATGAGCTTTCATGAAACCGTGGTGTTCGTGCATTTTGCTGATCCCATTCCTCAATGTTTTTTTTTCTCTTACTAAGTCTCTCCTTAGATTGTATTGAAGTCCTATAAACCAACAGAATGGCTGCTCTGGGTGGTATCAAGCAACGATTGTCTTATTTGCATAATTTTGAATATTAGTAATCTGCTTCCGAGACCTCCCATAGATTTATCACTGAACCCGACCTGTACAAAGTTATCGAAAGAGAACTGAGAAAAGCAGCATCTAAAGTGTTCCCAACTAATTTTGATTCACCGTGGGTGCGAGATTTGTTAATGAAATGAACTACAGCCGATTCCCATTCAGAAATAATGCTGTTGAATAATTAGCGCTTCAACCTAGTAACAACTGGAGACCAGTATGAGGCACCTGTCATGTGCAGATCCTTCCACGGCCAAGGGTGACCATATTACAAATTTCAAGTCCCAATTATTCCTTGGGCGTCATGTCCTGTGTTGACGTAGGCAAACAACGAAATATAAATATTTCCACAACAGTTTTGTTCAATTTCCCATTTTGGAGCGAATCACAACAAATTTGACCTGTTGATGTTATCTGTCGCAACCTGTAATCTATTTGGATAGAATAGCGATATAGAAAATATAAGTTAGCAGCAATATAAAGTTTAACATTTGATTGAAATCTATAATATCGGCGTTGCATGGTAGATCATCGCAGACTGATCGCACACACGATGCAAGAAAGCAAAACCCTAAGACGGAAGAAATGTCTGCGATTCATTATCTGTTTGTTACAGGCCGACTGTGAGGGTGAGAACAACAGGTGTATTTGCAGTTACCAAATCACCCACTTTGACTTTTAAAGTCTTGCAAAAGTTATCAAAACTTACTTTCTTTACTTTTTGTTATTATTTAATATCAGGGAAAGCCCAATCTTATAAACAAAGGGCCCAAAAAATCAATTCAATGTCCCCCCCCCCTAATCTTTGAAGTCATTTTTTTTTTGTTTGCAGGTGCTGTAGCTATTGGTAACAGTCGGCGTCCTTCTCATTGGTTAATGAGTAGTTAGTAGTCAATCGGTAGTTGTTGCTCAGTTGTCGAGTGATAATTCATGGTTCAGTAAGGAAGTGAGGATTCAGTGGTGAGTTTTTTTTTTAAACATCCAAATAACCATGACTTCTGATTTCGGGTATCGAACACGGAAGGTTAATATTATAAAATGTCTTCAATAAGCAGCAAGCTGAAAGGAAGAATGCCTTCGGGGTTCCGTAATTTCGTAATGTCAGTTCAGTTCTATTCACTGGAAAAATAAATTGCTTGATATTTGTTTTATTTTCAACTTGTAAACATTGGATAATAAACTGACACTGCTTTAATGAGGACAAAATGAAACTAATTGGATGCCATTTCTAAGAGAAGATAAAAAAAAACAGATCTAAAGTGGACATTCTCCCAAATGCAAGATGATGGGAACATTTAAGTCAGGTTGAATCTGTGGTGCGAACAGACAGGTTAACATTCCATGTGTGGATCGTTCATCCGAAATTTTGTCAATTGTACCCTGAATGCCGTGCAAGGAACTGTTTCATGTCAGCAAAGTACAATTCAATAATAGATTTGCATTTTACTTTTTAAAATCTATAGCCAAATATTGTTTTTCTCCCAAATCTGGCCTCTCATTCGAGCTCTTCTGCATTAGAGCAGTAACAGCAAAGAGTTACTGGCCTAACTCTGTACGTGAATGTTAATTACCATTGTTGAAATGTCAGTGTCTGCTAGCAGTCCAGTGTTTGAGGGGCTACAGTAGATATCACCTCCGCTGGGAACAGGTGTAACTAACATTTTTCCATCGGTTTAACTGCTGCCTGGAACAAGCTACTAACTGTTCCACAAAAAAGGCCGCTTTTGATGTGTAGACTCGGTTCTCGATTAACTTTGAAATGGGTACTTTCCCTCAAATGTATATAAAGGCTGCTAATGTTCAGTCAATCGATGACATTAAGCAGAGGAAATCATTTTCTATTTCCATTTTCTAGACTTCAATTGATATGCTACTGCGATTTCCGTCTCATCGATTCTTAACTGTTGCATTTGCCAGTCCTCTCATTTTAAGTGTGAAATTGGTGTCTTATTGTTTTATCAATAACCAATTTTACAATGAAATGAATTGTATGCTGTGGAGTCACAGGAGGCTGGTGAGGTACACTTACTACACAGTTTCTCGGGTACTGCACAGTCACCATGATTGCCTGGTGACCTATGAAAAGATAAAGGATTTCACAGGGTAGAAACAGAGAAACTATTACCTCTGGTAGGGGAATCCGGAACAAGATGGCATAATCTTAAAATGGTAGCTATGCCATTTAGGAGTGAAATCAGGAAACACTCTTCCACACACAGCCTATTGTAAATCCAAAACTCTTTCGCCCCAGAAGGCGATGAATGCTGGGTCAATGCAAATATGAAGACTGAAATCAGTGGATATTATTGTCATTGGATATGAGACAAAGGGAGGTAAATGGAGTTGAAGTATATTTCAGCCACCACCTAATTGATTGACAACAGACTAGAGGGGCTGAATGGCCTACTCTTCCTGTGGAAAGATATGGAGTTGAAGGTAAATATATTTACAAACAATTAGGTTACTTCTGTGATAAAACTATTTTAAATAAATGTTCTCGTCTGCAATTCGAGATCGATTCGTGTTTTAAAAGGACTTCAAAAGCAGTTATTCCACTTCCCTCCAAACGTTGCAAAACGAAATTGCTCTGCAATAAATGATGGAAAAGGTCGATCCCAATTTTATTCTACTTTTTTTTTCGGTACCGTGGCGATTTCATGTCAACAAATGGAAGGTGTAATTCCTGTGTAGTAATAGAGTAGTTCTTGTGGTGAGGCAACACAGGTTAGACTACATGTTAACGTTTATTTTTCTTATTTTAAAATAAACAGTGCCCTGATGTTACTAAGTCCATTCAATTTTTTTGCAAATCAACTTGATTTTTAGGAAGCGATATCTAATCGTTTGTTATCTCTCCCAAAAAGTTATTTTAATTGAAAAACGACTATCTATATATATATATAAACATATCTATTCTTAAGTCGTTAGAAAATCTTTATTAGAGTGCTGTTTATTTTGTGATGGTGAAAAATCCCTATTGCCTTGCTTTCGCCAGCAGGAATAACCACACCGCGCTATCTAACACCACGTGCTCCTCGCTTTAAGATTATTTGCAGCATTTATGACAACGCTGCTGGAACCTAGAATTTAACTAAAGATTGCGATGTGCACAGACGTGGCTTGATAACGATGGCAAAAGGAAAGAAAAGCGAAATACACAATCTCTGTACAGCGCTGGATGTGTGCAAAAAAAACCCAGCTCAAACCGTATGGTAATGAAGTGATTTCCTTATGCAAATAAGCCATTGCGGAAATAAACAGCCTCGCTCGCTCCCTTCACTTCTGTAATATTTTTATACTACGCCATCAATTCATCACTAAAGCGGCCAAGGCAGCCCTCCCCCATCTTTCTCCTGGGCAGTCAGGATCCGCTGGTTGCCTTCACTTTTCCATCGGATGTGTTAGAAGAAGCGAGAGAAAAAAAAAATCCCCCACACATCCGCACACACAACACAACACTGCCAAGACCGGGGGCAAATATTCCTTTGGATGGAGTAGCAAAATTACAAAGGAATACAAATGAGGCGTTAGACAAGCTTCTAATTCGAGTGCAAGTTGATTACGTACTTTCACATGGCAATGGTACGTATATTTAACTGCACGGTCTTGATCAGGTTGTGTGTTGGTTCCGGTGTCTGTCTGTCTGTGCCGCTCTCTGTTGCTTGTGTGATCGGGTTTGTGCCAAGATTTTGTGGTGTTTAAAGGGGAGGGGGGGGGGGGGGGGAAGAGAGAGAGAGAGAGACAGAAAGCAAAAGCGCTGAGCTTGGCAGATTTCCCATCTGTGAGCAGTTTGCTTGCCAGCTGAAATGAATTTGTGCGCGATCTGTGTACGTGTGCATTGCCGACGTACATTTCGAGTCCAAGTTCAAGCGTGGAGCGAAGTGTGTGATCGTAGCGGTAATGGCCGAGCAGCTCCGGGGGAGCCGCCGGCTTGAACTTCACTCATGAACCGCGACGTTGCGATCAAGGCTGGGACACATTTCTAATCTACCTCCCCTTTAAAGGGACATTGCGCCTTTTTCGGCCTGTTAAAACGTGCACAGTTTTTTTTGCAAAAGAGCATAGTCTTCTCCCAAATGCCATTAAGTAGCTATTTAAAATAAAATGAAATACAATTTGAAAAGTTCGGTGTACTTTAAGGAAGCGCAGACATGATAGCTTTGCGGCCCGTAGGTTGTTGACTTTCACTGTTTTGAAATGTATCCAGATTTCCCAGTCTACATTCACCAGTTTCCGAGAGTAAAGCAGCGCTGTTCCAGTTTTATATTTAATGTGCTATGTCTAGGCCCAGCAAATAGATGGATTCTTTAAATTCGCTGTGTCAATTCAGAAATGTATTCATGTTAACTGCAAATATTGAATAATTAGCTAACCGTTTAGGAATCCTTAGTTCACTTTCTTTAATGTTACTCTGAATTAAATACTTCCAGAGAGAGGGGATCTGTTACATATTATTGTACAGTGTAATGTTTGTGTATAAGTACAAAAGTGTAAGATGGTTTAACCCATAAAGTTTTTTTGAAAGAATTCCTGCTCGCTTGCATTTTAATCAGGGATTGGATTATATCGTGTGTAAAGCAGTGTTTAAAACAGATATCACTGTTCTGAAATGTATCCATCTGCAGGCTCCTGTAAACTTTACATTTATGCTTGAGACGGTGAATATTGTGGTTAAAGCGCAAAAATGTTGTCCTGACCTAAAGCGAACTGTAGATCGCACCTGGCATCACGATGACACATTAGTAAAGGTCTGTGATCCAGGTTTATAGAAAACGCATTTAAGACACTATTTGAATATATTGCAGATATAAAATACTGTTCATTGCCGTCCGTTCTGCTGGCCCCACTATCCAGGCAGAATAGTATGCCCTCATCTACTGAGTCCGATTAACTCGGACATATTGCGTCGGCTATTGGTGCACAGAATGGTTTGCGCTGATAACGTCGGTTAGTGAAAAGAAATGCACTAGCCGGCAGAGTAAATGGTCAATTTAATAACCTGCTTTTAAGCAACCCTTTCCCACTGGCACCTTGCAATTTATAAGCACACAAATCGTGGCAGGTACTAAAATCACTGTACGATTATCCACACCAAAGTCTCGCCTGTGTTACATTCTGCTGGGGAGCAATCATTGTTTTGTAGGCCTGCTTTGGAGGGTATTTCCTTAATGTAACAATACCACCATCTTTCATCAAAATCCTGTGCATTGTCGTTACTTTTACCATTGACTTTGACTTCTGCGGTTTTGCGCTCTCCAGCTGGAATCTTTCATTTGACTTATTCTGTTTAAATATTTGAACTTTATCATAAAGTTGAGGGGGTATGGAAGAATGTGTCTGTACTCCCAGATTTCACTTCACTCGTGATATTATTTGGGGGCGGGGGGGGGAGATTACAACAGTTCTGTTCTATATTTTTCAGCAGAATTGTCAGGATAATTGAAACATTGCAGTAAAATGTATCAGGTAGAATACGATACTGTATTGGTGGTTCCTGTATATTGTTTGCTTTACAGTCTTGTTGCGATTTAAAAAAAACCCATTTGCGGATGAAAAAGGGCAGCAGAGAGCAACATTGCAGTGATCCAGAATAGGTACCGTTGTGTATGTCAGAACGCAGGGGCTGCGTTGCGTCTGGGGCAAGTCAGCCTTTAAAGCTCGGCTCTTAAAGCGGTGCTAACTTTTTGTTTTGCCCAGTGTGTTTTGGCGAATGATTAGTGGAATCAATCGTGAGCAACTAAGGGTTAAGAGAGAGAGAGAGAGAGAGAAAACAAAGTAGTTGGGTTTATTTACATTGCCGGCGATCTCCCAGTGGCCTCGGTCCATTGGCCGACAGCGGGCTCCGGCTGGTGCTGAAATTTGGGTCTAATGGCAGAAATTCCCTGAAGTCAGATGTTTTGGGGCTTGGTCAGGACGGTCGCGTCATTCCAGGATCGCTCTCCTTTATTCCTCTCTCTCTTTCTCTCTCTCCCTCCCTCTCTCTGTCCTTCTCACCGGTTGACAGATGAAGCCTGGGTTCCAGAACTGCATTCCTCCGGATACGCCTTGATAAGTGCCACTTCTCTGTCTCTCTGTCTCTCTCTCTCTTTCTGTCTCTCTCTCTCCCTCTCTGTCTCTCTCTCTCTCTCTCTCTCTCTATATATATATATATAATTATTAATTTTGGTTGGGGGTGGGATTTAGACGCTGAGGCGAGATGTCACGATGATCCAGTAACTTTTGGATGATCTGCGACTTTGATTCCAGGTCGTCATGATGTATTCTCCGCTCTGCCTGACTCAGGTAATGTCAATGTCTGAGGCGATTTAGTCATCAATTCGATTATCGGTTCCGGGTAGCGGCGGACGGCTTCCCCACGCGCCCCCACTTCGCCACATTCACCGCATTGTATTTTCCTTGGGACGCGGTTACTGTTAAAAATGGCGGGATGATTTCTGCAGCATGCTCTCCGTCCCGAGCCCCGATCGTCCGCCAGTCCCTCCTTCAGCCTCTGGCTCTCTCTCTCTCTCTCTCTCCGGGCAGCGTCCACATTACTTACAGCGAAAAAAACCCCCCTCCGTTTAAAAAAAAACTCCAATGGCAAGCGCAGGTTTGACTCCTTCCAAGTTTGCCCAGTTCACTTCCATTCGCTGCTCCGAAGTTTGAACTGGTTATTAGAAATAGGGAAATCTTCTGCAGCTCGGAGAGAATCTCTTCTCCCGTCCCATCCCCCGCTCCTCTATTTTTGCACTGTTATTATTGGATGGTACATATACATTTCTGCTATTTCTCAAGTATTTTCTTCAACCCCTCCAGATTGCAATGCAAACATTGGGAAGTGTGATATAAAGTATGGGAAATTGTGGGAGCTGGGCGGGGTTGGGGGCCGATTTGAGCAAGATGTCAGGTGTCGAGGTTCTGAAGTGAGCAGCACACTTTGTGCATATTTGGAAATCCTGCAGTTAAAGTTTTCCACTGCTCCGTAAATTCTGTTTTCACTCAAATTAATTTGTCCCTTAGTGCAGGTTGTTTAATCATACATTTATTTTCTCGCAAGAGTCATAATATTGATTTTTAAACTGTTTCAGGTGTGTATTCTAGATGTAATTCAGTTAGGGAACCCTTCCTCCATGTGTTTATTATAAAGTGGTTATTTACGCAGTTGTATGTTTATTTATGTCCTAGTATACTGTATATCTGATGGGGAAGGTTGCACTCTGAAATTGTT
This sequence comes from Carcharodon carcharias, assembly GCF_017639515.1. Classification (NCBI taxonomy): domain Eukaryota; kingdom Metazoa; phylum Chordata; class Chondrichthyes; order Lamniformes; family Lamnidae; genus Carcharodon; species Carcharodon carcharias. Next base: position 149,065,702 of record NC_054480.1, on the reverse strand, counting down.
TTATTTAACAGAGACAAGGCATGGTGGTGATTTAATCCATAATTGGGTACTGTAACTTCAGTAGCTCCTTCCTGAAATTTCAGTTTGCATATACTTGAGCAGTTTAATAAATCTAGCAAGGTAGTAAATTTCACCTGAAAAACTTTGCAATGCAGCTTCCTCTTTCCTTACTTCAGAGCAAATGATTACAAGGAAACAGAAGGATTGATTGCTAAATAAAAAAAAACTCCAGTAATGGCGGGAACAGAAGATGTTCATAAAGCAATCTCTAAAGATGCCATGTATTTATAATTCGTTTGTCCATATTTTATTTTCTAAGGATCAAGAATTTGAAATCAATTTTGAAGAGGGAGAGCAGCTTGCAGTAATCTGAAAGCAGTTCAAGTGTAGCTAATCAGTCCAGACAGTCTGTATCGGATAACAAAGCTGCATTATTGTCCTATTAATTATTTAAATAGTTTCATGGTCTAGAAGCATTATAAACATTCTTTAATAATAACAGACAAAGGGAACTTCCCATATAGGACAAGAAGACATTTCATATGTGTTTTAAGAAAAAACGAAAGTGAAAGGGTCTGGCATAATGTATACATTATAATTCGGAACCTGAATGCTCATTTCGCAGCATACTTTATGTACTTATTCAGTCTTACTATGTTCCTTCCCTTGCAGTATTTCCCTTGTCACTTTTTCATTCTTTCATTAAGTATATCATCCATTATGAGAAATTTATTATTCCTCTCAAATTTTTCTTTACTTTTTATTTTCTCCTTTGCTACTTTGTTCTTGTTCTGTTCAGTTGTCTTTCACTCATTCCTTCCTCTTCTCTGTCATATTGCATATCCTTTTTCTATTTCTGTCAGTTTCCATTCTTTAACATAAAGTATGTTGAAAGACCATGTGAATATATATTGAGGCTAATATCTATATTTCATTTGTTAACTTTGAACAAACTCAAAGCCAGTGGACCACTGAGCCTTGAGAAATCGACTGAAGTGAAATAGGAAACAATGTGCATATGTATATCATATCAAAACATATTGATCTGAGAAACTATCTTTACAGTCACATCTATATTATTAGTTACAGTCATAGTGTAAATGCTTGTAAAAACTGTGAATTTTGAGGCCTGTGGGTGTCTGTGTGCTATAATTTAGAATGGCCAACACTGGGTGTTAGGTACAAATTTAACACTCACAAATGTCCTGGGTTTCTAAACATTATTATTGCTATTTCTTTTGGGGGAAAGAGCTAAATAACATGAATTTAATGTGGATTGACATTTCCTTCCAGTAGTATCTTGTCAGGTCTTGTGCACATTTGTTTAAGTTAAAATGGGTGGTATCTTGGATATTATCTCAACAGTTCTTAAACACAAAGAAACAGAAAAAAATGTGACTGTTGTCTGGGCGCAGCTTCTGACTTCTTGCTACAGTAGTAATGCCAATAGCACGGAATGTAAATGACCAGATGACATCTTCTTGTAGTACAATAGTACAAGATCATGTTATGCATACATTGGTTGGTTCAGAGAGGAAACAATTAGTTTGTTTTGTAGTTAAGAATTTGTAATTGAATGGTGGAATGGCCTCATCTATAGCACTTTCAACTTGGGTATCTAAATTTGAATCGTGGATAGACTATTCAATAGTTTTGACCACTGATTGTGGGCACTCAATGTGGAATATATGTGGGTTTCCGCAATTGTTGATTTATACACACCGTTGGGGGAAATAGGTATGGGACATATTGCACGTACATGTGTTGCTGGGGTTGGTAGGGGGTGGGGGTAAGGTTGTTTACAAAATGCACATGCATTAAAATGAACAGATTTAAATTTCCCGTGCTCTGAGGAACTAATGGAGTAGATTCCTGGAGTGTGAAAAATTTCAATCTACTGTTTTAACAACAAACATACAGTCGAGCAGGCCAGCAGCTGTCAAGTCCCGATAGCCAGCCAAACAGCAAGGCAAACACACTCATCTCTGAAGCAACTTCCTTTACTCACTTGGAGCAGACTAGTTTTTCAGAATCAGTTTGTCCACTTACAGAGGTTTGGAATGAAAGAAGCAAATTCAAAGTTCCCACCTTCCCTCAGTCACCTGCGTCATCGGAAATTTGAATTCACCGATTTAATTGAAAATCAGACTAACAACTTGTAGGCTGCAAGTTCCAGCAATAAATTTGTCCTTAGTGAGGTGATACTCATTTTCCCCTTTCTTTGTCTGCAGTTTCAGTTATTAGTCGATTTAAGCCCACAGTATGAATCTGTTCATATTTTTGATAAGGTGCAAATGCTTCTTTTTACAGTGCCCTTAAAACTTTAAAGAAATGGCTTTTGCAGAGGAGGAGTTTGATACGGTGCAGCCATCACTTCTTAGGTTGGACAGACAAGTATCAGGCCAGAGTAGAAAGAGCTTTTCTTTGTAGCTAGAAGTACCATAACTTAAACTTGATGCTGACAATGGCAATCAAAGTGAAAAAGTTCCATTCTCTGCATAAAAACTCACAAAGATTAAAAAGACAAAAATTAATAGCATATTGCATGTTAATAGTTTTTAACAAGTATCATGGATTAAAATTACTTAGTTTGCCACCTACTGAAAAGTTATTTGAAGTGGATTGTATTAATCATAAGAGAAACAGTAGGACCAGGGAAATTTTTTTTGTCTCCCTAGGCAGCTGGTTTCATTTAAGACACTGTGGAGGCCGGTATTCAACTCCCAGCCATCTCATTTTGCACCTGAAAAGTGGGCAGCTCAGTACCTCAGCTTGGATGTAACAAGTTTTAAGCAAGAACAGAGGCGGGAGAAGGGGTAAATGAACGGAAGTGAAGATCTGTGATCGGAAGGAAGGCAGAAGAGATGAAAGGGCAAAGAGATGATGGCGCAAGGTAAAAGGGAATGGCAATGGGTCAAATAAAGTAACAAAAAATATGTCTACAGGAGGTGTAAATGGGAAAAGCAGAATCATTGCCAAAAACTGCCATATAAAAACAGAAATACACAGAAACACACAAAAAATCTTTAAAACATTGAGGGCAGTGATTCTGATCTGAAATTGTTGAACCCAGAATTGAATCTGGAAGGCCATAAAGTGCCTAATGGAAAGATGAAGTGCTGTTCCTTGAGCTTACATTGGACTTTATTGGAACAGTGTAGGAGTTCAAGTTCAGAATGGGAATGGATCAGAGAATTAAAATGACCAGTAACTGGAAGCTCAGGCTGAATGGAGATATGGCCGCAAAACGGTCATCTAATCTATGTTTGGTCTCTTTAATATAAAGGCTGTCCTCAATGTCGTGGCTGGCCTCAGCTGCAGAATCATGCTAAATTCTGAGCATCATACTTTGGGAATTATATCAAGGCCTGAGAGAAGACGCAGAAGAGATTTACTGGAATGGTACTAAAGATGAGGGATTTTAGTTACATGGAAAAACTGGAGAACCTGGGGTTGTTCTCCTTGACCACAGTGGGTTAAGGGCAGATTTGACCAAATGTTCAAAATCATGAGTGATTTTGATAGAATAAATATCGAGAGACAGTTTCCAGTGGCAGATGGATGGGAGGACACAAGATAATTGGCAAATGGACCGGAGGTGACCTGAGGAAACATTTTACGTGGTAAGTTGTTATGATCTGGAATGCACTGCCTGAAAGGTTGATGGAAAAGGTTTTAATGGTAATTTTCAAAAAGGATTTAAATAATTGAAGGGGACGAAATAAAATTAAATAATTGAAGGGGTAAAAATAAAATTAAAAAGACAACATTTACAGTTGGTTACTTAACTCTATATAATAATGGCATTTGCAATTAATGGCATAAAAATGTTATTGGTGAAGAGAGGGGCTCACTGGATAGCACTACCAAAGAGCTGGCAGAGGCACAGTGGACTGAAAGGCCACCTTCTGTGTTGCATCATTCTATGACTTAATTCAATGATTTAATGTGTAAGCACATAGCTTGGGGACAACAGCTTTAAATGAATGGGGCCTACATTCAAAATAATTGTTCCATTTTGCAGGTATAAAACCAGCACAATTGTGGTAAATTTAGCAGTGAAAAGACCTGAAGGCCCACTTCCACTTTTGCATGTGTGCCAAGGCCACTGCCAAATTTGGCAGGTCCTTTCTTTTTAGACGGATCCTTTTGCAAAATTTGTTTAGTCAGAGCTTACGCTGCCCAAACTCCAGCTATTTTCTCAGACTCGAGTAATCGAACCAACAGTTTTTAAAGGGACTCCTGGAGGCTGTACTGATTGCACCTAGGTTAGGGCACTAATGAATTTAAGCCCCAACAAGGCTCCAGTAAGTCTACGGCTTAGAAAAACATTTCTCCTCACAGTGAATAAGTGTAATAGGAATGGATATATAATCTGGTTAGGAAAGGTATTGGAAGTTTTCGGATCAAATACACCATGACATGTGATGGTTCCTTTGCATTTTGGGACTGGATGAAATATATTGTGGGAGGAGGGGGGAGCACCACAGTTATTTAATAGAGATGTAATGTAGTGGTAATGCCACTGGGCTTGTAATCCAGAGGCCCAGGCTAATGCCTTGGGGACACAGGTTCAAATCCTGCCATGGCAGCAGGTGGAATTTAAATTCAATTTATAAAAAATCTGGAATATAAAGCTAGTCGCAGTAATGGTGACTATGGCAACAATCATTGATTGTTATAAAAACTTACCTGGTTCACTAATGGTTTTTAAGGAAGGAAATTTGCCATCTTTACCTGGCCTGGCCTACATGTAACTCCCAGATCACAGCAATGTGGTTGACTCTTAACTGTCCTTTGCAATGGCCTAGCAAGTCATTCAGCCCTAGGGCAAAAGTAATGGGCAACAAATATTCTGAAGTCTTGCCTGATTATCCTTGGTGATCAGTGTATTTTTACATGGAATTTCTCCTGATGATATTAAGTAGATGGGGTAGGACCTTTGATTTGATAGATTGTACCTGATCTCTGGAAGGAGCAGGTTTGATGCATTAAGTGGTAATTTCTCGAGTTCAGTTTGCATTTTATGTTGCAATTTGGTTGTAAAATGTACTTAGAGTTGTATTTTAAATTGAACCAGAAACAAAAAATTATAGTTGGAATGTGTAATAAATTTCAAACTAATATTTTATGGATGTTACACATTTAGAAACACGATGGAATATTGCTCAGGCAGATTGAAGAGTTGTTATATATTGGAAACATAAACTAGCCTGTTTAGGTTTCTTAGTTTTCCATACTAAGAGGCAAAATAAAATAATTTACTAGCAATATGTTTTATGCTGGAGAACTGGTTTGCATGCTAGCTGTTTACTTTGCAGGTTGTTTGGATTTATTCCCGGCTGATGGCCCTCTGTTGGCTATAAAGATCCTATTTGAAATTAATTTAGACAGTTTGATTCAAAGCACAAACTGTCCCTAAGTCAGCAGTTATTGGCACGCACAATCTGGGAGATTGAAGGATGCTCTTGGAAATGGCTATTGTCACACTAGTGTCGTTTGGGGCTGCTCCTCTGAAGTTAGAGATAAGGCATGTTGTTGGGACATCAGTGGAGGAAACTTAACTTTGATTTTAGCTGGGCTGTACCTGGCTGAAAGTACTTAATGTTGATACTGGATGTCTGTAATGTGAAAGGTGTCCTACTCCTCAGCAGTAATATCTCTTGCTTTGACAAACAGAAATTCATCAAAGCAAATGCAGGGAGAAGAAACTTCACTAAGAAAACCTGATGAAGGGATTTGTCATGCTGTTTTAAAATGATGACACTGACAGGTCTTTAGAGTGCCTCTACATCCCAAATGGCTCCCCTGTCATCTGCATAGACAGAGATAGTTTAGAACGGTAGTAATTTCTCAAGTACCCATGCTCCTATGACCTTTCTACATTTTGCTGCATTAGGTAAAAGGAATTTCATCTAAACATGTCACTGAATCTTTCTGTGCTTGGTAGGTAGGACAACACACAGTTTAGATACGGCAATGGCACTAAATGTTTGTTTTATTAATACATTTTAACCATACCTTTTGGTACTTTGGGGTACTAGTTACATGCTCTGTTGTGTGAAGTTGCAACTATTTTGCTCTATATCACGTAAGGGCCTTGATCTTAATATTCTGCTCACCAGCCAATTGTTGGAAACTCTAAATATCCACTGGAGAAATCAATATAGGAATCAATCAAAATCTCCTTTGAGTCAGCATATTAAATGATATGTAATGTTTTGACTTAAATATATAATGGCAAATCCTATTTGTACTAAACATGCTGGTATTAGATTCCAGAATGTTAGCACATTTCTTGTAATGCAGAATTCTCATGCAACATTTTTTTTATTGCTGGTGGATCAGCTGCCATGTTGTACCTGCATGCAGTCAACCTAGGAGTTGGAGCCAATGGAATGCTACTGTGCTAGGCCAAGTACTGAGGAATGAGTGGAAGTCCAATGAGGATAGAGTACAAGTAGGAAGGCTATCACATCAGATACTATTCAGATTTATTTATTTACGAATGTATTTGGTCATTTATATAAAGTAATGAGATGTAAGTGTTCCGTCCACCTGCCCATATGTTCTGCCTGAGGGCAGGTGCTAACTTGAGTTTCTCACAAGATTCTTTAACCACATACTAGGGAAGTGTAGCTGAGGTGGCTACTGTTGCTTTCCTAATGGACCAGTACCCACTCTGTCTGGAAGCGAGTACCCCACTGGATATTTACATTTAGGTACTTTATTCTAGGCTCCACTGCCTGGGACTGCCTGCAGTGAGGCTCAAATCTGTTGACTTGGAGGTGAGAATGCTACCACTAAGTCAAAAGCTCACTTTATGTAAGTGGTAACCACTGTTATGATCTACCAGTTTAACTTTAATAATGACTGGGACGCAGGCAATTTTCATAGTGGTTATATGGCATAGAAAATATTGGTACAATATGTGGGTCACAAGAATAACAAACCAGAAGTTACACTCTGTACAATAGTTACAACACACAACAATCAGAAAGATAAGCTATGAGTCTTCAATCTTGGATAAGCCATCAGCTAAATGGGCAGTATATGCACAAAATTATTGTATGGATGAGTATATTTCTAAGGTGATGAATCAATAAGGATGTTGGGCAGGAAGCACAACCTTGGGACTGTAACTCTGTAGTTTAATCTGTCACGCTAGCAATGAAACATGGCAGCATTTATTCAGATCTTGAGTGCATAAAATGTGGATAAAATTTTATATCTGTGATATTTGTATTAATTCTTCATAGTAATATCACATTTTGACATCTTGATCAAATATATTGCCATTTATTTTTGTTTCTGTTGCAATTTTTGGTCATTTGCAAACCAGATAGTCATGATAGTATTACCTTAAACAATATGTAGTACAGTACTACTTTTGTGAGCACAAGTGGGTGAAGTCGATCAATGCCAGGTGGGAAACAGGCTGACAGTAAGTCATTAGTCTGTTTTTTCACAGTGCCCAAAGTTTCTTTTCCATGCGGTGTAAAACTAACTGTGAGAAGGAAAACATATGACACAAAATATAGCAAGCCACAATCTAGTCTGATGGGTGTAGATGTATAAACTAACAGTAAACTTGTAACATGTAGTTATAACTGTGCCATTGTTTTTATGTAGATATTTTTTAGATCATCTTGTTTGTAGATTCTTAAGGACTGTAGTTTCTGCAGCAATGCAAAAATGAATAGTGTTGAAATGGATCGAGAAATCACAAAGTTCTATTTCTGTTGTGTTCCCTTTAGGCTTTTATGCAAGCCATTTATAAATGTAACAAAGCAGAGAAAACTAAATATTTAATTTGTCAGTAATCTGATGTGAGTGCACAGTCTTGTTAAAAGTTGTATAATATGACTCCATTAGGCATTGTTTTCCTTTAATACTTCTGTCTAAAGCTTTGGATAGAGTTCTTCTTGATTGGCTGAATGTAAAAACCAATGAGAATGTACTATTCACCTTTACCGAGGAGATTATTCCAAATGTATTAACCATTAAGTAAATACATCTTTTCTAATATCTATCTAAGATTTACTTTTAGCAAATTTAGAGTTACACTCTCTTGTCATACTGGCCTTATTTAGGGCATGTTCTGGGTTTGTTGCATTTATAATTTTTAATACTTTAACCAGTTTGATTGGGGCTTCCTTAGCTCTGTATCCTCTTAAATGTGTGTACCTTCCCATGTTTGCCACTGTATCTCTCAAAAATATTCTGTTTCCTTTTTTAATACCACTCTTATTCAGTCTGTCATTATTCCTGGATTCCCATGATTTTAGTTTGTTGGATGTTCTTCTTGTGAGCATTTGTTAAAAGGTTTCTGAAAATATAAATAAACTACAGCATCGACAGCTTGAATTTGCTTAACCCTTTTAATGAATGAAATATCCCAAAACTTTTCACAGAAAATGGATGCTGAACCAAGATGAAGAGACTAGGAGCAATGATTCGAAGTTTTGTTGAAGAAATGGATTTTGAGAAGGTTTTTAAAGAGGTGGAGAGGATTAAAGGAAGGAGCTCCGCAGAATATGATTAGAGCAGGTGGTGGTTCCGACATTAATGATAGGGTAAAAGGATGGTTGTGGGGAAGAGCTGGTGGGAGTGACAGAACTCGTGAGTCACAGGAACATAGCTTTTGAGAGGAATTATAGGACCGGAGGAGCTTGCAGAGGTAAAGTGGGACAGATCCATGCACTGATTTATAGGGGAACAGTGAAATTTGGGAAGGGTGGGGAACAAGTATGTCTTAATGCAGGACAAGACACAAATGGCAGAAAAATTGGGGTCTGGTAAGGAGGACTTGGAGCTGTAAGGAGGGATTTGGAATAGTAAAGCAAGCTTTGGATGAGTCAAGTTTGGATATGACAAAGGCAAGATGGAGTGATGGAATGTTGAGGAGGTAGATATAAATGATAATGGTGATGGATAGAATGCGAGATTTATAGGATCAGGGGTGGCTATCATTTCTATACAGAATGAAGCTATGGATAATGTTGCTAAGGGACAAATTGTAGATTAATTGGAGGGGATTCAACTTTATAATGTCTTCAAATAGGTTGAGGAGATTTGTCATGCAGGATTTACATATTGACTGTTTGTTCATAAGTTATTAGTTCTTTAGAATGGGTTTCAGTATTTTAGTATTGATGTTGGACTAATGTGTTGGTAGTTGGCAGGTTTAGATTTATTCTCATTTTATGAATATAGATGCTGTACTTGCTGACTTTAATTCCTACAGAATGTCAGCAGCAACTAGTCATTCATTTATGACTCTAGTCAGTGCTCACACTGCTCTTCCCTAATTTTGACTCTTGGATATATGCCCCTTAACTCAGTGAATTAGTTAATTTTCAGTTTCTTTGACTTACCAAGCTTACCAAGTACTGATTTCAAATCTTGTTGGATTTTCGTTGTACTACAGTCCAATTAAGTTAGCAAGTCGGCATTATCCTCCTTAATGAATATTTCTAGAAAATAAATAATTGATGCTACTGTTTTTCACTCATCTTAAATTCCTCTGCCACTTCTTTCCTTTAGGTGTTAATTTTCTTGTTAATAACTCTTGTGTTGTCATGCTATGAGAACAAATGTATTATTGTTACGCTTAGGAATCTTTGCTAAATTCATCTCTTGTACTTCCCAAGCTCTGAAAATTAGCATCAGTATATTTTCATGTGTTCAGACAACATTAGTTAGTACATCTTAAATATCTAGAAAACTTGGAAGTTAACCATTTAGTGGTCAATCTATTTCATGAAAGCAAGAGATCAGAACTTCTCTTTTAAATTGGAAGGGAAAGTTCTCTTTGAAGATGCCACAAAATCATCTGCAAAAAATAACTGGCAACACAAGTAGGAAACTCCCAAATTCAGCCATGATTTTGGCTTTACAAATTTTTGCTGTGATTAGCGATAGGGGAGGAAACGTATACTGGAAATGTCCCACCCGCCAGGCCATCCTGTTCTAGATAGCATAGTTTCCATACCCTAAAACAAAGGTTAGCATTTGGATGTTCTGTTTGAGGGAAAGAATAAAATCAATCTTAAAGCCCAAACTGCTGATGTAACACCAGCAAATAAATTGTCATTCAGAAGAAATGGTTTGATGGACATGTCTGATGCACAGCATTGTGGCATTTATCTAGGTGTGTGCGTGCGTGTGGGGGTGGTTGGGGCTGTGCTTGTACCCAGTCAGTAATTTCTGACCTCCTTTGATAAGTGGTACCTGAGATGTTCCCTCTCATGTTTCAGATTCCTGCTGTCATTATTTAAATTAAGCCACTGGAATGCCAGCTTATGGGTTTTCATGATAAATCTATGGTAGGAGCACTGGAATAGTTGTATTTCATAAAATATTTGATCATCAATATCTAGCATTGAATTATTTGCCATATATTTAAGTATTTTCTAAAGAGTTAACTAATTTTGCTAGTATTTGCTTTTGATAGACATCTATTCCACTCATTTTCTTTACTATTATACAGAGAATCAAAATCTCAAGTCGCAGCTGAGACTTTTTACTTGTGTCCTCTATTTCTATGAACATAATTTTAATTAAATCTCTTGCTTAGGGCTTCCCCCTTTCTCAGCAGGTTGCACTGTTTAAATTGAACCTTACAGATCAAGAAAGCCTTGATCCATGCTGAATTGGCTCCATCCAGGCATTGTAGTGCATTGAATGCATTACATTTTGCTTAAAGGTGCCTTGTGTGGGGAGAAGAAAAGATAGCTGGAGATTTTGTACTTGATCTCTGCCTAATGACATCTGCTGGAAGGTATCTGTAAGTGAACATTATGTAAATATGGGGTTGAACCCCGCCATGATATTTCTTCCACCACCTTCCCACCTTCACTCCCGACCAAACAGCCTGGCAGTAATTGTTCTGTAGACTTATAGGTGAAGAATGGTTTTGAGGATGAAATGCAACATTGCATGAGTTTACCCCATTCTGCCCCTCCTATCTTTAAGTGGTGGTGGGAGGGGGGGAGGGGGGTGGGGGGGGGGGGATGCTGGTGGTGGTTGTGTGGGGGGGTGATGGGAGGGCAATGGTGGTGAAGACTAATTGAATAAAGTTTGCTAAATCAATAGTATCTACCTCTTTCAGCATTTTTAACTGCTAAGGGCAATACTTCTGCCATTTGCTATTTATAGCAAAATAATTAATGTATCCATTAAACATTGTTTTGCTGTTAATAATGAACATGAAAGCCTTCCACACAGTACACACTTTTTACTTTCCGCTGACAAAAACGAGCTTGATCATAGGAGTCTGTCATCATAATTTCAGAGTTTTAAATCTGAGATTCATTCTTGTTTCTTTTCTAAAGGCTCTCCAATCCATTAATATCTTCCGAAATGTAGCTTTGCCATTGATGTTTGCTGAGCTAAAATGAAAAAGATTATTTTAGCTTGCATTTCATGCAAGACAAGAATTTACACTTATATTGTGCCTACACCCTGAGATGTCCCAACGTGCTTTATAACTACTGGGTTATTTCAAAATTGCAATCACTATTGTTGTGTAAACAAACATACAGCCAATTTGATGAATTGAAGACAATCTGAAGACATCAATGCCCCACGAACAGCAGTGACCAGTCCATCTATTTTTGATGGAAAAGCAAAACGCTACAGATGCTGGAAATCTGAAACAAGAACAAAAAATGCTGAAAATACTCAAATGGTGGAGAGAGAAACAGAGTTACGTTTCAGGTCACAATCTTTGATCTGAATTGGAAAATATTTGAGATGTAACCCTAACCTGCCACCCTCTTACAGACCTTCCCTTTTGTTCTTTTCCACCCTTCTTCCCCTTTGTCTCTGTGCTTGCTTAAAACAGGTTACATCTCTTGACTCTTTCCAGTTCTGGCAAAAGGTCATTGACTTGAAATGTTAACTTTGTTTCTCTCTCCACAGGTGCAGCCAGATCTGCTGAGTATTTCCAGCATTTTCTATTTTTTGATAGTGTTGGTTGAGAGAGGAATATTGGCTTTGACACAGGGAGAACTTCTTGCTCTTCTGAAAATAGCACTATTTAGTATTGAGTTTACTGCCTGAAGGAAGTTTTGAACAACCCGTTATCTTGGTATGAGTAAATATGCAAGACATTTTCTCTTTAGTAAAATGCAACTAAAGCTGATATCTTGGTGAATTATTATAGGATGGAAGCTAACTCAAATCTGAGCTGGCTGACCCTGAAGTGAAATTATTTGAAGCGAGACTATAATAGAGGCATATTTTAAAATAGCTCGATATTATTTGTTGCATGCATTCATTCAGTCTCCCAGAAAGATACCTGTGCTGTTGGGCTCCAATAACCCATTTGTAACCTGGTTGGGTGTCTTCAATAATACTTTGATGCCTGACCTGACCTGAGTTATTGAACACTGTAACCTATTTTCCACTCTTGGAATAACATGAGGCTTTGTGAAGTTGATTAATTGACGCTAGTAAAACTGAGCAAACTTGATTGAAAATAGATCAAATAATCTTGAGTCACAACTCCAGGAACCCAATGTTCTGAGGTTAGATTGTTCTGTTGGGACACATGAGTTGGCATTTCCTTGGCAATGTGGTCCCATGGAATGAAAAACACTACTAATATATAGGCATAGAGCTGCTGCTGGCCAGCAAATAAAGACCCTCAGGAGCTGAATTCTGAACAGAACCAGAGGATAAATGTGTTAATTAACAAGCAAGCAAAACTATGACACTACATTACCACATGCAACATGTTGGTCTGCACACTGCCCATTCAAAGTATCCTCTTTTTTTGGTGTCAGTTTTATTAGCAATAAAAGAAGTATGCTGAATACAGTTCATTCATTACCATGAACAATAAGCATATTAGATGCCCTTAAAATTTGGCATTGCATACATCTGACTTAGAGCTAATGTTTCTGCCATGTGCCTGTGGTATATTTATACTTCACTGTCAGGCAACAATGAAAATGTATTGTTGAGTAAAATGTTGAAGAAAAAAAGGTTAATTTGCAATGTAGGTCTGATTGTGGAAATTTCATAAGCTAAATTATCAAGATTCTGCTTCTGTGAAAAGGGGTATCAGATATTTTTGCATGGGGGGAGCAAACTTTTTGGCCTGATTTGAATGTACAGTGACTTTAATAGCTTTAAGGAGAACCATAAAAGCTGTTGCTTTTGAGCAGCGAAAAATTAATTTCAATCTGATTTTGCTTCAGTTTAATTGATTTTAGAATGTATTATTCCTAGTCATTGTTTTCTAATTGTTTGCCTAATGTAGCAAGCCATGCATTTTGATGAAGTGGGTAAGTTTCTTTCAACATACTACTTCTTAAGGAATTGTTAAGAAATTTTGCTGAAAAAAAATCTGAACCTGAATTTGCCAGTGCATTCTTTGTGCATTCGTCATGACTTCTTATGTTCGATCACTACTGTTTTCAGTATCCAGGTACAGTTGAAAAGTAATTCAGCAGCACTTCAAATCTTTTCTGCATTTTAAGTATATTTCCTTTTAATACTGTTTACTCAGTCATTAGCTTCATTAGCAAAAAAAAAGCTTCATGCAATTTAATGATGAGCAGTGGTTTATGAAAACTACTCCACTGAGTGAGATCAAACCTCACAACCCACAACCACCACAGGTATGAGTGGGCGATGAGCTCGGCATCATCAGTGGGATTTCCTATAATGTACACAACTGCTCTTTCATACATGTTCCTTCTACCACATACATTTTGAAAAAAATTAAGTATGTTTTTGAACTATACACATTAGATGAATTGCCTCTGTTGTTGGCTTCAAGATGACTTGTACACTGCTGGAAGTGATAGAATTTACCATCAAAGCCACATTGCCTCACTTCATTTGTCCCCAAGTCATTGTGGAGACTCCCCCAGAAAGTATCTTAATTTTTCACTGAGTTCAGTTGATGTTGTAACTAGTTATAGTTCCTAATGTGCTGAATAGAGCTCTTCTTAAAGTGGCTCTGTGTATTTACTCATGGGTCTACTCTTCTGCTGAGAAAAGTACCCAGTGTATGTGGGCCACTTTCAGCAACAGGAGAATAAATACAACAGCCAACAAACATGGCTGTCAGCTGCTTGTCTGGCACTAGGCCGTTTCTTTTTGTAGTAATAGTTATAGCAGTTTTACCAGTATTGGACAAAATTCTACAAAATTATGGACTGAAATGGTGTTGAAAAATGTTTTTTTTAAGAAACGCACACAAAGTTTATCTTTAAAATAAATCTAATCAGGTCAGTCAGCCCATGTAGCCTTCTCTTCTAAAGTCCTTGTCTAACTATTCCATCCGAGACCTTCCTTCATCACCACCTATTAATCCACAGCTTCTGGGACATTATGTTCCTTTCACAACTTTGCCTGAAAAAAAAATCCATCAATGTGGTTAAATATTTCTAAGGTGAGTCAGAAACCAGAGGCCGCAAATTTAAGAGCGTCACCAGAAGAATGAAGGGTGACGGTAGGAATTTTTTTTTAACACAGAGGTTTGTTAGGACGTGTACCAGAAACAGTGGTAGAAGCCAGGTCTTTTTTTTAATAGATTCCACATGATCCTGAATCAGCAACCTTCTCTTGGAGATTTTGCATTTTGCCCTTTTAGTCTTCGTGCTTATTTACGTTTGCTTCCACTTTGTCTATACCATCTATTATTGTAGCTTATTTTCATGTGAAGATCAGTTGAACCACATCTGCGTTTCTATATAACTTAATCCCCTGAAGCCTGGGATGATCCTGGTCACTGTTCTCTGAACCTTTTCTAGTGTATCATCATCTTTGAGGTAGGGCAATGAAAACTGAACACCTAACACCAGAAATAGTCTTAACAATGATTCGTACCATGTCAGTACAACCTGTTCTGACTTGCTTGGTATCGGATCTGCCTTGGTAATAGCTGCCTTAGACTGGATCTAATGACTACTCAAGCCATTTGTCTTCCAGATTTTACTAGTGGAGATCTTTTCATGCTATCCATATGTTTATGGTATCTAAAATAAAAGCAAAATGCAGAAGATGCTAGAAACCTGAAATATGGCTTATAGACTTGAAATGTTAACTTTGTTTCTCTCTCCACCGATACTGCCAGACCTGTGAGTGTTTCCAGCATTTTCTGATTTATTTCGTTTATGGTACCTGTTCCTTTTCACGTGGATCAACTTTGATCCAGATTTTAATCTATCTGCCGTACCTTAGCTTATCTATGTAATTGGCCCAAATCTCTCAGAAGATGGTAACATTTCTACTTATCACCTTATCAGATAGCTTTGTGTAATCAGTAGATTAATTAATAAAACTACAGAGGACCTGTTCCATATCATTCAAAAATGTTAACTTGTGGGGGTCCCAGGGGAGTCCTGCAGATTTTTTTCACTCTCGTTTCCAAGCCAGTTCTCAGTCCGTTTAGACAATTTGTTGTCTGAGACTTTTTCTGACCTCATGTAATGAGTTTTTGAGAAATATCTTTTGGAAATCCAGCTAAACTACTGGACTACCCTCAGTCACTAGTTATCACCTCAAAAAAATTGAGTAAGTTTGCAAGATGTGACTTCCAAAACCATGCTGGTTACTTCTTATGGGTACCTTTGGTATTTACAGGCTCATTTCTAGTATTCTGCAAAATAATCTCAAACATTTTCCCATTTTAGATGTTAGGCTGTAATTACCTCTAATTATCAGGCACATGTAATACATGTATTTTGAAGATTGGAATTATTTTGAAACGCTGTGGATGATTTGAAGCAATGGCTGCTAAGACTTTATTGAGTTTCTTGGTAATATCACATTCGGATAATGCTATGACATGAATCCTCGCATGCGACTCCCTTCATAATTAGTAATTGAGCCAAAAAAAGAAGGCTTCCTTTCATGGAGGGTAAGGAGGAAATTGATGAGAGAGCGGGACTTCCCCGCACACTTCCTGGTTGCAGACCGGCATACGCTGAATTCCAGGTGGAAATCTCTGGGCCATGCCTGTCAGCCACACTTTTCATTCAGTCGATGCTGATATAATGTCAAGAGGATGCCGCTTAAACCCTACCAAATAAGTGAATCTTAGGGATGTTGCATAGTCCAGTGGGTTATCACCTTCAGCACCAAGTCCCATAATTCTCATAAACACTTTTCATCTTCTTAACTCAGAGCATGCACAAGTAAAAAAAAAAAACCAAAAAAACTGCGGATGCTGGAAATCCAAAACAAAAACACAATTACCTGGAAAAACTCAGCAGGTCTGGCAGCATCGGCGGAGAAGAACAGAGTTGACGTTTCGAGTCCTCATGACTAGTTCTGTCGAAGGGTCATGAGGACTCGAAATGTCAACTCTTTTCTTCTCCGCCGATGCTGCCAGACCTGCTGAGTTTTTCCAGGTAATTCTGTTTTTGCATGCACAAGTAACCTCATTGATATACCTCCAATCCCTAGCTGTCTCTTCTTTGTGCAACATGAGCAATTTCAGCAGAGCACAAACAAACTTTCTCACACCTATCTGTATGGAGCCTACATGCCATATATAATCATGCATTTTAGCTCCTCTCATCTGGTTTTTCCCTCTTCATGCCACACATTTCACTCTTCTTTCTAGGAAGGAGAACATCCCAAATTCTCCCTGACTGATCTAGTACTCATAGTCCCACCTGCAAAGAGGTGATGGTGACCATACAGATTTAAGCATCATTTGCTGATAATTGAGGCCAACTGGGAACTATACATATCCTTGAGTTCTTTTTGTGTTCTGTCACTAAAATGGCAACAAATAAAAATGAGAAAACAATTACAAGCAAACTGTAATGGGACAGAGGCTAATATAAGCCAAGTGATAGAAATGTATATTGCAGAGGCACACTACTGGATTTTTCAGAACTGACCTTGTCAGTTATTACATATCAGTTGTGTATTTTAAACATATGGGGACTCAAAGCATTCTGAGAATTAACCTAGAATAATAATGAAGAAAGGGAAAAGGGTTAAATAGTCAATTATTGCCGATTGAAGTTATATCAAATTGATGTAGCCACATGTAGATAGCACTTGTGCATCAATTAGAAAAGAAAAGAAATGCTCTACGTATCCAGATCATTGTAATTAAGGTTACAAGCTGAGCCATATCAAAGCAGATATCGTTAACATAGGAAAGAGTTTACTTTGACCAGGTGAGTAGACCTAGACAGCCCTAATAATGCTAAGTTAGAACAAAATAAGAAAACAAGATTCTTCACTTTGTTAGCTTAACATTTACAGATTCAGGCATATAGCCGTAGCATGTTGATGACAGGCGCATTCAGAGTGCTTTAATGATCCAGTATCTTTAGTTCCAGGATGAGTGAGTTAATCAAGGAATGAGCAGGAATACCCAGTTTCTCTTAATTATGTTTAGTGTAACAGGTATGTGGTGTAATCCAGCGGTAAATTGGGGACAGATATTGCCCTTTTGACAAAATTCAAATTATGCAGATTGCCAGCTGGGACTAGTCAAAACATGAAAACAGGCAGTGTGAAGGCAAAAACCAAAATCAAGGAATAAAAATACATAAATTATATAAGGAGCTTTTAGACTCTATGCAGCAAGATGAAAGAACTATTTTTTTTCATCTTCTGAGCTTGTTCATGTTGAGCTATTTCTACTCTGTTCTCATCACATGTCAGGTCTTAGGGGCATTCTTGGTACCAGCCATGAACCCTAACATGTTTTAGGATTCTTTAGCTACTTTGGGCTGTTGAGGAATTTAGTGGAGTTGTGAAATTATTGGATGGAAGGGGATTAAGAGAGACTGAGCTCTCAATGTCTCTTTCCATTATGACAAATCCCCTCTGACATTGAAGCAATCAAGTTGCGAGGAACTAAAATGTTAAGGAATCTTTCTCCCAAGCAGAGAAAGAAGGTGGCATTTTATTGGGGTTCCTTTTCGGATTTGGGAGGAGAATCTGCAATTTGAATGTTTAAGTTTTAGTGTAAGGTTGGGTCATGGCTTATAACCTCCAAGAGGCAACTATTACCTTGCAGGCATAATTCTTCCAGTGGCAATGAGTTAATGAAATGTCTTCAACTCTTCATTGCTGCAAACACTTCTAGGGTATTTGCATGAATCCTGGTTTTCCAGCTGGAAGAGGAAATATTGGTCCCGCAGAATAGATACTCAAGTATGCAGACTCCAAAGCTGATCCACGAGGTTCCTAATGTCACTGTTGACCAGGAGTGACTTTATTCCCCTGGTGGTGTGTTTTACCACAAGCTATGTGCAGTATGACTCAGAGAATATTTGGCAACAAAGGCTTAAATGTATCCATTGCAAAGTCCACATCAAAATTACCACTGCTTTGTATTTTGCGGAGAATAAAGACAGCAGTCTACTGTAGTAGGAATTTGCAATGCTTTGCCTTACCAGCTTTGGATCGCCAATGCACAGGTATCGGGCAAGGGCTCATTGCCACACACTGCCTGGTTTCCTCAAAGCGAAAGCAAACATCAGGAGAGTTATTGCAGAACTTTCACATACCTCCTAACAACAGCATTGCTGGAGACTGGGAGCAGGTCACCTCCTGGATTGCAGGCAATGTGAGGTCAGGGGACGGGAGAAAAATGTGAAAAGCAAAGGGTTTAACTTTCTTTCGAATAGAGAAATTCCTATATTTGTTTAAATTTATTTCTTTTTAGTGCAAGGTCTGTTTAGTTTGATATACCATTGTATCACCCCAGCACAAACTTCTATCAATTATTTTACTAGAAGCAGTGATTGTTCGAAGGTTAACAGGACAGGTGTATGAGAAACCATCTTTGTCAATTCAGTTTTCAGCTCTAAAGAAATATGGATGTGCTAAAAAGACTGATGAGTGCTGTGCCAAAGTGACAATGAGATAAAAGGACAGGAAATGAATTAGTTGAACACCTGCAGAATTCCTTTTCAATTGGGGTAGGGTAGCCATTTTTCTTACAGGTTTCCTATTAGGTCTTGGATTTTAGAAGAAAGAAATTCAGAAGAGGTCCTTATTTTGTCTCTGAGTGCAAACGTTGCTCTGGATAGTGATTTCAGTGCAAGCATTTTCTTTGCAGATGGCCATTAATTGTCTTGGCATCTGCAGGAGTTCAACTTGATAGCCTTCATTGCCTTAACTACATTTCCCTTTTTTAAAAACACTGTCTCCTGTCAAAGGACGATGACCACTGATCTCCATGTGCGCATGTGCACTTGTCCACACATGAGCAGAAAACCAGTGACATAATTTGCAGCAGTTTCCGAGGATCAGGATGGGGAGGGAGTGTGGGTTTCTGATCCACCTGGTGAAGGCTGCAATTCCGGATTACATCCCACGTTTCCATATCCCACGTTTTCAGCTTCTTCCCATTGACAGGCCTGGGTTAAGGGAAGGAGGCTATGGAGTGGGAGGCTGTGCCCCGAGTGCCCGCCCACTGTGGGCTCAAAAACTGGGTGAACGGCTGCAGGGTCTGAATAAGATCCGACTGGAAGAAGCCCTGGAGCTCCTTCCAAGATATGGAGTTTGTAATCTGGAATTGCGGCCTTTATCAGGTGGATCAGAAGCTTTCCTTCCCTCCCCATCCCAATCCCTGGCTCCATTCCTCCCCTCCACCCCACCGACTTGGAGAAGGTATGACTTTTTTAATCAGTGTCTTTAATAGCCGTTTGATAAGCATCTCTACTTCTGGTCACTGCTTACTCGGTTGCTAACAATGACCTCACAGAGTAGAGCAGTAAAACGGCACATGCACTGCATTGACAAATAAGCTCAGCCTTCTAAAAAAATAATTTAGCACAAGTATTTAAGAAAGCAAATTATAGCTGCAGGTAACTGTTGTTTCTCAAGTTACAAAAGTAACCATCAATGTATTAAAATAGTGATGTCTTTAGTTTATTTGAAGGGCTTCATTCATGTCATGCTCCCCGATGGCAGTCACTATTTCTACAATTTGATTTGCATAACTTCAATATATTAATAATCTTACATCTGTGTATATTTCCTGTCCATAAAATGTTACTTCCTGTTAGGTTTTTTATCATATTTCTATGCCAACTTTTTCTTCCATTATAAATTCCTGTGTCCACATTTATAATAGAAACTTAAAGTTGTTGCACTTTAATCAGGCCCGCTTGCCAGTGCTGGCCCTTTAATGCCTCTGGTTTACGTCTGCCAACTTCTCAGTCTGTCTGCAGAGAAACCCCTTTGCTCTAATCGACTTTACTTCTCAAATTTCTCTGAGTTTTGCCAACTGACTATAAATAATAACAAATCACAGTATCATACAAAAATAAGTGAATGCCTGACTGAAAATGGGGACTGAATTACATCTGTGAAGTCCAGTGCAATTAGCCTCTGCCCTTGTCACCTGATGGCTGCACTAGGTCTTGCCTCCCAGTGTACAACACAACAAAGTATTGTCTCATTCTTACAGTACCTTTTAGAGTACGTAGGACTGAATGCAGTTGGCTTAAATATCAAGACTTGTTTGAATTTCTTCTAAATAGGTGGGTAGAAGTCATTGTTAAACCTTTACAGCCAGTTGGCAAATGAGAAATCCAGAAGTCAATCTTCAGTCAGTTTTAGATTTATTCACAAAGTTAAACATTACAAACATACAGCTCCTAACTCCACAACCTACCACTAGTGTCAATAAGTGACACTTCATATGTGTTAAAGTAATTATCCAATGAGTGCCCCCAACCTTTGTATACACTTAACCTTGGCCTGAATTTTCAGAACACATCCTTGCTAACTCCAGCAACCCCAATGTTATATTATGCTCTAACAAGCGTTGATTGGCACAAGGTGGGACTTCCATCACTCTCTTGAGAGGAAGTCCTGCCTTAGAGAGCTGCTGGTCAATCAGATTGGCTGGCCGCTCTCCAGTCCTTCCAGGCACAGCGCTGCAGTGGCCGGAAGAGGCACAGCAGGGAGCTGCCTGGCACTAAGTCCCAGGAACCGGAGGACAAGGTAAGTGGCAGGGGTCCCAGGGGGAGTGTCTTGGGGGTAGCCAGGAGGGGGAGTGGTGGTGGAGGTGGTGGGCGGCAGGGGTGGTGACAACTGGAGTCTCGGGGGATAGGTTGGGGTGTTGTGGTTGATGGAGGGAGCTCTGCAGGTCACTGAGCCTTAAGGGGAGGACGCCCCTGGTCAGAAGGAGGCTCCTGATGGAGGTGCTGCCCCCATGCAACCACTGCCACCCCCCCCCCCCCCCCCCCCCCCCCTTCCTGGCGAGATCCAATTAGCTTTATTTCCGGCCTTCCCCCTGAGCTGTCATCTGCCTGCCAGCCTAAAAATTGAGTTGCCACTAAAGGGCCTTAACTGGGGCAAGGGCAGGCTTCCCTTCTGAGGCCTTTCCCGCTCCAAGGTAAAATTGCTCAGGTTGGGGCAGTCAAGAACCTGGAGGGAACCCTATCTGTGTAATTTAGTTCACCATCCGCCGCCCACCCCAACCTCAGAACCCGTTGGGGAGGAGCAGCTTAAAATTCTAGCCCTTGATTTGCATGACTAACAGTGAGTAGCAGGGTTTTTGATGTTAAATTATTGTATTTGAGAGCCTTAACTAATCTCTCTTGATTAATGACCTTGTCATTCAGCTGTGCTGTCTGCCTACACATTTCTGGTAAAAACCTGCTTGTGCACTAAACCAAATTTAGCTCAGAGTATTTCTTTGGTACAGGATAAAAAATATTTTACTCCTGAAATGACTTTGAATTTTTTATCCAGAATGCTATTTCTAGTGAGGCCAGTACAAAACTCACTGATGCAGACCTAGATTTTTGGAGGATGGAGGATCTCCATCGTTGCAAAAATTGTGGAGAAGCCCAAAATCCAGAAGCCCGCCCCCAAACATGGCCATTTTCCTGGGGGTGGGAATGGGACTGAAATCAGGATTCGCTGAAGCAGCTGCTCATTTAAATCAGCAGCTGCCTCTACTTGTGTGATTTTGGTGAGCCAGTTGTTTGAAACATGACATGCCTAGGTTAGACCTAGTCGGAGCTGATATGAACTATGTGGTGTCCTTTAGAGGGGTGGTACATTTTTGGAGAGGTAGGGTTCCCATTTGGATATAGTCCTGGGAGATCTTTGGGGGAGGTCAAGTGCCCTTTGGGGAAGGTCGGATACCCCTCAGGAGAGGTAAGTTGCCCCTTAGGGATTGTTAAAATTAGGCATAAATGTGTGTAAAAAGTGTATAGACTCAGTAACAGTCAAGCTCATTGTGACTGTCAAAAGTGTCACAATGAACTGTCAGGGACAACTGTCAGGCTGTTAGGGCATTTAAAACTCTTGCTTTTTAAATTTTTGAAAAATATCAGGAGTGTTTAAAAAAAAAATAATTTTGTTATTTCACTCTGTTGACATAAGCCTGACATAATCTATTATTGCACATGATTGATCCCACTACCTTCCATTTTCATGGTAGGATGCCTTCCATTTCAGAGTTTGATTGACAGCTCCAAGTAGTTATAGACTCTTTGAAGCGGGACTATGAATTCCAATATTTGTTTTATAAGGGATTAAGCACTTTAATGAAATGTTTGTTTTTATAGGGATGTAGTTGAAGGAATGTAAATGCAATGACTGAGTTTTTATGAATGAGACTGTTTAAAAAAAATAGTGAATTTATCAGTCGACTATTAGAACTCTATTTTATTTATTTTCAATGTGTCTCCTGAGGTCTGCCCATGGTGAATACTGGGTGATTGTCATGGTAGGCGTAAAGGCACAGGGTGGTGTGTGGGGGCATGGGTTGGCACTAAGTTGCCATAGGGGAGTGGGAAGGGGGCATGAGTTGACTTAGGGGTTATAAAGGTCCATGGAGGGGGGGCAAGTGGCATAAGGTGGCATAGGACTATAAAGGACCATTGGGGTTAATGGGGGGCATAGATTGGTATAGGTGGTATGAGGGGCCATGGGGTGGGCAGAGGGGCATAGATTGACATGAAGGGCATGAGGTGCCATGGGAGGTGGGGTGGGGGCATGAGATGCTATGAGGGTATAGGAACCATGGGTTGGCATGCATAAGGCATGGGAAGTGTGTCAGCGGTTGAGGGGGTGTGAGGAATGAGGGCTGGAGGGCTGTTTCATGTTTTGAGCTTTTAAAAAAAAAAGTCAACAAAATGCTTGGGCACAGAAGCAGCCCCCGCACCCGGGCAGCCTCCGCACTGGTTCTGGAGGTGGCAGGCCCAACTTCCAGAGAATCCTGTTCCCTCATGTTATGAAAATTCCAACTCCCGGAGCACTTTTTCTCAGGTTGGGTTTGCAGAGCTGCGAACTGTCCCCAGATCACAGTCTGACTACCCACCTGGGCCTGTAACTGTAATTATCCTATTGTTGTACAGAATTACTCATTTCTGGAGTAATTCAGAAGTGGGATGATCTGTGAACAGATATTGAAATAATTTTAAACCCTAACCACATTGAATAAAAACTCTTTTAACTATAGTGATAAGTTCAGTGTTTGCCCCAGCCCTGATCCCATGTCTTATTTTAATTTCTCTGCTAACTCACCTCATGTCTTCTCCAAACTCATTTTTCCCTGAGACCCACCTCCTATTCCATTCAACTCATTGTCACTAAACTGTTGCTACCCAACTTCTCTTCTGGGCCCCCATGCTATCTGACATTGTCTATGGTTTCCTCTTCTTAGGTAATGTAGCACCTCCTCTTCAAAACATCCACTAATACCCCATTCGCAGAAAATAAACATCCTTGCCCCCTCTGTCCTTGTAATTTACCACCAATTTCTAATCTCATTTTCCTTTCTAAAGTCCTTGATTGTATTGTTGCCTCCCAAATCCATGCCCATTTTTCAGTCAACTCCAAATTTGGATCTCTGGATTCTACTCCCCTCTTGTACCAACACCAAAGCAGCCCTAACAGAAGTTTCAAATTCTGTCATCTGTAGTTGTGATCATGATACATTTGCTCTCTTAAGATCTCTTAGGATGCTTTGACTTGATTGACTGGATCATTGTTCTTTCATGCCTCTTTTCTCCTGTACAGCTCATGGGGCTGCCCTCACTTGTTCCACTGTTACCTACCTGGTCATTGCCTGAGTCAGCAATGATTTCTTTGCCTTTTCCTACATTCCTAGCTTTGGAGCCCCCCAAAGATGCTTTTCCCCATCTGCACGCTGGCCCTCAGTGCTATCAGCTACAAGAAAGGGCCCAGCTTCCATGTGCATGCTGATGAGATCCATGATGCCTCTGCAATTCAGCCAGCTGCCTGACCTTTCTATGATATTTATTATGTAATGAATAAAACTTTTCTCTAGTTAAATATGGGGAAGATTGAAACCATCATATTTGGCTTCCATCATAAACCCTCTACTCTTGTCCCTGATTCCATCGTTCCCCCTATTCTTTGTTTCAGGTTGAAGCAGACTGTTCACAACTTCATTATCCTATTCAATCCTACCTGAACTTCTGACCTCGTAGCCTCTCCATCACAAAAACCGCATACTTCTACCGCCATAACATAACCTACCTCTGCCCTTAACTTATCTTATCTGCTATTGAAACTCTCATTCATCACCTTGTTCACTCAAACTCAATGATTCCAATGCTTTTGTGGATAGTATCCCATCCTCCTTTTGCTAACTTCAGCTCATCCAAAACTATGCTGTCCAAAATCTCTTCCACATCAAGCTTCTCAGCTTCAAAGCCCTGACTTTGCTGACCGACATTGACTCTGGATCTCCCAAGCCTCCAATTTAAATTCATCATCTTAATATTAAGATCCCTTTATGATTTTGCCCCTCCTTATTTCTTCAATTTCCTCCAACTCTGCATCCCATCCTAAACACTCTTCTTTCTACTGTGGAGTTTTGTGTAATCCCACCTCCCTTTGCCCAACAATTGGCAACCATGGCCACAGCCACTAAGGCCCAGTGCTACCGAATTATCTCCCTAAACTCCTTTGCTTTCACCTCCTTTAAACTGCCTTTAAAGTCCACCTTGTTGATTAAATTTTTGGTCCTCTCATCCTACTTGTGCCCATTTTTGTCTGATTTTTGCCTCTGTGATACACCTTGTGATTTAAAAAAATTTTTAATGCACCATATAAATGCAAGTTTTTATTGGTGCTGTAAGTAAAATTACTCCCATCTGTTTAGATTGGTCCTGTGAGGTTGAATGTCAGCTGTGGATGATTGGTCATGCTGCGATTATGCACTTTCTGTCTATATAGACACTAAAATGGTGTCACTACAGCAGTCTACCTATTCCCCATGTATCCTCTGCTTACATTTTAAAATTCATACAGAAAACCCTTTTTATCCATGAATATAAAGTACAGCATTTCTCTAGTATAGAGCATAAGAAATAAAAGCAGGAATAGGCTATTTGGTCCTTTGTGCTCTGCTTTGCCATTCAATAAAGATCATGACTGATCTTCTACCTCAACTCCACCTCCACTATCCCTTCCCGCACTATTCCAATATCCATTGATTACCTTAGTATCCAAAACTTTATTGATCTCTTGTGTTGAATGTAATCAAACACAGAGCATCCAGAGCTGTCTGGGCTAACGAGCGCCAAAGTTCAAGATCCTTCAAGTGAAGAAATTGCTCCTCACCTGGGTCCTAAATGACTGAAACTGTAATCCATAGTTCTCAGGAAAACATCTTCCCAACATTTACCCTGCCAAACCCTTTAAGGATTTCATGTATGGAATAGCATATATAAGTATTGTTGCCACAGCTTTAG
Organism: Carcharodon carcharias; assembly: GCF_017639515.1. Lineage (NCBI taxonomy): Eukaryota > Metazoa > Chordata > Chondrichthyes > Lamniformes > Lamnidae > Carcharodon > Carcharodon carcharias. The sequence goes on along the minus strand of NC_054480.1, from coordinate 149,040,017 downwards.
TTCTGTTTTTAGCTGTTGTGTTCTGTGCAGTACCAGAATGTTTTAGATAACAGTGATCTCCAGTGTTGTACCCATGATATATTGATAGTTGACCAAATGATCATGAGCTTGTTTTTTTATCTGTTCTTGGAGTGCATGTGGCTGGAATCAAGTTATCTGCCTGCACAATTCTTGTACAAACCTATGTATCTAGTAAAATTAAAATTAGCTCAAATGTTTTGTATAGAGTCTGAATACAGTACTAGATCTTTCTGTTGCCTAAATGACACTTGTTTTCGTTGTCTCAGACGCTATTTTTAGTGAGATCTGTACAAACTCATCATGACAGCATGGCTGCTCATTTGTCTCTATAACTGACCATGATGTTGCGTGAAAACAATTAAGTCCCGGGTGAACTTTAGGACAGTGTTAGACTTTTGGTTTGGGAAACTTGCCATCTAATTTAAACAAAAGAATGACACCAGGAATGCTGAGAAACATTATCTTTGACTATGGTTGCTGTTCTGTGGGAAGAGCTCAAATCAGCAGATTACAAGTTGACAATGCAGTTTTATGTACTAAAGCTCCACCCACACTGTGGTGATTATTGTGGCTACAGTGTAAAGAGACCTCACTGCTGTTCAACAAGATATGTATGTAGGAATGTATATTTATTTATATACTGAATACTTCTGATCCTCAGTACATGGTTTTGCTGAAATGAAAGTCTTAGATTTTTTACGGAGAGCGCATTCTTCTTTTATTAGTGTTCTATTTGATAAACATCCCATCATTAGTACATTTAATTGTAACCAGTTTAGTTGGGAAACACTTGCTAAAGGTCCTATTAATAGTGAGATAATTGCATTGGGGTGGTAACTGTGATTAACGCTCACTCTTGTGTATTGGTATTGAACTTAATACTCTCCCGAGGAGATTTGGAGGAGTTAGTGTGAGTTGACAATTTCCCCACTCACTCCTAGAATTGTGCTCCTTGTAATTGTGAGCATCTTAATGGGAGTAATCTGAATCAAAGGGTGAAGGTCACACTTCCATTGTTGTAATTCGATGTAGCTTTAACATATGTGGCTTAAAATACAAAGACCTACCAACATTTTATTTTCAAACAGGAAGGACTGGTGGATCACCAAACAGATCGAATTAAGAAAAAAACAGCCTCAAAGAGAATGTGCGTTTGGGTCTGTTGATCACTCAAAAATAATCCCTGCGTTGACCTTGCAATGAGCCTGATTTATTCAGTGTCATGTGGACTGAATGTATATTTGATTTGATAATCTGCAACTAACTATTCTATAGAATACACAATTCTTATAGAAAAGACATGGATGTATATTTTTGGCCTTCACTTATGAGACAGGAAACAGTTAAGCCATGCTAGCTGCAGAATGCAATCCACATGTGCAGAAGCTAATTGGCTTTGACACCAATGTGTCTCTTCACAATGTGCTAAATGTATATTTTGTACTTTAAACGGGCAACCCAGAAGGAAAAAGCAGTTCGGACCACTACTCTTATTTCCCTGTTTTTACTGCTTTTTCCTTATGGGAATGACATTAATGTACAAAGAAAGGCACAGTAGAGATTCACACCACAGTAGATATTGCATTTGTGATGACATGAAGTCGCTGTGAATACAACATGCTGCAATTGCCCTGGAGCTTTGAAATCAAGCTTGCCCAAGAGCTGAACTTGTCCAAGCGTCAGCCCCAGTGAGTATTGGATTTCTGTGTATGGCACTGAAAATCAGGGAAATTCCACTCTGGAATTTTAGCTGGCTTGCATTAGAAAGGGTTAAGCAAGAAGCAGCAGCACCATTTTTGTGATTATTTTTCAAGGTTATAATATGGCTGCTGATCTGAGTAGTAGCTGTGGAGTGCCACTGTTAAGGCAACAGACCAGTGTTACGTTTGCTGCCTGCCCTTTTTGTGTTATGAACTTAATGGAGCCTTTGCACATAGACTTAGATCTACAAAGCCCTGCTCCTCAGATTGCTCGTTTTTAATATCAGGAGAAAATGGGCCAAAGCATCTGTTGTCTCATAAGGTCAATGACTGAAAATATGTTTATGAAGTCCCACCTTGGATACTTTTTAAAACCCATCTTTGCTTGAGCTGAAGTATTGGCAGTGTGAGATCGACTATCTATCCAAGATGTTTTGCACCTCCAGTTTCAGGGGAAGCTAGATTCAGATTACAGATCCAGCTCCTCAATTATACTGCAACCTTCATATCATTAAGCAAGCTTTGTGTTGGCATTAAGGAAACACTATAACTGCACCTTAAATATTACCATGGATTTGATTAGATCATTTTCATTGATTGGCAAAACCCTACACTAAAGCTATTAATGCACAAAATTGTAAACCTGCCTTGGAAGTATATTGCCCCTATTTTATGTCAATAGTGAACCTAGCTAACTTTATTGTTAATGTGGTTTGTTCATCCAGCATGTTACTTAATCTGTTCTCATGTACTGTACCATCAACAAATATAGTTAGAGTTTAAAAATTGCTGATAAGTCTTTTCAAAATTCAGTATCTCAGAGTTTATATGTTTCCTATGTTACAAAAGTGACTGTATTTCAAAAAGTACTTCATTGGCTGTAGAGTAGTTTGAGATGCCCAGTGGTTGGGAAAAACACCATAAAAATGCAGTTTTTTATTTTATTTTTGTAGGTGATGATGATCGATTATTATTATTGATGCTGCTCTAATCTGGATTAGCTAAAATTGTACATATGTTAGTATGTTGTTGAACTGTCCTCTTCATGGTATCTCCCCTCCCTATTCTCTGTAACATCCTACAGTGTTCAACTCTCCAAGAACTCTGTTTTCCTTCACTTCTGGGCCCTTGTGCAACCCCACTCCCTTCAGCCCACTATCAGTAGCTATGCCTTCAGCCGTCTAGGCCCTAAACTCTTCAATTCCCTTCCTAAACCAATCTGTCTCTCCACCTTTCATTCCTCCTTTAAATCTCTTTGACAAAGTTTTTACTCACCATAAGACCAGAAGATATTGGAGCAGAAATTAGGCCATTCAGCCCATCGAGGCTACTCCGCCATTCAATCATGGCTGATAAGTTTCTCAATCCCATTCTCCCGCCTTCTCCCCGTAACCTTTGATCCCCTTACCAATCAAGAACCTATCTATCTCGGTCTTAAATACACTCAATGACCTGGCCTCCACAGCCTTCTGTGGCAATAGATTCACCACTCTCTGGCTAATCAAGTTTCTCCTCATCTCTGTTCTAAAAGGTCTTCCCTTTACTCTGAGGCTGTGCCCTCGGGTCCTAGTCTCTCCTACTAATGGAAACATCTTCCCCATGTCCACTCTATCCAGGCCTTTCAGTATTCTGTAAGTTTCAATCAGATCCCCCCTCATCCTTCTAAACTCCATCGAGTATAGACCCAGAGTCCTCAAACATTCCTCATATGTTAAGCCTTTCATTCCTGGGATCATTCTCATGAACCTCCTCTGGACCATCTCCAGGGCCAGCACATCCTTTCTAAGATACGGGGCCCAAAATTGCTCACAATATTCTAAATGTGGTCTGACCAGAGCTTTATAAAGCCTCAGCAGCACATCCCTGCTTTTATAATCTAGTCCTCTCAAAATAAATGCCAACATTGTGTTTGCCTTCCTAACTACCGACTCAACCTGTAAGTTAACCTTAAGAGAATCCTGGACTAGGACTCCCAAGTCCCTTTGCACTCCAGATTTCTGAATTCTCTCCTCATTTAGAAAATAGTCTATGCCTCTATTCTTCCTACCAAAGTGCAAGACCTCACAATTCCCCATGTTGTATTCTATCTACCACTTCTTTGCCCATTCTCCTAACCTGTCCAAATCCTTCTGCAGCCTCCCCGCCTCCTCAGTACTACCTGTCCCTCCACCTATCTTTGTATCATCTGCAAACTTAGCCAGGATGCCCTCAGTTCCTTCATCTAGATCATTAATGTATAAAGTGAAAAGTTGTGGTCCCAACACTGACCCCTGCGGAACTCCACTAGTCACTGGCCACCATCCTGAGAAGGACCCCCTTATCCCCACTCTCTGCCTCCTGCCAGACAGCCAATCTTCTATCCATGCTAGTACCTTGCCTCTAACACCATGAGCTCTTATCTTACTGAGCAGCCTCTTGTGCAGCACTTTGTCAACGGCCTTCTGGAAGTCCAAATAGATAAAATCCATTGGCTCTCCTTTATCTAACCTACTTGTTATCTCCTCAAAGAATTCTAACAGATTTGTCAGGTATGACCTCCCCTTGATGAAACCATGCTGACTTTGCCCTGTTTTACCATGCACTTCCAAGTATTCTAAAATCTCATCCTTAATAATGGACTCTAAGATCTTACCAATGACCGAGGTCAGGCTAATCGGCCTGTAATTTCCTGTCTTTTGCCTCACTCCTTTCTTAAACAGGGGTGTTACATTAGCGATTTTCCAGTCCTCTGGGACCCTCCCTGGCTCCAGTGATTCCTGAAAGATCACTACTAACGCTTCCACTATCTCTTCAGCTATCTCCTTCAGAACTCTGGGGTGTAATCCATCTGGTCCAGATGATTTATCCATCTTTAGACCTTTCAGTTTTCCTAGCACCTTCTCCTTGGTAATGGCCACCATACTCACCTCTGCCCCCCGACTCTCTTGAACTTTGGGGATGTTACTCGTGTCTTCCACTGTGAAGACTGATTACCTATTCGGTGCATGGCAAAGTACCTATTCAGTTCCTCCGCCATTTCTTTGTTCCCCACTACTACTTCTCCAGCGTCATTTTCCAGCGCCCAATGTCCACTTTTGCCTCTCTCTTACCCTTTATATATCTAAAAAAAACTCTTGCAATCTTCTTTTATATTACTGGCTAGTTTACCCTCATATTTAATCTTCTCCCTCCTTATTTCTTTTTTAGTTGTCCTCTGTTGGTCTTTGTAGGCTTCCCAATCCCCTGGTTTCCTACTGCTCTTCACCGCATTGTATGCTTTCTCTTTAGCTTTTATTCTGTCCCAACTTCCCTTGTCAGCCATGGTTGCCTCGACCTCCCTTTAGTGTGCTTCTTCTTCCTAGGGATGAATTTTTGCTGTGTCTCCCAAATTACTCCCAGAAATTCCCGCCATTGCTGTTCCACTGTCTTTCCTGCTAGGCTCATCTCCCAGTCAATTCTGGCCAGTTCCTCCCTCATGCCTCTGTAGTTGCCTTTATTCAACTGTAATACCGTTACATCTGATTCCAGCTTTTTCCTCTCAAATTGCAGGGTAAATTCTATCATATTATGGTTACTTCCTCCTAAGGGTTCCTTCACCTTAAGCTCCCTTATCAAATCTGCCTCATTACACATCACTAAATCTAGAATTGCCTGTTCCCTAGTGGCTCCACCACAAACTGCTCCAAAACGCCATCTCGTAGACATTCCACAAATTCCTTTTCTTGGGATCCACTACCAACCTGATTTTCCCGGTCTATCTGCATATTGAAATCCCACATGATCACTGTAACCTTGCCTTTCTTACACGCCTTTTCTATCTCCTGGTGTATCTTGTGGCCCACATCCTGACTACTGTTTGGAGGCCTGTACGTAACCCCCATTATGGTTTTTTTTTACCTTTGCAGCTCCTCAGCTCTACCCACACAGATTCTACATCATCTGACCCTATGTCATTTCTTGCTATCGATTTAATTTCATTTCTTACTAACAAAGCAACCCCACCCCCTCTGCCAACCTGCCTATCTTTTTGATAGGATGTATATCCTTGGATATTTAGTTCCCAGTCCTGATCCCCTTGCAGCCATGTCTCCGTGATGCCCACCACATCGTACCTGCCATTTTCAATCTGCGCCACAAGCTCATTTACCTTATCTCGTATACTGCATGCATTCAGATACAACACCTTCAGTCCTGTATTTCCTGTCCCCTTTCTCATTGTCGTCTCTTTATTTGATGTGCTTGAAGTTAGATTCCTAGCCCTTTCCAAACACTCTGTCCTATTTTGTGCTGTGGTGACTTTAATAGCCTCTTCTGGGCTCTCCTTTCTTTTCAGTTTTTTCATAATTTTCCATGAAGTTGAATCCACCCCCCCCACACGCTAACCTGCTGCGTTATTTCCCCAGTCCAAATGTCTCATTTGCTTTAAATTAGTATCAGTTTCTCCTGTGAAAGGCTTTGGGACATTTTGCCACTTTAAAGGTGCTACATAAATGTAGGTTTTTGTTGCATGTAAAAGAAGTGCAAAGAATTCCAGTGAAGAAATGAAAAGAGAAAACGTTTGTAGCTGTTGTGGATGTTATCTATCTAAAATATTATGTCTGGGTAATGCAATAGGACTATATCTTCACTGTTATCTGTATAAGTGGTGATTTGTAACTGTACATCATCTGTTAAGAACTTGTGCTTTTTGTTCAATATGAGTAAAAGATTGTAATGCTGTAAAGTTAGAACATTCTTAAATTCAACGTATTACTTTTGTGTTAGATAAGATTCCCAAAATCTTAAAAAGGTTGTCAAATACTGATTTGAGTTGTGACAGAAATAAATTTCCTTGTCTGGTGCATTTATATTCAAAAACCACTGGTGGGAAATCAGACATTTATTCCATCAGAGGCCATGATAAAACTGGGAACATTTTAACAAGCTGCTGTTTAGGTAAATTCTATTAGCTGGGTTTTTTTTTGTTGCAGATTTTGAAATGATTGAATATAGTTTCTACCTAACTTCAGCACAAAAGCTGTAGTTTAACTAAGAAGTTATGCCGTTGGGACTGATGGTGTATTGCATTTTAAGGTGTGGCTTTTCAGTGACACAGCAAGTTTCATAAACTTCAGTTTTAAACTTTTTAGTCATTTCTAAAGAAATAGGGCGTGGAATATAATGCCCTCCTGCGCCCTAGGTTGTCGCTTAGTGTGGTGGGCCTACCTGAAAAGAGGTGATGTGGGGTTCTCTTCGGCTCTCTAGCTGGCAGGCGAGACCCCCAGCACCTAAACTAAATTCCGCTCTAGGTGGCCAATCAGTTGCTCACAAAGCTGAAAGACTGCCCAGCACTTAGGTAAACATGTAGGCACCGAACTACCTGCCTTACTAGAAAACAAAGGGGTGGCAGTATATCTGCATCACTCCAAGTTGGTACCTCTCTCAAACTGTTACGCAATAGAACCATATCATACATGTAATTATGTTTGTGTCTTTAAATGTGCAATTGTGTGCTATATCCTTAAGAAACCAGACAGTAGCAAGCACTTTCTTCGGTGGATCGGATTGTTTGTTACAAGGTGGCCGGATGATCAGCAGTTACGTTGGCTAGGAATGTGTTTCCAATACTAAGAGTGTGGTTCATCCGTTCTATTAATCAGAAATTCTGGAAAGGGATAGAAACTGAACATTCGGAAAAGGATCACAGGCCCTTGTTTAATGAGAATTTCTAGTTCTGAGCGATCAAAGGTGCTGAAACCGATTAAAGTTTATGCTGCATATTGCATCTTTCTACGTTTAGAAGTAAAGTTAGTTCGAGAGGTGTTAACACTGGAAGTGTTACAAACGAGAGGGTTAGAAAGTCATTCTCTCAAATTTATGAGCTATATTCCCATGATGACATAATTGTAGTACATGTATATTCGTACCACCCAAATACTATTATTACTGACATATCTGGGAGAGTTACATAAGTAACTCTTATGTATTGTTCTCATGACCACAAATATAAAGTGTAAGAAGGATGTCAAAATTTATTTACCATTGCATCTGAAACTGTGTTTCTCTTATCAGGATGAATTTCATCCATTCATCGAGGCACTTCTTCCACATGTCCGTGCATTTGCCTACACGTGGTTCAACCTACAAGCTCGGAAACGAAAATACTTTAAGAAGCATGAAAAGCGGATGACAAAGGACGAAGAGAGAGCAGTGAAAGATGAGTTGTTGAGTGAGAAAGCGGAGGTGAAGCAGAAATGGGCCTCGAGGCTGCTTGCCAAGCTGCGCAAGGACATCCGTCCTGAGTATCGCGAGGATTTCGTGCTGACCATCACAGGGAAGAAGCCTCCCTGCTGCGTTCTCTCCAATCCGGACCAGAAAGGCAAAATAAGACGCATCGATTGTTTACGGCAAGCGGATAAAGTTTGGAGGTTGGATCTAGTGATGGTGATCCTGTTTAAAGGGATCCCTTTGGAAAGTACTGATGGAGAGCGTCTGGTGAAGTCCCAACAGTGTAATAACCCCATGCTGTGTGTGCAGCCCCATCACATAAGTGTTTCAGTTAAGGAACTTGATTTATACTTGGCATACTTTGTGCAAGAAAGAGGTAAGTGGCATCATGATTAGTTTTCACTGTTTAACTTGTGCCTTTTTTCCACCATAGCACTCTAATGTCATTATTAATAGCTCACAAAGTTTCTTTATACAAAAGTTTTTGCTTTTTTAAAATGGTGATCTCAATAAATGATTATGATGATACTGAACTGGACCTGTATGACTGCAAAAGACTCACATAAATAATGGACAAAGTAAAACTGACAAAGTCCCATTGTCAAATTGTAGCAAGTGCCATTCACAAGGAAACACATTATCTGAATGTGTCAAGGACCTGATGGAGAAATGCTTCATTATTATAATGAAATATTATTTTGGGTGCTAATGTTTTGATTTTACAGGTCAGTTATTTAAAACTATTTTAATCCGAGCCTAATAATGTATCTTTAAACTGCCATGGCTTGTTGAACACATTTTTTAACCTGATTAACAAATTATGCCAAAAATAGTCCACTAAATTACCAATATTCTATATGACCATATGTGCTACATAATTAAGGGAACCCACTATAACCTAAAAGTTAGTGTTACAGATATTAGCAAACTAAAGTGTAATGTACAGGATAACATTTCTCTGTTTGCTATTTTAATCAAAGTATTAACCCATTTAAAATAGACCGGTCAATGTCAACATTAAAATAGTGAATCTGGTTGTATTAAAATTCATCTGCTAATATTGACACCAGTAATTTCTAGTGTGGAAATTTTAATGCCTTTATGTAGAATTGAAACATAAAATTTGATTTTTTTAATGTGCAAGTTATTTTAATAGAGATTTGCTTTCCTGGAACTTCATGTTCCTGTGCAATCAGCCTCCTTGATTCCTGTGGGACTGCATTAACTGGATGCAAATAAGAGCTTCTCAGTTCTGCAAGTGAAATACATTTCAAATTCAGAGGTTAAAGAGACAATATCCATTTTGTTCACATGTAAGCTTATCAAAAGCCCCATTTACACTGCGAGGTGACTTTCCATTCTGATCTGAGTTGGAAAAGACACCTTCTTGTTTAATATGCTTCTGGACTAACCCAATTCACACACTAGCTGGTATCAAACTGCTAATCCAGTATATGTTCTATAGCAACACTGATGGAAAAAATTCTACCAAGACTTGAATAAGAGCGTTTCTTACTGAGGACCTGGGCTGGGCTGCTCTGTAAAACAGCAACGATTGTAATATCCCTGTGCTGTTCTTCCCAGCATGGTATTATTTTACTGCTTTTCATTGGAAAAGCAAGGGATACTGTGATTTTACACTGTAAGAGATAAAATATGATCTATTGTCCTTAAAGGATTTATAATTTGAGGTGTGGCGTCAGTTGAACTTGGCAAGTCTCACTCAGGATCAGCTCACATTTCAGGTCATTTGCTCACAACAGCCTGTTTCTCAGCATATCTTGTGCAAGGATTTGTCTGTATTTGTTTTTGGATTGTTTAGAGGCCCATATGGAGTAGATAAGAAACAACAGCGTACCAAGAAATAAACACGCTGAATTCTATTGGACCTCAATACAGGTGAATGGGTTTTGTAATTTAATAGCAAGAGATAGTTTATTTCCTTACAAGACACTTGCATCATTTATTTTACTGAAAACACATGCTGTTTAACTTTGATTGTTTTATATTTTAAATAATTGTTACCCCATGTAAGAAAAATTTGGAGATATGGAATAAAGAGAACAAAAGAACAAAGAAAAGTACAGCACAGGAACAGGCCCTTCGGCCCTCCAAGCCTGCGCCGATCATATTGCCCGTCAACTAAAACATTTTGCACTTCCGGGGTCCGTATCCCTCTATTCCCATCCTATTCATGTATTTGTCAAGCTGCCTCTTAAACACCGCTATCGTACCTGCTTCCACCACCTCCTCTGGCAGCAAATTCCAGACACTACCCTCTGCGTAAAAAAACTTACCCCGTACATCTCCTCTATAGTTTTCTCCTCTCACCTTAAATCTATGTCCCCTCGTAATTGACTCTTCCACCCTGGGAAAAAGCTTCTGACTATCTACTCTGTCCATGCCACTCATAACTTTGTAAACTTCTATCAAGTCGCTCCTCAATCTCCGTCGCTGTAGTGAGAACAATCTGAGTTTCTCTAACCTCTCCTCATAGCTAATAACCTCCAGACCAGGCAGCATCCTGGTAAACCTCCTCTGCACCCTCTCCATATCCTTCTGGTAATGTGGCAACCAGAATTGCACACAATATTCCAAGTGTGGCCTAACCAAGGCTCCATACAGCTGCAGCATGACTTCCCAGCTTTTATACTCAATACCCCTGCCAATGAAGGCAAGCATGCCATACGCCTTCCTGACTACCTTATCCACCTGCGTTACCACTTTCAGTGACCTGTGGACCTGTACACCCAGATCCCTCTGCTCGTCGATGCACTTAAGGCTTCTGCCATTTACTGTATATTTACTGAGGTGGAGATGGTTCAAGATGTGAAGGTTATATGATTATCCAGGAAGTGCTGGAAATGCAATTTCTCTTCTCCTCTGTGCCTAGTGGCACATGAAGCAGCCCATTGGTTCTGCTGCTTTTGCATCCAGCTGATCATGATCAGGGATATTACACCCCTTTACAAGTAATACATAACCTCACTAGAGAGGGGAGGGGGATCAGGAGCAGCTGGTTGCGATGGAGGGTGGGGGTGGGAGTGTGTGGGTGCATGCATTCCATTCCCATTTGTTGCAAGTACCTTGCTATTGTCAGCCCAGTATTAGAGGTCAAAGAATTGGCCTCTTGGTTGCTGGAGTTGGGATGGGGAAGGAGATACTGCACTCTCATTGATCACCAGTATCCTCTGGATGTCAGCCCAGTATTCAGAAGTCAGAACTCTCATCTGCATTTGCTGAGGCTATCTGGAATGGGGCTCAAACACATTATTTGCTGACTCAGAGGCAGGAATGTGAGCACTAAGCCATGGCTCACTCTGCAATTAGCACTTTAAGGTGAAATAAATATTGTGAAGATATTAAAATAATTTTATTATGGCAAGATTTTATAGTAAAAGAAACTAGCAGCTATTTTGGATAAAGATCTGCATAACATATCAACTCACGATCAGCTGTTGTGAATCATAATTGGGGATGCTCGTGATAATGAATCCAAAAGCTGTATCACTAAACCTTATTACTAATTTCTGTTACCTTGAGTATAAAACAGCAGAAAACAACTGCTATGTGAGTTGATTTAGTTTTAAATCTTCATAATGGAAGAGGCTGGTTTTTGTTGTGTGATTAACATATCATTTCATTAGTAATGATGTAACTGAGCTGGGTTGAGCAGGAGGTTTTTTTTATTCATTCATGGGATGTGGGCATCAGTGGTGAGGCCAGCATTTATTACCCATCCCTAATTATCTGTGTTCAGAGGGCATTTTAAGAGTCCTGTGGGTCTGGAGTAACATGTAGGCCAGACCAGCTAAGGACAGCAGATTTCCCTCTGTAAAGGAGATTTATGAACCAGGTGGCTTTCCTGGTCATCATCAGACTTTCATTTCTAGATTCTTATTGAATTTAAATGTTACCACCTGCCTTGGTGGGATTCAAACCTGAGTCCCCAGAGCATTACCCTGGGTTTCTAGAATACCAGTCCAGTGACAATACCACTATGCCACCACCTCCCCATCTCCTCCTCTCTACTACACAGGGCTGCATTTTGCCGTCAGCGAGCAGGGGGTGGGGCCCGCTCATCAATGGCAAAATGACGCGGGATAACGTTGGGGGGATCCCCCGATGTCATCCTGCCCCATTTAAATTTTCAGGAAGTTGGGCGGACAGTGAGATCAGCTGTCCACCCGCTGACCTATCAATGGTCAATTGAGGCCATTGACAGGATAATTAAAACAATTAAAAGCCCTGCCCATCCATTCTTACGGCTGGTGGACAGGCCAGGAGCCCCAGAGGGGAATAGAAAAAACATGAAACCTCATCCACCGGTGGGATGAGGTTTCGTGTAGGGTTTTAAAAAGTTTATTAAAGTTTCAGTGAAATTTATTAACATGTCCCATCTCATGTGACATTGTCATATGAAGGGGACATGTTAAGGGTTTTATTATTTTTCTATTTTTAATGTGTGTACAGCTGCCAGCCATTTCCCTGAGGCAGCACTTAGCCACAGGGAGATGAGTCGCTTTTCATGTGCATTTGTGAAAGAGCACACTCTTGCATTTGGGGAATCCCTCCCCCGCCTGCACAGGGAGCGCATAGTGTTTCCTGCTGGGTGTCACGCAGGGTGGGCCTTAATTGGCCCGCCCACTTAAAATAGTGGCGCGGCCTTCTTCTCCGGTGGGGATCAGCTCCCCGCCCACCGGACAGGCAGAAAATTCTGTCCACAGTGTTTCAGGAAATTAGCTTTCTCACCCCCTTCAACACATTCAGGGTAAAATTAAATGGCTCACTTACTTCATCAACTCCTGCAACATTTTGGAAAATATTTTCTCTTAAAATTAAGTCTGCCACGTTTTCTCCTTTCAGGACCATTGTAACGATAATGTAATGTTGGCTAGTGAGTGGCAATCAACCAATAATATACTTTAATAACATTGCTGGAGCTTCCCTTCAACACATTGCCACTGACAGCGCTTAAACATCAAAATGCTTTAGTTGTCATTGTGCAACTTTACTGGCATTTTATATAAAGTTTCAGGCCACCTTTATCTGCAGCCCTCTGGCTTCATGCTCAAGATTAGTGACCACAAGAACAGCAGCAGAGGTAAGGTGTTAGGTACTCTGGTACTAAGCATCCTGCCTTCAGCACCTTTATCTAAATGAAAATCAAGTCTTTCCTTGGACAGTGTTTTCACAGCTCTTTATCTCAAGTTCACTTGAGAAGATGAGTAAATTAACTAAAAGATACACATCAGTATAGGGCTTAGTTTGGATTAGTCATTTATGTTAAGCGTTTTCTAGATTCTCGTCATGCTGACCGGTGCAGAGAGCTCTTCTGTACACCCAGTGATGAATAATTGTCACAAACTGTTCTATGCTAATCACTTCTCCTCTATTCCAGCCATTTTTTCACAATGTTACTCCAGTAGAATTTTCATGTGGAACTCCTGTTGCATTAGATCAAATTATGGTGGCTGTAGAATAAATATACTGTCAAAGTACCAAAGACCTGCATGTTCCAACATATATTGAGATCAATGCATTATTTAGTCTGTTTCTTGAGGGTACATTAAAGATAAAAGTCCCAAATCAGAAATCTTCTTGTTGGATTTGTTATAGATTGGATTCAAATCAATTAACTTGACCCTAAGGGATGTCATTCAGAGCTTACAATGAATTGTTCAAAACAAGACAGTGAATCTTATTATTAGCATGTTTTGTCCAATGTGCGACACAGAGGTAGGAAGTAAATAAGCAGAATGCTAACAAGTAGAGCCTGCTATAACCATGATTTTCTAAAACATACAAGTAATATAAAAGTTTTGGAAAAACTTTCAGCTAATCTCTTGACAATCTGTGTGGTTCAAAAAACATCAGTTGTCTTGACATTAAGGTGGAGAACTGCATTTGCATTGTCACCTTAAAGTCAATTTGTGTTGTCTGCCTTATGTGTACAGCAGTCAAATAATTCAAGTATTTTTTAATCCCATTTTCTCTTTCAGTGGCTTCACAACCTTTCCAATCAGGTGACCTTATCCTCATGATTCAGAAACTACCTTTTAAATGGCCTGTCCTTGCAAATGATGATCCAAGTTAGCAATTATAGTAGTTATTGTAGTTATTATTGTAGTTATCTCCACACTGGACTTTACATGCACTGGTACTATGTTTAGAACTACCTTGGCAGATAGAATAAGAAAACACAGTTCACAACTTTGACAAACTAAATGAATTAAAATATTTACTTAGACTTTGAGAAGCATAAATAGACATTTAAAAATACAACTTACAATAGTCAAAGATTAAGAACATAAGGGATTAATTTTAACCTCTTCAGGCGCCTGTCCCTGTAGAATTTGAGATATAGTCTTCCGTTTAAATTATAAAATTCTAAAGGAAATATCATGGGCAGAATATTATGCTTGGTGTGCAGGTGCGCACCCGACACGCCTGAGCATAAAATGAAGCATGATGTCGTTGGGCATGTGTCCTGATGTCGTTGTGCAGTCTCGCGATATTTTGCTCAGTAGGTGTGCCCCGGAGTCAGCTGCATGCCCACCAATAATTAAAAGGCCTATTAAAACCACTAGCAATCTAATTAAATTCAAATTTACTCTGCCCCTCTAACCTTACGGTTGGCGGGCAGGCGAAAAGGCCAAGCGGCCTTTACATATTTTAACGAGCGGGATGAGGTTTCCTAAAGCAAATAAACTTTAAATAAAGACTTTATTTTTGAATTAAAAACATGTCCCAGTTCAGGTGACAGAGTCACATGAGGGGACATGTTTTATTAAATTTTTTTTTACACAGCACTTCAGCCTCCTTGAGGCAGCTGTGTGCCTCAGGGAGATAGAAACGCTCTTTCTTGTGCATGTACGATCTGTGCGCTAGGCCCGGCTCTCCCTCCTCCTCATGCCCGCAGAGGCAGTGCTGCCGCTCGCGTTCCATGCAAGGCCCGCCTGCGTGAAATCGCGGTGAGGAGCCGATGGTGGGTGGGTGGTTGGCTTCCTGACCACCCATGCTGAGCACCCCTGCCAGGGGCAAAATCCTGCCCCATGTCTTTCTCCAGCAATATTTTTTTTGGGTTCTTGAGATCTTCCTTTTGGCAGTAGTACAGAGACAGAAAAGAAAACACTTTGATTTGTTGTTAGAATAGTTTGCAAAACAATAGTTCACTTTTATTTCAAACAGTATGAAATACATTAAATTAACTATCATGGATTTATTTCCCCCTCCCAGTGCCTCTACAAAAAATAAACATCTTTAGGGAAACTTTTACTTTTTACTATGGTCTAATGGAGGCAGTTTGGCATTCCCATCCTAGAGAGGTACTTTGGTTACAAGAGTTGCAGTTTTGAATCCTCTTTTGGATAATTTCAAACTTGTAGTTAATTTTGTGAAATTCCTTTTGTGTGTGACTGGGTCTCCATCTTAATGAATATCACAAATATTACCTGGCCAGATCCAACATGCCAGCTACAGGATAATAGTTAATCTCCAGACTGAGGAATGCCTCCAAAGGAGTTAAATTGCATTGGCAAATGAAGCTTTCTTTTTGCTGGAGCAAATGCTTGGATACAGTCCTAGAATAAGAAGTGTTAATCTACACCTGCAGTTCCTCAAAGAAAGTTAAATATTTTGACTCAAGTAAATATGAATTATCTGGCAGGTTCTGGAGTTGAACATACATTTTAGTTTTACTTTATTCTAATCCTAAATTCCCTCGCTCTTTATTTTTAATACTTCCTTTGCAGGATCAACTCATTTCCCTGCAGCCTCCCACAACTTGGAAGCAAGGATAGCCTTGTCTCTGGAATCTACAATGCTCACAGTGTAGGGAGCCAACTATGTCAGTTTAAAACTTCAGTATAGGATCCTGCCATAAGCTTTCACTCGAGTAGATTTGGTGAGAACTGACAAAACTAATTTGCAACTCAAGTAATGGATTTGAGTGACAGGCCATCCTGGGACTTGATCCACAGCTGTGGATACTTCACTGGAAGTACCACTGAACTGCTGAAATCCACCACAAACCTGCCAGGCACCTTGATTCTAATTCTGACCATCCTGCTCTTTGTTGTTAACCAACCACTCTTGGGCTAGAAGGCACAGCTGCCAGATAAGCACTGTGCCTTTAGCTAACCTAGAGGTTTTCCTTGTGGAGTAACAGAACTGACACTTTTATCTCAGTATAACTGAGATCACAAATACTATACCTGGCAGTTGGTGTTTGAAATTTGAGTAATATGAATATTGCAATTTAGACAATGTAATAAAATATTTAAACTGACAAATGTAATATCTGTGTAGAAAGTTCGGATTTAAAATGGAGCATCTCAGCTATCAGGCTGAGCTGCTCCAGGCATAGAAAAGGTTAAGCAGTGTTCAACAGAACATGAAAGTGTTGGCAGAGTTACAACATTGAGGCAAGAATACTTTAACAAAACATATATATTTAATTGGCACCAAGGACTGAGCAACACTCCAAAATCTGAAATGTTACATATGTGGTGCATGGTTAAAATTAGTTAGGAGCTAGCTTTAATGTCAATAGTGAATAGAAGTGGTACAATAGCGTTCATTCTTATGGACTTGATTTTAAATGAGATTTGAGTTTAATTTACTGATGCAGAGGATTTTTTAAATGTAAGGTACTATAAAAAAGACTTGCTTTGTTCAAGTATGTGCCAGGATATGATTTCATATACATAGGACGTTTGAACTTTGGAAACAACTCTGGGAATGAGGAATAGAAAATGTTTCGGCAGGATGCAAGGCTTAGGTATATTCAGTACATTCACACATCTTTTTTCAATGCCCAAAGGTGCAAACTAAAAAGTGTAAGTACAAGATTGCTCTTTAAACTGAAATTACTTCAGTGATAAATAGTTTTAATAGATGTTGGCTCCGGTTTTGCTGTAGAAGGGCACTTAACGTTTCTGCTGTTAGCTAGAATTGCCCATGATATTTCGGTTTTTAAATTTTTTCTAAGGCAAGTTGCTGAAAATGTAAACTGATAATGTTTTAGCAAGGGAAACGGGCATACTGAGACCTGGATGCACATGGAAGAATTGTATACCTCCTAAACCAATCATTGAAAAATAGTGAAATAAACAGTGCAAGGACGGAAAATGATGTGTAAATTAGAGTCAGTGAACTCAATACCAAATCAGGAACAAAAAGAGAAAAAAAGATTCTTAAAAATGATTGGATTAAGAAAAAGGAAAGTGAACGACAAAGAAACAAAAGTAACTATGTTTCTAAAATCTCCAAAAACAATTAAAACCTGTAAGAATGAAGCTCCACATCTGTAATAGTTAATTTTTAGTGCCAGTGGCTGACCAGCATTTATCACATCATTAAAAGTATACTTAGATTGAAATTGAAATAGATTGAGACTTAATTTTCTGGAGTGAGTTCTGTTCGCATTTACTGCGCAAATACAGTAACTTCACACCATGCAATGCATTTTAATGATAAGGCAGACAGTAAGATGCTGTTTCCATGAAGCATTGTAACTCAGGCAGCAACATTTGAATATTTGAGTTTACCCATGCATCTGCCCCATGTCTGAAGTTGCTGTAGCATTTTTGAATAAATAATAATGGGCACCATTAGCTTCACTGTTATACTGGCAGCAAACTCTTGGCTATTGATTTCTTTTTGGACAAATCAGGGTAAAGTGAAACTTACTGAACAGAGAAATTATAAATGATGTAACATATGTGCAAGTTACAAAAACACCCAGCTTCTCCAGGTGTGCTGGATGTAAAGAGGTATTAGCCGAATTGATTATTTGTGATATTTGATTATGTTGCTTAATGTATTGATAGGATGTTCTTTTCATATTTTAATGCTTTCCACTGGAACTGTGTGCAGGAACAGTAATAATTCAAATCAACCCCTGTCTTTCCTTTATTTTCTGTACTGGGTTCATGCTTATCAATGTTTTTAAGTTCCTTAAGGTCCAGCCATTCTTTTCTGAGGGCTCTTCATCTAGATCTCCACTCAGCTTATTTTGGATCTATAAAATTGACAAGTACTGTAGATTGTTGAACAAGAAATCACACGGCTTTGCTACAGTAAATGGCAGGAGCAGCTGCTGGCTTTATATCAGGTACTTTGTGTACTAGATCAAGTTACTGATTCAGAACATATCGATCATGTTTCAGCTGTATCGATGTGTCTAGTCAGAAGTAACACTTCAGATCCTGGGCACAGGAAGCTGTGGGATAGTGAGACCTAGTTTTGCCTCAGAAACAGTTCATGCTGGTAGAAAATGAAGTAAGACTGCAGTACCAATTATCTGCAGGCCCTGTTTGCATTGACAAGATTTTAATAGATTTAATCAAATATGTGGGCTATTGTGTAACTCTGATTTCTCCCTCCCTTGTTTTATCAAACTTATACTGATACACACTAGGACGGTTGGTGGGGGGAGGTTAAGGGGTATTCTGTCATTATTCATTTTAGTAGGTTAAGTAGTCATAAGTTATACTTGCATCTGCATTTTAATGAACAACAGCTTCTTGCATTTATGTTAGTAACTTAATCTAGTAAAATGTCCCAAGGGGCTTCACAGGAGAATTCGCATTCAAAATTTAACACCAAACCATCCAAGGAGATATTACAGCAGGTCACCAAAATTTTGGCTATATAGGTATATTTTAAGTAGGTCTTCAGGGAGGAAAGAAAGGTAGAGAAATGGAGAAATTTAAGGAGTGAATTCCAGAGCTTAGGGCATCAGCAACTGAAGGCACTGCTGTCAGTGGTGGAGCAGTTCAAATTTGGAATGCACAAGAGACAAGAATTGGAGGTGTGTAGATAACTTGTAGGACTGTAAGGCTGGTGGAGGTTATAGCGTTAGGGAGGGGTGAGGCCATGTAGAGATTTGAAAGCAAGGATGAGAATTTTAAAATGGTGGAGTGGCTTAACAGAGCACCAAGATCGATTAGCAAGCACAGAGGTGATGGATAAGTGCAGTTTGGTACGGGTTTGGAATTGGAGAGTTTTGGAAGACCTTGGCCTGAATTTTTAGGACAGGGAGGGGCCCTGCCAAGTCCGGCTGCCCCGCAGCCATTTTACACTTAAGTGAGCGTTGATTGGCAGTATTGGGGAACTACTGGCCAATCTGATTGGCCAGCAACTCTCCAGTCCCTGCAGCAAAAGCACTGCAGTGGCCGGAAGAGGAACTGCATGGAGCTGCCTAAGACTAAGGCCCAGGAACTGGAGACCCAGGTAAGTGTCAGGGTCCCAAGGTGGGAGGGTAAGGAAGGCCTGGGGGTTTGCGAGTGGAAGGGTTGTGATTGGGGCCTTGGGGGATAGGCTGGAAGGGGTTGGGGGGGGCGGGTGGGGTGGGGGAAGGAAGTCCCGAGGCCATTGGGATTAAGGGATGGAGTTAGAAGGATGGAGGCGTGCCCCCAGCCCCTCCTTTCTGCCAGAGGTCTAACTTTATTTTCAGATTTCCTCTACAGAGTTTCAATCTGCCTACCAGCCTAAAAATTGAGATGGGCAGGAAACAGCCCTTAAGTGGCCATTAATTGGCCACTTAAGAACCTCAATTGGGGCAAGGGCAGGCTTCCCATTCGAGGCTTTGCCCGCCCCAGCTTAAAATCGCTGCGTGGTCAGGGCAGACGAGAACCCAGAGGGAATTCTGTCCCTGCAATTTCACACTCTCTTCCAGTCTAAAAACCTGCCGGGGGATGGCAGAGGGCGGATGCATAAAATTCTGGAGGATGGAAGGTGGGAGGCTGGCCAGAGTACAATAAAGTAGTCCAGTCTAGAGAAAACAAGGCAAGTTTGAGGGTTTGAACAGCACATGAACTGAGGCAGCCATGGAGATGGTGGTCAGATGCTCATTTCAGGGTCAAACACGACACCAACGTTGAAAACTGTCTGGTTCAGGATCGTACAGTTGCCAGGGAGAGGGATCATAATTGGGGAATAGAATTTATGGTGGGGACTGAAGAAGTGCCTTTGGTCTTCCCATTATTCAGTTGAAGGAAACTTCTGCTCATTCAGTTGTGGATGTCAGAGAAGCAGTTTGACAATTTAATGACAGCCGAAGGCTCAAGAGAGATTGATGTAAGGTAGAGTTGGGTGTCATCGGCCTACATGTAGAACCTAACATGTTTTTGGATGAAGTACCAGAGAACATTTAGGTAAGGATGTGAAGGAGCCAAGGATAGATCTTCAGGGGATGCCAGAGGAAATTCAATGAACTGTGCAGGAGTGGCAAGAGAAGTCAAAGCAAGTGATTCTCTGGCTATGAATGAATAGATTAAAATAGAGCCAGAAGAGTGTAGGCTAGAATTTCACAGCTAAGATCTCACCCCATTGGACAGGAGCTTCGGAACAGAATGGGGTTAGTATTTGTGTAGTGTAAACTCGATTGAGGAATAAGGCAGCTGCAGTGTCCTTGGATCTGAGTGGGGCTGGAGGATGGGAAAAGGAGAGATCTGATACAAATTTTAAAAATGTATTCTTCTTTTGAATATAATTTTATTGTAATATCATATTTTTCATCATAACTTTTTAAATTTGAGAAATTAGTCTTGTATTTGTGAAACTGATTTGACAATCATATCTATTTTATTAATAGTATACATGTGTTTTTAATTTTTCAAAATATGAAAAATCCTAATGTTCCTAGCTGGAATCTTGAAGGGTTTATGGGAAAACGGAATCACTGAACTTAAAATAATTAGTGGCATAAATTAACGAAAGAACATGCAGCTGGTAGGGCAGAGTGATCAATATCAATTAAATATTCAGCCCAGTATCTGCTGTTAAACTCCATTAGTATTCTTACAAAATATATTTGCAGCTAATGCCCTATCTGATCCAAAATCCTGATTGTGAATAAATTAACTCACTCAGAACTGGAATACCTCAGAGTTAGCTCGGGTAGCAACAGGTGTTGGTGTATTTAACCAAATAGCAGTACCCATGTTGTTTGATCAATTCAGCTGGCTTTGAATGTTGAACCCTAATGTTTGTATTCAATTGATGACAATTGAAGTAAATAATTTGGAATTGCCCTTTCTAGTTGACTTGTTTGATGTTGTATTCTTCAGATTGTTACTTCCAATTTGGCAGCTTTGAACCCTGCTTTGTAATCAGTTTGTGTCTGTTGGCTGCACTTGACGTCTTTCAGAGAAGCAGGCGTCTCAACATTCAGGATTGGTTATCTATCCCCACCTTATGCTGGCATGTAGCTGTTATTGTCTCACATACTGTTTACCCGGTGTCCTAAACACCTACATGCTGTTCACTTTGCCTAATGTTGATATTAGCTAGCTGCTACTAACATCATACGCAATTGGCTCGCTGTGGCAGAAACTACATTTTGTGCTGTACTGAATGCACCTGGAGATTCTAATGGTAGACTCGAAGATAGAGGGGAAAATTTTATGGGGCCTGCAAGAGTGGAAACTGTGGCAGACGGGTTAACTTAATTAGGTGGGAACTGAAATATCTGTTTCCGGGCGGTAGGTTGCGATGCAGAGATTAAACTGTGACAATGGTGGGTCAGCCTCATGCCCTCCCTAAGTTCCTACTTGTAATAAATTTGCATGTAATGAACATTCATTATTATTAAAACATTTTTGTAATTAAGTACGGCCTTCAAGATGAAGCCAACAGTGCATGGAAATCTTGTGACACTGAGTTCACGTTCATTTAAAGGTGGCATGCAACAGTCAGGCTTTGTGCAGTGTGCCTGAGGTCAGCAGCTTTCTTTGTTGAATTCTGTAGCACAAGGGCGGAGAGCAGCTTGCATGGGGGCCCGAGACTTGCAAGAGTAAGTCAGGGTGAGTGGGCGAGGGGTGCAGAGTGGGGTCGGGGACATGGAGGAGTGAAGTGGGAAGGGTCTGGTGTCCTAGGAGTGCTGGTGGGGGGTGATGTAGCAGTGCAAACAGTCAGTCAAAGTTTTAAAAAATAAGGACCCAAAAGGCGGGGTTAGCACTGCCCACATGTATGTCCGTCTCAGGATATTGGCTGGCAGAAGGAACGTACCCAGCCATGGGGCAAGGTTGATTTGGTAGGGAGGAGGTCCAACCTGAGCTTCGGATAATAAAAGATCTCGTAGGATGGGCCATGGGCTCTAACAAAAAATCTAAGGATAATGCGGGGTAGGTCTAGGATTAGATGGGGGTGGGGGGGGTGGGTGGTGGTTGGGCGGGGGGGGGTGTTGCGGGATGTCAACTTTGAGTTGTTTAGGCTCAGGGGGTAGAGATGGCATTCCCAATTGGATCCTTTCAGGGTCCTGGGTAATTTGGGGAGTTTGAAGGGTGATAGAAAGAAGGTAGAAAGTGATGTTGGGAAGGTCAGTAGTGATGGGGACAAACGTGAAAGTGACAGGAGGAGGGTGGAGAGTAACGACTTCTATCACAAACCTGACAATGACAATTTTTGCAATGTCTCCAAAAACACGTGTGGTGCCAGAACTGGAGTCCAGTAGGAGGAATCCAGTGTGTGGTGGGTGGAGTTTTGGTTGTGGGTAATGGAAGGAGTTGAAAATCTTATTGCTCCTCAGTTCTATGGATGAGATCCATGGACACACACGCTGTCATGTCATTGTCTGCCTTCTTCACACCGTTCAATTGCTGGAATACCTATGAGTCTGATACACTCAATATTCCCGAACCTTGGGAGCAGGTGGAGAAGATGCAACAAAGGCCAGCTCTTGCCGGCTGACAACAGAGGCTGCAACACCAGTGGGTGGTTGGTCAGGATGCAGCCATCCAGGGAAGGCATCATAGAGGATGGGTACTGGCTTTTGGCAGCAAAGTTGTGGCTGTGCCTGTTTGTCCAGAAGGCAGTCTGCCCTGTTGCACTGTTAGCTGACAGTTTCATCAATGAAAACCTTCCACTAGCATGTGATTGCACAAGTCTCTGTGCCTGCCGCTGGCACTTCAAATTTTAATTAGAATCGTATGGGAACCAGCAAAAATGAAGAGAATGGAAGTACCACCCATTTCCAGTTCCACCATCAGGAACAGTGTGTGACATCAATGAAATACTGCACATGCCCAGAGATTCAATTAGAACAAAAAGCAACAGCCAAGGTCCTAATCAAGCATAAAATGTACTGGAACATTTATTATAATTGTCATTGGATTGATAGGACATTAGCAAGTGCCAACCATATAAAGGCTGTTTAAGAACACGCTTTGGATCTATTAAGCCTAGTTTAACAATATACTCTTTTATCACATGTTAATGCCCACCTTCTTGGCCAATTAGATCAATTTATTGTTGTAATCTACCTGTGATATCTAATTATCCAAGTATAGTGCTGAGCAGTCTAGTTCCCCATGTTTGCCCACATAGAAAACACAGTGGTGAACAAATTGAAGATAAGTTGGTTTATCAACACGCAAAGTTAATTTTAACCAAATATATTGCTATGTATTTTCAACTCCTACAATTGGATCCCAGTTCAAGAGAGGATGAGTGTTCAATCTATGATTGATGATTCTTTATTGTTCCTTTATTATCATAGTTTGGAATCCTTTGATCATTTTATCACAGAATTACTTTAGAAGTTGTGTTTCAAAAGTTTAGTTAGTATTTCAAAAAAGGGACGCTACCTAAGATGGTAGCTTTGAAGTTATTTCTTTATAGGCTATAAATAATAAGCAAAGCACCTTGCATCCATTGTTTCAGAAAGTTTCTGAACTATTTCTGACCGAGCAGCCAGGAAAAGCAGAATGTCAGACACCTAAACAGCAGTTAAACTTTGTCAGTAGAGAAGCTAGTGAGGCAGAAAAGGGCAGGCTCAAAAAATTAAATCACAGGGGAATTCTCTGTTCAAGTCACGCAAGACAACTGACTGAAGTGGTGCAGCAAAGCATGTTCATTATTTTTACGTTATTATGTGGAGATTAGTTCTATCAATTGAACAAAGTGAATCTGATCATACCCATTGCTTTGTGCTTTTGCTTTATTGTATATAAAAGCAGCTTAATGATTCAAATCAGATCTTGCCTTATCTAATGTCAACTCAGTCTGTGAGTGCAAAAAATGTGTATATCTGATCCGGGTTATGAGGGAGGTTCATTATTGCACGCTTGGCTATTGTACAAGTAGATATGGAATGGTGTGACCTATTGCTGTAAAAGTAAGACCATCAGATCACTTAAGAGAGAGAGTGAACCTTGAAGCCAAGAAGGAAACTCTAGCACCTCTCGTCAAGTCTGTTTTCTTTTTGTACATTTATTTTGGAGATGACATTTACTCTGGCAGTCAGTTCCACCCCGGTGTATTGCTGTGCTCTAGGAATGGTGCCCTGTTTTAGCACAGTAGGCCCTTCTTCCATCTACTGCATGAAACAGCATCATTTTTGTTGCAGCAGTTCTCCTGCTTGAACCTCCCATAACCAAACAAGATGGCAGATCGTTTCAAACAGCATTGTCCCTTCCACTGTTCACAAGATATGGAGCATACCCAACCAGCCAATTCTTGCAAAACTCAAAACATAGTGTCCAACGTTAGATATGATTCCGCGATTGGACAACATTTGCTAAATAATCCTTGGTTTGCTAAGAATAACACTGACAACCAATTTCAGATTGTCAGTCGGACTCGCAATGTGGTGCTTTTGTGTGTACTGGAAGCCACATATATTAATACACAGGGCCCTGTTCTTTGTAGAATGAAAGAACATGTACACACATTGCCTGTTTCAGTTAAACAAAATAAGTGACAACCATTCGCTGGTTCACTCCCCAATTATTGGCCACTTGAGGGCCATTTCCCACCCAGCCTCAATTTTTAGTGTGGCAGGAGGATTTCCTGGGTATGGGGGATATCCGAAAATGATCGAGTTTAGGTCTCAGGTGGGAAGTGGGGGTTGGTGGGTGCCTCCATCAGAAGCCCCCTTCTAACTTTGAGTTCCCCCCCCCCCCCACCCCGCCCCACCCCCGGTCCTCCCTCTCCCCCAAGACTCTAATTGGCCACTTTCTACCCTCAGGCCTTCCCTACCCTCCCCACCTTGGGACCTCGAAAACTTAACTTGCTGTCCAGTTCCGGGGCTGAGGCTCCGACATGCACTTCCTCTTCTGTCCATTGCAGCTCCTGTTGCTGCAGGGATGAGAGAGCCTCCGGCCAGCAGCTCTCCAAGGCAGAGCTTCCTCCTGAATGAGGGGTAGAAGCCCCGCCTGCAGACAATTGGTGCTCATTCAATTATGAAATGGCTGTGGGACAGTGGAATGTGTTCCCCACCGACTCTTCGGATGGCAGGAAGGGAAACCCCGCCATCCGAAATATCCTGGCGATAGAGGTTGTGTGCGATTCCTGGGCTGAGATTTAACGGCTGTGGCGATGGACCTGTTCACCAACTGGAAAGCAGGGATCAACCCTGCTGCAGCCATTTTCAGAAGCCCTGACAGGATTAAATGTCAGTCAGGTAGTTAACTCTCTGCTGTTGGGGCTTCTGTCCCTTTAAGGGTGGTGTTCCTACCATCAATCAGGGGGCCAGCAGCTCTTCAGTCCCAGCAGTGCACCGGGAACAGTGGCCGCTGCCGGTACTGCAGCTTTCCTCAGAGAAGGAGAAGGCCCCAGTTCACAGGTGGGTGGGTTGGGTTCACTGGAACCAAGCTCTGGCAATGGGGGGGGATGGGCAGGAGAGAGGTGCTTGAGGGTGGCCGTTAAGGACTAGGGGTGGGGTGCGCTCTTTCAGCAGAGGTAGCCCTTGCCCATCAGGAGGCCCACCCCCTGGGCCTGCAATGTGGCCACCAGCTTTTACTGGACAGCTGCATGTGCACAAGCTCTCTCCCTGCCACGAGTTGTATACCAGCAGGGATGGGATGAGGAATAAAAACAGAGCGCTGGAAAAACTCAGCATGTCTGGCAACATCTGTGGAGAAAGAAACAGAGGTAATGTTTCGAGTCCAGTATGACTCTTCCAATAAGATGCCGATAAGATCCCTTCACAGATGCTGCCAGACCTGCTGAGTTTTCCTTCTTTTCAACCAAATGCAGAGGGGACAGGTCAGTTTGCTGGTCAACTCCCACCCCAATCTTAGGACCAGTCAGCTGTAGCACCATCCCATTCTGGAGCCTGTGCAGTGGGAGCAATAGACCTGTCTCCAGCAGCAGACTGGGCACTCCATTCGCAGCACTTTCTGTTTTTATTTCAGATCACCAGCATTTGCAGGATTTTGCTTTTATTGGGGTTGAATGAGGCCCTTAACTGCCCATTAATTTGGCCTCTTAAGGGGCGTCAATTGGCCTTTGGGTGGGAAGGTCATCTTCAACTTTCTCCGTTCCTGCCTTAATTGGGGGCAGTTGGGAAGGTGATGGGCACAATGCCATCCTGCAATCCCTCTTGATTCTGCAGCCCCCCCTGCCCCACCACTTCCTAGTTTGTTCTTGGGGCGGGGGTGAGGTTGGAGTTAAATTCCACACTCCATTTGCGCTTAAAACTGAGCTGCTAATCCCAGTAAACAGTCAATATTGATGATGAAATAGCAGCAGTAAAAGCTAGAAATACACAGCAGGTGAAACGACATTTGAAAAGAGAAATGACAGGTTAACATTTCCAGTGCAGACTCTTAGTTTTCTAATGAAAGGTCTAAACTTGAAACATTAATTTGTTTTTTTTTCTCCTAAGCACTTTCATGATTTTTGCTTTTCCTTAAGTTTTCCAGTATTTGCCCTTTTTTAGTTTCTTTTTTCAACATCAGTTATCAATTGCTAAAGTTGCAATATCCCTTTTCAAAGTAAACGGATTTCTCTTTCGCGAGTTCCTAATCAGCACACAACGATGATAGGGAGCATACTAGAATAATAAAAATAAAATAGTCAAAGTAAACCTCAATGCTGCTGTGAATTTGTGTATTTCTTGTGTATATTTCATTTTAATCTTATAATAGGTCCTGTGCAGTTTTTCAACAGTGCACTGACATTAGTATTGATAAACTTGTTTCAGATGTGGAATTAGGAATTATTAGTTTGAGATCTAAAAAGGAATGCTGCATGTCACGAGTGTCATAAAATGGCTTGACTTTGGGTTTTGGTAGTTAAACCCCCCTTTAAGAAGAGTGATAGCCTGGCTGGTCTAAACTATGTGTGTTACATTGCAAAAGCTCCACATCTATTAATCGGTCTCAGTACGTTGTGAAACCAAAAAGCAGTTCACTGCTCTTGACCCCAATTGTCTGGGTAAAAAAAGGACAGGACTGAGTTCTTGACCCTGACTTCTACAGGAGTCTGTCCAGTGACAGTACTAAAGGCAAGGAAGTTGTACTTCCCTTTTACTACAGGAGTCTGTCCAGTGACAGTACTAAAAGCAAGGAAGTTTTACTCTTTCCTTTTCCTGCTGAAACACTGGCAGCCTCGGCTGAACAACCCGTCACAAGGGCCACCCCCTTGGCTGGGCTGGCTGGAGGCGGCCTCTCAGTTATTTGGTGTGGTTAGATAGTGGTGCCTTTTCATTGTTGCTTTTGTTTGTTAATGGGTTGGCTTAAGTAGACAAATTGAAAGGCCACCCAAATGCAGTTGGCAGTAAATCCAAACAAACTCACTCAAAACACAAGTCTGGCTTGCTCTTCCTGAACTTATTTCAACCCTGGGGGCTTGATTTTTTTTAAAAAATGCAATGCCTTTAAATTCTTTGTTTCTTTCAGCTTGCCTTTGTAAGTCAATATAATATGTTGCATAAAAAATCTAAAAGTACACTACCCACGCAATAAATTTCTACAATTGTTTACCATGCTTATTTTCCATCAGAAAAGATTTGAACTGCAACATAGGTACCTGTTTTTTGACACTGTTCATCTCTAAATCACCTTGAGCTAAGAGATTATTGCCTTGTTGAATTTATGAAACTACACCAAGATACAACAATGTAAAAATTGGAAGTGAAAGGAAATTACATTTTACAATTATATTTCTTCTACAGTCTTACAACAGTAGTAACCACATTACCATAAATTTGAGCATTGACTGTTGTGGGACATGCTTAAGATAAATTACTGTTCAATAAAGTGTATCTTCAAGGATTTAATTGCAAATGTAATAATGACTAAAATGTTATCTTACCAAATGAGATTGGATTTTGTAAAGGGGCTTTACACTGGAAAATGAAGGGTTGTTTTTCAGGTACCTTCTTGCACTGCTTCTTCAGATTTTCATCGTAAACAAGCGAGCTCATAGCTTGGTGGCCTGATAAGTTATTTTATTGACCGAACGAGTCCGCCGATCTCTCAAACAAACACTGAGCTGAATAGGAACACAACCCTATTGTGGTTTAATATGCTTTCCGTTTCAGGATAGATCGATTGAGTTTAATATATTATTCAACTGGTGTAGTGACATCTGCTGTCCCAGTCCCTGTGCTCCACATCCCTTCAGAGTGTGGCTTCTTTGGCACTTCCACAAAAGAGCGGGGTACTTCAGAGGTCACATGCAAGCCAGAACTGAGTTGGTTAACTTGTATAAGAAGGCTGAACTGTTTAATAATGATTATTTAAACAGAATAACCTGTTTGGAAATAAAACATGACATGATAAATAAAACTGACTTTTACATTTTAGAGCAGCCGTTTTGATAAAATCAGTTTTGAATCCAACTTGCATTACCAACATCATCTTTGGTTTTACTGAACTAATGCGAGTTACTATGGCAACAAGTTTAAGGTATTCTGAGTTACATAATGAACAATGCGCTTCCTCTCTGTTCTACCTTGACTTTAGCAGACAGACCCTTAATCATTAAAATGATTGAACCAGCTGTTACATAGCATCCTATCCATTTCCCCTTTCAAGATTAATTTTTGAGGTTGCAGCTCAGCTCGATGTGAGGCTCAGTCGTTCTAACCTGACACTCTCCCATGTTCAATTTTAAAATTCCCTTTGCCTTGAGCCACAAGGTAATAAACGTAAAACTCTCTGACTAAGAGCATACAGGACAGTGTGGTAATTGCATAATACAATACAGATTAATCCAGTAAAAGGCTGGATAAAAAAACAGCCTCATAACAGCTGCCATGTGATGCTGTACTTCTCTAGGTCACCATCAGCATTAACCTTTATGTCCTCTTGCTTCTGCCACACTGCCACTCAATGTTTTTTGGTACAGATTGCAAGAACACTATAAAAAGGATAGAGCAGTAAACCAGTTGGGATACTTGAAAAATACTGATAAACTGCTCAAACTTTATGATATCAGTAGAATTCAATATTCTAACTCTCTTTTTATTCCTCCTACACGGTTGCATATTCCATACATTTTCATTAAGTAGTTTAAGTTAAGTCTAAGATTAACTTAACGAATGATCATGAAACTGTTATTTCTCTGCACTTCTGGAAGTGTTTTCAGATTTCTCAATTCCTGCTCCCCCTCCCCCCTCTTTCCTTTTTCCTCCTAAGGCACCAGTGTCAGTGTGAACCGGCAGTCTTGATATCTCAAACAGTGACTTTAAACAGGCTTTTGATCACTCTCTCTGTTCACAGGGCAACAAAGCTGAACTTGATCCTGTCCTCATCTGATGTTCTTGCAGACAATCTTTTCACCATCATTACTGGATAATATTCAAAAATCGGAATCATGTCTGATCTCTCCAACCACACCCCCACCCACCCCCTCACTCAACAGCCACTGTATGGGAACAGGCCAATTAACAGTGATTCTGCTGCTCTTCTGCCTGAGATTAGGCAGGAATTTGAGCAAGTTTAGATATCTAGAATATGTTCTTGGAGCCTTTGGGTTTAACTGTTGGTGTACTTTCCCCCAAATAAATTTAGTATTATCTGTGAATTTAACTAGTTTTCACTAAACTTCTGAATTCAGGTTGCAACAATAAAAGTCCCACAGTTAACCACAGTACCTGGGGCACTCCACTGAGGAGTTCCCCCACCTCAACATAATTTTCCTAACATCTGTCTTCTCTTTTGAACTCTTCAGCTAGCTATTCTTTCATTTCCAGGTTTTTCTTTGATTTTGCATGACTTTGTCCATTAAGCCTTCTGTGCAGAGCTAAAGATGTTTTAGAAGACTAGGTACATTCCTGCCTACTTGGGGTGTTGCCCCCTCAACTGTGTCACCGGGGCTTCTGGCTGGAATTCAAAGTAGAATATAGAATGTGGTACCATTTCTTTAATCTGGAAAATATAACTCATTTTAATAATAGAATTATAATTAGAGTATGATAATAGTTGTTTATTGCTGAGTTGTTGAATAGCAGTATCATGTTAGATAGAAATGTGATTGCACAAAATGCAGTTTGTTTTCAAATTAAGCATGGTGTTACATTTCTGGGATGTTCAACTCTTGACTGTTCCCCTTGCCAATTTTCTCTCTCCTCACATTGGCTTGTGCTGAGGCTAAGGTTCAAAAGATATAAGAAGCTCTCCATTAGTTTGGCCAAGTGATTATTCTTTACATGTGAGCATTTGTGGACTATTCAGCTGTTTAGGGAATCACAGCTGAAACCACTGGCCTCCCCTGACACACAGGTGAAAGCTTTCCTAAAGAAATCAATGGATAATGACCAGAAGCAAGAACCCTGGTTGACGTTTCCAATTCCTGGTGTGCTGTGGTCAATTGTAGCACTTCAGCTGCTGAGGT
Organism: Carcharodon carcharias; assembly: GCF_017639515.1. Lineage (NCBI taxonomy): Eukaryota > Metazoa > Chordata > Chondrichthyes > Lamniformes > Lamnidae > Carcharodon > Carcharodon carcharias. Next base: position 149,009,538 of record NC_054480.1, on the reverse strand, counting down.
TAGCTAACTGACCAAGGACTGTAAAATAAGCTGGGATGTTCAGTTCTCAGAGGTTTAGTGGCACATTGAGGGTAGGTCACCAAGGAAAGTCTTAAATTTATGCAGTTGACTCAAAATTGAATAGTTAATTATCAGAAAAATTATAACAGACATATTTCTGGAGATAGGTTACTGAGTGTATTTGTTCTTGAATCTAATTTGTAAAATATATTTATGAAACACACAAACTGGTCAAAGATATTACTTCCACTTCCAAGTGGTAATTTTGGTAATAAAGTAAACAAAGTTATCTTCTTGAGTTCTGTGCCTGAAGGCTGGTCCTTATGAATTATTTGCCTAATCGTGGCTAAGTGCCGTGAATTTTTTTTTAACTATGAGTAGGCTGAGGAGGCTGGCCCTGAGTCTGCCTCAGCTGGAATGGGGGTCAACTCCTGTGCCATTGGTGTTAATCAGATCTGCATGCTAGTTGTCTAACCAACTGAGCTAACCAGCCCCTCAAAAGAATTCATATGTGGCCTAAAATGCCTTATTGAAACAAACAAAGCAGGAAAAAATATGTCTTAATGTGTGTTGTATGGATTTTACTTTGACCACTGCTCCAACGATACTCAAGAAGCATGACATCATCCAGGACAAAGCAGCCCACTTGACTCGCACCCCATCAATTACCTTAAACATTCACTCCCTCCACCACGAGCACACAGTGGCAGCAGTGTGTAGCATCTACAAGGTGCACTGCGGCAACTCTCCAAGTCTCCTTCAATAGCATGTTTCAAACTCACAACCTCTACACCTAGAAGTACACGGCAGCAGGCACATGGGAACACCACCACCTGCAAGTTCCCTCTAACCCACAACCTGACTTGGAACTATATCACCATTGCTTCACTGTCACTGCTCAAAAACCTGTAACTTCCCTCCTGACAGCACTGTAGGTGTGCCTACACCAAAAAGACTGCAGTGGTTTAAGAAGGCAGCTCACCATCAACTTCTCAAGGGCATTCCAGGATAGGGAACAAATGCTGGCCTGGCCAGAGATGCTCACATCCCAAGAATGAAAAGAAACTAAGACATGTAAGACTGACCTGAGATGGCTTGTATTCTGAATTTCCTTCCATAATTGCTGAGAAGCACTTTGTGTTCATCTGGCACGTGTACTCGACTGGTCGACGAAGTTCTGAGACTCCGATACATGTTGTCATGCTTTGTGCTGCTCAGTAGCAGAACATATAGGTCCCCTAGAGTGATGCACGATGCTGATGAATTTTACTATTTTTTTGAGTGGGTAGTTGGCAGATCTGTGACAGAAAATAGAGGGCAAGGGTTCTCCCACCCTTCAAAAAAAAACCCTAAAGTATGTTGCAACCATTTTTTAAAATTCATTCCTGGGATCTGAGCATCACTGACAAAGCCAGCATTATTTGCCCATCCTTAACTGCCCTTGAGAAGGTAAAGGTGAGCTGCCTTCTTGAACTGCTATGGTCCATGTGGTGTAGATACACCCACAGCGCTGTTTGGCAGGAAGTTCCAGGTTTTGACCCAGCAACAGTGAAGGAATGGCGACATGGTTCCAAGTGTGTGGCTTGGAGGGGAATTGCAGGTGGTGGTATTCCCATGCTTCTGTTACCCTTGTGCTTCTAAATGGTAAAAGTCACAGGTTTGGCTGTCAAAGGGAGCCTGGTACTTGGTACGCACTGCTGTCACTGGGTGCTGGGAGTGATTGTTTAAGGTGGTGGATGCTGTAGACGTCAAGTGGGCTGCTTTGTCCAGGATGGTGTTGAGCTTCTTGAGTGTTGTTGGAGCTGTACTCACACAAGCAAATGGAAAGCATTCCATTACTGTCCTGACTGGTACCTTGTAGATGGTGCACAGGCTTTAGGGAGTCAAAAGATGAGTTATTCGCTGTAATCCCTAATATTTAACGTGCTCTTGTAGCCATAGTAATTATATGGCTGGTCCAGTTAAGTTTCCTGGTAAACCCCAGGACGTTGACAATAAGGGAATTTAACAACGGTAATGTCATTGAATGTCAAGGGGTGATGGTTAGATTCTCTCTCATTGGAAATGGTCATTGCCTGGCAGTTGTGTGGCGTGAATGTTACTTGTCACTTGTCAGCCTGAGCCTGAATGTTGTCCAGGTCTTGTTGCATGTGGGCCCAGACCATTTCAGTATCTGAGGAGTCGCGAATGGCACTGAACACTGTGCAATCATTTGAGAGCTTCCCCACTTTTGGTGTAGCAGGGACTATTTATTTGTTCAGTGAACAGAACTTCTCTCTCAAATACCCCTCCCCCCTCTCAATGAACTGGCAGCACTGAAACACTTCTTCTGAGGTGCAGTCAGTTTCAAACTGGTCAAACTATTTCTGTATGACTATTTTATGAAGCTTTACAAAATCTATATATTTAGTCATTTTAGCTATTTCCAATTAAATATGACTGTGTAATGTAACTTACTGAAGAAATACACTGTCAATATATTTATCTTTCTCTGTGAAAGGAATTATGACACCTGTTGTTTTCTGTTGGGCATTCTCTACCTCTGTTAGTTTAGCTATAGAACAGGTAAACACTTACTGGGATAAAAACCAAAAAACTGCGGATGCGGTTCTTCTCCGCCGATGCTGCCAGACCTGCTGAGTTTTTCCAGGTAATTCTGTTTTTGTGTTAAACACTTACTGGCATGTTCTACATCCTTTTTTTAGGAGGAAACAAAATACATTTTGTCAGCTCTGTTTAGAAACTCTTCTGTTGGATGATTCATCTCTGCCTCTTTGAGTTAGTAATACAACTGGTAATCAAATTGTTCAAACTAGGTCACACAGATTGATTAAAGAATTTTTCGAATAAGAAAGCGGGAGGGCACACAGCAGTGTACAAGTGAAGTGCAAGACACTTCTTATTCTTCACATCTCAAACTGTGCTGCACGTTTTTGGGCGTGACATTTGTAATACACAACTAGTCACTGCTGATAAAAGCTTCTTGGTTCTTATTCAAGTTAATACTGTGAATACAAGTTTGACATCAAATTCTTTTACTCTTTCAGCATAGGTCTTATATATAAGTTGTGAAGCTTCATGTTCTGGGCATGGAGGCTGCAGAAGGATTTGGACAGGTTAGGAGAATGGGCAAAGAAGTGGCAGATGGAATACAACATGGGGAATTGTGAGGTCTTGCACTTTGGTAGGAAGAATAGAGGCATAGACTATTTTCTAAATGGGGAGAGAATTCAGAAATCAGGAGTGCAAAGGGTCTTGGGATTCCTAGTCCAAGATTCTCTTAAGGTTAACTTGCAGGTTGAGTCGGTAGTTAGGGAGGCAAATGCAATGTTGGCATTTACTTCAAGAGGACTAGAATATAAAAGCAGGGATGTGCTGCTGGGACTTTATAAAGCTCTGCTCAAACCACATTTAGAATATTGTGAGCAATTTTGGGCCCCGTATCTCAGGAAGGATGTGCTGGCCCTGGAGAGGGTCCAGAGGAGGTTCACGAGAATGATCCCAGGAATGAAAGGCTTAACATATGAGGAACGTTTGAGGACTCTGGGTCTATACTCGATGGAGTTTAGAAGGATGAGGGGGGATCTGATTGATACTTACAGAATACTGAAAGGCCTGGATAGAGTGGACATGGGGAAGATGTTTCCATTAATAGGAGAGATTAGGACCCGAGAATACAGCCTCAGACTAAAGGGAAGACCTTTTAGAACACAGATGAGGAGAAACTTGATTAGCCAGAGAGTGGTGAATCTATGGAATTCATTGCCACAGAAGGCTGTGGGGGTCAGGTCATTGAGTGTATTTAAGACTGAGATCGATAGGTTCTTGGTTGGTAAGGGGATCAAAGGTTACGGGGAGAAGGCGGGAGAATGGGGTTGAGAAACTTATCAGCCATGATTGAATGGCGGAGCAGACTCGATGGGCTGAATGGCCTAATTTCTGCTCCTATGTCTTATGGTCTTATGGTCTTATTTAAGGTAGAGGGTATGAAATTGTGGTCAAAGTTAAGGCCACAGGGAAGATGAGCATGATTGATTGGGAGGGGGGTAAGATGGGGAATGTCAGTGTGACATTGGATTGGAGGTATTTAGAACACAGATATAGACATGGTAGAACCAAGCGAAATTTTGTCTGATCGGAGGGGTAGAAGAAGATTGAAGGAAGAAGAAAAACTTGGCTTGAACCTTGCGTTATGAATCTGGAAACAAACATTTTAGCTTTAAACCCAAGTCTATGAATTAAAACTTGATGGCATTATTCCAATACTTACTTCAAACTAAAGAACCACATATTGTAATCATAGTGCTGCATTATAAATATCCTTGTAATTCTTTTCAAAGAAATGTAATTTTATTTTTCTGCCTGAGAAGTTACTGTTATATCCTTCTATGGATCCATCGCAATGACCATAATGCCATAGATTTGAATTTTTGTGGGGATTCTCCTAATTTCTCACTGTAACTTTGGTGGGATATTCATGTTTATGCTGTTTCTCCCTCTGATACTCACAGATCTCTCGCCAACGCTACAGTGGACAATTGAGAGAACATGAAGATAGTCAAGCCGGTAGTTTTATACTTAATGGCCTGTGGTTCTCACATTGGAGATAAAGTCGTGGTTTCAGAGAAATTCAGTGAACTATCTGTGCATGGCCTGATGCCACTGAAACCTTGTTGGCTATCTTTCTTAATTAAGCACTTTATCTCAAGGTGTCCCTTAATCCTATCCCTCATTATAGTTTCAAACAATTTCCTCACAATTAAGGTAAAGCTTGCAAGTCTGAAATTTTACTGTTCATCCTTTTTAATCAGGAATCACATTTGGTACTTTCTAATCCCTGCAATGTGGTGCAAATCCAATGAGGTGTAGTGAATGTGAATAAGTGGATAAACACACTCCTGAGTCAGCTTCGTCAGAACCCTGGGGACGATGATTGTCAGACCCAGTGACCTTATCCATCTGATCTTCTGCAACCTTCCCCAATATGTGCCCTTCATTGCATCTAGCATTTTTTCACACATTTTATTTCTGATGGAAAAAAAATCATTTGGTATTTAATTAATATTTCTGTTCTTGTGTCACCACTATTCCTTTGCTGTTGTGTCCAAATGTGTTACTGCAGCCTTTGCTTTCTACTGACCTGCGTTAAAAGGCTTTGCTATGCTTCTTTATGTTTGCCAATATGTTTAGCTGGCATTCTCTCTTGGCACCTCTCTGCACTTCAAGCATGAACTGGTGAACAGCAAATACAATTCCTATTTTCAAAAAAGGAAGTCAAAAAACCCAGAGAACCACAGACCAGATAACTTAATATCAGAGGCAGGGAAGATGCTAAAATTTTAGCTAAATGATCAGCTAATGAAATATCTAGAAACAGAAAATAGAGGAACAAAAATATTTCTAAAGGAAGGACGTGTTGAATCAACCTTATTGTTTTCTCAGAAGAAATAACAAAGAGTAGACAAGGCCAAAGCAGTGGATGGTGGCTATCTGGGATTTTCAGAAGATCTTTGATAAGATGCCATATAAGAGACTCATGGCAAATTTTAGGGAATATGGAATCAGGATACAGGGAGTAGAATGGATTGAAACAGAAAACAAGAGGGTAGCAGTTTCTTAGACTGGCAGAGTGGGGGAAGTGATGTCTCACTGGGATCTGAGTTAGGTGCAGCATGTTGTTCTGAATAGTAGTGAAAGGGTTCACAAGCACCTCAGCCAGCTCCTTTTGGATGTTTGGATGACAGTTGTCAAAGCCTAAGGTCTTACTCACCTGAGATTCTGCAACTTCCCCCATGAATAATTACCCTTGTGAATTTAAACGTTTTTGAAGGTGTAAAAAGCAAATTGTATTTGACAATTTCAACATTATACCACATCTGGCATTCTTTCACTGACTTCCTTTGTTAACATTGTTACAAAGAATTTGTCTGGCATTTCAGCAATTTTCCTATTGTCAGTCACCACCTCCCCATTGTCTCTGTGGGTTTTGTTTGCTTCTGAAATGTTTCAAGAAGGCTTTGCCGCTCTTTACATTTTATAATTGTTTCGTTAGTAGTGCTCTCTCCTGGTATCTTTTATCACTTCTCATCCTATTGTTATGGATCTCACTTTCAAAAACATTTTCAAATGTCTACATTTTTCTCCTTTTCCTAATGCATTCCATAACTTGTTTAGTTACCCACATTTCTTTAGTTCTTCCTATTTGAAGCATAAGCTGCTTTTCCATCTTCCAATGTATCCAGTTAAATTTTGCATTTTCCTCCACATCCTTTCCTCTTAACATTTTCTCCTCCCATAATATTTGTAGTAATTCCCTTATCGCCTCAATTTTTAAGTGTCTAAAATGAAGCTTCTTAATAGGCTTCCTTTTATGTTCCATCCTTGCAGCTACCCTGAAAATAACAACACCATAGTCATCAGATCCTAGATGTTTTCCTACTGTTACTTGACTTGTCAGCCATTCCTCATTAATGAATACCCAATCTCCTATAATTACAACAATTTGCATTATCCTTATTGCCCTTTTATTATGTAGCAACAAATTTTTGGGAAGACAGAAATCCTGGCTCATTACAACAGAAGACCTAGCATTCATATGTTTCATGGCCATCTGGAGCAGTAAGTTTACCTATACTCCTATCATTATTCTTTTCTCCTTCCTGAGTTCCATTTTCCAACCAAAGAGACCAGTAGTTTGGTTTTTGGCCCTGCTGGAGCTGGGGTCCAGGACAAGTGGGAGCTAAAAATAGCCCTGCTGGTCAGTAGGCCTGTTTTCTGGCCCTATCCTGCAGCAGGTTATTTTGGCAGAGATGGGATTGGGTGCCGGTGAGGGGGGTGCAAAATGTCTCGTTCAAGGCTACATAAGGCCAACTGGACCAGCGGAAGAGGCCAGTTTAGGTGCCTAGAGGTTGCCTCCTGGCAGCAGACCTATGGGATGGGTGTGGTGCTTCAGGAGGCCCTAGAAAACCTCAGTGCTTGCCTGGGGTCTGCAGTAGCTGCTGGCTGTCCTGTAGCAGGGCTCCCCTCCCAAAGTGGTGGTCTGACCACAAAACCCATTTCTCAACTTAAACTTGATAAAAGTTGGAGAGTATGAGCTCCCATTTTGAAGTCCCCTCTCCTTCACTTACCTTGCATTGCAGCCTGTTGTGCCCTTTCAAGTTGGAAGGCTTCTGTTTGCCCTCCAGCTTCAATAGCCTGTCCACCATCCTTAATTAAATGGCAAGCCCACCCTTTGGGCATTAATTGGCCACTCAATTAATTGGTCACCCAATGAGTGACTGCTTCCTATACAGTGCAAGTTTCTGCCCCACATTTCAACCTGATGGCTGGGTTCAGAAGCCCCAGGTATCATTTCCAACATTCTTTTTTGCAAATACAGATATCATTCCTTAGCAAATCACTCTTGTCCCCTGTCTTGCCTTCCTGAAATACTCATCACCCTGTAAGTTTACTCTTTCCTGTCTTTCTTCTGAGTTAAGTTTGTTATTCCCACAGCATTGACTGATGCTACTAAATTCCATACATCACCTCAGTAGCAAAGTCTATTTGTGTTCTATTCACTATTGCTTCCTGTTTACTCATTTTCTCCTTGTACTGAATTTTTATAAAGGTCCACAAGAATGATTCCAGGGATAAAGAATTTAGCTATGTGGATAAAGTAGAGAGGTTGGGACAGTTTTCATCGGAGAAAAGAAAGCGGAGAGGAGATTTGGTTGAGGTATTCAAGACCCTGAGGCATATGGACAGGGTAAATAGTGAGAAACTATTCCCACTCAAGAACTTGAGGGCACTGATTCAAAATAATTAGCAAAAAGAATGAAAGTGAGGTGAGGAAAATTGTTTTCACCCAGAGGATGGTTGGAATCTGGAATTAACTTCCTGAGAGGGTGGTGGAGGCAGGTTCGATCGAGCTATTGATAAGGGAAAAGGGAATTCTAACTGAAAAGAAAGAATGTGCAAGGTTACAGGAATAATGCAGGGGAGTGGGACTAGGTACTCTTTCAGAGAGCCAGTGCAGACTTGATGGGCCAAATGGCCTCCTGCACTGTAAAGTTTCTGAGATTCTCTGCTGCTCCTTGTATTTTTATACATACAACTTGAGATACCTTCACAATTATTATTCTAGTTTTGCTAATTATTTCCCTCCTTCATTTATCTCTGAATATCTATGGCTACTTAGCTGGAATAGTTTTCACCCTTGCTACTATTTGGTGGCTCTTGCTCTTCAGGTAGTAATTTCCCACAATGTTGTTTTACTTTATGCGTGCCCGTTAGCAGGTTTGACCCGGTTACAGTCTAGTGGAGTTGTATATTACTTATTTGATGGAGTGGCAGCAAGAGGATCAATTATTTTGCAGGAAAGTATTTTATTTAGAAGGAACAATTAAATAATCCAAATAAATTGGAAATGTTCCTTTTACATATTCTCTGAACCATTGAACTCTTTTCAAGAATGTTTTATTGTGTTTGACTTGAGGAAACATTTTATGAACGTCTGTAATGCTATTGTGAACTGCTCACATCGCAGTGCACAAGTATATTCAGTATGGTGCCTACCTTGCCACCATCGTCAAAAAGTAGATTGAATTATTACCAGTGATGATGGCTTCTTCTAGCTAAAAATGTCAAAGAGTTTCAAACATTTCATTCACTATCTCACAGGGCATAACATCATTTAAAGGAAGCTAGTTAAATCTTGCAGGAGTCTAGACTGTTGATAAACAAAACATGGGCTTTTTCAAAATGAAAGTATGTCTGGATTAGGGACTTCACTTTAAGGGCCACCCAGAGTTGATAATCAAGAGCTCTGGGCCTTTGAGCCCTGGGTTAACAAAAACCATGAGTAACATCAAGATAAAAGTTTTTAGAATGCAAAAATTTGTTCAGTTATTGAAAAGGGGAGGAAGTCTTGGTGGATCTGTTTTTCTTCAGTACTTTTCTGTCAGCCCTGATATATCCCTTTTTTAATTTGCTTCAAAGGGCCTTACCACAGACGGCTAATAGCATAGACTTTCTAAAATTTTCATGACAGGATTAGTTGACATTAACGTTATGACAAGTCTCCTGCCCCTGCTATGCTATGACTGCCTGTGACAGATTTTTTTCCCCTGGAGATTCCCCTGAACACATGATGGTTCAATGTTTGTCAGATCTCTGGACCTGAGAACTGGCCTCTCGGGAATGATCCAAAAACCCCTGGTTGAATTTTCCACTGCATGTCGGGAGCACAGATTGGGATAATTCCCAACTCTGTAAGCCTGACTTGGGAATTAGTGCTCCGGATGTTCTAATCTTGGTTCTGGGATGGGGGCGGGCAGGTGGTAATGTGAATTGGGCCCATCATCCCCGGAAAGTGTATAGGAGCTGCCAGGCTCAGAAGCAGGCTGTGTGAAGGGCCTGCCTTGGTGATCTGGGACTTTGCCCCAGCTATAAAGAAAACAAGAAACAGCCCTATAGCTCTCATTCCTCACACCCCCCTCCCACACACTCTCCATGCCCCATCTATGCCAACTTATGCCACCTCAGTACCCCATACTCCATGCTAACCTGTGCCCCTCTATCCATCCCCAATGGCACTCTAGCCTCTATTGCCAACTTAGTACCAACTCAAGCCAACCCATGGCTCTCCACCTATTACCCTTTTCCCTTACACCCTCCATGACAACTCGCCCAGTATCTAGCAAGGGCAGACCTCAGGAGCCATGCTGAGATGACATAAAACAAAGTACTAAGTGTCTACTGATGACCACTATTTTAAGAAAAACATGCTTATTGAGAATAACCCATTCAATATATTTAAATTCATTCAAGTACTTAATCCTGAATGAAAGCAACTGTTTGTATTCATAGCCCTGCATCAGAGATCTGTCAATCAAACAGTGAACTTACAAGGTCCCCACTGTTATAATGAAAGGTTGTGAAATCAGTCATACAGCACTAATCCTATACTGATACTCCTCAGGCTAATGTCAACAGACAGCTAGTGAAATTGCAAGTAGTCACAGGGGGCTTTTTAATTTAAAGGGCAGGAGATTTAAATGCCGTGACAGCTTGACAGTTCCAATAAGTTTATTTACTTTTTACACACATTCATCTCTAATTTTAACAGTTGCAAAGGGCACCATACCTCTCCCAAAGGGCAACTTGCCTCTCCCAAAGGGATCCCTGGACCTGTCCAAAAGGGTACTTTACCTCTGCAAAAGGATACCCTATCTCTCCAAGTGACTCTGGTAGCTTTAGACCTTTTGCTCAAATGTTTTGTGGTCATGTTTTGTGCAATCCACTAATGAAAATTGCATCTATTTGAAGGTTGCTACACTTTTACATATGTAGCTGTCTCTATGAATCACGGGTGTACAAAATATAATCTGTCCCCTTTCTCCTCCAGCCCTCCTCCCAATCCCACCCCCGGTGAAAATGGTGAGTGCTGGGTTCAGGAAGTGACTTCTAGAATCAGGGATCTGGTGCCATTTTGGCTAAGTCGGAGACCCCTTCCATCTCCGTGAAAATTTGGGCCTTGGATTCAAAAGATTGCGAATTTATTATCATAACCACTATGATATCAAATCATTGATCTACACTTACATCATCTTGATATTGAACTCAGCCAAAGGAAGCAAGATATTGTTCATCATTAAGCTGAGGCTGAGCCTTTGCTCTTTACAGTTTGAGTGCTGAGGGTGAGTGACAGTAAGTGTGAGGGGTACCATACATTTCCAATTACACATTTTATTTAATTTAATTTACCTCAATGTCAAAACATACATTAATAAGTTTGTTCTAGAATAAATGTTTCAGGTATCATGCTCTCAAGGTGAGGTTTATGGACTAGTTATCACAAATCAAATTTTTTAAATTGTTATTGTAAATGAAAAGGAAATGTTCATATGGTGCCATTTGGGAATATAAATTGCTGTTACTAAAGAATGGAAAGCATTCTGTTGTCCTGACATCACATAGCCTGTCAGTGATTGCAAATTCCCCATTACCTTTGCATTGAAAATATGAGCATTGCAGATGACATGTAGGTTAAATATGAAGCGGGTACAGAGTGCTGTTGGGTTGTGAATGGTGTTCACGTTTGGACTTGGAAACATCGTGATTAAGCACATGTTTAGGATCATGTCTTTCTGTAAATGGTAAGGGTTAATGGTATAACCTTTATGTGGACACTGTTTCAGACAATAGGATTATTGTTCTCTGTCCGTGATGTCTGAAAGAAAATTATCTCTGCAATTCTAATAAAAGAATAGCTAAGAAAGCCAAGCCTGCTGAGCTCTGTGATTCCTGAAAGGGATTCCAGCACAAAGCACTGTGAAATGCAATAGAGAGAGCATGAACAATGTTGAAAACTGTGGAAGGCCTTTAGAATCAATTACTAAATATGCTGAAGGTCCCTCTGACATTTCCCTGCTACCTGTGTCCTAGTTAGAGAGCCCTTTCTGTGAAAAAATATGGGGCTGTGTTAATTAATGATCATTATGTTCCTTTGATGAGTATTGCTGCTCTCTCATGCTTGTCGTGGTTGGTAGCTCCTAACCTTGGATTATATGGAAAGGTCATGGTTCAAAGTCAAAGCCACAGCGGTATTAAGGTAATCAATCTTCTGAATTGGTTTGCTGTGACCAGCAAAGCAGAAAGGAGGCTTGCTGACTGCAGAATCTGGAGGAAGAATATTACTTGGGACGAACAGACCTTAAATCTGGTTGGCAGCACCACCCAATCATTTCATCAAACAAAAGTTAAAATACCGGAGGAAAAGAAAATTAACCTTGGCTTTCTGAGGGAAAGCCCTACATATGTGAAGCTGGCAACAGATGTGCAATGTGCAGAATTAGAAAAAGCTATTCAAACATCTAGAAATATTCCTGTTAAATTTGTGATGTATTGGCAGGCTTTGTTAATAAGTTGAAAATCTAAGCTGGAGGGATCATAAGACAAAATACATTTAGTTTAAAGAATAAAATGAAGAAGACTGAATGATAAAAAAGAGGTGCAACCAGTATTTTATTTGTTTCTCTGCCTATTGCTAACATAAAAACAGAGTTGATTTGTAAAGCTTCAAGTCACCTTTGCATCATTCAGAGTGCATACATTGGGTTAAGTTTAATTTGGCGTGATAGTGTACAATTATGATTAACGCATACTAAAATCTTTGTATTTTCTGTTACCCTAAATAGAATGTAATTTTGGTTGGAAACTATTTAATTCTTAGCTTACCAGAGAGCAAGAAATGAATGGCAACATGTATCTCTGAAATTATTTTCATAACTCTGCACACTCAAAGATAACAAGGTTATCAAAGGAATCATTACAACCATTATAATAACTTTGACTCACAAGAGCAGGGCACAGTAGCAGTTAAGGTGATGCAAACTAGGCTAAATCTTGTATTATATTTTGTTTCTTTTTGTTATATCTCTTTTATATGAAAGTTTAGTCAGAACAGAAGACGTTTGAACGTAACATAATACTTTTATCTGCTTTCTGTAAGGATATTTTTGTCTTTGAGCTGGGGCAAGTGAATTAAGCAATTCCGTCTGGACATATGGGGGTCATTTTCACTTTCTGCATAAGACCATAAGACATTGGAGCAGAAATTAGGCCATTCGGCCCATCGAGTCTGCTCCACCATTCAATCATGGCTGATAAGTTTCTCAACCCCATTCTCCCCGCCTTCTCCCCGTAACCTTTGATCTCCTTAGCAATCAAGAACCTATCTATCTCGCATGAGTGGTAATCTGGAGGTTGCAGATCATCCACTCATTACGTGTCCTACTCATTGACTAAAATGGAAAGGCAAATGGAGCAGGGTATATAACAGACAATCGGCCCACACCACCAGATTTCTGCCCCCATCAAGAGAAAATTACCCCCATACAGACATTTCAGTGGGAAGTGCTGAACCAGCTCCTCTCCTAGGAAGGAATCACTTCTGAATTGCAACAGGAATTCTCTCCTGCTAGGGGCACGTGAAGATGGCAGATGCATAATGGTCATTAAGAGATGTAATTTTACATCCAAGTCAGACTTTAAGAGATAAGAGAATCTTTCCAAATGCCAGAAGTCTGCAGTTCATACTCATAATTTCCTGAGAAATTAAAATTGATTTAAGCATAGTCACATGCTTGGTGGATATGAACAATTTTGATCTGGACTGTTGAATACTTGTGTGGAGAAGTGTTCTTGTGGTGGGCTTTCCCTACTCTGTGGTTCTGAGTTCTGATGTGGCAAATGTTTGTTTTCCACATTGCAGCAGTGAGATGGCATTGTGAAATGAAGAGACACTAACATTATGATCATTAAATTCAGTTTGAACACTTGTTTGTGAAATAGTTATTGTATACACTAAGCAGTTCTGTTGTTTTACTTTTAGTTCTGCATAATTATAAACCTTACAGATAAATTTGATCTCCAGTTTTAGCCTGAACCACAATGTCTGATGTTGTTTGCCATTCAGAGAAGACAAGAATGTGTACAGCCCCTGGTGTCCTTTGTGCAAAAATAAACTTGGTAAATGGGTCATTAATAACTCTGATGTCAAAAAACTTTTTCTGATTCGGATTGTTACATACCTTTGTGAAATGCGAGTGTGGTAGGCCTTTCCTTTTCTGCAGCCCTGAGTTTTCTTGTGGCAACCTTTTATTTTCCATGTTATAACGATAAGATGGGACGTAACTGCTCTTCACAGGACCTGTAAGGTTATAAAATTCTGATCCTGGGAGGTCTGGGTCTATTTTTGACAACAGCATTTTTCCATGAAAACAAATAGAGTTTGAAGAGAGCATGAGCTGTCACAATATTTTTCACCTTAAAATGATGCAACTCAGTGAAGCATTACAGTCTCAGTCTTAGCTGCGTTCAGCTACATTCTTAGCTTCTGTTTAAGTCTATGGTATTAATCGAACGCCATACAAATTTTTTAGCTCCAGAAGTTATTGCACTGTTGAATTAAACTTTAATCCTTTTACAGATCATTTCTGTCTGTCTGTCTCCCTTTGTAAGTGAATTGATTCTTTTGTTCTGGTTCTGGCTAATTAGATATTTTCTTGGCTCCTTCTATCATATCCTGTGCAGCGACTTATAAATACATATTCGTTTTTTTCCTTATTTATATTACTGGATTAAATTTTTATACCTGGACATCAAAGTAAACGGGGAATTTGAGTTTTGCTTATTATCTTAGTTTATATGACAGTTCTACCCATTCAGTGTGTAAGTCCCTATTTTGATCATCTCTAACTGAGATAACACAGAAGCCCCTGTCTCTTTAAGAATTCCCGAACATCAAACAAGGTGGAATTTAACCCTGTCCCGTCTTGTTGGATTCACTCCTACCTTTTCTAGATCTTTATGCTTCATTATCAGAAGAAACAAAGGGCAGAATTGTACCAGCCCCACAGAGGTGGTTTTGGAGGCGGGAGTGGCAGATTGCGTTGGGGGGCATCGTGCTTTGGGTTGGCCCCCTGACTTGTTCCGCCTCCACCAGATCCTCGGGAGGCCTGCGGAGTCTGCACTGCATCAGGAGTCCAGTAGGGCATCAGAGGCAACCTCATTGTGGAAAGTCAGTGAGTCCTCAGAGGCTGTGTGTGTGTTGCTATCCTGAAGCTACAAGGTTGAAATAGGCACAGTCATGGCCAAAGTATTCTTGTGCAGAGCTTCTCCCTCCATAATGACAGCTCTGGGCCTTCATTTTTAACTAACCCTTATAAGCCTTCTGAAAGTGCTTCATTTTTGCTCTTCCTGTGGGATTTCCAGCCGGCCAGTCCTACAGGCCTTCCTATCGGGCTCCTGTGTCTGTGTCCTGCAGGGTGACCAAGTCTTATGAAATAATGGAACACTTTGATCTTAAGACTGTGGGTTGGTGGTTGGGCGGGAGGTTGGGGTGGGGTGGGATGGTGGGTGCCGATGATAATTGCCCCTGGTGACCAACGCATGCAATACGCATGCTCACATCAAAAAAACAAAGAGGCAAAGACAAGAGGAGATTCCCAGACCCAGTCTCCCACAGGCTGCCCTAGAAATAGGGGACGAAAGGCACCCCTTAAGAGATGTGCGACAAACAGTTAAAATAAGGTACAATCCATTAAAATATGGGACAGTTAGTCACCCTGGTGCCCCGCCCTCCATCCTTTATTGCAGAGACATCCTCCTGGAAGGTGTCAATGCAAGGGGACCTCTTACCCATCTGGGGTCAGGGCTTACAAAAATTCCCCAGCACCTAAAAGTTTTAAGAGTTGGTAAGATTCCGCCCATGTTCACACCTTGAAATTAGTTTCCAATTTAGACTATGGCCGGAACTTTCCGTGCCCGTCGGCGTCGGGCGTGTTCGGTGGTGTGGGCGGACAGTATGGTGTGAACGGTTTCACGATGGAGTGAATCCAGTTTGCGATCATCTGCCCAGCCTGCCGATGGTGGGTCATGTTTCCTGCTATCGGATGTCATTGTAATACATCAACGTATCATTGCAAGCTCAGCCCGCTGGACTCATCCACCCCCATTGGATCATCCATCCACGTCAGTGGGAAAATGTGCAGATGTGTTTCACAATAGCATATATAATGTGTGCACTTTGCTACCTTGCTCCAGGCAGCACTTACAGTCATCAGCCCCAGGCTTCACAGACAGCACCACATCACCTTTTAGGGTGGGTTCACAGGGTAGGTCTCTACCTACCAGGTCAGCCATATCTGGGGGGCTTTTCAATGGTTGCAGGGCTGGGTCTTGCTTGGGAAAGGGGAGAAGTGGCCTCAGGCAAGGGAAGAGACTGCAGTACGATGGCTGTACTGGGGAAGGAGGGTATCCCAGGGTGTGTGTAGGGTCACATGTTGATCTGTGCAAGTGGCCTCAAAATGATGAGGGCTGAGGAGGCAGTCTCCAGAGGAGATGAGGCCCGATGGAGATGTGAGGCTGTGTGTGAGAGAATGGGTGGTGATGTCCCTTGAGCTGGCAGTGAGTGAGATGCCAATGAATGTGTGATGGGCTTGAGTGTCTGAGTTTAGAGTGATGAGATAGTTGCCTTACCCTGGCTGCACAGATGATATCTTTCACCCTTTATCTGCATTGGATGGCCAACCTCTTCTATGCAGCATTGGCACTGACCGTCACTGCCACCACCTACTGAGCTGGAGTGGTAATGTTGCTGCCCCTCCTGCAGCTAGAGTGGAGATGGAGGACATCGCAGCAGGCCTCCACAGTGTCCAAAAGGCACTCTGGGGCTGCAGTCTTCTTGCCTTTCAGGGCCATGCCTTCTTTGCTGCACTCCTGGGCTGGAAGCACTGAATGCAGCTGTACTTGAAACGTGGTGCATGGCTTGGTGAAGCTGCAAGGTGACAGTGTGGCAGGCGAATAGGAGCCTGCCCGCCATTGAAATGGTGTTTTTTCTGGGTATGCATGAGTAATACAGCGAGTTTGGGATGATATAGCGGGATGTTTTACCCGCCCGTTATGCACAGTGCAAATCTGGGACGATTCCGCCCTATGACATTTAATTTGCTGTTTTAGAACGGGTATCGACTATTTTAAGGTAATGGCTTAATGCTTAAAATAGCAGACAGAAGATTGTCATATGAATACTGTATAATACCATTCCTTTTTGCAGCCGCCACATTGATGCTAAAGCTTTGTACACATGGTTGTTTTGGGGGTGCAAGATATGAGAGTTTGAAGCAGTGCTTGCAATGCTGCATTGCTGATGTGGCACCATGTGCATTCAAGACTTGACACAAGCAGGGTAAAGCATGCAATTTATTTGAGTTGGCACATTTTGATATTCTTCCTGAGGCCGGAAAACTCCTTCCTCAACTCTGCCCTGACTAATATCCATGGAAGACTGTATTTACTTTGTTGGCAACCTCCTCCGTTGCTTGAACAGGAGGACTCCCCTTAACCCCACAAATGGAGACCTTCCTCTGCTATACCTGTTCCAGTAGTCCACCCTTGATTGATTCAGTTCTGACACACGCCTCAACAGTCAGCATTCAAACCAATAAGCAGCATCCTTTTGAGAGTTGTTGCATTGACTAATCCTTGGCCACCTATTCCTATCACAATCCCTGTGAAGTGGAAAACATACATTCAACAGGGCCTGGGGGCTGCTTTTTTTCCCAGAATGATGGAATTGGCTCAAAATTGTACTTGTAAGGTCTGTTTGTTAAAAAATCTGGATGAATGATTTGCTAATTAGAACACAAAGAACACAGGAAACTACTGAGTTACTTCAGTGGGGTTAGTAAGACTATCTTTACAAATTATAAACAAACATCACCCCAGTCTCCTGATTTCACACACACTGACTTCCAAGCATCCTGGTTCTCCATTATGCATTAATTTTTATGAACACTGTCTTCGCTAAGGCTTCCATCATATGAATATTTTTATTTTTATTTATTTTTATTTATATTTTTATTTATTTTTATTTATTTGGAGCTTATTATAAGACAAAATCATTCAGTTCATGGAAATTAATCCATTAACTCCACCACTATGGCCTCAGTACAACATTTCTGTTACTCGTTAAATTTCATTTTTGAAAAATTGTTTCCATTCAATGCCGTGAATTCACTTGTATCATCCTTTAGCTGGAAAACTGAGAAAACAGGCTCTAAATGGACCTAGCGCCAGCTTTAGCCTGTGTCTCTCGTTTACTGCCATGGAATACCTTTAAAGTCATGTCCCAGTTTTAAGTTTTCTACACCGATTAATATTTTGTGCCTTGAAATCCCTGTTCAAGACTGAGGATCACAGGTTTCCGCAGGGTACGTTCATTACTGACTCCTCAGACGCTCAGGATTGTCCTGATAGTTCTTTACTGCCGATAATAAGGAGTTGGATATCTTTCTTCTGTCTTATCGACTGGAACTTGAGACAGGCTCAGAGTGCAGTCGAAATAGGTCACTGAATATTTTCAGCAAAATGCCCCTCTGACTTGTATCTTACTGGTTAGTGATATAGTTCAGCATTTGATTCATTTTGTTTATTGTTGCTACGGAGTTATTTGACATGTTAAGTTCCAGATATGTTATTACCACCAGCTTTCTTTCATTTTTACTTTTAATTAGTTCTACACCACCCACAGAGTACTTTTGGAACTGATTTTTTTATTTGCAGTATTCCTTACATTACTGTACCTGTATTAAATTTCATCTGCCACTGTTGTATCCATTTATGTATTTCTGACCTTGCCTCAGATTTTTCACCCTTCCCCCCAGTTTGGCAGCATTAGCAAAGGCAGCCAATTTCACTGAAGTTCTGAATTCAAGTAACTGACACAACTTAGAAATAACACAGGCCTCTATGCTGATCCTTGGGACACTCAACTCTGTAGCTCCCCCTCACCCTGAGAATATTCTGCTACAAGCAGTAACTGTGTCCTTTCCTTCTGCCAGCTAATTATCAAATTCAAGGTTTTTTTTTTCGAATTCCCACTGCTTTTATTCTTTGTGACAGTCTTGCATCAACTTGGAACTTTATTAGAGCTTTTCGAGTGCACTACATCATATGTGAGCAATTTTCCTGGTCCCGAGCTAAAGGGATAGGGTAATACTTGATAAAGTCCTCTTGGGTTGAGCCCTTGAGACTTTCTGAATTTATCCTAATGGAGTACTGATGACAAACTCCCAGCAGCCATTAACTGGGAAAATGAAGTAGCTGCCAAAGTAAGTGACTGGCAAAATAAGTGTGGAGGAAGGAATGTAATCTGTAAACAACTGATGGGCTGATGGGGGTGGCACAGCACCTGAACACCCCCCCCCCCCCCGCCCCCACCCCCCACCTTTGGGTGCAAAAGCAGAGGCTTGTGCATAAGATAGATGTGAGGATTATCCTGTTTGGTATTTCAGGTCATCATAAAGCAATGCAGCATGCCTGGCAGATGTGGCAGTCAAGTGTGAATTTTGTGTACAGTATCTACATGACTTGGCAACAGACATAAATGACAATAACATACCTCAAGAAAGCTGCCAATATAAGATTATCTACTCTACTCTATAATAGAGGGAGATGACCCAACTATAGATGGCATGTAAGAACATGAGAAGATAAGTGGTAGGAAGAGGAGTAGGCCTTATGGCCCTTCAAATCTGCCCCACTATTCAATAAGATCATGGCTGGTCTCCTGTCTCAACTCCATTTTCCTGTCTGCTCCCCATATCTCTCAATACCCTAAGTAACCAAAAATCAGTCTACCTCAGCCTTTAATATATTCAGTGATGGAGCATTGACTTGGCTAGGGAATTCCAAAGATTCAGAACTCTTTGAATGAAGAAATTTCTCCTCAACCCTCTTAAATGATCAGATGATCGGCTTTTATCATTATGTCCCCTGGGTTCTAATTCCTCAGCCAGGAAAACAACCTCTTAGTGCCTACACTGTCAAACCCCTTCAAAATCTTATACAGTATGGTTCATTCTTCTAAACTCCAGAGTATGGGTCCAATTCACTCAACTGCTCACCATAGCATAGTCCGCTCACCTCAGGAACCAATCTAGTGTACCATTGCTGTATACCTCCAAAGTATGTATGTCCTTCCTTAGATATGGAGACCAAAACGCACACACTATTCCAGGTGTGGTCTCACCAAAGCCCAACACAAAATGCTCCGTGTTGAATTGTTCCGCACTTACTACATATAAACTTACAGTACTTTACTCAGGAATTATGAATGGCCATGATCCGCTGTGGCACATTTTGTAGCTGCCATTTATAGCTGACATTCTTGACACATTCGCACCTTAACATTTGCTCTGTACATAAAATATTTGTAACACAATCAACACGCATGATGAATTGCCATTTACTGACACACAGGATAGCCACTGTCAATGACCCCCCTATGCTTCAGGAAACACACCAAAGCATTGACATTGGGAAGTTGCGAAATGCTCCTGTTGCTGAGGAGATGAAAGAGCTGACCATACTGGCTATGAATTAAGAAAGAAAAAATAACTTCCATTTATGTAGTGTATCTCAGACTGTTTCATATATAATCTGTAAGTATTCAAGTATAGTCATTGTTTGTAGATAGGTGAAATTGGTAACCTGTGCGCACAGACGAGGGCCCAGATTTTCGTCCCCCGGCTCTGGTTTGCCAAGTTGGGAGATTTCCCTGCTTGGTGAACCCAACCTTTAAAGATACCTATCCAGGCCAGATTTTCGGTCAGGATGAAACAGGGGCCGGGAGAATGAATTTGCAGGCTGCCGGCACTGTGTTTGAATAAATAAAAGATAATAATAAAACCAAGAGCATTGCTCCAGCCCTCACCCCCTAACCTCCACGCACTCCCTATGTCCCATCGATGCCAACCTATGCCAACCCATGCCCTCAACCAAACTCCATGGCCTCCATACCACCTGTGCCAATCCATGTAGTCCCACCCACCTCCCCCATGCCCCTATGCCCCCAATGACAACTTAGCGCCCTTCTACCCACCTGCCAACGTAGTGAAAATTTATGTCAACCCACCCACCACCCTTTGCCATTATCCCCTCCATGCCAGCTCAGTATCAGTGGACAGTTCTTTGACAGGTTTGACACTTCCTGGACGGCTTTGACAAGTTTGGCAGCTGGATAATTCCTTGACAGCTGAACACCACTTTGAAAGCTGGACAGCTCTATTGATTTTGTATGTAAAAAGTGTGTATCATGTTCACTTTTAAAAATCCAAAAGGGTACCTTACCTCTCCCAAAGGACGCCATACCTCTCCCAAAGGTGCCCTGGGACCCTATCCAAAGGGTACCTTACTTCTCCAAAGGGGTACCCTGGCTATCCAAATACACCCATCAAGCCCAGACCTCTTCTTACCTGTTCTATTCTGCAGACTCCAGATTCCACGCTCCCATTCTTCCAAAATCCACGTCAGTGGAGGCAGCTGGTGGTTTAAATGGCCAGCGACCTCTGCAACTTGCTCATGTGTGAACCATGGCCCGATTCCAGTCCCACCCCCGCAAAGATGGAAATGCTGGGTTTGGGAGCGGGACTCAGAATATTCGGCCATTTCCAGGAGTTTGGCCGCGTGGCAAAGACCTGAGCCTAGGTCTCACAAGCATCAGGTGAGATGAATGATGATTGCATCTGTTTTTAGTGCTGTTGTTCAGGAAGGAAAGGTGGTTTAGAACATCAGGAAAACTTACTGCTCCTTGAATAATGTCAAGGAATCTCCTGAATCCCTCTTAAAAGGCAGATGGTTTCAGTTTAACACCTCATCCAAATGACAACAACTCTGGAAAATGTCACACGACATTAGTCCTGCACTAAAGTGTCAGTCTAGTTTAATGCTCAGGCCATGGATTGGTATTTGAACCCACAACCTGCTGACTGCAGGGATAAAGAGGTACCACCTGGACCAAACAAACACTCTGCTACCTGTTAAATAGCAATGAGGCAGAGCATTGTTTGTTGCTGCAGAAGATCTCTATTCTAGATGGAGCTGGAGACAATGGGCAGGAATTTACCATGGACTTTGGGGGCTGGACATCGGGACAAAATGGGAATCCCGAACCTGCGCTTGCCAGCAGCAGGATTGGTTCAGCAATTTTACCAGAGGTAGTTTCCTAATTGGTCACCTCCGGGCTTGAGGTCCGGTTAAGGACAGCCCCTGGGCTCCCGATGCTGTCGGCCCGATCAGTGGGCTGGTCCAAAACTTATTTCTCACCATCATTGCCAGGTAGGTATTGCCAAGGCCTATAGTCATCATTAGTGGCACATTAGCAGGAATGGATAAACCAACTCTGCTGCCTGCTGATCTCCCTGGCATGGCTTCTTTCATCTTATACCAACCATGAAATACTGGGATTGCAATGTTCTAAGGGACAGATTAGATTAATCACATGACTATGAGCAGCAGACAACTTTCCTCACAATAGTAACAATAAGGAAAGAGCTATCCAAAGAAATGTGCTTCTCTATAATTAATAATTGTGCAGCTGCCCATTATATGCTTGTGTTGTTCTAAGATAGTTACTTTTTAACTTGCCACATGGACTGTTGTTGGAACTCCCAACATTATGTGGTGAACGTCATGTGGAGGTTATTCATTGTGAAGCAGGATCAATACCTGGAATGGTTTTCTAAATAGCTTGATGGAGGCAAAAATTTGGAGTCATTCAGGAGGCACTTAGTCAGTATGGTGCAGGGATTGTAAGTTACTATCAAAGGGTGAGCTAAATGGATTCCCTCATCTGTATTAACCTCTGTGATCTTTGTCAAATCATCATTATAACAACAACATTTTTGCACTTTGTTATATTGAACGGTAATCTTAAGAGGCTCTTGGTTGTAAAATCTTGGATCAAATATCATTGTACATCAAGGTTGATGAAGTGATGGCTCAGTTGGAGGTGCTCTGACACTGCGATGTATTCCTACAAATCTGACTAAATAAGGACAGAAAAAATACCATGCTAGCGTTTGACGGAATTCATTTTGGGTTGCATTCAATGGAAGTTCTATTTAATGGTAGTCGATTCAGCACAGACCCAGTACCAGTTCACATATAAGCCACAAACTTCTCCAGTTACAAATTTACAACAAGCCAGGTCAATCGTGCAATAAGTTATGCCATCTCTGAACTCTGCTACTAGATGGTATTTTCCGATGTAGCGAAAAATTGACAGATCACGCACTTGATCTATTCTCTGTTCATAATGTTGCCTGTGGCTGATGTCCAGCAGATATTATTGGCAATGTTTCAAAACAGAAATGCAGCAAAAACTTCAAATATAATTTTGTTGTGCACAGTGAAGGCATGTCCTATTCATAATTTTAAACATGGACTGCATTCAGTATATAATTTCTGGAACTGCCTTTTATTTCAAAATTGGACACTAACAACACTGCTAAGATGCTGCCAAAGGTCAGATGACTTTTTCAATTTCCTCCCCAAGTCTCTGGAAAGTTCTTGCTTGAATAGCCTCCCCCTTGAATCCATCTGTAGGATTTATACCTAATATTGTTTGTGGACTCACCCAAAGCTCAAAATCTACAGGCCTCGAGACTCCCTGGCTCCAACCTTGAATTCAGCAAAAGAAAGCTGCAGAAGCCAGTTTATCATAAGTGGGTGTGAACAGACCACCACCCCCCTCCTCCCCATCCATTCTCCATTGTATAGCAATGGCTTCTAACCTTAAACCATTCTGGGTGGACAAAAGAAGCACTTGATTAGTTAGTCACTTGATTGAAACTGTCTTCAGATAACAAATCTATCATCCAAGGATCAGAGAGAAACTGGTCAATTTGCAAAGAAAACAGCAAGAAACAGCAACTGCAGAGGAGAGCAGTAAGATCCACGCCTTTGATGCCTTTGAAAGCCTGGAGACTATAATATCTTAAAAGTCTCCCAGTCATTCCTTTTCAAAGTCCACCAGTACAGAAACTTGACCTCTTGCTAAGAAAAACTCCAAGTAACTAACTTTGCAGCATGCTGAACATCCAGCTCTTTGATTGAATCCTACAATAATCCCAATATACAACTCCAGCTATTGAAGCCATCTAGATTACCCTTCGTTGGTCCCGCAACAACTGCTTTCTCTATGACAAGCCAAACATGTGAACGATGAACTGTTCTTTTGTTTACAACTTGTTCAAGAGGATAGTGCACATTTACTTTATCATTCTTGGGTGTTTGTGTGTGTGTGTGTCAGTGAATGACATAGCATTTAGAGGTGTAAGGTGAATATGTGAATAAATAATCCTCTTTATTAAAACCCACAGAAGCTTGCTGCTGATTATTCAAAAAATTGACCAAACACTTAGGGGTTGAGATTTTATGCACCTTCCTTTCCAAAACCAGTAAGAGAAAGGGTACAAGGATTTCAGTTCTCTCTCAACCCTGTCTGTAACAATATGTTAATAATTTTTAAAAATATTTTATTTGCATTTCAAATCTGGTCCATATTAACTGCTTTTGGATGTTACACATACAAGCAGAGCATTTGTATAAACAAGCCACTTTAGCAGAGAAAGGCGTCTATAGATCTTAATATTTATTGTCCATCTGGGCATGGAAGGAGCAGTGTTAAAATCACAAAGTGAAAGACAACAAAACCACACCCCAAGATTATATTTAAAAGGGGTTGAGTATGGAAAAAAAATTTGTGACAAGTGCTAAATAAATTAGGAGCTGTAATCATATCTTAAAGTTGAAATTCTGAATGCGTCTGTGTTTCTGATAAGTTTATTTTTCCGACTAAGTTCAGGAAAGTTTGCTGCAACAGATTTTTGAAAGTACTTTTTTGTGGGGATTATCTAACAGTAGGGATGGCATTTTGCATCTTTTTAAATGTTCATAATGCATGTTACTTAAATCCTCCTGCTGCTGGTTGAATCAATTCCATTTGTTCTTGCTAGCCTTCACCTCTGAGGAGGGAGTTGGTGATGTTGTCTGTCTCGATTGCTGCAAACATCACTTGAGTTAGCTGATTGTGGAGCGATATTGGCTGTGGAAAAGTTTGTGTGATTGGAATTGGTGACTTGTTGGATGTATGACACATTCAAGCCACCTGTCGGTGGGGAAATCAAGATTAAAATGCAGCTAGTAATAGTGAGATTGCAAACCTTGCACAGGTCAATTGAGCGAAACAGCAAAGTTCAGTTTCTACATTTGTAATTTGGCCTATTCCTTAACCCAGTGCTAGAAAGATGATTGCAACAACAATCTTGTCATCAGTCGTGATTTCAACTTTTAAGTTTTGCCAATACTATAATGCTGCACACACTTTAGAGAAACGCAAAAGATACTTGGTACTATAGTCAAATTGGCAGGGGAGGGAAGCCAGCCCCCCCCCCCACCAACACCCCCCCATTCTTCTCCCACCCTGGGTCTCTCCAACACCAAAGACTTTCACCTGCAGTGCTCCTTGGTCAGTTAAGCAGTTAAACAAGGTGTGTGCAAAAAGCAGAAATTGATATTTATCCATTCAAAATTTCTCACAGTATTTCACTGCCTGGTTAGCAGCAGTTGGAACCTTGTGTAAACATATCAGTCTGTTTGCAGGTAAATGTAAAACATTAAAAACATTGTTTATTCTTCAGCAGGCCTGCAGGAGCTGTGTGTTTCATTGTACTCCTGTAAATGTGGTTTTCTGACTGAATGCTGCTTTTTCACACTTGGCCGAGGTTATACCCATGAGGTGGTCCATATTGCGGACTTCACACGGTCTGTCTTCATTGTCCCTAAACCTAACGGTGTTTAAATTGGAAGTTAACACCTGAAAAACAGCTAAACACATTAATGATTTATTTCAAGAATACTCATTAGTCAGAATGAATTATGTACAATTATTATGCATGCTGTTGCACTGTACCAGGAGGAGTTGAAGGATCCTGCCCAGTAGGTGCAATTCCATAATCTCTATCGTCTTTTCCCCAGTACAAAACATGTAGCTGGTCTGACTTCTGCACTGCATTAATACTACATATGAACACATGTTATTATTTTATTCTTTTACATCTCAAACAGATCCACCTTTGTCAAAGAAATGTGGAAATGAAAAGTTTTAGCTTTGGTCCGTTTAGTGATCAGTATCCATGTGTAAGGCTATAAGGATAACTATTCAGATCAGCATGTTCATAATAGATGACAACTTTATTTCCATTTAATAATGGATTTGGGATCCATGCAGAAGAATGTTTTGCTTAAACATTGTGCTTTAGCTTTCTTATTAATATATGTTGTATTAGTATCCACCAAATTAAAAAAAACTGCTCTATAAATTCTTCAATTATTCAACAGGGCAAAGGTTCACCATCATCCCTTTTTTTTTTGTTTAGTGTTAGGACTGTTAATGGAAATGACTACGTGACCTGAGACTGGTTTTAGATTAGAAAGCAGGACTCTGCCATTGGAGCACATTAGAAACTCACCTCGGGCTCAAAACTAAGCTTATGCTATTAGGAACTGTTTGTTTACGCCCTAGTGTATTATGCCTTACTCGTTTCAAGAACTTTTATGTTAAGTTAGAATTTATTTTTGCATTATTTTCTTCTACTTTGTTGAAAATTAGTTTCTGTTTTTAAGATTATTTGCTGATTCATGTCTCATGCCTTGTACCATTTCCAGCCAAGTGCTACTTAGCAATTGCACAAGAGCAGCCCCGATGATTCTTCCTCTAACTTTTTTTTTCTCTTGCCATAAGGAAATTCTTAGGCTTCACACAGCAGCTCCTGATGGTGCCATAGCTGGAATTCAGAATTCATCCTGTGAAAAATTGCAGCCTAAAACACACATCACACCAGACTACGCTACTGCTGCATTACACTGTCATCATCTTGACTGATTTTTTAAGTTTCCCAAAGTAGTAACAGTCAGGTGAACCCACTGCCAGGCTTGGACTTCTGACTAGGAAACTGAGTTCAAGTCCCAAGTGGTTGAGCTATCATATCCCCCAAGGTTGAATTTCACAAGCCTGCCAACCTGACCTGGCAGAATGAGACAAACTTCCTGGTGGAAGCACTACTTAAGTGAACCTCTTAGATTGGCAAGGAGGCAGAACAGTGGAGATTGTAGAGACTGGTGGAACAGAGAAGTAATAGGGAGATGAGTAAGGGCAAAAGGAAAGCAGTATTTCCCTCAGTGTCCAAGAAACCACATTTATCTCAAAGAATTAAAATCCCTTTGACAAAAGCCAGCAGTTTATTTGAGTATCCCTTTGTTATATTCATTATCTGCAACAAATTCATTGTTAATTAATCCATTGTTCCACATCCTTTATGAGGTCACCAAGCAAGCTATTGATGAGTATGTAATGGTCAGTACAGATTAACATTAAAAAGTTGCATTTTAGTCTTTGATCAGTCAGTGTAAGCATTGAAACAACTTTTTTAAAATGGCTTCATTTAATTCTATTAGCAGAGCGTTATACTGTTGATACTACACTGTCACTGGTGATATGAAAAAGGCATTTCCAGTTGCAAATAAAGTGAAAGTCTGCATCAAGGTCTGTGCCAGCTGGCCTGAAAGATATCATTTGATAGCAGCCTTCAGAGAGGTTTTACTTTAGAAGCTATTGCGAAAACAAATTGCATGTTCGAATTCTAAGTGTGCAGTGGGCAAACAGAAAAAAATATATATTGTTTTAATAAAGGTGAATTTCTAAAAAAGTGAATATTGGGCTTATAGAGCTGCATTAGCTCACTATGTTTTCTTTAATGGAAGGTAGTGTGTTTGCTATCTTAGCAGTGTTGATGCAATAGAATGAAGGCAGCACTCTTCCTTCCAGAAACACTTCCTCTGACATTTCCTGTAGATCAGACGGAGACTAGCCAGACATGAAGTAAAGTGTTAACCTTTTAGGGTTGGTGCGGCAAAGCCTTATCCAGCTGGTGAAATAAGTCAGAATGTGGCTCTGCTCCTTCAGCAAATAGTAACAGGCAATCATCTTTTTTACAGGCGAAGTATACATATTTTTCATACAATATAACTGATATTAATGAATGTATTTTACATAGACCTCCCATTGCATCAGATTCTGTCCTAGGCCCCAGTGGAAGTTTGGTTACAATCGCAGTGAGCCTGAAACCTTGATAAGAATATGTTGTAATAAAAGGTTTTGACCTGCACTTTGTTATTGCAAGATGAAAGTTAATGGAACTAAATTGTGGAGTTTCGTGAAACTAGGTGCTCCCAACAAATGTGCCAAATGACTACAAAAGATAGAAAAATAGATGAAAAAGTCAATAATTAGAAAAGGCCACTCAAAGCTGCTGATTCCAGTAAACCAGACATCACACTTTGGCATTCAACTGCATTTTGAATCCCTCTAATGTCTTTGATTCTGTTACTTTACCTGGCACAATATCCAAAACACTTACCACCTTATCTAGGAATTTTCCATATATTTGTTTAAATTTACTTTTCATTCATTTAAATTTGGAGCCTCTTGTTATACTTTGCATCAACTGCTGTATTCACCTTGGATTTAAAGCTTTACATACCTCAGTAAAGTGCTCTCTTAAATTTTCCTCATAGTTTGTAAAGTTTATGATCCTTGAACCTTTACTTGTACCTTGTTACTTTTGCACTGGAGATCATTCTCTTTGATCCTCTCAACAACAATAACCTGCCTTCATATAGCATCTTTTAAGTAGTAAAACATCGCAAGGTGCATCACAGGTGTGTAACCAAACACAGTTTGATACCCAGCCTGACAAGGGGCTATGTGGACAGGAAGGAGGTAGGGTTTAAGGATCATTGTAAAGGAGGAGAGGGAGCTGGAAAGTTGGAGTGGATTAAGTTTTTTCTTATTCATTCATGGGCTTCGTGGCTGGGTCAGCATTTATTACCCATCCCTTGTTGCCCTTGAGAAAGTGGTGGTGAACTGTCTTCTTGAACTGCTGCAGTCCATGTGGTGTAGATACACCCACAGTGCTGTTAGGAAGAGTGTTCCAGGATCTTGATCCAGTGACAGTGAAGGAATGGCAATATGTTTCCAAGTCAGGATGGTGAGTGTCTTGGAGAGGAACTTACAGGAGGTGGCTTTGCCATCTATCTGCTGCCCTTGTCCTTCCAGATGGTACTGGTCATGGGTTTGGAAGGTGCTGTCTAAGGTACCTTGATGAATTACTGCAGTGCATCTTGTAGATGGTACACACTGCTGCTGCTGTGCGTTGGTGGTGGAGGGAGTGAATGTTTGTGGATGTGGTGCCAATCAAGCAGCTGTTTTGTACTGGACGGTGTCAAGCTTCTTGAGTGTTGTTGGAGCTGCACTCATCCAGGCAAGTGGGGAGTATTCCATCACACTCCTGACTTGTGCCTTGTAGATGGTGGACAGGCTTTAGGGAGTTAGGAGGTGCTCTTGTAGGATTGTGGGATTCAGTGATGTTAATGCCATTGAACATCAAGGGATAATGGTCAGATTCTCTCTCGTTGGAGATGGTCATTGCTTGGTACTTGTGTGGTGTGAATGTTACTTGCCATTTGTCAGCCCAGGCTGAATATTGTCCGGGTCTTGTTGCATTTGGGCATGGACGGCTTCAGTATCTGAGGAGCCGTGAATGGTACTGAACATTGTGCAATAATCATTGATTAAGCAGCTGAAGATGGTTGGGCCTAGGACACTATCCTGAGGAACCCCTGCAGTGATGTCCTAGAGCTGACATGACTGGCCTCCAACAAGCATTACCATCTTCCTTTGTGCTAGGTATGACTCCATCCAGCGGAGAGTTTTCCCCCTGGTTCCCATTGACTACAGTTTTGCTAGGGCTTCTTAATGCCACATTTGGTCAAACAGAGCCTTGGTGTCAAGAGCAATCACTCTCACCTCACCTCGGGAGTTCAGCTCTTTTGTCCATGTTTGAACCAAGGCTGTAATGAGGCCAAGAGCTGAGTGGCCCTGGCAGAACCCAAACTGGGCATCAGTGCAGGTTACTGCTAAGCAAGTGCCGCTTGATAGCACTGTTGATGACCCCTTCCATTATTTTACTGATGATTGGGAGTAGACTGATGGGGCGGCTATTGGCCGGGTTAGATTTGTGTGCAGGACATACCTGGGCAATTTTCTACATAGCCGGGTAGATGCCAGTGTTGTAGCTGGCATGTAACTGGAACATGTTGGCTAGGAGCGTGACAAGTTCTGGAGCGTGGGTCTTCAGTAATATTGTCAGGGCCCATAGCCCTTGCAGTATCCAGTGCCTTCAGCCGTTTTTTGATATCACGTGGAGTGAATCAAATTGGCTGAAGACTGGCATCTGTGATGCTGGGGACCTCCAGAGGAGGCTGAGATGGACCATCCACTCGGCACTTCTGGCTGAAGATTGTAGCAAATGCCTTATCTTTTGCACTGATGTACTGGGCAGCCCCATCATTGAGGATGGGGATATTGGTGGAGCCTCCTCCTCCAGTGAGCTGCTTAATTGTCCACCACCGTTCACGACTGGATGTGGCAGGACGGCAGAGCTTAGATCAGATGCTGAGGATGAAGGACAAGTATGTTTTACCCTCTTGTAGACCCAGTCTACAAGTATGTTTTACCCTCTTGTAGACCCAGTCTACAAGTATGTTTTACCCTCTTGTAGACCCAGTCTACAAGTATGTTTTACCCTCTTGTAGACCCAGTCTACAAGTATGTTTTACCCTCTTGTAGACCCAGTCTACAAGTATGTTTTACCCTCTTGTAGACCCAGTCTACAAGTATGTTTTACCCTCTTGTAGACCCAGTCTAGCAGCCCAAGTCCTTTAGGACTCAGCCAATCCGGTCAGTAGTGGTGCTACAGAGCCACTCTTGATGATGAACATTGAAGTCCCCAACCCAGAGTACATTCTGCACCCTTGCCACCCTCAGTGCATCCTCCAAGTGGTGTTCAACATGGAAGAGCACTGATTCATCAGCTGAGGGAGGGCGGTATCTGGTAATCAGCAGGAGGTTTCATTGCCCACGTATGACCTGATGCCATGCGACTTCATGGGGTCTGGAGTCGATGTTGAGGACTCCGGCAGCACCGCCGTCCCAACTGTATACCACCGTGCTTCCACCTCTGCTGGATCTGTCCTGCCGGTGGGACAGGACAGCGTGATGATGGTGGTACCTGGGACATTATCTGTAAGGTATGATTCCGTGAGGATGACTTTGACAGACTAGTGCTTGACTAGTCTGTGAGACAGCTCTCCCGATTTTTGCTTCAATTGAGGAGTCGCAGGGTTGACAGGGCTGAGTTTGCCGTTGTCGTTTCCGGTGCCCAGGTCAATGCCGGGTGGTCCGTCCAGTTTCATTCCTTTTTTGTTTGATACAACTGAGTGTCTCTCCATTTCAGAGGGCATTTAAGAGTCAACCACATTGCTGTGGGTCTGAAGTCACATGTACACCAGCCCAGGTAAGGGCAGCAGATTTCCTTTCCCTAAAGGGCACTGTGCCTCCACAGTGGGGTTTTACAACAATCAACAATGGTTTTATGGTCATCATTTGACTTTTAATTCCAGATTTTTATTAAATTCAATGGTAATGCTCTGGGGATTTGAACCTGGGTCCCCTGAGCATTACCCTGGGTCTCTGGGTTACTAGTGTAGCGACAATACCACTACACCATCATAGGAATTCCAGAGTTTAAGGTGCAGGCAGCTGAAGGCTGAGATAGGGAAGGGCAAACCTATGGAGGGATTTGAAAGCAAGGATGAAAATTTTAAAATTAGGGCATTGCCAGACCTGGAGCCAATGTAGGTCACTGAATGCAGGGGACTTGGCCAACCAGGATTTGGTACAGGTTAAGATATAGGTAGCAGAGTTTTGGATGAGCTCAAGTTTCTAGAGGGTAGAAGATCACAATTATTATGGTACAGAAGGAGGCCATTTGGCCCTATCGTGTCTGCACCAGCTCTCCAAATGAGCAAATCGCCTAGTTCCATTCTACTGCTATCTCCCCGTAACCCTGCCCATTCTTTATTTTCAAATAAATGTCTAATTCCCTTTTGAATGCTTCAATTGCACCAGCCTCCATCATACTCTCAGGCAGAGCATTCCAGACACTAATTACTCACTGTGTAAAAAAAAGTTTTTCCTCATATCACTTTTGATTCGTTTACTAATTACTTTAAACCTGTGCCCTCTCATTCTTGATACTTTAATGAGTGGGATCAGTTTCTCCCTAACTCTTTTTTCCAGACCCCACATGATTTTGAAATCTCCTTTCGGCCTTCTTTTCTCGAAGGAAAACAGAACTAACTTCTCCAATCTGTCTTCATAACTGAAGTTCCTCATCCCAGGAACCATTCTCGTGAAACTTCTCTGCACTTTTTCTAATGCCTTCACAGCCTTCTTAAAGTGCGGCACTCAGAACTGAGCCCATTACTCCAGCTGAGGCTGAACTGGCAACTTATAAATTCAACATAACTTCCTTGCCCTTGTACTCTATGCCCCTATTAATAGACCTCAGGACAATATGCTTTATTAACTATGCTCTCAACCTGTCCTGTCACCTTCAATGACTTATGCACATATACATCAAGGTCCCTCTGCTCCTGCATGCCCTTTAGAGTTGTACCCCTATTTTATACTGTCTCTCCATGTTCTTTTTACCAGAATAAATCACTTCACGTTTCTCTGCATTGACCTTCATCTGCCACCTGTCCACCCAATCCACCAACTTGTCTATGTCCTTTTGAAGTTCTATACTCTCCTCCTCGCAGTTCATTATACTTCTGAGATTTGTATCATCGGCAAACTTTGGAATTGTGCCCTACACCAAGATCTAGGTCATTAATGTGTATCAGGAAAAGCAAGGGTCCCAACACTAACCCCTGGGGAACTCCACTACTAACCTTCCTCCAGCCCAAAAAACACGCATTAACCACTACTCTCTGTTGCCTGCCACTCGGCCAGTTCCATATCCATATTGCTATTGTCCCTTTTATTCCATGAGCTATAGCTTTGCTCACAAGTGTGTCATGTGGTACTGTATCAAAACATTTTGGAAATCCATATACACCACATTGCCCTCAACTACCGGTTATGTTACCTCTTCAAAAAAATCCAGGAAGTTAGTTAAATATAATTTTCCCTGAAGAAATACATGCTGGCTTTCCAAAATTAACCTGCATTTGTTAATGTGACTAGTTTCCCCACCACTGAAGTTAAACTGACTGGCCTGTAGTTGCTGGGCTTATCCTTACACTCTTTTCGGAACCAGGGTGTAACATTTGCAATTCTCCAGTCCTCTGACAACCCCACCACCCCCACCTGAATCTAACGAAGACTGGAAAATTATGGCCAATCTCTTTTCATACTCCCTCTTTGCTTCTCTTATTCACCTTCCCTCTGAACCTTTTATATTCAGCCTGGTTCTCAATTGTAGATTCTACCTGACACCAGTCATAGCACACTTTTTCTTTTTTATCTTAATTTCTATCTGCTTTGTCATCCAGGGAGCTCTGGATTTGCTTGCCCTATCTTCCCCCTTTGAGGGAATGTACCTTGACTGTGCCTGAATTAGCTCTTCTTTGAAGGTAGCCCATTGATCAGCTACCACTTTTCCTGCCAACCTTTGATTCCAATTTATTCAGCCCAGTTCTTATTCCATTGAAGTTGGCTTTCCCCCAGTTAATTTTTCTTACTCTGGATTGTTCTCTGTCCTTTTCCATTGTCAGCCTAAACCTGATGATACAATGATCACTGTCCCTTAAATATTCTCCTACTGACACTTGATCTACGTGGCCCACCTCATTCTCAAGAACCAGGTCTAGCAGTGCCTCCTTCCTCATTGGACTGGAAACATACTTAAGAAAATTTTCCTGAAAACACTCTGGAAACTCTTGACCCTCTTTGCCCTTTGCACTAATACTATCCCAGTCTATATTTGAATAAAGCTCCCCATTATAACTACTCTAATTTTTGTACCCTTTCTGTAATTTCTTTGCAAATTTGTTTCCCTACATTCTTCCCACTAGTTGGCGGTCAGTAGACTACACCAAGCAATGTAATTGCACCTTTTTTTGTTCCTTAGCTGTAGCCAAATAGATTCATTGACCCCTCTGGGCCATCCTCTTTCTCCAGTGCTGCAATGCTCTCCTTGACCAATACCACCACCTTTTCTCCTTTTCTTCTGTTCTTATCTTTCCTGAACACCTTGTATCCTGGGATATTTAACACCCAGCCCTGCCCTTCTTTGAGTCGGTCTCTGCTACCACATCATCATATTTCCAGATGTTGAACTGTGCCTGTAACTCACCAGTCTCATTTTTCCACACTCCGTGCATTCACAAACATGCACAGTAATCCTGATTTAGACTCTATTACTTTCTTTTTCACTCTGACCCTGCCTAGCAGCTTACTATTCCCTACTCTAGTGCTATCGATCTTTCCCAATATTCTGTGCACCCTGGTATTCCTCTCTGATATTATCTCCTGGTTCCCACGCTCTTGCTGAGTTAGTTTAAATCCTCGCCAAAACCACTAGCAAAATGCCCGCAAGGAACTCAATCCCATCTGCGCTCAGGTGCGACCCATCCAGCCTATACAGGTCCGATGTCCCCTAAAGCCAGTCCTAATGTCCCAAGAATGTAAAGCCCTTCCTCCTGCTCTATCTTTCCAGCCATGAATTTTTCTCTCTTATCTTCCCATTCCTGTACTCACTTACGTGTGGCACTGGGAACAATCCAGAGATTACTACTTTGAGTTCCTGCTTGCCAGTTTTCTACCTAGCTCCCTAAATTCTGACTCCAGCACCACATCCCTATTTCTCCCTATGCCGGTGGCACTGATGTGGACCATGACTGCTGGCTGTTCACCCTGTCTCCTCAGGGTGCTCTGCAGCTGCTCAGTGACACCCTTGACCCCAGCACCTGGGGGGGCAATACACCATCCTGGATTCACATCTGTAGTCACAGAAATGCCTATCTGTTCCCCTAATTATGGAACCACTTATCATTATTGACCTTCCAAACTTCCTTGTACCGTCCTGTGCAGCTCAGCCACCCATGATGCCATGGACTTGGCTCTGGCTGCATTCCCCAGATGAACCATCACTTTCGTCAGAACTGAATACTGGTTGGAGAGTGGGATGCACTTGGGACTCCGGCACTACCTACTTCTTTTTTGACTTTCTGGTGGTCACCCCCTTCCCTCTCTTCTGGCATACTTTTAAGTTGTGGGGTGACCACATCTATGAACATGCTATCCATGTCGCTCTGAGCCACATGGATGCTCCACAGTGATGCTACCTACTGTTCAAATCCCAGAGCTCGGAACTTCAGTTGCTGCAACTTTACACTTCCCTGCATGAATGATTATCCAAGATATGGGAAGCATCCTGGTGTTCCCACATAGCACACGGTGAGCGTTCTTGAGGTTGGAGCAGCCTTGTCATTTCTCTATTTATTAGTTACCTTTGCTAAAATAAAAACCTTACCAATACTAATACACCTTGCTACTTTTAATGAACCTTACTAGTACCAATAAATCCTATTTCTTAACACACTTTACTAGTTGTAATAAACCTTACTTAAAAAATGTAATATATTATTCACCAGCTACTCACTTGCTCTTTATTATTAATACTTAATATTTTTATCATTTTTAATATTCCAGTTATTGAGAGACTCAGGGTGGAATTTTACGCTGGCATATTTTACAGTTCAGCCACAATCAGTGGGTTTTGAACAGTTCGCCACATTTTACAGCCCCACCCCTGCTGTGACACAGCTGTAAAGTTCTGCCCTCAGCGCCTAGGCAGCCAATCAACTTATGACTTTCAGTGATGTCACACCTCAATTTCTGTTTCCGAACTCTAGCAGCAGCAGCAAGTCTCCTCTGAACTCTCGCTTTGCCTCACGTCGCTCTCAGCCCTGAATCTCCTGCAAGCTCTCTGTCTCGTGCTACTTTCAGCCCTGAGTCTCCTCTGAACTCTCGCTCCGTCTCATGCTGCCTTGGGAAGACGGGAAGCCGACCAGGAGAACCAGCAATAGTCAAGTTTAGAAGGAATAATGGCATGGCTGAAGATCTCAGCAGCAGATGAGAAGAGGCAGAGGTGGACTTGGGAAATATTACAGTGATGGAAATAGGTTGTCTAAGTGATGTAGTGAATGTGTGATCAGAAGCTCACCTCAGGGTCAGTAGGATACCAAGGTTATGAATGGTCTGATTCAGCCACAGACAGTGACCAGGGAGAGTGATGTAGTCAGTGGCTTCCTGATGTGTTAATGTTCCAGAGCTGTGGTTGTGGTTTGATCAGCCCTTTATAGAACCTCAGCATTAGATCTGTATATTCAATCATTCTAGCTAGGTATTGGAACACCTTATTTGCTTTTTAATTGCTGCCTTGTATTATGTTAATATCAACAGTGACATGTTTACCATTCCTCCCAGTTCGCTTTCTACGTCATCCTGTGTTTATTATTTTCCTTTCCTTGTCACTAATTTCTTTACCCAATGTGTAATATTTAATATTTGTCAGTATTAAATTCTGTTTGCCAAGTCTGCCCAATTAGATAATTCATTTGAAATTGTGCATCAGCCTAGGTTCAGTTGTTGCTCTTGCATTTCAGAGTCAGAAAGTTGTGTTCAGGCCCCCGCCCCATGATTTGAGCACATAATCAGCTATGACAATGCAGTACTGATGGTGCAATGCATTGCTGGATGAGACATTAAGCTGAGGCACCATCTGCTTATTCACCATGGCACTATTTGAATAAGAGCAATGGTGTTCTCTCAGCATTCTGGCCAACATTTACCCCTCAACCAACATAATCAAAAACAGATTAACAGCATTGATCTCATTGCTGGCTGTGGGATCTTGTTGTGCTTCACATTAATTGCTGCGTTTGCCTACAAAACAACAGTGACTGCATTTCAGAATTAACTAATTGGCTGTAAAGCACATTAGCATGTTTTGAATGTGTGAAAGGCACTCTGTAAATACATGTTCATCATTGTTGACTACTGAAGCCAGATCATTTATACAAAAATAAACTAGATCATAGGGAGTTCTATTAACTTTTTCACTTGTATAGTGTATAAAGATGTCAATATTTATTAAGCAGGGCTGTTGCATTCTAAATTTAGCCTACTCCCTGCATTTTTACAACCTCATAGATTGAAATCCACAATTGATTAATACGGGACATCAAGATCGTCCATTTTGTATGATGAAGGAGTTAGAATATAATATGTAAAAAATATCATGTGGTAATGACAATTATTTGAAATAGTAATGAATCTGTTTTCCTAGAAGGATAATTTAATTTGTTCAATTAAAGCGGCGTATCCAGAGTGGGGAAGGAGAGCTTTAGACTGAAATCTAATTGATACAACAGGTGAGGCTAGTGCTTTGTCATGAAGTCCTTCCTGAAAAATTCTGACTTTGTTCCTGTGAGTTAGAGTAAAATCTTAATGAATTTAAGAATAAATGTAAAGTACTTCTTCACCAGCTGAAAGAAAGAACTTGCATTTCACATACAGTTAGTTACTTTGAAATATTGTGTAGGCCAACCTAACAAAGCCCCACAAATATGAATGACCTGTTAATCTTTGATGTGGTTGAGGGAATAATGTTGGCCAGATTAAAGAGAAGCCCCAATTCTTCACTTAACATCCACTTGAATCTCTAACTGAAAGACCAAGCCTGAGTTTACTTGAGAACCATATGTTTAACACTGCAGTGCTGCTTCCATGGCCTCAAGATGTATCAGCCGGTAAAAGAGCTGATTTTATGCATTAGTGTTTGATTACAGAACTTTACATGATAGGAGCACATACTCGGAACTGAGACATGGAAGCCAAACATCCTGAATTTTTTTCCATCCATTATCGATGGTTCAGTCCATTCAAATTTCTGATGAGCATTTAGGTTGGGATATTAATTTACAAATTCTATTCTATATTCAAAGTCTGAAGCTTGGATCCATAAATGCTGATCCTGAGGAGACAATGCAAGTAACTGAGGCAAGTAACTGAGGCAAGCGGAAGCAATTACGTGAGAAAGGTAGCAAAATGACTGGCATGAAAATTTAAAACAAAAATCTGATCACCTGCTGTAAAGAGTACTTTAATTTTACCTTTTAGGACACTGGAAAACATTGAGGTGAGCTAGAGTACTGTACATTTTGGTTATAGCTATATTGTGACACAGAGTCACTGATATTGTCAGTTCTGGTAATATGCTGCAGCTGACACTCAAGGAGCTAAAACTTTGTTTTTTATTATTGTAAAAGACAAAATAAACTTTTGAAACAGCAGATATATGTGAATAAAATCCATTAACTCCAGAATATCTATTCAGTTTTACAACTTACTTCCTGACTAGCTGCTTTCCATACCAAATCACTTGGATGAATGGGAGGCCCAGCATCTTGAAAAGCATCATGCTCCGTAGAGTTTTTGACCACTTTCACTGTTACATTTTGCTACATTCTTCAATCCAGTTCTTGAACAGGTATTTTTCCACTTGTATCCACAGAAAGATATTATAAATAGGTTTTGCAACCCTTGCTGCGCTTACTGAGAATAGATGAAATCCCAAGAAACTTCAGTACAGTCAAACTTGTTAATGCCCTTCTGAGAATGCCATTATGCATCAAAGGTATGGAGCATTTTAACAGCCCCCAACAACATAATAATTAACTACAAAGAGAATAAAGCTATCATCACAAAATAAATGAAACCTTATATTTTATTAAAATAACATGTAAGCGAGTGTTCTAGGTTGTAATCTAATTGTGAGTTTAAGTGAAGGATATAAACTCCTTGGACTTCATTCTTGCCATTTATGGCTTAATCTGAGGCCTTCAATTATGTTACAACTTCCCAGATAAACATTCATCATTATCATTTAGTAAAATGTAATTTTTTTGTTAGTTTATTCAGAAGCCACTGGAAGTAAAGACTTTTTTTCAAGTCATTTGCATAGCATATTTAAATGATGATGCATCTTTGAATATCAGTGTTTCGAAGAACATGCTAACAGTTCTCAGAAAGAGTGTGGATTATTTGCAAATGTTCCACATATAAATGTCATTCTGCTTATATTTGTATCCAGTGGGTGGGACTCTGAGTTTTGAACATGGATGCAGAGAATTAGTTCTGTTTTTGATCACTAAATCACTGGTTGGCTTTGATGAAACAGGACTACTGAATTTATTTACTTTGTAACATTGACAGAACTTGGTGGAATCTGATTCACAGGACTCTTTTTAATCTTTGCTAGATTTTAAGAATCAAGTTTATTTCTTTATGAAAGACCAGCCTGACATAGGTTTTGAGGGAAGAAACTTCAATAAACTGCTTCAAACAATGTTCTGAAGATAAAAATAAACTTTTGATCAACAACAGTCAAAAGTAATTTGGTGCATATAACTTGGATAAAATGGTGGATCATTTACAAATACTGAATTTTAACATTGACACCTAAAATTTAATTATATTGACAGGATATAATAGATATCTGGAAAGTTGAAAAGGTAACAGTACCGTGTAGTTAAAAAGCAAGGAATCAGAGGCTTGCAGCCTTCACATTCTCAGTTAAGGGGCATCATGCCAGAGCAGTCATTTTTTTTTTACACAACTGCTGTCCAAAACGTTCTGACCCACTGCATGTTCAGGGTTTGCACATGGTTGGAGCAGCTTTCATCAAGGTCAGCCTGTTTTCTTGTCTGTCTTTGCGTTTGCATCATAGTCAGCGTCAGCTTGAGACAATTTGGGATACAGAACAATTAGGAATATGCAGACTTGATTCCAGGAAAAATAAGCCACTTTTGTTTTTTTTTAGCAACAATGTGAGAGCTCCTTCAAGGGGGCATTTATTGATGAATGTCATGTGATCAATCTTACTTCAGATACGAGTAATGTATAGGATTTTCTAATCAGTATGTATACTGTGCAATCAGCATTAATTGCCCTGCCACTAGTTTAAACTCCTTGATTCAGTTAAGTCTTATTTTTAAGCTTGTCCTTTCAGTGAGGAGACGGTCCCTGTCCTATCCTGTCCTTGTTAATTCCCAGCCTGCACACACAACAGCTGCGTGATTTGGATTCCAAGTTTGCAGAGCGAGAGCCAAAATAAATTGGAACACGCTGTCTCTAGTTTGCAACTAATTTGCTGCGTCCGAAATTCTTTGTTGTGCTGAGACATAGGTGGGACGTGGCACGACCATCGGGCAGCGCGCTCGTCTTTCTGATCAACAATGTTCAAGTGGTTTCATTATATAGAAGCAGGGCCGAGATCTAAAACAAATTGCACATTCTATTGATAAAGGCCTCTGGCAAAAGCTGCCAGAAATCCATTTTGGGTTCCTTGGCTATGCTACTATTGGCAAACGGAGAGGAATAAAGCCCAGCGAGAGTGTTGATGAGATTAATGGTGATGCAATATTTAGTCTGTGCACTGACACCTCCAGCAGTGCTGCCAACTTGACTTCCAAGACAGTGAAGCCCTAGAGATATAAAAGGAGGCTTTCCTGCTTGCCTGGGTTCAAGAAATATCGCACAATCGGCTGGATGGAGAGTGTGTGCTTATAAAGGATCCCAGCCAGTTTTTCTCCATTTAAGTTGATCAAAGAAACTCAGCCAGTTTCACTGCAGGCAGGAACTCCAACCGGTCTGGTTTTCTGATATTTGCTGCACCCACATGATTCACTTGGTGCAGACCCAGGAAAATCTCCCCCACACAGGATATCATTAAAAGTAGTTGGTGGTCAATACACTCTTGGTTTTCTTGTGAAATTAGTCACAAAATGTGCCCAGCCACTTATAACAAAACAAAGGCAGATTGTGATTTAGTTTGGAATTCTCTTTGTTGCTGACATCAGTTTGAAATGGGTCATGAATTTGACTGTTCAATTCACCCAGAGCTTATTATTGTAAACCTGGGATGATAAGTCGGGTGTTCGTATTTGGTCATTATTTTCCACATTTAATTAGGGCATCATCTTACTACCTTTCCTATTATCACCTGAAACTTTGGCCAAAACTGGGAAAAGAAGTTTTGTAACGGTGGTATAGCCACAGCCCAGGGGTTGCCTTTTTGATATTGCAAGTGGGTATTTTTTATCTACTATGCACTCTTGAAGGAACATCTGTGACATTTAACAGAAAGAGAGATGGGCATTGATCAATGCAGGAGGGGTAAGAATGCAGGAGGCAGACCAATAGCATTACTGAAGAGATTGGCTTCATTGAGAGGTTTGAAGGTAGTGACAGAGATAAAAAGGTTTCACAAGAGCAAGCTCTGGGTGATCAGATGTTTGTGAATGGGGAGGTAGAGATTTAAGTGAGGAGAGCAATTGAGGATACAGTTCCACATTGATCCCCATCGTTCCTATGGCCAGAGGCTTTAATGCATATTTTTAACTTTACAGTCCACTAATTTAAATTTACTCCCTCTTGCTCTACTGGTGTGCCTTCCCTTGAAGTAATCGTCTGGTTTCACCTTATCCATGCCATTTCAACTTTGTGCCTTGATTTCTCAAGACTGTAAAAGTTAAGCTTTTCTAATCTTTCCCCACAGCTCATTCACTTACTTTTAGGGTGGTTCTTGTTGTTACTTGAACCTTGTTTGTCGTAATTATGGTTTTATTTACTGTGCAGTGTACCTTTTAATAATACTTGTGAAGGAAGACCACATGATCTGTAGTAACCAATAGGAGAGTAGCGCAGGCTACCTCATCAGGCAGTGCAGAGATGGAGTTGGAGTTGAAAGCACACATATGGTTGTTGCAGAGTATATTGTAAAGAAACTTAATGTTCCACTCAAGAAATGCCTGCGGACCAACTCTATCACTAACAGCACAACTTGGCCACCCCACAACAAACTGGCGACAAGGATAAAACAGGATTGAATGGAAGAAATCAAGTTAAAAAGAAAGGAAAATGTACTCACCAGGTATGTTGTCGCTTTAGAGGTTAAAGAAGAAATGGGCCTCGATCCAAATGGCTGAGAAGTCTCCTGGAGCACTCCCAACATTGAAAGAATAGGACAGGGTTGTAGGACCCCCTGAGTGAGAGTCCACAGGATGGGTGAGCAAAACATTGGAAAAGAAAGAGAATCTGTATTTACAATGTGGAGCAGGTGGTAGCCCCACAGGCTCAGTAGGTTGAAGAATCTCGTAAGCAGCCATCAGAGCAGAAAGCAGTGCTGCCATTTCAAATTTAAACAAAAACAAAACGGCCCCATTGAGCCATGGTCCTGAAGTGAGGGATGTCCAACATCAAAACAGCCTGTGGAATAAAAAGGCAAAACCTTGCAGAATCGCCCAGAAAAGTGAGGGGAAATCGCTGCTGTTTTTTTTCGAACAGGAACCAAGTTTTGTAAAGTTAGAAGAGAAGAAGACTTCAGGATCACGGGAATCCCGTCAAAACCCAAAAATCACGGGAAACACAAACACAGAAAAGCCGACCAGCTGCAGAGAGAGCCCGAGCTTAAAAAAAATGGTGACTGCTCTTAAAGTGGCAACACATTTGAAGTGGTAAACACAAGAAAAATGGCTATGGACTGAAAGTTATAAAAGACCCCAGCGAGAGGGCAATCCTGCCAAAAGGAATAAGACCCGAGAGAGAAGGCAACTGTGCCGGAGGAAGCAAGAAATCCCAGAGAGGGGGCAACTCAGCAGAAGGTAACAAGAGACCCCAGAGAGAGGGCAACTCCACCAAGGGCAACATGAAAGTAAACAGTTGAAAGAACATTGATAATCCTTCAAGATCAAATGCAAAAGGAATGTGTAGCCACTCAGCAACATGAAATGAAGACAGTCTTAAACAATAGAATGGAAGCGCAGCAGAAGAAACGCGAAGAGGGCTTAATGGTGATTGAAGAGAGCTCAGGCCCTGGTCATTGGAGAGGGCTCACAAGAAGCCCTGGGAGTTGTGTATAGCTGGATACAGCCAGGAGACAGGAGTTCGGATAAACTCCAAGACAGGGCCAGCTCAATGAAGCTATCTTTCTCGCAAAGAGCTGAAGAATCAGCTAACTGAAGCCAAAGAGGCTTTGGAAGCAAAGGTTGCAGAATTTCCCAAGGAGCAGACAGATAATGAAATTTTGAGAGACTCAGCCACTGAGCTCAGACAAGTTGAGCTTGCACCTGAGAGAAGTCTGGCCAATAGTGAAGTCAAACAGAAGTCCGAGATTAAAGTCTGTGCTAGAAAGAAG
This sequence comes from Carcharodon carcharias, assembly GCF_017639515.1. NCBI lineage: Eukaryota > Metazoa > Chordata > Chondrichthyes > Lamniformes > Lamnidae > Carcharodon > Carcharodon carcharias. Next base: position 148,966,981 of record NC_054480.1, on the reverse strand, counting down.
AAGGCACGTAGAAACAAGATACAGAAATATTAATAGGGCTTTAATTCTGGCGGCATACAAATACAGTTTAGTACATAGGCCTGCCAATTAAATCGCAAACACCAATGCCCTTAGTCGTTTGCCTTTACAAGAAAATGATCGGCATGTCCCAGTTCCACAGGAACTTGTTTTACTGTTAAATTTCTTAGATTCTTCGACGTTATGTGCTCGACAGATCAGAGACGAAACAAGTGGGATCCAGTCCCATCTCAAGTACGAGAACAAGTGCTACATAGTTGGTCACAGGAGTCTGTACCTGACAAAATGAAACCGTACTTCAACAGAAGACATGAAATAACCAGCCAGGATGGGGAGAACAAGAGATAGTTCCTCCGAAGGGAAGGGAACCACTTTTAATTGAACTACACAGTACCCATCCAGGAATCCATTCAAATTCCTGAATGAAGACCATAGCATGCAGCTTTCTATGGTGACCTGGGATGGATGGCAAAATAGAGAGTTTAGTAAAGCACTGTGTGCAATGTCAGCAACTGCAGAAGTTGCCAGTGACAGCACCGTTACACCCGTGGGAGTGGCCAGGTAGACCCTGGGTGCGGTTACACATTGACTATGTTGATCCTTTCCTGGGAACAAAGTTTCTGCTCATTGCCAATGCCCATTCAAAATGGTTGAGTGTATGAGTGTTGAGTGGTGAAGTCACCAATGGCAGCCACTACAATTGAGAAACTACGCCAGAGTTTTGCCATTCATGGACTACCGGAAGTAGTAGTTTCTGGTAACGGCATGGCATTTACGAGTGCTGAGTTTCAACAGTTTATCAGCCTCAACAGTATCACTCATGTGAGGTCTGCACTGTACCACCCTCCCTCAAACGGACTGGCCAAAAGGGCAGTTCAAACGTTCAAGATGGGCAAGAGAAAGCTAACTGGTGATTCCTTAGCAACCAAGTTGGTGTGCTTTCTTTTTCATTACAAGACTACGCCTCACAACAACAGGTATCACAACTATGGAGTTATTGTTGAAACGCCATCTCAGGATGAGATTGAGCTTAATAATGCTGAATTTAGAGGGGAAGGTGGAAAGGAGTCCGGGAAGCCAGAAAATGAGACATGATTTACCGTGGGAGAGCCAGTATATGCAAAGAATTTCGGGGAAGGACCAAAGTGGCTACCGGGTGAAATAACTGCAGTGACTGGGCCTCTATCTTACTACATGGAGATGGAAGGCCAGATCATCCATAAACATGTGGACCATTTAAGGCAGAGAGAGACAAATCGCCAAAATTTGGTTCCACCAGTGATCATGACAGGTCTGCATTTCCTGTCAAGAATACTCAACCCAGGACTGACATGTCTGATGTTCCTGTAAGAGTTGAGGATACAGAACTGCAAGTGCCCACCGAAGTACCTGATGTTCAGGCAACTCTGGAAAAGGAGGTTCCTGACAAAGAATCTGAAGTTGTGGAGCTGTGATGTTCCAAATGTACCAGGAAACCACCTGAAAGACTGAACTTGTAAATTACTTACCCATTGTAAATATTACGTTGTCTTGAAAAATATGTACTTGTAAATATAATAGGTATAACCGAGTTAAAGGGGGAGGAATGTAATAATTATGATTTGATTTAGTGTGCAATGTACCTTTAAGAATAATACTTGTTAAGGAAGATCACATGGTCTGTAGTAACCAATAGGATAGTAGCGTGGGTTACCTCATCAGGCAGTGCAGAGATGGGGTTGGAGTTGAAAGCACACGCATTCTTGCTGCTGAGCATATTGTAAATAAACTTAACGTTTCCGCCCAAGAAGTGGTCTGCGGATCAACTCTATCTCTAACAGTAGAACTCAGCCACCCCACAACCTTACCCATGCCATTTAAACTTTGTGTTGATTTCTCAAGACTGTAAAAGTTAAGCGTTTCTAATCTTTACATTTAGGGTGGTTCTTGTTGCTATTTACCCCTTGTTGAAAATTACATGCACTATTTCAAGTGTGGACAGCCCAGTGCATCATAATATCTTAGCATGATCACAATTGACTCAGATTCCAGTGCTCTGCCTGTGTATCCCAATATTCTATTTGCGTTTTTAAAATTGTTCCACACTGTCTCAACACTGGATGCTACTTGCAGACCCCCTTTAAGGTCTCCTTGTGCTGATTCCTCAAACTTTGTTGTATAACTGTCTTGCTAATCATTCCCCAATATACAGTACTTTGCATGCATCATTGTCTGCAGTGCATGAACCTGCTGGCTATTAATAAACCACCATGCTCACCCCCTGTTTCCAACTGCTTATCCAGCCACAGGGTCTGCCTTGGATACCCATGTTTTAACATTTTAATTCCTGCCCTGTTTCAGGTCATTGATGTGTGGTTTGGTGCCAGAGCTGACACCCACTTTCCAGTCTGGGTGTAAGTTCATGGACCTGAAACATTCTGTCCCCCCAGATGTTGCCAGATCTGCTGAGTATTTCCAGTATTTTCTGTTTTAATTTCAGATTTCCAGCATCTTTGCTATTTTGCTTTTATTTCTGATATCTGTGTTGATAATTAGAGAGACCTGCTTTGTTTTAGTGAGCTCCTTCTTGGATTATTGGTGTGTACCACCTGATGGTGAAGGCCCTTGATGTTTTCGTTGCTTGTGCTTTAGCGTTAGTATTTTGTTGAATGTTACATCACTGAAACATATCCTGTCGTATCTTGTGCTTTTCTTGCCTCTAAGTCCATACTGTAAAATATAATAGGTATTAGTGAACTCAGAAGAGGCTCATTTTATATAATGAAATGAAAAACTGCTTGTTCTTTTTATAGATCTTTTTTCTTGATTTTCACAGCAATAGTAAAGCTAAGAAGAATCTAGTAAAGCAGGTGCTCCACAAATGTCTTGAAATCCCAGCAGAGCCATTATTTGCATCTTGTTTCCTTGCTCATCAATGTTTGTTTCAATGTGATTTCAAATGTGCTACTTCAGATTACTATCTTGTTTTTTTTTGGATTATTATCCATCTGGACTAGAAACTAAACGGACTGACTGGGCTTTAAAACCAAAAGATTGGAGGTGGAAAAATAAAACTGAACAACAACTAAGGTAAACTGTAAACACTGGGTCCTTGGGGGAAATGGGCATATTTCATGGCTTGTGGCATCAAGCTGGGTTTTCTCAATGCACCAAGTTTCTTATTTAATGTTTTTCTTCTTCCTTTACCTGCCAATTTCTCTCTCTGTCCCCTTCACCATTTCCTGAAGCCATTGGCTTCTTCATGCAATACAGGTCCACAAGTTCCAGGAGCCCTCTGATACCTTGCCCAAGTGGGAATCCTTGATTTGTAAGCCTGGACAGCGAGTGTTTACAAACTGTTAAATCAATGGGGCATTGCAGCTACGTCCAAATCGGTCTTCTGCCTTATATCCACTATCCACATGCTTCCAGTAGGGATTGCTGGATATCAGCAAAGGAGGTCACCCATTCGCTTTCTAGGGTCCTGAGGCCAATTCGGAACATACTGCTCTTCCAGCCAAAACCATCTAATGCAACGCAAATCAGGGACTGAGTCTGTGATCTTTCTGGTCCATACGACTTGGCTATAACCAACTGAAAAATTATAAATATTCCAAAGCTTCACAGTGGTTCAAAACATTTTTAACGATCCACTGAAGTACCATTGAATATAAACCTCAGTGAGGGATTGGAAAGGAAAGAAATTCCCAATTGATCGGGTGATTTTCAATAGCATATTTCAAACTTAAATAATGTTTAATTGTATATTTTAAACAGCTTGAACTTTATTGGAATGGCTTTTGAGGGAGGGAAAAGAAATTGATATAGATGTTACAACTTGTAACATTTTGTCATCTAACTTTATGCTAGGCTTGGACAGTAGTTGGACCTAAAGTATGATAATGAGGTCCAGTTAATTAATTTCTTTTATTCATTCAAGGGATGTGGGCTTTGCTGGTTGGTCCAGCATTTATTGCTCATTCCTAGTTGCCCTTGAGAAGGTGTGATCAACTGCCTTCATATACTGCAGCAGTCCATATGGTGTAGGTACACCCACAGTGCTATTAGGAAGGGAGTTCCAGGATTTTGACCCAGCGACAGTAAAGGAACAGCGATATATTTCCAAGTCAGGTTGGTGATGGACTTGGAGGGGAACTTCCAGGTGCTGATCATCCTATGTATTTGCTGCCCTTGTGGTTCTAGATGATAGTGGTCGAGGGTTAGGAAAGTGCTGCCCAAGGAATCTTGGTGAATTTCTGCAGTGCATCATGTTGATGGTACGCACTGCTGCTACTGTGCGTTGGTGGTGGGGGGAGTGAATGTTTGTGGATGTGGTGCCAATCAAGCGGGTTGCTTTGTCCTGGATGGTGTCAAGCTTCTTGAGTGTTGTTGGAGCTGCACTCATCCAGACAAGTGAGAAATATTCCATCACACTCCTGACTTGTGCCTTGTAGATGGTGGTCAGGATTTGGGGAGTCAGGAGGTGAGTTACTCGCTGCACTATCCCTAGCCTCTAACCTGCTCTTGTAGACACAGTACTTAAATGGCTGGCCCAGTTCAGTTTCTGGCCAATGGTAACCCCCAGGATGTTGATAGCAGGGTATTCAGTGATGGTAATGTCATTGAACATCAAGGGTCAATGGTTAGATTCTCTCTTGTTGGAGATGGTCATTGCCTGGCATTTGCGTGGCGAGAATGTTACTTGCCATTTGTCAGCCCAAGCCTGGATATTGTCCAGGTCTTGCTGCATTTGTACGTGGACTGCTTCAGTACTTGAGGAGTCGTAAATGGTGCTGAGCATTGTGCAATCATCAGTGAATATCCCCACTTCTGACCTTATGATGGAAGGAAGGTCATTGATGAAGCAGCTGAAGATGGTTGGGCGTAGGGCACTATCCTGAGGAACTCCTGCAGTGATGTCCTGGAGCTGAGATGATTGACCTCCAACAACCACAACCATCTTCCTTTGTGCTAGGTATGACTCCAACCAGCAGAGAGTTTCCCCCCTGATTCCCATTGACTCCAGTTTTGCGAGGGCTCCTTGATGCCACATTTGATCATATGCGGCCTGTATGTCAAGGGCAGTCACTCTCACCTCACCTCAGGAGTTCAGCTTTTTTGTCCTTGTTTGAACCAAGGCTGTAATAGGGTCAGGACCTCTGGCGGAACCCAAACTGAGCATCAATGAGCAGGTTATTACTAAGCAAGTGCAGTTTGATAGCACTGTTGATGATGCCTTCCATTACTTTACTGATGATGGAAAGTAGGCTGATGGGATGGTAATTGGCCGGGTTGGATTTGCCCTGCTTTTTGTGTAAAAGCCTGGGCAATTTTTCACATGGCCAGGTAGATTCCAGTGTTGTAGCTGTACTGGAACAGCTTGGCTAGGGCGTTCCAAGTTCTGGAGCACAAGTCTTCAGTACTATTGCTGGAATATTAACAGGGCCCATAGCCTTTGCACTATACAGTGCATTCAGCCGTTTCTTGATATCACGTGGAGTGAATCGAATTCACTGAAGACTGGCATCTGTGATGAAGGGGACCTCTGGAGGAGGCCGAGATGGACCATCTAGTTGACACTTCTGGTTTAAGATTGTAGCAAATGCTTCAGCATTATCTTTTGCACTGATGTACTGGGCTCCCCCATCATTGAGAATGGTGATATTTGTGGAGCCTCCTTCTCCAGTGAGTTGTTGAATTGTTCACCACCATTCGCGACTGGATGTGGCAGGATTGCAGAGCTTAGATCAGATCCGTTGGTTATTGGATTGCTTAGCTCTGTCTATGACTTGCTGCTTATGCTGTTTGGCACACAAGTAGTCCAGTGTTACAGCTTCACCAGGTTGACACCTCATTTTTAAGTGCTAGATTTGTTGGAAATCTATCCCTTTTATTATGGTGGTAGTGCTACACAACACAATGGAGGGTATCCTCAATGTGAAGGCAGGACTTTGTCTCCACAACAACTGTGTGGTGGTCACTCATACCAATACTGGCATGGACAGATGCATCTGTGACAGGCAGGTTGTTAAGGATGAGTTCATGTTTTTCCCTCTTGTTGGTTCCCTCGGCATCTGCTGGAGACCCAGTCTAGCATCTATGTCCTTAGGACTTGGCCAGCTCAGTCAAAAGTGATGCTATTGAGCCACTCTTGGTGATGGACATTGAAGTCCCACACCCAGAGTACGTTCTGTACTCTTGCCACCCTCAGTGCTTTCTCCAAGTGATGTTCAACTTGGAGGATCACTGATTCATCAGCTGAGGGAGGGCGGTACATGGTAATCAGCAAGAGGTTTCCTTGCCCATGTTTGACCTAATGCGATGAATTCATGGGGTCCAGAGTCGATGTTGAGGATTCCCAGAGCAACTCCCTCCCAACTGTATACCACTCTGCCACCTCTGCTGGATCTGTCCTGCCAGTGGGACAGGACATACCCAGGGATGGTGACGGTGGTGTCTGGGACATTATCTGTAAGGTATGATTCCATGAGGATGACTAGGTCAGGCTGTTGCTTGACTAGTCTGTGGGACAGCTCTCCCAATTCTGGCACTAGCCCCCAGGTGGTAGTAAGGAGGACTTAGTAAGGTTATTAAGGATGACCCATGTTGGCAAGTTGGGGTAAGCCTGGCTATCACATTGCTAGACTCAGGCTGCCCTCTTAGCCAAAGGGGAAGATTTTCCCCTTGTCGGGCAGGTGGGCCCAGGATTGGCCACTCAGTGGTCTCCCGCCCATGATCGGGCCCTGACCGCGATTTCCCGTTGGCTGACCAGTTAACGGCCAGTCAGCGTGAATCGTGCGCTGAAACGCTCAGCGCTGCCTGGTGGTGGGGGGAGAGGGTGAGCACGGAAATCAGCGCATGTGTGCGGATGCGTTCACTGAAGGCACAGAGCTGTCTCGGAGCTGAAGAATTTTAACTTTACAAATAAAGATCATAAAAGTAAGGAAAGCATGTCCCCTGTGACCCTCATCACGCCCTCAGTCATCCCAAATCTAGGTCCCATGGCAATCCTAGGCCTCCTCCTGGGTGCGTGCCGGCAGCTACCACCAGTCCTGTTGATGCCACCCGTATTGGGCAGTTGCTGGCCTTTGATTGGCTGGTAGGTCTTGCAGAGCAGGATTTTCGCCCCTGGCGTCCTTAGTCCTGGGGATAGCTGGCTACTGACCACTTAAATGCCCACTTGGCACTTAATTTGGCAGGCCTTCCCCAAAGGAGATGATGCAGGCACCACCACCACCCCCCCCCACCAGACCCGGCTAGAGGGCTGGTGGGTAAGACCCTGTTGCCTCAATTAAATACCACCTGACATTTCTGCACAAATTAGTTTATGTAATCACAATCGTACTGTACAAAGAATCTGCGTTTTGAAACGAATTTTAACCACCTGGCTGAAAAACCTATTACTCACTTCCCATCCCCGCATAATCCTAGTCAGTATTATTTATCAAGAAACCACACATTATGATTGTTTCAGAATTCATGTCTAGTGGTATGTAGGAAGCTTATGAGCTGAAGCCACCCCATGTGACCCTGCTGGCTCTAAATCACACAGAGCTGCAGTCTGTGGTGGAATGCCTTATGGCAAAAGCATCGACCTGGCTGCAGATCAGCTTTCTGGGAACGCTTCCCAATATGACCATTATTGTATTGTTCTTGTGGTCGAAAGAGCAACACGATTCTAGTCTTGCGCAATCTGTTGTTGATTATCTGCCAAGCTGATAATGCAGTCTTTCAAGCTCCTTAGCATGGCTTTGCTGTAGATGAGGGAAAGAGATTACACTCTCCTTATAGTGTGTTATAGGATTTCTATCCATAAATCATATGCTATCCTGTTGATATTGTGGGCATATACATATCAATTAAATCCTTAGGGAAATCATTATTTAAAAAGTATCCTCTAAGATGATGACCCTCTAGGTTCTGTCCAGTAACAACAACTCAAAATGCATAATTTTATAAGCTTCTAGCAAACAGAAAAACATCTCTTGGCACTTCACTGGACAGAAAGTAAAATTGGACTCTGATCAAAAGCGAGAGCAGAAACCAAGACGTTGGGTGGGGGTTGGGGTGAAAGCACAGTCTAAAATATAGGTTTTTCTATACAAACCTATATTTTAGGGAGTTTTTGAAAGCTGATAGGGCAGCAGCTAGTTGAGGTGTTTAGGGAGGGCATAGTGACTAGAAATAAGCATTTATTTCTTCAGTGTTCAATGAGCTATTTTTTACTGTTTCCATTTTTCCCCATCATCTTAATTACTGCTCTGTTTACCATTCATTCAGTTAGCTGGGCCTCACAATTGGTCTTCTGACATAAGATGCACTTGTTTGGAGATGAAAGGGGATTGAGGTCTCTCAGATGGGGCTTACAACTCTAGGCAGGCCTTTATTTGGTACTATTAATATTAAAGATCATAAAAATAATTCCTATCAGCTTTGTGACTAATTTCAATTATTAAATTCATTTTGACCTCTGAGATTTCTCTTCAAAACTTCATATAAACCCAGCTTCCCAATCCATCCTAATTTCCTTTCTCACTTCATGCATAGAATAATCATCTGAGCTGCTTTATGTTGGCCATCATGTTTTGCATCATAACCTACAACGCACATTCTAAAAGTATGTTATATTGTAGATAAAATTGTATCAATGTTATTTTATGCATTGAGCTTTGTCAGTTTTGGGGCAGAATCTTCAGTGGTCAGAATAATGTAAGATCTGAATATTCATCAAAACACTGACCATTCTGGCCCAAAGGGACAAAGTCCCTCATGGTCACAGTAGAAAGTTCATCTATGTAGGACCTTGGACCCATAACCATTTCAACGCAGAACATGAAGAGTAACAGTTTATCTTCCCATCATTGTAATTATTGAACTTAGTATATTTATTATACTTATTCGCGTGTAATTGGATGCATTAGTTTTTAGCTGAGCTATTGGTGTGTACAGAAAAGGTTTTTATCCATTGCAGTCAGATTTGACATTTATTTGAATGAATGAAAGCTTAGAATGTCAATCTTTCAAAGAAGCGCTTTATTACCTTCATCGACATATCAAACTCAGCTGTGAACATTTTAATGTGCTGATGGCTTCTGGATGAGAGGACAGGATAATGTAAATGCAGGCAGGTTATCTAACGGGACTGTGAGCTAAGAACTAAGGAAGTTGTGTATAGGATTAACGTGCCTCAAGCAAGATCAGAGATTTGAAGGATTCCCACCCCACTCCCTCCCCCACCCCAACCCAGTCACCCCCATACATCTCCTGTAGCATTGTGGATATGTAGAGTAAATGCCCAGTGAAAACAATTCATGGCTTCTCAGTTTACACCTTTAGAAGAAAAGCTGCAGAAATATCTGATTGAGAACTGGATTGAGTATTACAGAAAAAAAACACAGACACTGGCAAAGTATCCCATTGAACATAATGGTTTGTGAACTGTTGGCGCAATGGATTGTCATTCTAAGAAAGACACTGGAATGAATAAAACAGGATGTTACACTGGAACTTTATCCAACTTGTGTTGAAGTGTAGAGGAAGAATCTTTAATTAAATAGCTGATTACAGGTAGAGTCCAGATTGTCCCTCATCAATGGGAGGCTTGATGGGCCAAGTGGCCTTGTCTTATTCCATGCATCCTTTTGTTCTAATGTACAGTTCTCTATGATACAAATAATTAGATTGACTGCTGTAGTGTAGCTTAGTTATCTTTGGAGGTCAGAGGGAACTATCAGAGAGGTTATCTATGATTATTCATCTGCCTTAAGAAACAGTTTTCATTGTATATGGCATGTTAAAAGCAAGTTGGGCTCCAAGTGCCAAAAGCATTTTCTTATTTCATATTTTCAAATGTACTTAGATGAAAGAAATATAATGCTGTTTTGTTACTGGAATCCTCTAAAATTAAGCCAGAGAAGTCCTGATTTGCAGCTATAGTACAACTGTTATCAAAAAACAATAAGAGGAATCTTTTGGACTTAGCCCCTGCCAGAGCAACAGGACCATTTTCAGTTCAGGGACCCAAATTCTTAAGGGATGGGCTTAGCCATGGCATTTTAACTCAACCATGGTATGAGCATCCTGCTTCTGGTTGCCCAGCCAATTGTGGAGGGCCAGCAGGATGGCGGTTCATTTTGTCAAAGGGACTATGGCACAGGTTACAAGGGCTTAACCAGCACTTAGATTTTTGAGGCTGCAGCAACCACCGGAATGGAGAGGAGACTGGTCTCTCACTGTTACATGGATATCCTGAGGCAGTCCTGAGGGACTGCAATGAGTTGAGCTTTCCCAAGGTTGGGAGGAAGAGGCCAACCTCTGAGGAAGTGGCCAAGGAAATCAGCAGCAGAAGTGTGGTCACAGCAACCTGGAAACAGTGCACCAAGAGGATCCAGGACCTCGGGAGGGTGGGAAAGGTGATGGCAAATAACTTTCAAGGTGCCAGGCCCCACACTTGGGAACTTGTATCCCGACCTGACAACAGCTTGCCAGAGTCACTGTGGTGAGTGCCCTATGGAAAAAGCTTCTTCAGTGAAACTGACAAGCTGGGAAGGCTTTAGATCAGTTACATTAACGAGCTCCAGCCATGACCACTGAAAGATTTCTGTTAAAAGCCAACTTGTCGCAGTTCATTCACCTTCAACTGAATGTCCAATGCTGTCAGCTTTCACCAAGACATGGGAGCAGCTTGTGCAGCTCCACCTGCCACCTCTGCTGAGGAGCAAGAGCAGAGACCACACATCTGAGATTTCCCAGCAATCTCTTGCACAGTACTTCTCAGGGCAGGACACCTTGCAGCTGCACTCATTCCTCTCTCTGCAGGCAGTTCAAAATCCCATCTGAGCAGAAAACACTCACACTCAATCACACCCACGCCTCACAGACACCCTCCACAATGTTGTTCTTCCCTCCACTTGACACAAGCCTTTACGAACACTCATACTTCTCTACTTTCTCTCCTTGCAGGAGAATCTAGCACACATCTTGGCGAGAGACAAAAATCTGAGGTGGGGATGGCCCTACAGTGTGAGGCATCTTCTTGGCCACTGGCAATGCGTACCCAACTGCTCCACTGGAAAGGAGGTCTTGTTTCAGGAGATGTGAACAGCAATTTTCCATGACGGCCTGAACTTCTGAGGGACTGGTGCTCAGAAATGTTGAGAGAGCTGATCCTTTAGCTGTACACCCTATGTTTGGGGTCTCGCCTCCTTCCACCTGAATCTTGGTGTCCATTCATGCAGCTGAGGAGAAGACAGCTGTTTCTGTTCTAATGTTGCTGCTGATGCTGTTTGTGGTGGTGTGGTCTCTGCTCTTGCTCCTCAGCAGAGGTGGCAGGTGGAGCTGCACAAGCTGCTCCCATGTCTTGGTGAAAGCTGACAGCATTGGACATTCAGTTGAAGGTGAATGAACTGCGACAAGTTGACTTTTAACAGAAATCTTTCAGTGGTCATGGCTGGAGCTCGTTAATGTAACTGATCAAAGCCTTCCCAGCTTGTCAGTTTCACTGAAGAAGCTTTTTCCATAGGGCACTCACCACAGTGACTCTGGCAAGCTGTTGTCAGGTCGGGATACAAGTTCCCTGTCTGGGAAATTCAGAATTTAGGATTAAAATTGTTCTTAGTTTTTCAGCTACCATTATAACTTACCCAACAGATGTAATGGGGTTCCTCGCTCATCTTCAATCCTGCCACAAAGAAATTTGGAAGAGGGTGGGATGATGTCAGATTCCCGACTCAACTTAATTTCGGGGGATTTAACTCCTCACAAGTACACAAACCTGCCTTCCCTTGCCAGGGAAAATTCTCCCCAATGCCTTTTGCTGTTTTGAGGTTCATCATCACAGAAATGCATTATTAACAGACAGTAAAATAGATGTGAGCAAAATGTGAAATGAAGTGAATCTAGAACACTCCTTCCTATTGGACAGATGGAGGAATGATAATAGGGACTTCTAGGTTCCATTGTAACATAAAGAATTATAGCTGAAGCTGGGAGATGTGAAAAGGGAAATATGGGGGAAATTTTTGTAATTGTTCATGATTTTCTGCAATTAAAGTAAACAATCGGAGTAAGTTATAATATGTATGCCTTCAGATCTGTCCGTAAATTGTTATGAAGAACATATTTCAAGCCACAGTTCTATTGGCATTCGGATTGTCAATATATCTGAATTCATCTGTTTACGTCCAAAGTACCAAACTCAACTGGTCACTACTGCATATTTGAATATTATTAAACTGTGTCAGTTTGTGGTTCAGCTCTAAAATGTTTTCATTTGGCTCCTCAAATACTACTTTGGGAACCAAGTGTCCCGGTTCAAAATTGTTAACATCTGCGTTCTTGATCTGCATATTGTTAGATATACTTAAAATACTATAGGTGGGAAAATGATTGTTCATTTTTTACTTATTAAATATTAGGGACGTAGGTCCTGAAATTCCACAGGTTTCCCGGGCTCCAACCCTGACTTCAGTGGACCCTGGAGAGGAACAATTGTTTACATTGGTTTCACTATTGTCCCACCAAAATAATGAGGGAAACCAGGAGAAAACCCATGAAATTTCAGGGTAACATACATCTGGATAAGGTCATACAATGTCTTATTCCTTGAGTATTCATCTGAAAAACATAACCAGCTGTAAAGCCCTGTAGTTCTTTACATAGAGTTTAAATATATTTAGGAGTAAAATGTTCTTTTAATTCACTACAAGGCAGCTGCCTCTTAGTCAATGCTACCATCTCCTCAGTATTTCTAAGGCTTGGGCAGGAATGTTGCAAGTCTTTGTGTAGCCTTTGCTGCTGTTTCTCCCTCTCAACTTAGGTTAGGCTATAAAATGTCATATTTCTGCTATTGGCCTCTGAAATATTGAGGTGATTGTGGCTTTGACTGGGAGGTAGTCTCACCTCCCCCATGGTACGTTTTCAAAAATGTTTTTTTAAGAATGATATTTTGAAAAGAAATTGAGTACACATCTGCATTTGTCAATTATGGCCCCCGGTAGCACTTTCGCCTCTGAATTGAAAGAGTGTGGGTTTGAGTCCTACCCCAGAGATGTGAGTACAAAATCTAGGTTAACACTTAGTGCAGCACTCCCTCAGTACTGTACCAATCAGAGATGCTATCTTTCAGATGAGTTGTTAAATCGAGGCCTTGCTTGCTCTCCCAGGTGAATGTAAATGGATCCCCGGCATTATTTTGAAAGGCTAGGGAAATTCCCCCCCAGTTTTCTGGGTTATGTTTATCCCTCAACCAACAGCACTAAAAACCACATTATCTTGGTCATTATTGAATTACTGCTTGTGGGACCTTACCGCTTGCAAATTGGCTGCTGAGATTCCTACAACAGTGACTACACTTCAAAAATACTACATTAGCTATAAGCACTTTGGGACTTTCCGAGGTCATGAAAGCTGCTATAAAAATGCAAGTTTTTCAAGCCTTTCGTTTTCTTTGAGGCAGCAGTTCAAAAATATAACTACTGGACTTGTGCATAAGTACTTTTTTAAGTGCCGATCTAACATAGTAGCAGAAGCATAAGGGGAATTTTCTTAAGTGGGAGATGTTTGGGATCATGGCTCAACCTTTTTAAGAGTTTTGCACTCGTGAGTTTCAGCAAGGCTGGCACTGGTCCTGAATATGTAGCACTTGCATTTGTTTCGGTCAGATAACCTTCCCTCCTGTTGGTCTTATTTTCAATGAGCCTAAAAGTGTGAATTAAGTGTGTAATGTGCCAAAGAGGTTCCAGTTGTATCTGATAAAGTTCTGTCAGTATTACTGGAGGTTAAAAAAACCGAAGGATGCTTCTGAAATAGGTAAACCATTTTATGTCATAGAACTGGCTTATTACCTTTGTGTGGACTGCAAGCAGGAATCTGATGTTTGGCAGGTTCAGGTTAACTATCATAAATCACAGAATTGTTATGGTGAAGAAGGAGGCCATTCGGCCCATCATATCTGCACTGTAACATGGAGGTACCAAAAGAAGAACTATCAGAGTACGCCAAAGCACGTGTGTGCATTTATAGATTGAATTTTGCATTGAATAACAAAATATTATTGTCTCACTTCAACAGTAACCAAACTCCACCCATGCAGGGGAGAGACCCACTGTAGGCACTCATATTCCCCAGGCCGATTAGAACACAAAACAAGAACCTGTTCTTGCCCAGCTCCTTTTGCCATTAGGTTGGTTTGGTGGTGCAAGCACAATGGTTTCCCTGCACAGCCTTTAGGTTAAAATTGTAGTCGGCCATGTCAATGCAACCTGATCCGCATATTTTAAATTAAGGCCACGTTGCTTTCTGGTGGATATGCCTCTCGCCTACACAAAGCAACAGGTTAAAATTACAACCCACGGGAAGGCAGCATGATTGGAAGGGCTAAATGGCTGGGAACATTTTAACCACCTGGTTTTCATTGGTCAGTCAGGGTTAAAATTGACACCTTGCATTTCACAGAATGCATGTACGATCTTTACAGTATAAATGTATCTCTTGAGTAGACATTTAAAACTTTTATGAATTTTTAGACTGGCTCCAAGAATGTTTTAACTGGGACATTTCAAACAGCTTTAACTTTCTTCTATTATTTTTGCTCATCTTGTTCTTGATGTTGGCCACATCAGGGGGCTCCTGTTGGTCTGGCAGATTTCTGAAATATAGTGACTGTGAATTATTCATAGATCCAGAGAGAAACAAATACACTCTTGTTCATTCAGGATGCCTCAAAGATTAATACACCTAATGTATCTTAAATGACCTTTTACTGCCACTAATTTAGTATTCAGAATTTTATATTTATTTTAGTGAAAAGTAATAAGTTTCTTTCTATACGCAAAAATCAGACCAAATTATTTCTGAGTTCTCACATCTAATGTTCCACATTGTAAAAGTGCAAAATCATTTAGTTACTGTTGCAACTACTCATGTCCCTGTAATTGCTATGATTGTTTAAACAGGGGTCAGTCCCAGTGTTGCACATTCACACATGCATGAATTGCCTTGTTTGTTGATATGGTGCAAGTTGAAGTGCTAGACTTATTTGCCCCCATACTGTTGTGAGTTTTAATACAGCATTAACATAATTTGAGAAGTATTGTGGTTATTAACAGCCCAAGGTGTTCAATCTGAGATGATACTGGGCAGAGTATCAGGCTGGGAATTTCCAGCCCACCTGCCGTGGGTTTCCCCCCAGCAGGGCCAGGGAGCCATTGAGATCCCATCCATGTCAGCGGGATAGGAAGATCCCATTGGTGTGAGGTGCTGGAGAATTCTGACCTCAGGGCTGGCAATAAGCATAATGGACAAATAAAATTACATTTGAGGGCTCATTTTTGAACTTTGCAGTGGTTTAGTGTTGAGCCACTGGCTCTCTTGCACACCTGGGAAGACATTGTTTCTTAGAATGCCAGACTCTTGTTTTGTGACTGATTAATGAACCTGTTATATCCATTAGTTGCATGACCAATTTGGCTTTTGGTCTCAGACCTTTAGAATAAAAGCGATTTAAAGGAAGAAATGAGGGTGATACTGGATGAATTGCGCACCTGGGTGGTCCAGTTTTCCTTAAGGTGATGTCTGGGATACTTCCTTTTATGTCTTCTGGTTTTCTATTCCCTCATGAGCACCATCCTGTCTATATAACATGCCTGATGACATTCAGAACCTTAGGATGTAAGGACTTTTAATTAATTATTTAAGCAGTTCTTTTGGAAATAACACAAAAGAAGTTACATTCTTAATTTATGTTTCAATACCAATTAACGCTATTTATTGTAGATCTGGGAAAAAGAAATTGACAAAAATGTTATATCTGATTTTGATTGAGGGGACAAGAAATAAACAGGAAGAAGCCTTAGATATATCAATCAGTTACCAGGGCCACATTTCAAGTTGTTGAATTGCTATGTCAGCTATTTCAGGATTGATCTATGGGGAATAAAAAAAATAGTTGCTGTCTCTTTAAGGCACTTATTAGATTTCTGTTGTCTACCCTTGACACAGTTCTCTTCAAGCCTAAGGCAAAGCTGTGAACAAAGTTATCATATTATGCTACTGTAGCAGCTAAAGGAATGGTAAAATGCTAATGAGTGGTTCCTCTTTTCATGAATAAAACATTAGCTGGATGTTTGTCAGAGATGCACCTAATGTGACCTTATTTCTTAAAGACACCGTGTTTAGTCTTATAGAATTTTGGCAGAGGCAGTGTGTTCTAATGGACCTACAATGGCTGCTGGGCTGGCATTGTGCCTTATCTCATTAAATATTAGTGAAAGAAAGCTGGCCTGACAGATGCTCTGAGTCCCCTATTCCAGCCCTGCCAAAGTCAAACTTCATTAAGAACTCCTGGGAAGCAGATAAATGGTTCATCTTACCCAGGTTTTGTTGTAATCCACCAAAATATGCGGTGAAATAGGAAAGGCAGTTCTTTTCAGCAGGGTGTTTGCACGAACAGATAACAAGGTTTGTTTTTCTTTCCATGTCCACTGACATTACAAGTAGTCTTAGGTCAAGACTGCTTCGGGTCATAGGCAATTTTGGATATGGTGAAAAACTTTGTTGACATGTTGTTATGTCGTGACATGTGACAGGCATGTGATTTGATGTGAAGTGAGATTGCATTCTGCATCTATGCTGCATTTTGTTATACCTTTTGTGCATTGTTTAAGTTCAAAAAATAGCCACTAAGAAAATAGTAACTGGGCAGGATTTTGGGGTCATTGGTGGGTGGACCTGGGAGCGGGCAGGAAACAGTCCACCACTGCATTCGGGCCCTGATTGTGATTTCACTCTAGCGGGTCAATTAAGGCCCACCCAGCATGAAACGCGGCTCAGCACTGGCCAGGAAGGGCTGAGCCTGAATGGGGGCCTGTTGGCCGCTGGGCCCAATTGCAACCCGGTGGCTGATTTTAAAATGGCCCAGGCAGCCCCTGGAACGGCTGCCATGGAAGGAAATGTGTTCAGTGTTCCCAATGGAGTTGAGTGAGGCTGGACAGGGCAGGCAGGAGGGCAGGATGATGGGCACTCGGCCCCCTGCTTTTTGCAATGAGTGTCTCGCGGTCCTTCTGGAGGAGGTGGCTGCCAGGAGGGACACCCTTGTCCCCAGGGATGGGAAGAGGAGGCCACCACATCTCACCAAGAGGGCATGAGAGGAGGTGGCAGCAGTGGTGAGCAGCCATGATGTGGTGCGGCACACTTGGATGCATTGCCGGAAGCGCTTCAATGACCTACTGCGTTCAGAAAGGGTGAGTACCGTGTTGGCATGGGTCAGGGTGCAGAAGTGTTAAGGTCTGGCCATCCCCCCTGTGGACTTCAGGGGTGTTAGAGTCTGAGTGCCAACTGTCAATGACGCCGGAGCTGGTCAAGGGGGTGAGCCCTGGCTGCTTGGACTGAGTGCCTTGTGGCTCGAGGGCCATGACTCGGATGTGCCCTGTGAGGTGATCCTCGGATATGGTTGGCCAGGCTGCAGTGGAGCTGCAAGTAGGGAGTGGACTCATCAGTGCTCCTCTGTTGTTTCAGGAGAAGACGACATAACCAGGCGGAGAGGGCATGTACAGGCGGAGGGCAGCCTAACCTCCTACTGCCCAGCAGGTTTGAGCAAGACATCTTGGAGCTCAAGAGCCAGTACACCCCACATGCAACTGAGCGTGGAGAGGCGGGGGTGCCAAATGAAGGTAAGAGTGCAGTGGACAGAGGTGGGAGTTTCGGATTGTGAAACCATTCTACTGTAGCCTCTTCATTGATGGGAGCCTCGAACCTGGAGTCCCCATTGATCATTGAAAGATGATGGCACCATGATGCAGATCTCCATGCCTCACCGGGGTGTCTGGCATGCACAGTGACAGTTTTATGATTTTAACTAGGTACATGTCCTTCTTCTCCCTTTTAGGTTCGCCAGCTCGCGTTCACTCTCCAGACCCCGAAGGGCCACCCCCGACGCCGGAGGACCACTGAGCATCTGTTGCACCTTCATCACACCTGCTCTCTGAACCAGACACCAGTGCAGATACCAGCACCTCGATAGGAATTAGATTAACGGCTAGTATCTCAGTGCACATTGGTGAGGGCACTTCACGTTTGCTTGAGGAGCAGGCAGAGGCAGAGACTGCCCAGGGCGCTGGCAGTCGGAGGAATGCTGGAGACCAGGACGATGTTGAGTCAAAGGGTGATGATGAGCCTCTGGAGTTGTCCATTAGGCAGCAGATGCTGGACGTCCAGCGAGATGTGTGGGAAGATCTGGCAGAGATCCATGAGGGTATGAGTGCCATGGTATCTGTTATGGAGGAGTCCATGTGGAGCATGAGCACTGTGTTGACCCTCATGGCTGAGTACACTGCCTCCTCCATTGAGAGAGTGGTGATTCTCATGGATTGGCAGCTCCATGAACAGAATGAGGAGCTCCTGGGGTTGTGCTCGGACCTGTAAACCCTCACACGGACACTGACCTCAGGTGGTCATTGTCAGTGTGGGAGATGGATGAGGCACCCAGCATCCCAGCCAGGTGCCCGCCCATCATTGGTGAGCAGGGAGGTGCAGAGCACTTTGTGTTCAAATGAAAGGGTCCTTTCACACATCCAGGATGGAGGAGGCAGCCCTGGCACGCGGTGGAAGCTGATCTATGGTAGCCTAGCTGAAGGAGCGTTGGATCAAGGCGTCCCTGGTGTCCCTGCCTCCATGGAGGCTACCGAGGTCTGGCTCCACACCCTCAGTGTTCTCCTCACCGGGCTCCTCTTCTGACTCACTACTGGACTCATCATCTGTGGCCTGTGGAGCTGTGTCAAGATCCTTTTCCTCCAGTGGGTCCCCTCTTGCCAGTGCCAGATTGTGTAGAGTGCAGCATGTGACCACTCTCAGAGACACACGATCTGGGGGATATTGTAGTGCACACCCTGAATGGTCCAGGTATCAGAAGCGCCTCTTGAAGACCTACAGCCCCTCTCTACCACCCTCCCTGTGGAGCCATGACCCGTATTGTACCGCTGCTCAGCTTCTGTTCTTGGATGGTGGAGAGGCGTCATGAGCCACCTTCTGAGGGGA
Source organism: Carcharodon carcharias (assembly GCF_017639515.1). Lineage (NCBI taxonomy): Eukaryota > Metazoa > Chordata > Chondrichthyes > Lamniformes > Lamnidae > Carcharodon > Carcharodon carcharias. Next base: position 148,947,952 of record NC_054480.1, on the reverse strand, counting down.
TAGCCCTTGTCACCCAGCAGCCATCCATCCAGCCGGGCTGGAGCACTGAAGAGCCCCGACACCTGGGAGTGTCTGAGGATGTAGGCATCGTGGGAGCTGCCTGGGTACCTTGCACAGACTTGTAGAATCAGCATCCTGTGGTCACACACTATCTGCACGTTCATGGAGTGGAAGCCCTTCCTGTTGATGAAGGCACCGGGCCCACCTGCTGGCGCCTTGATGGCCACATGTGTACAGTCTATAGCACCCTGGACACGGGGGAAGCCAGCAATGGCCGCGAAGCCTCTGGCTCGCTCAGCCTGGCTGGCCTCGTCTGTATGGTAAAGAATAAAGGTCAGTACCTGTCTGAACACAGCTTCTGTCACCAGCTTGACCCAACTGTGGACAGCTGATTGGGACACTCAACACAGATCCCCCACTGACCCCTGGAAAGAGCCAGAGGCATAGAACTTGAGGGCCACTGTGACCTTCAGAGCCACACAGTTGGAGCTGATCTCAGGCCCGATCAGCTGACAAATGGAAGTCACTATCTCCCTTGAGAGGCGGAGCCTCCTTCGGCACTGCACTTCGGACATATTGAGGAAGCTGCATCAACACCTGTACACCCTGGCAGCAGGATAGTGGCGTTTTCTGCGGCCCCTTCCGCCTTGAACTTCCTGTTGGCCCTGAGCCCCTTGTGCCTGCGCCTCTCCTCCCACAGGTCCCTCCCCTGGAAACTGCATTGAGACACCCAGCCTCCTCTCCCTTCTGCCCCTCTCTTCCTCCTCAGAGGAGGTGCCTCCAGCAGATACCACAATCCCCATTACCAAGGTAAGGGAAGGCTGTCAGATACCTGGAAGGGTCCACACGGTCTGAATCCTCCAGGGGCCTTGCAGACAGCAATGAGTCCTGAAATGAAGCTGGGAAATGCAAAGAATGAAGCCCCAAACAGAAATGAGGCTGCCAAATATCAATAAGCAACCAACAACAAACTATCTCCAAAAGTCCTCAGTACTCACACTGGCAATGCTGCTGACTCTTTTTATCCCGCCCATGGATGAGGTTTGTGAAAATGTTGGCTGGCCGCCTGCTCGTTTTGCCTGTGCGACAAGCTGGAAATCGCACAGGCAAAGAAACATCGCACTCAATTGGACTGTTAAGGGCCTTCATTAATAGTGGGCGCTGGCATGATACCTGCGCATGCCGGCCAAGCGAAGTATTACGTGAGTGCACGATGATGTCGGGCACTATTTCACTCCTGATCAGGTTGGGCACACTCCCGCCTGCCTACGGAACAAAAAATTCTGCCCACTGTGTTCGATCACAGCATATCTTATAATATCTTATAATTGTCCTATGACATATGTCAATTCATGCAATGTGGCAATTTAAAGGGTAGCTATCTAATTTGAATTAGTAGCCAGAAAATCATTAGCTTTCTTCACCCAACTTTACTATGTGTGTTGCTAACGGATGAGACTTCCGACTGAGTATGTAAAGTCAGCAAATGACTCACATAGTGCACCAAACAACAGGAAGACACAGTCAGGCTGTTGTTGAAAATTTTTACTCAACTCTTGTCTGTAATCGTCATTTCGCCTCCAGCTTAGGTTGGTGCACAGCATCTCTTGTAACTTCTGCACATCAAGTCACTTAATATGGTAACATAGACCATACTCTTAAACCACCTCAGGAATGGTTCTTACAACTGGAATTAGTTTCATCCTCTGATGTACCTTGTTGATGTTTTGGTCTGTTCAAATCACCAGCTACTTTTTCTAGCTGGAATTATTTGAACCTTTTACTCTTGCTGTGTATGTCCCCAAGTCCCACTGAAATAGACAGTAGGAGACAAATAGCTTCTTCATTGATTAGATTCAGTTTTCAATCATTCCTTGCTGAAAGTGATGAAAATACATATGAAAATTTCATAATTTCTCCAGTTAAGCTCCATTATATGGAACAATAAGAAAGGATATGGAGATATTGCAGAAAACTGGGATTAGAGCAGATAGCTCCCAATTTGTAGGCCTCTCTTGCTCCTAAATCCATTCATTAGGGATTACAGCTATTGGCAAATAAAGCCAAGATAGTAGCATCTCTACCTTACTTATGATGCCACTGGTCAGCTGTGCAATGCCTATTGCTGACCAAAGTGGGTGCAACTGTCTGCAGTCTTAAGAAGATTGAGATGATACACTGAATATTTTTTGCTTGGCTATTTCTTCATTTTAAATCTCTAACCTTTCAGCTTCAGGGTGGTTCACAATATGACTTACTCTGATACTGCACAGATCTTCCAACCTGCCTTATCTCAAAGCGAGAGTAGTCAGAGACTCTGACCTTGGCTTGTAAGCTTTACGCACACACAGGTATTCCTGATTCAGAACATGGGAATTTCTGATGGCCTATGAATTTACAAGATTTTCCAAAATGAGAGCCAAAGAATGTTATTCAAAGCATCTTTGAAGTCCAAAAGGGATGGTTGAAATTTCAGTTAACATTCCATAATGATTTACAAGTAGAGCACCTGCTGTGTGCATAAGCTAACTAATCTAAAACTTAAGTTGGTTTTCTTTGCTAGTGTATCTCAGATGCATATGGTTCATCCGGCTAAATGCCTTCCCTGGAATTCTTACTTTTGAGTAACCATTTTCCTTTACTTTTTGAGTAATTGACCTTTGAAGCACTGTCAAAGCAATGGGAATGTTTTGCAACTGGTGGGTCTGTTTCCAGCAGCCTTAACATTCATAGATGATTCTGTTTCTCAATCGTCTAGCAGAAGATTGTGAGGATCAGTAACCAAAGGCACAGATTTAAGTTCATTGGTTAATTAAGAACCAGAGGGAAGATAAGGAGAAAAAAAATTACAGGGTGTGTTGTTATGATCTGGAGCTCATGGTCTGAAAGAGTGGTGGAATTAGATTCAATAGTAATTTCTTCAATGAAATTGGATAAATACTTGACAGGGAAAATATTACAAAGCTCTGGGAAAGTAGCAGGGGGCAGGATTTTCCCATCCTCGGGTGGCGAAGTTGAAATGTGGGCATGCAGAGGCGGTCCCGTTTGGGGGTGAGCAGCCATTTTATGTGGGCGGGCCAATTAAGGTCCACCCAGCGTAACGTCCGCCCGGAAGTGCAATGTGTTCCCTGTGCAGGCCGGGGTGGGGAATATCCCTAAACCTGAGAGTGCGCTCTTTCGCACGTGCGCATGGAACAGCGCACTCATCCCCGTGTGGCTAAGTGCTGCCTCAGGGAGATCAGCTCTCCTGTCAAAAATATTAAAAATAGAAAAAAAAATCCCTGACATGTCCCCTCCTGTGACACTGTCACATGAGTTGGGACATGTCTATAATTTTTAAAGAAACTTCAATTAAATTTTTAAAAACCTACATGAAACCTCTTCCTGCCGGTGGATGAGGTTTGATGCTTTTTCTAATTCCCGCCGGGGCTCCTGGCCTGTCCGCCAGCCTTAAGGTTGGACGGGCGGGTCCATTAATTAGTTTAATGACTCTGTCAATAGCCTCAATTGGCCATTGACAAGTCGGCGGGCGCACAGCTGATTTTGCTGAGCCTCTGCCTTCCTGAAAATTTAAATGGGGCGCGGTGACATCAGTCCCCCCTCGCCGAAGGGAAAATCTTGCCCAGGGGATTGGGACTAATTGAAGAGCTCTTTCAAAGAGCTGATAGACCAAATAGCCCCCTTCTGTGCTGTATGAGTCTATGAATATAACAATCCAGTAGAAAATGAACATTTTTTTTAACTTGTTACCTTATATTTCATCATGTAGGCAATTATTATTTTAATAGACCACCATTTCACTCATGCAATCAGTGAATACAAAATATGCAGCCTTCAGAGGCTTTCTTTCTTATAAAATGTTTGCTACCCTTTGGATCACTAAAATGTCATTTTCTATTAACAGATACACAAAAACACTTCAAATCAGGAAAGCTGACAAAAGTATCAAAAATTATGGACTATGATAGAAAGAACATCATTTGAATACATCTGGATATTTTCTGTTGGGAACTATAAGCAAGCATGTCAGTGAATGAGTTAACGAAATTCAGGCTGACAGCCATTTTTGTTATTGTTAAGTCCTTCAAGGAACAAACCAGTTAAAGTGAGATAGGAAACTCCACTCCCCTTTTCCTCAACACTGAGCTGTGGGTAAGGCCCAACAGATCTCCTATACACATTTAGTGTCTTGGCTTTTAATACTACATAATTGAACTTGGACAACAGGCAAACAGATCGCGTCTGGTTTTTGTGCCAGGATAGACAGCTGGTGACTGTTGCAATTAGAAGATGGTACTCGAGGGAAAGAATGCCTGGCCAGATACCAGCCAGAAAGTATTTCTTGTGGTGTTTCCAGCCACAGCTTCCAATTATATTAAAGGCAACTCAGTCAGATGCTGCAGCTGGACAATGTAACTACTTCCTTAGCTGCTAAAAGAGCAGCAAATGCTGTAAAATATTTTAGCTAGGAGAAAATATGCATAGTTGTGGTCACCTTCTCACAGGCATGTGTCCATGCTATAAATACTAACTTGATAATACCAGACTGAAGTTACCATACTGTGTGGTATTGTAAATGATCTGCAATTCTTTCCTTTCAGAGCAGGCTTTATAAAAAAGAATATGATTCAAAAATTACTGTGCAACAAAGTCATATTGAATGTGCCTTCAGGGCTTTTGTAAGGGTCTGAAAATTGGCACCAAAATAATTTTATTTACAGTCACACAGGATGTAACCGTTTCCTTCAGTTCTTCTGACAGAAGGCTACAGTTATACTAGTCATATGCATGGTGTCACACATTACTGTGAGTTTCACCTCTTCACTGCAGCTGAAAGTGATATTCAAGATGTCACACATAATTTTCTCATTTCCTTTTACTTTAATATTTTGGACAAGTGCAAACTGCAACAGGCTTAGCAATTGTTCACTGCCTCATTTGGAGGATCAGATTCCAAGAACTTTTACATGTTTATGAAAGCAAAGAAGAAGTAAATTGTTCTGAAAAATGCAGCATATGCCATTTTATGAATCTTAGTAAATCAGTTTACTCTCAAATAAACAATAGGTGTAACCTTCCTCCAGTAGTTAATGAATGTTAAAAACACTGTAACCATTGTTAGTTTGCCTAGGATAGTATGGACATGCTTCTTGTAAGTGAGAAGTAAGGTGTGGCTACACACAGCGGGCAAGAATTTGGACTCACTAGTGCCAGACTTTTGGCTGCTGTTCCAAAATACCATCTGTGATACACATGCACGTTTGTGGGGTGAATCGCGCAGCAGACGCCATATTGGTGCAAGCGTTAGCAGAAGCGTGTGCAGCGTGTGCAGCGTGTGAAGCGTGTGCAGCATGTGAAGCGTGTGCAGTGAGCGTTTGCCAGGAATATGCAGAGCAGGCAGATTATGCTGTGCCATTTTGGAGCTGAACACTGCAGCTAATGCCCTCTCTTAGTCTTGTACAATTTAGCAGGTGTTCAGCAGCAGGAAGGACTCTCTACCTGTGCTATTCTTAACTACTTACAGGTTAAATGCTGGTTGATTTCTTGTGGCTGTTGCTACATTTCTATATGTGTTTTGTGCTTTCTATAGTTGCATCGGTTTACAGAGAGTGATGTGGCCGGGGCTGAAGGTCTTACTGCTGACCTTCAAGGCCTCTTCACAAACTGGTTGCTCCAACACATGGTTTTTGTTTTATTCTTTTACGGAATGTGGGTGTTACTGGCTACGCCAGCGTTTATCGCCCATCCTTAAGATGCACTATTATGTTTTCCCCTTGGAATAAACCATAACTAGACAAATAAGCAGAGGCTACGCAGAGCAGGACGAGCTGCTGCAAGAGGTAGGAGGGGGAAAAGAGCACTCAGTAGGGGACTGTATCTGCCCAGGGTCTTCAGGGAGCCATTCTCTGATCTGAACCTCAGTGAGGAACAATATATGAGACTTCTGTGCTTCAGTAAGGACACCCTTGCTGAAATATGCCACTACCTGCAGCCATGAGTGGCACCACAGAGTAGGGTGAGGACCACGTTACCGGTGTCTGTAAAGGGACTGCGATGATGAGCTTTTATGTGTCTGGCTCTGGACTGGAGCTGACGATATTTGCAACATCTCACAGTTTGTTGTCCACTCTTGTGTGAGGAAGGTCACAGAGGTTCTCCATTCAAAGAGAGCTGAATACATTTCATTCTCTCTTGCCAAAGAAAAGCAGAAGGAAGTAATCACCAGATTTTATGAAGATTGCAGGTTTCCCTTGGTACAGGGTTCCACTGACAGCATCTGCATCAATTTATGGGTGTCGCATGTCACCTTTGCCCTGTATCATAACTGAAAGAGATTCCACTCCCTTGATGGCCAGCGGATGTGTGACCATGGGCATCAAGTTATGCAGGTAAAGGCCTACAATCCTGGCAGCAATCATGATGGTTTAATTTTACAGCAGTAAAGCTATGGCAGCTGCATTTGAGCCATATTGATAACCAAAGGGTGGCTACATGGGCCATCAACTGATGCACAACCCTTACACAAATGTATAGCAGGAATATGATGAAAAGTATTAATGGGTTAAAACAACTGTAAAGATCGATGTTATCTTTAATATTTTTGGGAATATGGTGCTATTCTGTAAAGAAGGGTGTGGGGGTGTGTGTGTGTGTGTGTGTCCGTCCATGGGTAATTAAACTGGGGGAAAGTTAGTAAAGACAGTTTGTCTATGGGAACTGAGAGATGAAAGGTAAAGGCGCTAGATGCATGCATTTGTAAAGAGAGGTTATGGTGAAGTTGGAATTACAAGTAAATTGGTTGGGTTTTGAAATTTGCATTAAGTCATAGGTAAGGACTTGACTTTTTAGCTGCTAAATTTCAATAGGGGTGTAAGGGACTTTTACAACTTACAAAAGTTTCATAAGTGAACAATTTGACCCAAAAATGGAGACAATAGGAAGACATGAAAGATTTTTATATTTTAGAAAAGTTCACTTCAAAGAGTTGCTTAAGACAATGGAGTCTAGGATGAAAGGGAAAAAAGATATTTAAGAGAGCTGTTTAGTTGACTTGAGATGACTGTGTGGGGGAGATGTCCTGAGATCAGCTGTGTGCTGAGAATAGTTGTGAGTATAAAGCAGCTATCCAGTTTCAAGACAAAGCAATCTTTGTTTTCAGGAAGCAGTCTGTTTCTGCACTTCCTTTGGATTTCCACAGCAGCGTGGAAGAGACAGAGAAGTTGTGTGGTATACTTTGTTAAAGCTGCAGTTTTTGCCTTGGGGTAATATTACTGGATTTTTATGGTTAAAAATCTATAAGGGAGCCATTGCCAAGTAGTTTACTTTTGTGTTCTGACCAAGTGTGTTTTTTTTGGTTTGGGGGTGGGGGGGGGGATGTTGTGTGAGACTGTTTCAACTTTGTAATTTTAATCTTGTGTGCTTAAATATTTTTTTCTTCTTGTTAATAAATCTTTTAGTTTTAAAGTCGTAAGAATGTTACAGGGATTCTAAGCTTCGGGATTTCCTCTCATTTTTAAAATACAAGATAAAAGATATGACAAGTAAGATAAGTTTCCCTCTGGGATTTGGCTTGCTCAACAAATAACATCGGCTGTGGTTGTAATCAGCTGCCTGCATCGATATGGAGGGACCTCTGCAAAACTTGGCTGTACATGTGCGATAACGTGAAGGAGCTGACTTGTGCCGACGCTGTATGAAAGCTTCCAGGATGCGGCCGCTCAGCTTAGGTGGAAGTTTGGTTCATAGGTATATAAATGGAGTTGGACACCAATTCCATATTAGAAAAGATGGTCTTCTAACTCTGCACAGAGCCTTATATCAAGTTGATGCTGAAATAAAAAAAATAAATACTAGAAATACTCATCAGGTCAGGCAACATCTGTAGAGAGAAAAACAGAGTTAACATTTCAGGTCTGTGACCTTTCATCAGAACTACTCCTTGACATTGAATGTAGGCTTTCTGACAGGCGTCCTGATGCACCAAGCATTTCACTGTGCATACCTGTCAGCATTCTTCTGTAGGCTTTGGAGGATTGTAGTACTTACCTAAATCTTCTGGAGTGGAATCAATGTTTAATCTCACCTTCAGGGGAATGGCTATCCTTGTCCTCTGCCCTGGCAGTAGCTCACTCATGTGCTGTGCCTCACCATGTCCAGATCCTGTCTCTATGCTAGTCTCTAAATTACATGCAGTGCCAGTATCTGAGCTGGTTGCTGAAAGTGTGAAATCTAGTGACAGTGCCGTGTCTTCATCATCGCTGTCTTCTTGGTGTTCTTCTACTGCCTGGACAGGTTAGACCTCTCATTATCTGAAAGGAGAAAGGCTCAGGGTAAGGTTGTGATGCAGGGAGTTGAAAAAAATAAGAGGTGCATGTCTACACCATCTGCAGACTGTTGGAGAGATGAAGGGAAAGTTGCATGTGAGAAGAAGGATTAGATGTAAGGATACCATTATCTTCAATAGTTTCAGCCCTGCTGCTGACCTCAGTCTCAGCAGTGGCATCCTAATGATGGTCAGCATTGTCTCCTCCATGGGATCAGGACATACAGGCATACTGGTCTCCTTCTGGTTAGCTCTTGCTGCATTGCAATCAATATGCTTAAAATTGTGGCCAATCTCCAAACCATGATTAGGTTTAATTAAGAAAGTATATGAATAAAAACAGTACTAACAGTTCTGGGCTCTATCTCAGCTAGAGGTTTTATGAAAATATGTTTTTATTTTTATTTTGTGGGAAGTCAATTTATTTTTCACCTCTGGAAGAGGGTGATCTTGAGCTGACAATATTACCAACTCCACGCATTCATGAAGCCTTAATAGTATTTTACTTTTTAAAATACTGCACACCATTTTTTAAAACTATCTTCTCATCTCCTAAGTTGTTGCTGTTCCCTATTATTCCCTACAGTGGCGGATAGGCAAATTCATGGAGTTAGGATGAGACAAAGACTCTGGAATTTGCTTCCTTAAGTTTACCATTGCATCTGCCATGCCAGTGCTCATAGTAAATTGCATAAAACAACATTATAATTCCCTTCACAAAAACAGAATTACCTGGAAAAACTCAGCAGGTCTGGCAGCATCGGCGGAGAAGAAAAAGTTGACGTTTCGAGTCCTCATGACCCTTCGACAGAACTTGCGTTCGAGTCCAAGAAAGAGTTGAAATATAAGCTGGTTTAAGGTGTGTGTGTGGGGGGCGGAGAGATAGAGAGACAAAGAGGTGGAGTGGGGGTGTTGGGGGAGTGTGGTTGTAGGGACAAACAAGCAGTGATAGAAGCAGATCATCAAAAGATGTCAACGACAATAGTACAATAGAACACATAGGTGTTAAAATTAAAGTTGGTGATATTATCTAAACGAATGTGCTAATTAAGAATGGATGGTAGGGCACTCAAGGTATAGCTCTAGTGGGTTTTTTTTATATAATGGAAATAGGTGGGAAAAGGAAAATCTTTATAATTTATTGGAAAAAAAAGGGGAAGGGGGAAACAGAAAGGGGGTGGGGATGGGGGAGGGAGCTTACGACCTAAAGTTGTTGAATTCAATATTCAGTCCAGAAGGCTGTAAAGTCCCTAGTCGGAAGATGAGGTGTTGTTCCTCCAGTTTGCGTTGGGCTTCACTGGAACAATGCAGCAAGCCAAGGACAGACATGTGGGCAAGAGAGCAGGGTGGAGTGTTGAAATGGCAAGCGACAGGGAGGTTTGGGTCATTCTTGCGGACAGACCACAGGTGTTCTGCAAAGCGGTCGCCCAGTTTACGTTTGGTCTCTCCAATGTAGAGGAGACCACATTGGGAGCAACGGATGCAGTAGACTAAGTTGGGGGAAATGCAAGTGAAATGCTGCTTCACTTGAAAGGAGTGTTTGGGTCCTTGGACGGTGAGGAGAGAGGAAGTGAAGGGGCAGGTATTGCATTTTTTGCGTGGGCATGGGGTGGTGCCATAGGAGGGGGTTGAGGAGTAGGGGGTGATGGAGGAGTGGACCAGGGTGTCCCGGAGGGAGCGATCCCTACGGAATGCCGATAAGGGGGGTGAAGGGAAGATGTGTTTGGTGGTGGCATCATGCTGGAGTTGGCGGAAATGGCGGAGGATGATCCTTTGAATGCGGAGGCTGGTGGGGTGATAAGTGAGGACAAGGGGGACCCTATCATGTTTCTGGGAGGGAGGAGAAGGCGTGAGGGCGGATGCGCGGGAGGTGGGCCGGACACGGTTGAGGGCCCTGTCAACGACCGTGGGTGGAAAACCTCGGTTAAGGAAGAAGAAGGACATGTCAGAGGAACTGTTTTTGAATGTAGCATCATCGGAACAGATGCGACGGAGGCGAAGGAACTGAGAGAATGGGATGGAGTCCTTACAGGAAGCAGGGTGTGAGGAGCTGTAGTCGAGATAGCTGTGGGAGTTGGTGGGTTTGTAATGGATATTGGTGGACAGTCTATCACCAGAGATTGAGACAGAGAGGTCAAGGAAGGGAAGGGAAATGTCAGAGATGGACCACGTGAAAATGATGGAGGGGTGGAGATTGGAAGCAAAATTAATAAATTTTTCCAAGTCCTGACGAGAGCATGAAGTGGCACCGAAGTAATCATCGATGTACCGGAGAAAGAGTTGTGGAAGGGGGCCGGAGTAGGACTGCAACAAGGAATGTTCCACATACCCCATAAAGAGACAGGCATAGCTGGAGCCCATGCGGGTACCCATAGCCACACCTTTTATTTGGAGGAAGTGAGAGGAGTTGAAGGAGAAATTGTTCAGTGTGAGAACAAGTTCAGCCAGATGGAGGAGAGTAGTGGTGGATGGGGATTGTTCGGGCCTCTGTTCGAGGAAGAAGCTAAGGGCCCTCAGACCATCCTGGTGGGGGATGGAGGTGTAGAGGGATTGGACGTCCATGGTGAAGAGGATGCGGTTGGGGCCAGGGAACTGGAAATTGTTGATGTGACGTAAGGTGTCAGAGGAATCACGGATGTAGGTGGGAAGGGACTGGACAAGGGGAGAGAGAAGGGAGTCAAGATAACGAGAAATGAGTTCTGTGGGGCAGGAGCAAGCTGAGACGATCGGTCTACCGGGGCAGTTCTGTTTGTGGATTTTGGGTAGGAGATAGAAGCGGGCCGTCCGAGGTTGGGCGACTATCAGGTTGGAAGCTGTGGGAGGGAGATCCCCAGAGGAGATGAGGTCACTGACAGTCCTGGAAATAATGGCTTGATGTTCAGTGGTGGGGTCATGGTCCAGGAAGAGGTAGGAGGAAGTGTCTGCGAGTTGACGCTCAGCCTCCGCGAGGTAGAGGTCAGTGCGCCAGACAACAACAGCACCACCCTTGTCAGCGGGTTTGATGACAATGTCAGGGTTGGACCTGAGAGAATGGAGTGCAGTAAGTTCAGAGAGAGACAGGTTAGAATGGGTGAGAGGAGCAGAGAAATTGAGACGACTAATGTCGCGCCGACAGTTCTAATTGTTTTACATAGGAACATCCAAAGGTTACCTGCTGTTGGTGAGGGAAGTTTGCAAATTATCAGGTGCTTGTTAAGTTCCAGTTCTGTATTAAATGAACCAGCATGAAGTGAAGATCATCTTTCTTTCTCTTTTTTTTAATATGTTTGACACTTTAAAATGCGACACATGAAATGTGACATCTTGCATCTGCATGCACTTTGCTAACTTTTCCATGATAAATTGCAATGTCTGCATTTATAATAGGAACTACAAATATCATCTTGTCACGCTGTAATTGCATCCCCCCATTGGACGTGCTGCAGTGCTAGCACTGGTAGGAGCATGCACTTCCAACATTATCTATTTAAATAGGTAGCTCCATTATAAATGTGAAAGTAGGAATTTATAATGGGATATAAAAACAAGGACAGAATTTTTGCTTAAAATAGGGGCGGAATTATGTCCATGTACCCAGGTGTAATTATCCTCCACGCTCTAACCCCGCTTCACTGGAAGACTTCACTGGCTATTGATTCCATGAGCAGGTGCCACAGGAGGTCAAAAAATATGTAATACAAATTCCCATGCCATTACTTGTGACGAGTTCCCAATTTCTGCCTCATTTTTGTGTTGCTAGTCCTGTTCCTTTGAGCTTTAAAGAATGCTAAGAGAAATTCAGAACTTTGCTGAGTATATTAAGAGTAGGACAGTTTCACCCATCCATGAAACATGTATAGTTGGTGTAATCTGATGCAACATTGCAGTGGTATCCATTCAAATAAGTACATTAGCACACGAAAGACATGATCAACCCAAAGATTTAACCATAGGTAGATAATGTATACATATTTTAAAACACCTAACTTGGCACAAATCAGTTTTGTCTGCCACCCTTGCACGAACTGCAGAAGAATAAAATAATATCTCTATACCTGGCAATGGTTGGGCAGGTATAGCATATTGGAGAGGATTGCAACCCAGTGAATGGCGAAGCAAGGAAAGTGGACATCTGTGTGTGTTTGACTTAGGTTTACAATAGGAGCACAGAACGATAAATTAAAAGGAATGGCTGTAAAGGTAAATGGTTGCCAGAAAAAAATGTCAAACAAATTTGTTAAAGATAAATGAGGTAAATAAATTTGGAGGCTTTCCATGGAAAACACATTGCAGTTTGTAGCACAGGTAGGTAGATGCCACAGGTGGAGACAAAGTGAATTTAAGATCAGGACAGGGCCACCACACGATGAGCAAGACAAACTCACAGGACATGATACTTAAATTGCTGACATACTTGATAGATACTTTGCCTCTTTTCATTGAAAAGGCTACAAAAGTGGCAGTGAAATCAAGAAGGATGTTACAATAGCCAGAATAGAAAGTAAGGAGATGTTAGACAAACTTGCCAAACGTAAGGAGGAGAAGATCCCAGATCCTGATGGATTGGATGCATGAACACCGAAAGAATCTAGATAGAGAAAACCATAAGCAATTACAAAGCAGGTAGAGACAGCAGATATAATATTCTCCAGTAGAAATTGCTGAACAATTACAGATATAACTATGGTGATACTGTTTTAGCCACAGGCACTAATTTTAGCGGAAAATGCCTTATGTACACTCAGACAATTCAGGTAAACATACTTTACATGTGTCTTTCACATCTCCCATTATTCAGTAACCAAGGAAGTAGAACACTCAAAATGGTCAAAAAACATGGCTTTTCACGTTACTATGCTACTAACAAACATGTACTCAAATTAAAGGCATACAATAGTGATGTCTAATACGTTTTTTGCTAATCTAAAATTCAATTAGCCACATCTGGATTCACAATTAGCCAGATGTAGCCAGTGATGAGTGTATTGGACAACATTGCTTTAGTAGTCATACCAAAAATCAGTAGAAAAAGGAATAGTGTGAAAGAGCTGGTGAATAGCATTCCCATCATCAAAAGGGGAAATATAACTAACCCAGGAAACTATAGATCAGTGAGCTTAATGCCAGTGGTAGGAAAGATGCTAGCATATATTAAAAGATCAGATAAAAGATATAGAGATGAAGAAGATAAAAAATATTCAGCAATGGATTTCCATAAGGATTAGATTATGAACAATATCGTCAAACCAAAGGTTAATGCACTAGGTATGGAATTATTTCTCTGTCTGCTATTTAACAGAGCTCGTGATCTATTTAAAAGAAATGGATTAATACCTGCTAAAATAGTGGTGAGAATATTTGATATGAACTCACTGCGTTTTGGGAAGCTAATATTGCTCACGGTTTTTATCAAGCATTAGGTTTTATAGTGCGCAATGAAGTGCTTCTACAGCACCGTACTGTACTGCAGCATGAATTATGCTAAATTGATAATGAACACTGAAGGACTTCACTAGCTCATCTTTCATTAAATGAGAAAGCTATTTAATGAAGGAATTTTGATGAGGATAAAGCAATAAAATAAATCTCTGAATTTTCAAGGATACTTACGGTGTATTGTGAAATATTGTACAGGAGCAAAATGCAATACTTTATTAATTGGTAATTCATTCATAATTTGTAACATTTAGCTACAATCAATTCGTCTTCAGACGACTTTGAATTCTCCAACGTAATATTCACTCAGAATGGAAAATGCTAAACTGTGCATAATGCTCTTTAACCACTTACTTTGCAACTATGGCAAGACCATTTTATAGATTTTCTTTTATTATCTCTACATCATACCCCCTGGCTGAGGCCTCCTGCTCCTGAATTTTTACCATTGCTGTTCTGTAACTAGCAACCGTGCAATGAACATGAGGAATTGCTCCTCTCATACTCCTTATCCATCCAAGGGGAAAGGTATCCAGCTTCTGCTCTGTTACTCCCCCTGGTGGCATGATGTTCTTCTCCAGTTCTCAATATGAGGAATCATGAGCGTATTCTGCATCTGCTTAACCACTTATTTCTATATATGGAGACTTATAACAGTGTGTTATGCATTTTTCCAAAAGTCAATTATATCAGCTGAATAACATTTTCGGAAACTTCTTGCTAAAGTGAGGCGTTGGCTTAATTCTAACTCGTTACAAGCAATCTTTTAACACATCCTTTTTTTTTTCATTTCTGACTGAGCGATTAGTGGATGATTAATAAGGCAGACCACATGACAAGAGTTCAGGGTCAACTACCTTGGGCACACTGGAGCCGGAGGGAAAGAAAATACAGGTTTAGAAGCAAAGCTGATTGGTTCACCAGGAATTTAATGATGTAGAAATAAGTGTTGAAAATAACCCCAGAAGCAAGAAAGAATAACAAGAGGTGTTAATCTAACCACACAGGGTGTCTGACATGGGCACTTGTGCGTTACGAGTGTGTATGCTTGAATGAAGTAAGAAGTAAGACCCATTACAGGACCATTGTGTAAGAACATCACAAGTATGGTTGGGCCATGGTAATCCTTAGATACACATTCAGTGCAGAGCTCTGGGTTTATTTCCATACCAGATCTCAGTATTAACATGGCTTAAGCATGCATATCATTGCCAAGGCTCCTTTCCATTTCCCTGCTTACTCTTCATATTAAATTCTGAGGTCTAATGAAATATCAAGATAACACAAGCACTTTCCTTCCATTGCCCTGAGTCTTAGTGGGTGTAAAACCCCACTTCATTTCAAGCAGGTGTGATAGATATTAGGAAATATTTAATGAATGTGCATAAAAGCTAATATCTGCACATTTATTTCTGTCAGAGGGGCAGTAACTTAAACTCTAGTGGAGTTACAGTCTGATATTATTTTTCATTAAGTAAGCCGACATTAGTCTTTGGGCCCATGTGTTGAAAGATGTCAACTACTGCTTACGTAGTCTGATCAAAGGCTGCAAGGAGACCAGTAAGACTTAGTCTACAGATGGAGTGCAAAAAAATGACAAGAATGTGAGAGAATTTACAGATTGTCACACCTCCATAGTTCACACGATTCTATCTATGCTGGCTGGTGGACATTATGATTTAAAGATTAACACTTGTTAAAGTGTATCTATTGACTACTTGAGGTCTTTTTCTGTTTTTAGCATTTATTTTCAGTTTTGGATGTGGACTTGCATTAATGTAATACCTTTAACATAGAAAATAAATCCCAAGGCGTTTCACAGACTCGTAATTGTATTACAAATAAAGGACGTGCACATCCGGTTACTGGAGGAATGGAGACTGTAGTATTGCTGTAGGACTGAGGTAGAAAACATTTATGAATGACAGAAGATGCAACAGAAATGTAGACAGCACATCAGTTTGAGTTTAATGGCTAGGCGATCAAAACTCGGGCAGATGTCAATCCCAACACCTTGATGTTTTCTTTCTACCTGCTAAAATGATGGTGTTATCTGATCAAGAGACAGTTGAGGGCAAACCTAAAACACTGATTAAATCTCTTTTACTGTTATTCTTTCCCCACTTGAGGATGTGTGAAATGTCTGCTCATTGCTGGGCGTATTTGAGAAATAAAGTAACTTTTGTCATCAGCACAAATTACTACAGTTTAGAAGCAGCTGCTAAATATTTTCCTCTGTAGTTCAGTTTACCCTGTGTATATATTTTTCAATCAGCTAACATCAAGAGGGAGGGAAAAACATACAAATTGTTTTGGTTACATGCATATTTTCTACTCAAAGGCCTAATTGCACCAAGTTTCAGTGTACATTGACAGAAAGTACCATCAAAAATATCATATTGTCTAATGACCAGGTACTATCAGCATATGACTGATAATTTAAAAAACACAGAAAACCCAAGGTATTTTCAGCAAAATCATATGGTGAATAACCTAGAGTTTCAGATTATGAAATAACCTTGGTGTTATGCTTTTGGGAGTCATATGATTGTGTGTTTGCTTAGGTAACAGGACTTAGGCTTTGTTCTCACAGGCGTTACAAAACAAGTCGGACTCCAGCCTCTCAGATTCTGCCTCAAGGGACCAGTTCATGCACACAACACAGTCAGCATTTACATCTTTCCATCCAAACGTTAAAAATTGTATTTAATACATAGAAGGGAATAGAAATGGATTACATAAACTCAGGCCAATTTTTTTTTAAACTGCCAAAATTTATTTTTCTTTGATATCACTTCCAAGATCTGTACTGGATATTTATGTCAGAATATGTAAGAAGATAGTTATGCAGGAGTATCAAAGTTTCCCGATTTAGATCTTAATTGACTCTTCTATATCTTCTGTTAAAAAACATCTATATATTATGAAAAACTTTTTGAATCAGTTTGTCTAATGGAAACTGCATTTGCAAACATTTTTAATGGAAAACCCAATCTAAGCGTGGTAGCATTTACTGTGGAAAAGTATATGTAAACATTTTTCTGTCACAGTTAGTTAATAAACTGATTGAATCATGCAGAATGCCCCTTGGAAGAGTTGTGCTCCATTTTTCCTCAGTAACTGAAATTTCTACTCTGTGCAAAGAAAGATATTAACATTTTTTAAAAATCACAGTTAAATAT
Source organism: Carcharodon carcharias (assembly GCF_017639515.1). Taxonomy (NCBI): domain Eukaryota; kingdom Metazoa; phylum Chordata; class Chondrichthyes; order Lamniformes; family Lamnidae; genus Carcharodon; species Carcharodon carcharias. The sequence goes on along the minus strand of NC_054480.1, from coordinate 148,931,032 downwards.
TTCATAATAAATTCATTCAGTATTCTATTTCCTTTAATAATGTTGTCATCGGAAGACCTTTGCCTGTCTCAGGAGTTTGGCTTGGACTTAATATATTTGCCTTGAGTCGTTATTCTTGTTAGCTGTATGCAAATCCTGTAGTTTAAAGTGTGCACATTTTGCTAGGATTCATGTTTGGCACATAGCCAAATGATCACCCAGCCTCCAATAAAATCTGTTAGGGTTTTTCAACATTTTTTGAATAAAGCTTTAGGACAAGTTTCAGAAGCATTAAAAATTTATATGGAGTGTTTTTAAGGACAGACTATGTATGTCTTTGTATTTGGGTAAAAAAGACAGACTGTAATGAATACACACCATCTGTACCTCTTATTTTGAGAAACACTTGAGTAAGGAAAATGTACTGAACACATGGTGAGAGAGAAAGAACAGGGGATTTCCTAATATTGAGTTTGTTTTTCTTTTAAAAAAGTAAGTTGAATTTTGAGAGCAAGCAAAGTCCTCAACTTATTATTACCTGTGTTTTGTCAATCCTAATTACAGTCGTCTATGAGACACAGAACCATACTCTGTCTTTCTTCATCCTGATTCGATTCTTTTAAAAAAAAAATTAATTAGTTGAATTTTGAAAGCAAAGAAAGCTTTCGATTATCATGTGTTTTGTTGATAGGAATTGAATTGTTTAAATTTTATAACTAACGTTTGTAATTAAGGACAGAAAGAGGAGGAGGAAGATAGAGACAGACATGAGAAAAGGAGAGAGAGGGGAGCACGAATGTGAAACATAAATAGATAGAGGAGCAGATAGACAAAGGTAGACAGCTCATACATTTGCAGGAATGACTCATAATACACAACATTTAAATGTTATAAAATTGCAAATTAGTACTGCTGATCTCCCAGCGCTGTTGAGTTCATTTCCTTGCTGTCAAAAGCTATCAGGAACCCACCAGTTAGACAATCTCTCTATTTCACTTCCCAATTCCACCAAACCTCAGGTTATGCTCTATAATGATGTTAGACCAAAGGATAATCTACATGATGCCAAGGCCAAACGGCAACAACTATTTCTGCCAATCTCCAAAACCTCCACTCTATTGGTGCCCAACAATAGCTCAAATTTTCAGAAAGGTCTTATGAGCTCAGAGCTTCTGTGCCTTCTGAAAGCCATTGTAACAAGGAAAGCTGGGTTAATTTGGAACTTCCCACACCAATGCCCTCATGTGGGGCCCAGTGCAGCACCAGTGAGGTACACCTAGGCCAGGATTTTCCTGTCGGTGAGCGGGGAGGCAGGGCCCACTCGCCAACGCGTAAAATAACACCCGGTGATGTCAGGTGGAACATCACTGCACCCCATTTAAATTTTCAGAGAGGCAGGGTCTCAGCAAAATCAGCTGTGCGCCTGCCGACTTGTCAGTTGTCAATTGAGGCCATTGACAGAGTCATTAAAGTAATTAATGGACCTGCCCATCCAACCTTAAGGTTAGCGGACCGGGAGCCCTGGCGGGCATTAGAAAAAGCCTGAAACCTCATCCATCGGCGGGATGAGATTTCATATAGATTTTTTAAAAAGTTAATTAAAGTGTTTTTAAAAGTTATGGACATGTCCCAAACCATGTGACAGTGTCACATGAGGGGACAAGTCAGGGAATTTTTTTTTCTATTTTTAATATTTTTTAATGTAGAGCCGATCTCCCTGAGGCAGCACTTAGCCTCAGGGAGATGTATCACTCTTCTGTGTGCATGCGCAAAAGAGCACACTCCCGGCTGAGGGAATCCCCCCTGCCTGAACAGGGAGCACATAGCGCTTCCTGGCAGACGTCACACTGGGCGGGCCTTAATTGGTCCGCCCACATAAAATGGCGGCGCGCCCACTCTTCAACTTCCCCCCCCCCCCCCCCCCCCGATGGGGGGAGAATTCTGATCCCATTTTCTATCCTCCTTTCCCTACCATTGCCCCCTTCCCCCACCTCACCCCCACAAGGGCCATCTGTTACTTGTTCCATGTTGTTCTTTCACAGAGTGCTTACCCTTGTTCTGTCATTATCACATTCTACTTTCTCATCTTTATGCCACTATCAGCACCTTCTTTAGCCATTACTACCACCACTAACACTCCCTTTGTCCTTTTGTTCATGACATCTTTGTCAATCTCTCCTTTGCCTCCACCTATCGCCGGCCTTCTATCCAACTACGCTTGCCCCACCCCACTTACACAGTATAAACTTCACCACAGTTCTACTTTTCTTTAGCTCTGAAGAAGGGTCATATGGACTCGAAACATGAACTCAGTTTCTCTCTCCACAGATGCTGTCAGACCTGCTGAGTTTTTCCAGTATTTTCTGTTTTTGTTTCAGATTCCCAGCCTCTGCAGTCTTTGCTATTATTTGCCACTTCCGTTCACTCCATGAAAAATTGCCTTTTTCTAAATACTGTTGTGAAACAGCATGTGCTCTGACTCACCATGAGCAATGCCACATACGATCTGCTAGTTGACAGAATATTGGCTGAGGGAGTCTAATCCAAATATTCAGTAGAGACAGGCTAATCAGGCCTTGCTTACTTTTTTCTATTTAAAAAAGAGATTTTATTTGGTTTGGCTTCAATAGAGTTATGTATTTTAATCAAAAGCGTGATTTAGATACTAATATCCGTGGTTTCTCTAAAGATTGTTTTACATAAGAGCTGACTCTACTTGTTTAATGTTTGGGTGGCATGACTTGCTGATTCTGCCAGGATCCAGTGAGGGTGCAGAGGGTAATTGTATACATTGAGCGACAGAAAGTTTACATTAAGTATTTCCTGTCTGGAGGAAATTTTAAACATTCTGAGAATCATATTAGAGAGGAAATCATCCAAGCCCTCATACATAGGCCTCTACAGCTTTCCAACCAAAACTAGAATATTGTTTTAACCCTTAAAAGACCAAAGCAAGTGTAAAGTCTTAAATCACAGCAGTTTGAGAACTATGTAATTTGGAAGCTCCCATACCAAGTAATCTGAAGAGACAGCATTCTGAGGACTGAATGGCAATACTGGATTAAAAAACTAGCCATTCACTCTGGGGATCCGGGTTCAAATTTAATTGATACAAATGGGTAATGGGCATGAGTTCACAGCACAAAATCTGCCTAAAATGTGCATTCCCTAGTAATCCCACTAAGGCCACAAAGATGTCAGATGTGGAGAGTGGGAAAATTCACACTGCTACTGTGGAATGTGCCTGTCTGAGATTAGCATCCCTTAATCTACCAAATCCAAGGAAGAGGCAAGTGGTGGCGATGCCATTCTGGGGTATTTAACCACACCCAGAACAAAATCATTTTTGAAGAAAAAAGAGCAGAAAATTAGTAATGTTTTGATATTTTTCAGAGCCCCATAGATTCTGGAAAAGCATGAATAGATCTTTAAATATCTCAAGACTAGAAAGGAGATCCATTCAATTTTTGTTTTTGGAATGGGAACACACATTTGGTATTGAACTCTACTGTTGTTTGCCATGTGGAGGTGGGCGGAGGAACTCTTGTTTTAATTTTTACTTAAATTTTCTTACTTCATAAATGCACAATAGAGATATGGACAAGACAAGCATACAGAATTGCGTGGTCCATGCATACAAAAAGGATCTACAAACCTGTCATCTAGGTAGGGAAATGGTTCCACACCACCTCTGTAGCTTCACTAGAAGTGCAACAGAAATCCTATTTATTCACATAAAAAGGTTTTTTGCCTCAGCTCTGCCCAAATAACAGCAGCAGAGCAGCAGCATCTCTGAGGAATTTCCCAGTCCGAGATTTTTTTTTTGTTTTAGCCAACTGTGTGTTTGGCGTACACTCAAACCCATCACCATATTTAAGCATCTCCAAACCAAGCTACTGAAAAATCTGTGGTTGTAACATTTCTGTTTGCCCAGTACAATACACACTCTGCTTACCTAAGTCCAAAGACCGATGTCACAATTTGGCAGAACCAATGTATAGGAACCTCCAACTGTGCACAGAGGTACTGCTGGAGTTTGAACACTAAAACTATGTAGCTTACCAGAATAGAAAACTGGTTTCCAATACTTATCCAGTTAGGACCACTGTACCCATGAGGGAATGGAGCTTTACAATGGCATTTAGAGCTATATCAGAAGAATCACAGCTGTTGGTAGCAGTTTATCCCTCCAAGATCTATTAATAAGCTAATCCAGATGGTCATTCATCAACTGCACTATTTCAAACCTACCTGATTCTGGTATCAGATAGGTGAGCCTACAGTGTACCATGGAGGATATGTCAAAAAGAGGAGTACAATACTTTCAGAAATACTTGTTTTTGCAAAGGAGGCTATAGACAAATTCAAATAACTGTAGAGGAGGGAAATATCCAGAGCTTTTAGGCCAAGTGAGATCCTTCATGTAATTATAGCAAAGAAATTCTAACACCTTGATACTTTTCAGAGCACCATAAATACTAGGGAAATACTTAAGAATTGAATGTTAACAAGTGTAATTCCAATTATAGATCACTTGCCTTGAAATCCAAAGCAGAAAAGTAGTTGACCAGGTAATCAGCTCAATTATCATAGGGGGCTGTCTATGACATTCATTGTCATTACCCTGTGAAAGAGACAGCAATAACTGGTGTCTGCACATATGCAGTTAAGTGTGGAAAACCAGAAGTTTTAGTCACTGCTTGCTTCCCCACAGGCTGAGCTGTTGAAGTCCTCACAGATGGAAATCAATTAGTAATCACTGAATTTATGTGAACTTCCAGTTTTCATGCTATTAATCTCATCAGAAAAACCTCTGAAAGAGTGACAACATTTTGAATGAGGTATAGCTGGGATTTTAATGGTGTACTAAGTTATAACTATTGATGAACAACCTCTCTGGACCTGAAAAACTAATTTTATAATTGTTGAATACCAAATTTCTCCATTCCATGATAAAAATTCTATAGACTTTTAAAATATTTTTTAAATTATTTTTTAAGTTCATCATTTTCAAATTCTACCTTAATCTCGTATATGTCACAATCTTTATTTTGCTTCCTCTAAAGTTATAAAAAAGTGGATAAAATTTACTTGTAACTTCCTGCTTTCTGTGAGAATTTTGCAGTGTGATTGGCTGTTTAGTCTGCTTGATGGCATTGCTGTTGCTGGATACCAGAGATCCCCTGCAACAGGCACCAGAATGAGGTAAATGTGAAATCCATGCCATAGACATAGAGTCTAAGTCTTCATGGACAGCTTTCTTCGAGGTCAGAAGTGGGTGCTATCACTTTGTTGCTGATTCCAAAATCCTGATCATTATGGTTTTAGATGTATTAGTTGTGCCTCACAATCTCATAAATGTGGTGAGGAAATACCTGTACTGTTTAGAACTTGTGCAAAGTCACGATCAAACCTTATTAAGTCCTCTGGTTGCATGCAGAAATATTTTAAAAAGTATACAGCTCCACAATATAGTATTTGTGCTGGCCTTGCTTTTTCCCTTTAGTATCCATTTGGATTGCAAGCAAAGGAATGTTAATGGGAGAAGGAGTTCTTATAATGGCAAAAGCGTTATTTTTTTAGTGCAATTTTTCTGTTTTTGAATATTTTTAATGTTTCAATGTGCACTTTAGAGAGAATCTGGGCAGCAATGTTTGCTTTTAATGTGTATCAAATACATTTTTTATGGGTTAGGTGATGAAGGACACTATGAAGGAGGGATGCTAGAGGCCAAGAAGCCCTGGAAAATGTGCACAAATCTTGGCATATGTACCTCAGTCAAGGACTGATGGTGGCAACTTTGACTCCCTGAGGGTGAGCAGGTTGCATTTGTAGAACTTTCAAATCTCCAGAAACACATGTGCAAACAGAAACTGTCCTGGCCTGAATTTTTAAGCTTTTGGATAATTGTTGGCTAAGACTGTAAAGTCAGTTAATATACTGCTAACAGATCAAATGGATGTCCAATGCATTGTTCAGCATGGTCCACACTTTCATCTCCTTTTCTACATAATAGTATGCTGCAGCTGCCTGGTATCATTGTACTTTCCCCAAAACAGGAATTAACTGATGGCTGTCATATGTTCAACCTGTAGCCCATCTTGGGTCTTAGTAAATTATCCCGTTTGTGTTACCGTGGTTCAATGTGTGAAACTCTTGGAAATTGTGAGTAGACCAGGTTTCTATTATAACTTGCAGCTTGATTCTGTGTCCTGCATCTTGAGTATGTGTAAGATGTAAATGCTGGAAAGTTGTATGAGAGCTTTGCCTGGTCAAGTGCTACATGTGGAACAAGTTGAAAGACAACATCTTGTGCTGTCAACCAGGTACATGGAAGTGATAGGTTGCTTATCTTGCTAGTTCCATCTTCTTCCTCATCATTTTCCCAAGTTCCAGAGATACACAGTTTTCAGCCTGTTTGCCACCCCTGCCAAGAATGGCACACTCCTGTTTTGTCATACAGGTCCCCCGGAATGCTCTTCTTACAAGACTCAGTTTGGGGGGACCATACTTACGGCACTATTGTCTGTGGTGTTAGGACTAAGTCTGCTGATGACACAAATATCTGTGGTTAGATAATAAATTGAGAGGAGATTGACTATCTTCAGAGAGACCTGGACCATTATGTAAATGAAATATGATATGAAGGTTGGATTTTAATGTGGATGGATGTCTGAGTTTTATTATCCTCGCTGGATGTGAACAATGCTGGAAAGCTGCATTTTATTGTTAATTTCTGGTTGCCTTGTTTTTGAACCGCTGAAGTCTTGGCGGTGATGGTGCTTCCATGAAGCTTTTAGAAAGGAAATATCAGGAAGTTAGCCCAATGACAGTGAATGAATGAATGAATAAATCATGATTATATAGGGGATGTCTGGAGGCCAAGTTAAACTGATATTGTACAGTTCAGTTGTGAGGCCAGTTGTGTACTACGTTATGCCACGTTTAGCACTGTATCTCATAGTCACCTGAAAGCAGTTGGTTCAAGTAGTGTTAATTACAGGAACAGGAAGCTAAACTAGCTATTGACTCATCAGAAGGTCTAAAAAAGAGACAGGTTCTTCAAACAACATGCGTGTGAGGGGTGCGCGAGGAGACAGACAACTACGCCAGAGTGAGACGGAGACTGAGTGAGTAGTGAATTAGGTTCACATAGGGAATAGGTGTGGCATACATAGGAATTATTCCAAGTTAATTAAGTGAGTAATTAAATCAAGTTAATTAAATAACATAAGTAATAATGGCAGGACAGGTGTTATGTTGTAGCTATGGAAATGTGGGAGTTTTTGGACACCAAGGTAATCAATGACATACATGTCTGCAGGAAGTGTAAGCAGCTTGAGGAATTCCGGATCAAGATTATTGACCTGGAAGCTGAACAGCAGACACTGCGCAACATAAGGGAGGGAGAGAAATATCTGGACACTTTGTTCCAGAAGACAGCCACATCTCTTCAGATGGGGTCATCTGTTTTGGTCAGCAGTGAGGGACTGGAGGATGTGACTGTCAGCGAGGCAGGTAATGGGACTGAGCAGACAGTAGTGCAGGAACCTCAGGGCAGAATCGTCCCAGATGTGTACTAAATGCAGTAGCGGGCAGTAAAAGGACGTTTTACCTATTGGCCGCAATGGTGGGTTTTCATGCTGTATCACCCCAATCCCGCCTCATTAATCATGCATTCCCAGGAACACGCCATTTCAATGGCAGACAGGCTCCGATTTGCTCGCCACACCATTACCTCACTGCTTTATCACACTGGTTGCCACATTTAAAATGCAGCTGCGCACACACCTCTCAGAGATTCCAGCTCAGGACTGTTGCAAAGAAGACATGGCCCCAAAAGGCAGGAAGATTGCAGCCCCCTGCCCCCCCAACGGTTTAGTGACGCATCCCTTGAGCGCCTTTTGGCCACCATGGAGGTAACCGTGATGTCCTCTATCCCAGCTCTGGCCGCAGGAGGGGCAGCAACATTACCACTGCAGCTTGGTAGGCAATGGCAGTGGTGATCAGTGCCAATGCCGCACAGGAGAGTTGGCCATCCAACGCAGATAGAGGATGAATGATCTTGTTCGTGCCACCAGGGTAAGGCAACCATCTCATCACTCTAAACCCACACACTCAAGCCCATCACACATTCACTAACATCTCACTCACTGCCAGCTCAAGGGACATCACTGCTCAATCTCTCACAGACACACTCACATCTCCATCTGGCCTTATCTCCTCTGGACACTGCCTCCTCAGCCCTCACCATCTTGAGGCCACTTGGCACAGATAAACTTGTGCCTCCACACGAATCCTGGGATACCCTCCTCCCCCAGTACAGCCCTCACCCTCTTCCCTTCCCTGAGGCCACTTCTCCCCCATCCCCAAGCAAGCCCCAGCTCTGCAGCCATTGAGAAACCACCCCTGCCTTTTGACTGGTCTGAAAAGTAGAAACCGCCCCCAGAGCCTCTCTAAAAGTGACGTGGTGCTGTCTGTGAAGCCTGGCGCTAATGATTGTGACTGGTCACTGAAACAACGTTGGCAAACAAACCTTGAAGTCCCAAGCGGAGTGCAGCTTGCAAGCTCACTTATGTACAGTTGTGAGACACATGGGCATGATTGTATGCCTACATGCTCAGATGATCCAGTGTAGAGGGCTGATTCCAGTGAGCTGGGCTTATAATGATATGCAGATGTATTACAGTGAGTTCCCGACATCCGATAGCAGGAAACGAGGCCCTCCATTGTTGGGTAGAGCAGAGGATTGCAAACTAGTTTCACAGCGTCATGAGACTGATTTTTGGCCTTCTGGCAATATTGTCCGCTCACGCTGCCAAACATGCCTGATGCCAGTGGGCAGTGAAAATTCTGTTCTCAGACTTTGTAATTGTCAAACAGGTTTGAGTTGCTCACAAGCTGTGTGGACAAAAGCGAGGTCTGTAAGGTGGGCGAACAGGCTGGCCATGGCACCATGGTACAGGAAGCTGTTCAAGTGGAGGAAGCAAACAGGAATTTAGTGGTAGCAGGAGACAGTAGAGTGAGGGGGATTGACACAGTTCTCTGCAGCAAAGAGCGAGGGTCCTGAAGGCTGTGTTGCCTGCCCAGAGCCAGGGTTCGGGACATCGGCTCAGGGCTGAGAGGATCTTAAAGTGGGAGGGGGAGGACCCAGTCATCGTGGTCCATGTAGGTACCAAAGACATGGGCACGACAAGGAAGGAGGTTCTGCATTGTCAGTACAAGAAGCAGTGGCAGACATTTAAGGAGATATTTCAGAACACTCAGAATAAGTATGCATGAGTCACAAAAAGCTAGTATGCAAGTACAGCAAGTAAATAAGGCTAATGGAATGCTATCCTTTATGACGAGAGGAATTGAACATAAAAGTAAGGATGTTATGATCCAGTTATACAGGGCATTGGTGATATCACATCTTGAATACTGTGTGCAGTTTTGGTCTCTTTATTTAAGGAAGGATGTAAATGTATTGGAGGTGGTTCAGAGGAGGTTTACTAGATTGATACCTGGAATGAGTGGGTTGTCTTATGAGGAAAGGCTGGACAGACTGGGCTTGTTTCCACTGGAGTTTAGAAGAGTGAGGGGTGACTTGATTGAAGTATATAAGATCCTGAATGGTACTGACAAGGTGGACGTGGACAGGATGTTTCCTCTTGTGGATGAGTCCAGAACTAGGGGACACTGTTTTAAAATTAGGGGTTGCCCTTTAGGACGAGATGAGGAGAAATGTTTTCTCTGAGGGCTGTGCGACTTTGGAACTTTAAATCAGAAGGTGGCGGAGGTGGGGTCATTGAATATTTTTAAGTCAGAGGTAGATAGATTCTTGCTAGGCAAGGGAATCAAAGGTTGCTGGGGGTAGATGGTAATGTGGAATTCAAAACATAAACAGATAAGCCATGATCTTATTGAATGGCAAAGCAGGCTCGATGGGCTGAATAGCCTACTTCTCCTATTTCGTATATTCGTATGTTTGTAACGGGCTCAGGGAACACTGACTATGATGGTTCAAAGCCTGAAAGGACAAATTTATAAAGACTCGAGCATGAACCTTATTTTAATTGGAGAAATAACTGAGAGGAGTCATGACCCAGGTTCTCAAAATAACTGTAGCTATAAATGAAGTTGAAGTAAACAAACTATTTACCTTAAACAGGATTAGGAGACTAAAGTACAAATTTCACAAGCATCGGTCAAAATTAGAGGTTAAAGTCTGAAATTTTGCGCAGACAGGCTCTCCATCATAGCGAAAATGATGTCGGAAGTCTGAATCCGGATGTCCTGCTCCCAAGCCCAACCCCCATAATTTTTGCAGGTGGAGAGATTGGGGCAGGATCTAGATTGCACATGTCAAAGTGCAGCTGCCTTCATTCAGATCCAATTTTGGATGGTGGGCTATCCGAAACATGACCTCTGCCCTTTCAACCAATCAGGAGAAAGCCTAGAGTTAGCCGAGTGCTTTGGAAAGTTAGGGCACCCTTTTGGCAGGCTAGGGTACCTTTTTGGATAGGTCCATGAGCACCTTTTGGAGAGGTAAGGTGCCCTTTGGGATTGTTAAAAGTGGATATTAACATGTATAAAAAGTAAATGAACCAGAATTTTCCAGCTACCCCCCCACCCGTGGCGGGTTCCCCCAGCAAGCCATTGAAATCTCCATTCACATCGGTGGAACCAGAAGAGCTGGAACGTTCCGGCCAGTGAAACTGCCAAGCTCATTGGATTTGTCAAAGGAGTTGCCAAGCTGTCAAGGGAACCCTCAAAGCTCATTGAATTATCAAGCTGTCAGAGGATTTAGATCCGTCTGAAGGTTCTTATTATAAGATTTGTGCTGCATGACTGATTTCACAACCTATCATTATCACAGTGGGGTGCATGTCAGTTCACAGTTTGATTGACAGCTCCAAGTGGTTATAAATTCTTTGATGTGGGGCTGTGAATCCAAATGCTTGTTATCATAAGGGATTAAGCGATTGAAGGAATTTAAATGTAGTGAATGAGATTTTATGGATGAGAATGTTTGTTTTAAATAGTGAATTCATCAATAGAAACAGAACCTTATTTTATTTGCTCTCAGCATGGGTCCTGAGATCTGACCTTGGTGGATACTGGACATGGAGGGTGTAATGCCAAATTGTGGTGGGTGGGTCATGGATTGGTATGAGTTGGTACTAAGTTGGCATTGGGGCTATAAAGCACCATGGGATGGGTGGAGGGGCATAGGTTAGCATGGAGGGTACGAGGAGCCATGAGAGTGGGTAGAGAGGCATAGGCTCGCATGGAGAGTAAGAGGGGCCACGGGGAGTGAGTCAAAGGCATGGAGGATATGAGGGGCCATGGGGGGGGTGGGGAGAGTGTGGGGGGTGTGAGGATTAGAGGGCTATTTTTTGTTTTATTGTTTTTTTTGTGCAGCTGGGACAAAGCGCTGGATCACCCAGCTGACCTCTGAACCCGGTGGCCCTCTACAGCCTCTAAACTGTTTCTTGGGGCAGTGAGCTAACTCCCAGTACACCCCCACCCCACTGCTTCACTCCACACCCCACAATGAAAATTGGAAGTTCCGGGACAGTTTTTCAGGAGTTGGATTCACGGAGCCAGGAATTCTCCTGACTCTGCACTCCCGACCCGGGAGTGAAAATTCAGGCCCAAAGAATAACTCTTCCTCACTCTGCCCTCTAGCCATATCCATGGGCTGGTAAACATGTGTGACAGATTCCCCAGGAAGGTATTTGATTTAGGGTCAAATGGCACTTTTAAAGTGGAGCCAGATTAATATATGTTTGGGAAGGGGATTTGAGGATTTTAGAAACAGTAACAACATTACTAGATTTTTTTCAGGACAGCTAGTGGAATAATCTTAAATGTCCTGAAAGCAGGGGATCAGTAAGTGTTACAGCAGGAATTGTTGGGCCGAATGGATATTTTATGGATGTTCTCCTGTTTTTAATGGTACTTTATCTAACATTGCTGTTCAGTTTTTTGGATCCCAGTGCTTGATGGTCAAAAAATGATGATTGTATTATCACTTATATACATAATACAAATGGAAATGTGACCTCCTTGATATGTTGCAGCATTTACAAAGCATCCAAAAACATCAAAACATTTCAGCTTTTGTTGTTATGAAAGTGGAATTCCCTCAAATAATTTTGCTTTTTAGAGGCATCATTTTGTGATGCCATGTCTACAATACTTGCTTGTGCTTAATGTAGTTTTCTAATAAAAGAAAAGGTTATGGTTTACATTTTTAATCACTTAATTAATATGCTTGGGATTATAAAGTGGAGTGCTGCATCATGTCAGTCTTATTGTTCACTGAAGCATTGCTTTAGGGAGGTGCCCCATGCCCCCAAAAGTGCCATTTGCATCCCTTCTCAGATCCTCATTTTTCATCATGATTGATTATCAGTAGAATTGCTTTGCAACAGTTTAAGTAAGCCCTGGGTAGAATGGAAAGCATATTAAGTGCTGGGTGAAGAAACTATAGGATTGATTTAAGGTCCTATATTGCCTCGTACCCCATTAACTTTCATTACATCCCTTGCATCTCTCTTCTTACAGTAGGATGATTCTGGAAATACCACTCAACTGTAACATAAACTTTCGAAATCAGGCAGCCTAGTGGATGAAGAAGTGCTGATTGTAAGTCAACATATCTCAGCGTGTCTAATCAAAATAATTTCTGGTTTGTACCACGCTTAAACAACAGACTTAAAGCATGTTTCTTTGCAAAGTTTCATAACAGCGAAAGCCACCTAGAGAGAAGTGTTAAGCTCAGATCTCCTGACTGGTATTAGTTTAACACTGGCATTACTGCATTTATCATCAATAGGTTAAACCAGTGTTAAAAACAAAACTAATTTAAAAAAAAACCTGGGCACTGATGTCCATAGATAAGTAACTTCCTTGATCCAGGTTAAGGTCCCTTCTCGCCCTCCCTCCAACCCGTTTCTTTAGAAACTTTCATCCCGTTTCAGCAAGTGTCTGTTAGTTTGACTGGACTGTGTAACATTTCTGGTTCAGTGTAACAGAGCTCAGTTCTCCTTTACTGTTGAGTGATAACTGTCATGGGCCACATACCAGTTCCACTTCAAACATTCATTTGTTATATATTTGGCATCGAAATCAGTGAAATCTATAAGTGGCATTTGCACTCAAGTGAATACATTACTCCATTGTGGAATCATAATGCTCCTTGTCAGCCTTAACAATGGGCATTTTTCCAAACCTTGCTTTGTAATGAAGGTTATTACAGAATTAGTGGAATGTAAATTGTGACAAATAAATACAAAAAATGCAGAGTAGTTGTCAGTTATTATTTCATATAACTGAATAGTACATCGACATCTAGATGTTTAGGACCTACACAAAGGAGGTTATGTTACTTTTTCCAACCATGTGTTGCAATGCTCAGCTTCAGTTCAGTTGTTTCAGTCTTTACACAGTCCCCTATTTGTCTTCTTTCTTCGTTACCCAGCATAACCCTGCCATGGGGCTACTTCAACCTGAAAATCAAAAATTCCCTGGAACATAAAACACCAGTATGTAAACACTGTACCAAAGTATATGGGGTAATGTACAGCCAGTGTGGGAATATTTGCATTCTTTGGATTCAGTATTAACAGTGTATGACAGATTTTATCTATGAACTATAAACAATAAGGAATCTGTTTTGGCAACTGAAACCCAAGCATCTGTTCAGGAACAGATGGTTGTAAAAGGTGCTCTGTTGCTATGAACAGCATCTGAGGTATATAACATAATTACTGCTAAATTTCAGGTACTTTTTGGAGCATTAGATTGCACCTTCAATGAAATTATTCACAAAATTACAGAAAATCAGTTCCTTGCTTGATGGCAATGTACACCGTGTGGAAGACATTTCAGAATGGAAATTTTACTTCATTTTTAACTAGAAACTTAGTGGAATTCAGGTATCTGCTGTTGTCAAATCCCCAGGGTGAAAAATAGCAATGTAATAGCCCCAAATTTTTAACATGGGGTCAGAATTGGGTAGATGGGGACAGAGAAAGACAACAGCAGTCCCAACCTTGACAATCTGAACCCTGGGAGATTTTTAACACCCCAGCCTTCATCTGCAGGTGGGAAGTGGCAGAATGGGGTCTTTTTTTTAGATTCATTCACAGGATGTGGGCTTCGCTGGCTGGACCAGCATTTATTGCCCATCCCTAGTTGCCGTTGAGAAGGTGGTGGTGAGCTGCCTTCTTGAACTGCTGCAGTTCATGTGGCGTAGGTACACCCACAGTGCTATTAGGAAGGGAGTTCCAGGATTTTGACCCAGCGACAGTGAAGGAACGGTCATATATTTCCAAGTCAGGACGGTCAGTGACTTGGAGGGGAACTTCCAGGTGGTGGTGTTCCCCATGTGTCTGCTGCCCTTGTCCTTCTAGATGGTAGTGATCGTGGATTTGGGAGGTGCTGTCTAACGAGCCTAGGTGAATTCCTGCAGTGCATCTTGTAGATGGTACACACTGCTGCTACTGTGGTGGAGAGGGTGAATGTTTGTGTTTGGGGTGCCAAACAAGTGGGCTACTTTGTCCTTGATGGTGTCAAGCTTCTTGAGTGTTGTGGGAGGGAGCTGCACTCATCCATGCAAGTGGAGAGTATTCCATCATACTCATAACCTTTGCCTTGTAGTTGGTGGACAGGCTTTGGGGAGTCAGGAGGTGAATTACTCGTTGCAGGATTCTGAGCCTCTGACCTACTCTTGTAGTCACAGTATTTATATGGCTAGTCCAGTTCAATTCCTTGTCAGTGGTAACCCCCAGGATGTTGATAGTGGATGATTCAGTGACATTAATGTCATTGAAAGTCAAGGGACGATGGCTAGTTTCTCTCTTGTTGGAGGTGGTCATTGCCTGGCAGTTGTGTGACACGAATGTTACTTGCCACTTTTCAGCCCAAGCCTTGATGTTGTGCAGGCCTTGCTGCATTTGGACATGGACTGTTTCAGTATCCAAAGAGTCGCGAATGGTGCTGATCGTTGTTCAGCGAACATCCCCACTTCTGACCTTCTGACGGAAGGAAGATCATTCCTGCAGCAGCTGAAGATGGTTGGGCCTAGGACACTACTCTGAGGAACTCCTGCAGTGATGTCCTGGAGCTGAGATAACTGATCTGCAACAATCACAACCATCTCCCTTTGTGCTAGGTATGACTCCAACCAGCAGAGAGCTTTCCCCCTGACTCCCAATGACTCCAGTTTTGCTAGAGCTCCTTGATGCCACACTCGGTCACATGCAGCCTTGATGTCAAGGGCAGTCACTCTCACCTCACCTCGGGAGTTCAGATCTTTTGTCCATGTTTGAACCAAGTATTTAATGAGGTACGTGCTGTGAGACAGGCAGGAGGCCACTGGCTGGGACCCAAAAGAACAGTCCCACCAATCAGGTAAATGGTTGGGATGGCTGGGGCGGGTGTGGGGGAGGTGGGAGGGGTGGGGGGCTAGCGGTTGCTGGGTGGTGGGTGGCGAAGCCCAAGGAAGGGGAGACCTAACCATTCATGTGGGATCAAAAGGAGCATTCCTGCTACTCTTCCATGGTCTCACAAGGACAACAAACAAAACTGAAAATCTGTCAACCTTTTTGGGCCAATTCCAATGTTCACTCCAATTCCTGTTTGCAGTGCATGTCCAGTATTATTACCATGCATGGTCCCTTTAAGATTGCAGCGCATTTGCACATCTTAAAGAGACTACTTCTTGTGAACAGCCTGTTTGTCCCTTGCGTGGTAAGTTCTAGATAGAATGTGCAGCTATCTAGAATAGGGAACAGTGGCCCCCTCTGGACACAGCTTCTCTTCCCACTAGATTAGCCTGGTTAAAATTTAAATTTCACCTCAATGATATCATAGGAGCCCGATTGGCATATTTAAAGAAAGATCTCTCTAGTTGGATGTCTTTCTCATCTGTTCAGAAGAGCAGATAATATCAGAACTTGTGGGAAGAGGGCAGGATCATGTGCAGGCAAGTCTCTTGAACCATTTAACTGCCTGCCTTCCCTGTTTCCATGAGCTTTAACACCAGCCCTAACGTTCTGACATATTGCTTGTATCACTTGGAAATTTCTCAGTAATTTTCTGTATTTGCTGAGTGTCAAATGTTGTTCCTGCCCAGCAATTATATATGTGATTGGAGTTGATCAAATGTGAAAAAATATCCTAAAATGAATGATAAAGTAAGGATTCTTAAGTTACTTTGAAGTGCATCAAATTTAATAATAGGCTATAAGCAAATTGCAACAACCAAAAAATGCTTATAGTTCATCTGACATGGCCTATAGAATTTGTTCCGGAAAGTTTGAAGGATTGTACAAATTTCTAGTAAGCCTGCTTTGTAAAGATGTTTTTCTCCTCTGTTCTGTAAAAACACACTTCCCAGATCCCCTTCTTGCCACCTCACTTCTGCCTTCCAAGGTCTCCTCTTTGATTGTGCTTCACTTCCAGAGTTCAGCTCTTTCTCCTGATTGCCATTCCCTTTTTCTCCCCCACCTGCTTGGTATGCACCCATTACCTCTGGTGTACAGACTACCATCTTTGAGACGTCTTTTAGTACTTGAAGCACTATAGAAATGGAGGATGAACCATGTTGATCTGGCTTGAGGCCTGAATCTCTTAAAAATACCACATAACTTGGAAATACCATATGGCCTATTGGTTCTCTCCCTAACCCAGTACAGTTGTGAACTCTTAGATGCACTCAGCATGGGTAGTTTCTGAACATAGCAGAAAAAGCACACTGTGAGGCTTGGCCAACTTTGCGACAAGGGGCAGATTATTACTTCCAGCCACTGGTGGCCAAAGTCCGGGATGCAAATAGGGTGGCTGATCTAACCCCATCAGCTTCACATTACATATTAAATGATAATATACTTGTGGTAACAGAAAGCAGGAAATGATTTTGGGCAGGTTTTGATCAATTGGCCATTAAAAGCTTCGGTTCAGTGTGCATTGTAGTGAAGAAAGTAAATAAAATTTTGTGAAATTTAAGCCTGAGTAGGTCGTTTCGATGTTTCTGGTCTTGGTGACACCACATCTGGAATGTTAAGTTCAGTTATGACCTCCATATTACAGAGTTAGAGGGAGTAAAGAGGAGGTTGATTCCTGAATTTAGAGGACTGAGATATGAGGAAAGATCATTCATCCTGGAACTCCACTTTCATCAAAATAGCAGGATGGGACTTATGACATTTTCAGGAGATCGGAGATGGACTTTTGTCAGATATAAGTCTTGAGAACCAGGGAACAGCTTAACGATAGTGATATCAAATTAAAAAAAAATAGGCACCATTTTTCTAGTAAGAGAGTGATAGAAACAAATTACAATTGACAATGGTAGAATAGTAAACCATGGTGGGTTTTCATAAAGATTGGAGGAAAGTTTGTCAGTCATGTGAACCAGAGCTTGTATTTCCAGAAAGACATTAAGGAACCTGAATGGAAATTAGGATGGGTCGTTTAGATGTACCTCTGGCTTTCACCATCTCAAGCTGTTAGTATGTATGTTGAACTGTAAAAATCAAAAGCAAGACATATGAGCATTTGAAAATGATCAACAGATTTAAGACCCAGTGATCTATCTTGCCTGCCCCGTATAGTTGTGATGCTCATATAGGCACTCCCAACCCATCGGAAGCCATATAATTACTCAGGAGAAGCAGAAAACAGATTAAAAGTCCAGGCCAATTGTAGGGAGATATATCTGGAAAATCCCTCTCCTTCAACTGATTTGATTTCTAGTAACAACTACAGCTAATAATCAAATAATTTGAAGTTGAAGCACAACGTGTAAAAATGAAAGTAATGAAGCATCACTGAAACCTGCAAAGGACAGAGCTTTTTTAAATCATATGCATTTCGCAAACATAATTCTGTTTTCATACAGAATGTCCATTGGTTCCTTGCCAAAATATATGAACTTCCAGCTCCTACTCACCCTTTTCCAGCAGGCTCCATTGTACTCAGATTTTCGATTTACATTTCGAACACCAAGTTCCTGTGACTTAAAAATGTCATGATTTCTTCTCGTGACTTCTTGGCAATTGATCCAGATTTTAACTGGGAAACCAGCTTCATTCTTCCATAGGAATTGTAGAAGAATATCAGGGCTTGAAATATGAAAGTGGTTTCTGATAGGCTGAGTAAATTACAATATTGCGAATAAATGTGCATTTTCAGATGTTGCACATTCGCCATGTTGAGGTACGTTAGTGCATGTTTTAAGAAGGTCTTTCATCCAATGTTGTCTTGAAAAAGCAAGAAATAACTAGGACATTACAAATCCTGTTCAAACCAGTCTGCTTCTTCACAAGGATGGAAACTAATCCCTTACTCACCTCCTTGGGTTAGTTACAGATCATCATTGGCAACCACTGAAGAGAAGACTGATGAGTTATGCCGTACAGTATAATCTGACTGAAGGGTAGAATATAAGAACATAAGTAGTAGAGCACGGGTATGCCATACAGCCCCGCTCTGCCTTTCAATAAGGTCATGGCTCATCTTCTACCTCAACTTCACTCTTCTGCCTTATCCTTATTTCTTGATTCCTTCAGTGTCCGAAAATCTATCTAATTCTTAATATGTTCACTGACTGAGTACCCAAAGCTCGCTGGGGAGAAAATTCCACAGATTTACAACCCCCACCTGAACGAAGAAATTTCTCCTGATCTCAGTGCTGGATATCTGACCCCTCATACTGAGACTATGGCCCCTCCTTCGAACTCTGCAGCCAGAGGAAACAGCCTATCAGTATCTACTTCATCAAGTTGTCTTAAAAAAAAAATCAATTGGCTGCATATTAAGCAAATGCCAAGGGCCTCGTTATACAGAGCTTGTTAGTGTGGTACCAGCTCAGTTTGTGCACTCTTGCAAACAGAGGGTAGTATTTAATTGAGGCGACGGGCGGATTGCCCTGTCTAGATAGTCAGTGAGAGCCCCGCATCATCTCTTTGCAGGAAGTCCTGTCGCATTGGGTACCAATTAGGTGCTTAACTGGATTTCAGGGTCTTCCCTGGGTCCTTTCAGAGGCAAGAAGCTGTTCATTACTCAGCAGCACAACTAGTGGCTGTTGCCTGTATCACACCATGCAAGGCCTAAGATTGCCATGGACTCAGGCACAGCTGAGTGATGATGGGAACGAGGGTCAACAGAGCATGGGGGTAGCTCTCAGTGGTCTCGCCCCTTCCCAATGCTGGCTCTGTTAAGCAAGCACTAAGTGCCTGACAACGAGTGATCCTCCTCGGGCTTACAGCATGGCGTGTCCCCCATTTGCTGTTTGGTGAATCCCAGTGGCGGTGAGATGAGGCCATTAAGTGCGCGTCAGTTTTCCACTTAAGGGCTTCAATGGTCTTCCCATCCCGGATTTAACCAGGGCAACAATGGCAGAAAGTTGGCAAGGTCCCCATCCACCTCCCTCCCACCCAATTAAATCCACCCCCCCACCCCACCCCCCCACCACCACCACCACCAAACTCACCATAGGGGAGTACATTGAATTCCACCCATAGACAGCTAAGTTATTATGGCCATTCAAACCACTATAGCATTGAACTGAAGCCTGTCAGGGCTTTCACATGTGTACAATCCAATGCACGGTGCAGAGATTGTGATTTACTGTAGTCTTACTGCATATTCTGATTGAACAGAATTCACAGGAAAATCAGCTTTCACTGAGGAAACAATATCCTGCACTGAGAGAGTTTGTGGAAGAATAGTTTTAAGAAGTTGGGAGGACACTATGCATTATATGACATGATAAAAACAGTCATGTAGATTGGTCCCCCAAATCATGCAGAACAAAAACAACAAATTCCATCTATAAAATTTAATGGAAAAAAAAAATCACAAGGTGTTTTATAAAGACACATAAAGGAAATAATTAGATGTTGAGCTGAAGAAGAGATATCAGGATAGGTGACCAAAGGCTTTGTCAAAGATGCTTGTTGTAAGAATGGTCTTAAATGAGGAGTTGGGGGTAGAAAGATGGAGGGGTTTAGGGAGGGATTTCCAGAGTTAGGGGCCTAGGTGGGTGGAGTACAGCTGACAAATGGTGGGTGAAGGGAGGAGGCATTGCTTTTGTAACTAGAGTTGGAATAATGGAGAGTTTGGTGGAGGGGAAATTGCAGGGCTGGAGAAGTTTAGAGATAGGAAGGGTGAATCTATAAAAGGAATTAAACATGAGGTTGGGAATTTTTCATTTGCGATATTGGGGAACAGAAGGCAGTGTGGCTCGGTGAGCTAAGATGTGATTAGTGAGCAGGACCTGGTGCAGTATAAAATACAGGCAACGTAGTTTGGATAAGTTAACATTGGCAGTCATTCATCGGCCTGTGTAAACCCCTGAATCGAATCTCCCCCTTCTATCCGACACTATTCCATCAGACATTTACCTCTGCAGTATAAGGCAGGAAACATATAGTTCTTAAATGAAGTTATGAAGTACAACATCTATGATACCACACTATCACTGTAACAAATTGCAGGAGATACATTAGGAGCAGTTATGGGCTGCGTTGCACT
The DNA here is from genome assembly GCF_017639515.1 of Carcharodon carcharias. NCBI lineage: Eukaryota > Metazoa > Chordata > Chondrichthyes > Lamniformes > Lamnidae > Carcharodon > Carcharodon carcharias. The sequence continues at coordinate 148,910,521 of NC_054480.1, read as the reverse complement.
GATAAAAAAACATGACCAATGTAAATAACATGCAGAGGATATGTTGCAACCAGTTGTGAAATATGAGTCTTATTTCCATCAACCCTACACTGAAATTAAAAAAATCATATTTCACAACAGGCTGTGACTTTGTTTATAGAACTCCTCTTTTGAAAAGTTTCTTTTAAGTGAACGTTTTATTCTCTTTCTTGATGGAAAAATCTGATGTATTTGCTGTTGTTGGAAAGGTCAAGTCAGGCCATCTTGGTTGTGCAGTAACATGGACTGCAAAGTTATTATGCTCATTTACACCACCATGGTTGTTGAACTGAAGCCTGTCAGGGCTGCCACATGTGTACAATCCAATGCAGGGTGCAGAGATTGTGATTTACTGTAGTCTCGCTGCACCTTCTGATTGAACAGAATTCACAGGAATATGAGCTTTCACTGAAGGAAACAATGGCCTACACTGAGAAAGTTTGTGGAAGAATAGTTTTAAGAGGCTGAGAGGACACCAGGAACATTGTATGACTTGATAAAAACTGTAGTGTAGATTGGACCCCCAAAACAAATAGGGCAAGAATAACAACTACCATTTATAAAACATTTTAACAGAGAAGAAAATGTACAGAGGCACATATAGAAAATAGCTGGAAGTTGAGCTAAAGAAAGAAATATCAGGATAGGTGACCAAAAGCGTTGTCAAAGAACTTAGTTGTTGGGATGGGATTTACAATAGAGAGGAGATGTGAGACCTGGAAGGAATGCATCAGTGTTGGAAATGGTCATGTGAGGTTGCTTTTCTTTTAAAATAAGTGTAGGTAGCAGTCATTTTCTCCACACCTTCTGACTCCTATTGGTGAGCTGTTTGAGATATGGCCCTATGGACACCAGCAGCTCTCCAGTGCAACCCAAGGTGGCCATTTTTCATTTTTAAGCTTGGGTAATAAGTGTCTTCAAGATATTTAAACATGGGTGTCATCACAATCCTGTCTTCATTAAAGGTCTACTCAAGCATACCATTCAGCAAACACCTTTGAATAGTATAAAAGCAACTCATGGCCATATGTCCATCCTTGGCCTGCTACAATGTTCCAGTGAAGGCCAATGCAAGCTGGAGGAACAGCACTTCATTTTCCGATTCAGCACTTTACAGCCTTCTGGACTTAACATTTGAGTTCCACAACTTCAGACCATGAACTCTCTCCTCCATCTTTACCCCTTCTTCAATCCAATTATTTTAATTTTATTTACTTTTTCCCCAACCTCTGCATCCCACCCCTGCCCCACAGTGCCATCTGTCACTTGATCTTATATTTTGCTTTCACAGAGCACTGATCCTTGTTCTGCTATTAACACGTTCTTCTATCCTGCCTTTATGCCACTATCAGCACCACCTTTAGTCTTTAACACTAAGATTAACACTCCGTTTATCTTGTGTCCATGACATCTCTGTCAAATTTCTCCTGAGCCCTAACCTATCCCTATTTTCCCCTAGCCTTCTATTTTGCTCTACCTGCTCCACCCTGTCTTAAACAGTACAAAATCCACCACATTTCTACCTCTCCTAAGCTCTGAAGAAGAGTCATACGGACTTGAAAGTTAACGTCATTTCTCTACAGATGCTGCCAGGCCTGCTGTGTTTTTCCAGCATTTCCTGACTTTGAATAGTAGTCAGAATAGAGAACGCTGTCTGAAGTTTTTCTCCTCCCTACTGCAAGGTCAGTGAGGTGGATTGTATCTATACAGTTGCCAACCCTCAGCTCAGCAACAGATAAAAGCTGGCATCTGGTCAGTTCAGTAACACAGTAGGAAGTGCCTGAAACCTCTAAGCAACCTAGGAAGATTTAGAGAGAGTACTTTCAATATACTATCCCCTGTTAAAAATTAAAACAAAATGGAGATCTGTGCTGTTTTCCGTTGTATTATCAATCCCCACATATACTTAGCACATTGCCTGTCCACCTGAGAGGCACACAGCTGACATCAATTGCAGGCATACCCACAAGTGGCTCTGCTGCAAAAGAAACCACAAACTTTTATGTTGTGTGATGCCTTTCATGCCCGTGGGATGCCCCAAAGTGCTTTACAGCCAAATAATCACTTTTAAAATGTAGTCACTATTATTTAGAGAAATGCTATAGCTAATATATGCAGAGCAAGGTCCCATAAATGGAAAATGAAATTAATAAGGGACCAATATTGACTATGTCCAGCTGAAAGGTCTGAGTTCAGTAACTCATCTGACAGATGACACCTCCAACAATGTAGCACTTCCTTGTTGCTACACTGGCATGTCAGCTGAGATTGTATGTTTACATCTGGTGTGGGACTGGAACCCACAACTTTCTGAATCCAAAATGGGAGTATTATACACTGCACTTGGCAGAAAACTAAAAAATGCTTTTAAATACTGAAACTAAACACTAACTTTGACGTTTTGTCTAGTGTTAAATAAAGGGGCCCTGGCTAGAAAACATATGAACCAGCCAACTACTGATACCCAGTGAAAAGTGATGACTGACTTAGTGTAGAGATAATACTTAATGATGAACAGCAATGTATGGTTTTACATGTCGAGATTCTAGCTGGAGTACCACATGTATCAAATATATAGAAGGTGCCAACAGTTGTGTTGCGCACGGGGAGCCAAAAGCAAGTACAATTTTCCAAGTGAAGCAATTTTAGAGGCTGAGATAATTGGATCAGGAGATGCAGACAAAATTCAGGCCCCATTTCTGTCCATATTTTTCCATTCCATTAAAATATTGTGTGTCCACATTTATAATATAAACTTGTGTTGCTGTAATTACCCCCTCCCAACAGTGGTGATGTTGCAACCAAGGGTGGAATTTAGTGCCCTTACTTGTGGCACATTTAATGGCGGGAGCCATTTACTTGGGCAGGAGGGTCCCAGGCTGGGGCCCTGCTGCCTTCCTGCCTCCTCCCCAAAAAGGTCCATGGCAGGAAGGCTGGTGAACAGTGTTCGTGCCCTGCTGCCAGTTGAGGACCTTAAGTGGGCTGTTAATGCCAACTGAAGAGCCTCATCCTGCAGCCGCTGGTATTCACCCATGTGGGCTTTCGTGGGGGCCCCTCATTGAAAGGCTGTGTCCGATCAAGGGACACGGTATTGGAAAGGGTGGAGGGCCCGCTGAGAGCCATCTCCCTGCCTTTGCTGCAGAGCCCCCTTACTCCTCTTCCCGAATACCTCCACCCACGATCCCTGTCCTACCATCACTCACAACTGTGGCCTGGGTCCCTTGTGATCCTGGGCCTAGGATGGGTGCACTACCAGTAGCAGTTACTACCTTCCCAGTGACACTACCGAGCAACAAAGAGGGGCCACCAGCTCTCAGTAGGCAGAACTTCTGTCCCAGGGTCCTTGATCTTGGGGATCGTCCGGTACTGGTCTGTTAAGTGCCTGATTGGCACTTAATATGATGGACCTCCCCAAAAAGAAGTGATGCAAGGCTCTCACTGGCTCTCCAGCCAGTGGGCAAGATCCCTGTTGCCTACATTACATTCCATCCTAAATGGGTGCAAACAAAATTATAATGGAAAAAGATAGTGTGCTACATTTTTTCACTTATGCAAAAGAACATAAAAGAAAGTAACAATTGAAAAAATTCCATCAAATATTGGATTTGCCAATCTTTCAGGGCACATAGTTTTATTGTTGTTTGTTCCACATATCAATAATGCCAAATAAAAGCAGTAGGTTATGGAGGCATCACACTTTTGTAGTTAAAGGTCCAGATCAGACATTACATTAGATGAAGTCAGTATTTAGTTTTACAACAGTCGTCTTCAGCAAAACCAAAAGCTTCAAGAGTAGCAATGTGAAACATTGAACTATTTAATAGCTTACACTGGTGTACATACAACTGTTTTGTTCAACTCTATACATCACTGAGCTGTCAAAGACATTATCGTTGACATAACATGTACCTACCCAAGCAAAGATTCTTTCCTCTACACATCGTTGAAGTATATCTCACAAGTAAAATACAGATTTGATCCTCCCATCTGCCTTGTGCATTCTATCAAAAGTGTGACTTCTAAAAAAAATAATATTTTACCTGTGAAAATCAAAGATTCAGGTGCTGGTGGAGGTGCCATTACTTTTCACACAAACTATTGCAGTAATAATTGTGATGGTAAGAAAGTTACATTTTAATCTACCGGTTTTAAATCACTCCAAAGACAGACACAGACATGACACTTGGTTTATCATGTCAGTGTGGCATCTGCTTAGTGTCAATATATTATCACTGAGATAAAATGCTATATAATCTTTTGCTAAATGTTGTCTCTCAGTAACTTTAATGTTTCTCTAACTTAATACTGCAAATTGCACAGCAAAAAGATGACTGTCACAGTGATAAATTGTGTACTGGTCCAAGGCGATAGTTCATCTTATGGAATGTAGTGTAAAGGTTAAAAAGGCTGTGGGACAGTTGAACACTCTAGTGGGATATATTTAACAAAAAATAAATTGCAGTTCATTGTACTTTACATAAGTGTATTAGAAAAAAAAGGGCCATTGGCCCAATAAGCTCTTTCTTTTCCTAAAAAGTTATGTCCAAAACCTTTATGTATAGTCAGCCTTGATAGCATTTTCCATAAGAACTTAAACCCTTATGAACTGAAACATGCATCTTTATTCACTGTCATGTATGATGGGAACACAAGCCCCTGCAAATTCACCTCCAAGTCACATGCTATCCTGATTTGGAAATATGTCACCATTCCTTCATCATCGCTGAGACAAAATCTTAGAACTCCCTACCTAACAGCATTGTGTGAGTACCTACTTGACATGGACTGCAAAGGTTCAAGAAGGTAGCTCACCACTAGCTTCTCAAGGACATTTAGGAATGGGCAATAAATGCTGGCTCTGCCAGTGATGTCCACATCCCATGAATGAATAGAAAAAAAATCAATATTTGCCTGACCGGTGTCACGACCAGGTGACGAGGAGTGAACTGGCTCCCCTTATATTCAACTCCTTCGGCTGTCTGCAACAAAGGTTTTAAAATTTATTTTCCACCGTAAATGCCTTTTCCAATTCAAATGTATTTATTTTTTAATAAGGAGCCAATCAAACCAGATTTTCTTGTGTCAAAGAAAGAGTAATTTTATTTGTTACTAACCAAAGAAAAAATAATAAAGATGTGACAAACACACATCTCAGAAATAAGAAAGTTAGAGTGCAGTCAAAAGTTAAAAAGATATGTGATTAAGTCCTTTGCTTGTCTTTGAGATGTAGATTGTTGAATGTTGTGGCCATTTGAAATTAGTTGGTTTCCTGTAGAATTTTGGAGTTGACTTGGATCAAGTCTGCGCTTTGTTGAAGATACTCTTTTAATTCCCAAGAGAGGGAGAGAGATCTTTACTGCTGTCTTCCACCAATGTTTTTAGATGACTATGAAATTTATCTCTCCTCCTTCTGATTCTGCTTGGCAAAACAATTTTAAAAACTCTTGTCTGTATACTCCCAGAAAGCAATTTGATTAGCATGCCTTGCAGTCATTGTGCGGACCAAGTAATCCCATTTTTGATGTTTTCATCTCTGAAACATTTGACCATTTCAAGATAAAAATTAGCAGGAGACGGGATTATTTTGTCCTCCACAGAGGGCTGTGAATGTCTGATGTGCATTTTGCTGGTTAGCAGTTCCCACTGTCTTGATGGAACTACAGCTGATCAAAGTCCAACAATTTGCATTTATAATGCCTTCCTTTCAAGAGAATCCCCGTTTGAAGTGGGCCTCGACACCCCCCAGGTGTGAAATTCATTGCAGCAGGTCTGCAGTGCATTTCATATAGAAGCTTTCCAGAGAAGTGGTCAGCTTACAGTATCAGATATCAGGTGATTCATGGCAGTCATTTTTGAACAGTATCTCTTCTTGTACTTTTTAAAAAAAAAACAGGTCTTCTTTAAACAATTCAATATGTCTGTGATTAGCTGGTAAAGTTGCAGGTAGGTCACTCATTCATGATTTCCTGTCTTCATGACACCGGAAAAGACAATTTTATTCTGTTTGGCAGGTCCTAGCCTTTGAAAATTGTTACATTTGTTCACCCTGTTCCTCATTAACTGCCTTGTTGTAATGATAGCTACAAACTTGAAGCTTTTCTTGACTATTAACTTTCTCCAAGGTAAAGATACTAACAAGCTCTATGGATTTATGCTGTGGCCAATTCATGCAGAGCCTGTGTTTGAGTAATTAATCCTCCATTGTTCTGTACTTAAAGATTTGCTGCCGTCATATGTAGCTAGATTTTGAAAAACAGCTTTTGATAGTTAGTTTTCCCCTAACTATATCAATACTGTTAAATATATTTTTTAACATTATTTATTATTGCAGCTACACAAATCATGCTGCAGCTCCCAGCAGGATTGGATGGGGCTGATCTTGTCTGAAAATGCGCGTATTCTGAGTTTGGAATTCTTCCACTAGTTATTTCAAGAAAATAAAAGAAGTCTAATAGAGTGAAGAGCTATTTGAATCACTAATGCCTTTCCTTCTGGATTAGGCCCAAGGTTGCATCAAGCCTACCACCCAGCCTGATCCCACAACAATCATAGTTCATGGACCTATAGACTTAGCAGTTGGATAGAAATCAAATGCAGTCAGTGTAGGCCAACATGGGTGCAAAACACTTCTGTTATGCAAAAGTCAAATTGATGTAAGAGGCACATTGGTTTGTAGCTTACTAAATAATCTGAATCATTGTAATTATCATAAGTTGCCAACAAAAATAACCACATAAAGAAAACCATATGAGAAACTCTGGACTAAATGTAAAGGAGACTCGTTTCTTGGTGGAATTCTGAAGAGCTGTACTTTTTCCTCATGTGACTATATCCTCAAATATTACATACCCATGTTTATTTTCTTAATAGTGGAAATGTGGAGCAGACTCCCAGGAAAAGCAGATGTTGCTCTGTCAGTGAACTTCCTTTTTAAGAAAAAAACAAGATCTAATAAGGGTAATATTTGTTAGGATAATGGCATAAGGCGTGTGGCACTTTGTGTTAGTCCTGCAGAGATGTCATCAATGGAGGTCGGCAAGCCGAGGGCAATAGGTATTTTGTACCATTATTTTCAGAGATCAAGCACTGAATTTTACAGGGCCCCGCCATGTTTGAAGGGGCTTGGGAAATGCAGTGCATGGTCTTCCTGTCCACCCACCCTGTCTCCCATTTTACAGGGGACAGTGCAGGCATCGGATGGCCAGCCCACCCTTGAACCTATTAAGGCCTTAACTAGCCAATTAATGACTGCGTAAGTGCTTCATCATCCCTCTTCTGCCACTATTTTACCGACAGCAGCGAGAGGCCCAGGCCAGGTGGGTAGTCCAGCAGCATTTACTGGTCAATCTGGTGTTGAGCAAAAGGGTGAGGGGAACCTCCTTTGGTGGTTTCCTCTGCCCTTGGAGGCATCCCCTCTCTGAAGACCATACTTCCCCCAATTAACCTACATGCCTGCCTCTCAATCCAAGCCTCTGCTTGCTGGGGCCTGCCAGCCAGGCCCCTCTGGTACCTTGGACTTACCTGAAGCCTGGCCTCCATAATCCCTTCTTCTTCTTCAGTGATCACTGCTCAAACCTGGCGCTGTTGGGACTACACAGCTGTCAGCCAATCAATTGGCTGGGAGCTCTCCATGGCAGGGCTTCCTTCCCAGGCGGGGGTGCAAGTCTAGCCCTGAGCCCGTTGAGCTAAAAATGGCCGCAGGGTAGTTGTCTTTTTGGCGCGTGGGATCCCAGCCAACTTTTTAGTTGGGGTAAAGTGTGGGCAATGTAGTGCTCCATAATATCCAGTGCCAAGAATATTTATCCAGATCTACCCTTGAGAGTTTAAATAGGTTGGGTATAGTTTAGGATAGTGGAGATTGCATGTGATTTACACAAAGATTGGACTTGTTGGGATGACTGGCTTTTTCTCATTTCATGCTTTCTTATGTTTTTGCATCACTTAACTTATCTGTCATCATCTTTGTCAGGCTACACACTCATTGACCTCCATTTGTAGTGATATAGTTCCTATTATAAGCACTAGATAATAATGGTCAGAAAGACGCTTCAGAGAAGCCAACGTAGCAGAACATCTTATTTTTAAAAGCTTGGTTGACTATTGGTGGCTTTCTGGTAATGAATTCATTAAGTTCAAAATACTAAGAAAAAGAGAATGTTAAAAGAAGTAAGCCTTGAAATTCAATGGTGCTGCCCCAATTTCTCTGGTACAAATCAAGTACCTAAATACCCATATGATTGGCAGTGAGGTAGGTGGGGGGATGGGGGGTGGAGAGTTTGCAGGGAGGGGGTGCACACTTATTATTTGCCAGAAGAGCACCATTTGTCATATTGATGACAGCAGAAAAGGTGTCCAGGTCCTGCACCTGAAACAGGCATTGGGCTCCATGCAAATGGAAATAACATTTGTTTAAGGCTACCTCTACAAAATTGGGTTAACTTGATCACAGCTGGCGCTTCCCGATATATCCAGGAAAATTTGGCCTGTGCGTGGCCTAATCAGTGGTCCTTCCTTAATGAAACCATTGGAGGCCATCACCAAGAAATTAAGTTTGTTAAAAATATTTAACTGAATGTGGAGGTGTGAGGTGCAGAAGTAGTGTACTGCAGGACAAACATTGCTGCCAGCCCCATTATGATAGGCTTTAGCAGCCCCCCCCTCCTCTGCCCAAATCGTTTCCCTCACTTACCCAAGACCCACCCAATGTCGACACAGCAGTTCAAAATTGAAATTTGCTTCACCATCAAACGGCCAGAGGCTTCCCAGCAGGCACCTGTAGCTTGCCAGTCTTGTGTAAGTGAGGCCGGAGGCCCATCACAGGGAGTGGCTGAAGCTTATCCATTGCAGTGCAGAGTGTGCCCCCAGTTTGTGCTGGCAGGCTAGTACGATACTTATGAAACTGATGTGTTCCTCATTGTTAACATTAAAGAAACCTTCACAGAATGCACAGCTAATGTTCAGCGGTGCTGTCTGCCTCCTGGAAATCCAGGCAGTTTACATAGCGCTGCTTTGAAGCGGCGTTACATGAACAAATCTTAAGCTGTAAATAAGCAAACTAGGTAAATCAGGAAGTAATATTTGGATAATATCAAACATGAGAGCTAAAACTCTAGACTGTAGGAGGCATGAATAGATAAACCAAGCTTGATTTTTTTTAAACTAAAAATTATAGGAAGATAGAAAGACTGAGAGAGCTACAGAGTTCCATGGTTTTGAGAAAGGGACATAAAGATGCCTAACTCTGATTACTATGAATTGTATTAATTATTTTATATTATTTGCTCTGTTGGGTTGAGCATCTTTTTTACAGAAATAATGTAAAATGTCTAAATATTTTACTAAGCTGCAAACACAATCGTCCTTTAAATGCCAGTATTTTATTTAATTTTCATTCACGGGACATGGGCTTCGCTGGCTGGGCCAGCATTTATTGCCCATCACTAATTGCCCTTGAGAAGGTGGCGGTGAGCTGCTTCCTTGAACCGCTGCAGTACCTGTGGTGTAGGTACACCCATGGTGCTCTTAGGAAGAGAGTTCCAGGATTTCGACCCAATTTACATAAATTAAAACCTGTAGAACTTACATAAATTAAAATTTTAATTTTGAATAAATAATGCCTCCAAATGGAACCCAGACCATATGTTTTGTTTTTGTGACTGTGCACACATTCTTGAATTGGACCCAGCAAAGAACAGCAAGCCACCTTAGAAGCCGCAGCACAGTGTCTGATCTCCTTTTAACTTATGCGGTGTTTCCAAATCAGGGCTGTGCCACGTTGGCATTTCCCGTGTGCTGTGAGAAAACGGTTGAAAGCCAGATTGTGCACTGAGGAGATACTTTCTCTACATTCTCTATTGGAAATAGTTTAGGAAGCCTGTGAATAGGTCCACATAACAGCTGCTGCTTGTAGACTCCCAGGCTATGGGCCAGAGGTGCTTATTTTGCCAAGACTTAAGGTTTTGAACTTCTCTTTTACTATAAATAACCTTACATTGAGTGGAGACACTGCAGTAGCTTTTCAATTGCTTCAATTTGTTTTGAAATCAGGCTAACAAAACATATGGACACATATATTTATATATATATATAATTGGGCATATTTTTAAAGATGTGAGAATTGTTGGAGAATACAATTGCATTTTGGACACTCCTGCTAATCTATGAACAATCTGAAGTTTCAGTTGAATGCCATTTATTTCAGGTGCCAAAACCACTCTTGCTTTGAAGCAATGTTCCAAGGGTTTCAATGGGTCAAATGCCAGATTAATTACCTTTTAATGGACTACAGGCCTCACAGGGTAAAATGGTCCAAATCAAAGGCTTAAGTTTTTCAAGAGCCAGAATCTCACAATCAGGAGTCACTCAAGAAACTGACAACAATAAAAATGTTTACCAAAAACACATTTTTTGTGATCTTCTAGATGTTAGAGCTTGGAAAGGATTTTTTGTACCTGTATAGATAATTTTTCTGGACCATACTATAATGTGGATGAGCATATTAAGAAAACATTTCCATGACAAATTCTTTGACTTCACAGCCACGGTCTAAACCCAGACTTTGCTCAGCAAACACCTCACACCACAATAGAAAATTACCTACCCAGTAACTGGCAAGGACATTGTGCTGTGTACCGAACAGCAGCTTACACTATTGTGTGATGGGATATTGTCTTCTGGTAGGATACAGTCTTGATTCTACACTCTCCTGACTTTCTGTGCTCAGTTGACACTATTGCAGTGACGAGCTCGGGTCTCCTCCACAAAAGGGCCTTTTTTGCACCTCCTTGTGGATATCAGTCAACAAACAGGCTAATGTTTTGCAGAATATCTGTGGGTCAGGGAATTAATGAATAAAGAAATGTGTGTGGTAAAGAAACTGCATTTCCTTACAGAAGGCACATGTAATTTGGTGTGAAGTTATCTATTCTATAAAATTTTAATTTGTTGTTTTTCCATCCTTCCAGATGTGAGTGGACCTGAAAATCAAATGTGAATTTGGCTCAAAGATGTAAATTGCACATCAGCAAATTATTGGTTTACCCCACAAATTTCTGCAGTGTTGAATCACTGCCTCGTGCTGTAGTTAGATAATATAAATCTCATAATGGTGTCAGATTACAATTGTGGTATTTAATAAATAACTCTGTAGTTTTTTCCATTTTCTGCTAATCTTCTGCATCACCCAGAGTCTTCAGATCCAGGCTTTTTTTTCCTACTCTTTTAAATAGTCAATGCGTTGTGTTAATTTGCCATTATAATATCTGCAACAATCACATTTCCAACTTGTTATCCCATTAGCACAGTTACTTTTTTGTATTTCTCATCATCTCAAATAAAAAATGTAAAAGTTATTCATTCAAGATGGCATTTATAAATAAACTTATTCCAGCATGGGATCCTTCTGACAATAATTTTTTTTAAAGCTTCCAAAGACAAAAATAACATGAGTGCTTCAAATGAAAATGCTCTAAAAGATTGCACTTTTTATTTGTTTTGGACCTATATTTATGTTGCATGCAGTTAAGTTTCATAATTAAACAGATAATTCTACCAGCACGTGGTCCAGGATTCATGTTAGTAAATGACAATATTATAACAAGTTTCAGAAAACAACCAAGGGAATTTAGAAAATAAGATAAAGAGTAGCGTTAGTATAAAGCATTTACCTAATTGTGAAGTAAAACTCTGCACTTTCAGCAAATGGTAGCAATTTAACATTTTCGAAATTGGTACCATAATGATCGAGCCAGCTAAATGTACAAAAAAGTAACTGTCAAGGTGAAGTAGAATGAAAATAAATGTATAGTTAATCTAATTGTTTTTTGTTGAAAGTGTTTGAAAACTATCCAATTAATTACATCGGTAGCCTTTGTAGTGTGTGTTATGTCTTTGATTTTTTTTCCCTTAGTCTAGGACTTTAGCTTTTGAATTTTAGCTCACTGCCTTAGTTGTGTTCCATCTTTCTTTGCCTTCAAAAAAGCATTCATTAATCTTGATATTAGCTGCCAACCACATTCAAAATATTTGGCTGTCACAAATTTAATTGAACAAATCAGACAAGACGTGATTGTTCAAAAGTAGCTTGCCTCCTTTCTCAAGCTTTGCAGACAATCAAATGAAACTTGAAGCATTTGCATTGCATTAAGATAAGGACAAAATTCTGGCTGCAGCTGTGTTTTAAACTTGTGTATTGTGACTGGGTTTAAAGGTATAATCACAAAACAAAAATGAACAAATTAAAATCATTTCTATCCACTTCTAAATTAGGTTATTGTGTTTATTCACATTTCAACTTTTTCTCCTTGAAATCATTAGTGTTAACATTAGTTGATTCATGTACTGCCCCTATTACACTACCCTAGATGCAAGAATTACAGCACGTCAATTTGATGAGCCATGAGAATGCCACTACAGAGGCTGATCAAATAAGCCAACGTGCATCTCCTCACAAACAAAGATTATAATCAGACAATGTAGCTGGTCATACATAACATGTTAGGATCGTAAAATCTTGGAGCACAGAAAGAGGCCATTCAGACCATTGTGCGTTGCCGACTCCCACTCTTTTCACATAATCTTGAAATGTTTCCTTTTTATATATTCGACGCTATTCCTTTTTGAAAATTGAAGCTGCTTCCACCGTCTTGGAAGGCAGTGCACTCCAGATCATAACAACTTCTGGCATAAAGAAATTTCTTCTCCTCCCCCCTCTGGTTCTTTTGACAATTACTTTAAATCTGTGTCCCCTGATTATCAACTGACCTGACCTGGAACAGTTTCTCCTCATTTACTCCAGCAAGATCCCTCACATTTTCAATGCCTTTTCAAAAACTCCCCTTTATCCTTCTCTGCTCTAAGGAAAACAATCTCAGCTTCCCTAATCCATCCATGTTACTGAAGTTCCTCATGCCTGGTATATTTCTAATAAGTCACAGCACACCCTTCAAGGCCATGGCATCCTTCCTGAAGTGTGGTGCTCAAAGTTGGACACAGTACTTAAGCTGAGGCCTAATTTTTGTAGCAAGCTTTCAATGGGAAAAAAAATAACATTTTAATAAGTAATTTAATGTTCAGAAAAGCATTTGAAATGCATTGTGTCTATTTGTCAATGTGAGATTATACTGGTGAGAATTAATTTTACTTTGGTATTTTTGCACTCAGTCAGCTCCGTGGAAATTTCTGATCATGATGTCTGCTGACTAAGATTTAACATGAAACAATATAGCTGATTATTAGTTAAAACAAACCTCAACTGGACTACATTATGTGCATATTTGTAAAATAGTGATTTTCCTGATTTCACCAGCTTAAGATTAGTGTTTTATTTTGACAGTCTGAATTCTACTATGGTTATTAAACTAAAATGATGGCTTAATTTTAAACCGTGACACAAGGGTGCTTCTCAAACCTCTGCCAGCTTGAGTTAGTAATGGCACCACTGAATTGCCTAAACATAGCCTACAAGTTTTCATCCTTTTCTGTGAAGCAATACCTTGTTTCTCTTTGGCACAGAACAAGAGTTTTCCATTTGGGAGACTAGAGCCTTGAGCCTTAGTCCTATTCTTGCATCCTGAGGCAGCATCTCCATATACTACTGTTGAATATATATTTTATTATTTTTGTATATATCGTTTTGGCATAAAAACCACAAATTCTTCAGTCTTTACATGATCAATTTTGAACATTCATATGTCAATGCAGTAACTTTCAAATGATTCATCACCTTTCAGTCAAACTACAACCGGGGATGGATATGTAATAACGTGAAAGGGGCAGAATGTAAATCAGAATAAATGATACAATTACAATTTGTGGCAGAGCCTTGTTTAGAGTATTGTATTCAACAGCATAGGAAGAATATTATTGTCCTTGAGAGGAGGAGAACAAAGATAGCACAGGCTTCAGGAATCTCAGTTATGAGGAAACCTTTAATAAGTTAGACTTGATTTATCAGAAAAGAAGACACTTCAAGGTAACACAAGTAGAAATTTTCAACATTATGAACAGGTGGATAAAACTAGTCCTGACAATCCACTGAAGAAAGGTTCACAAATATATGAAAGAGTCTTGGACAGTTATTTGACATGCAGGATAATATGTCCTTGGAATAAAATACTACAGAAGACCATCGAATCAAATAGCATTAATGGATTCAAGGGCAGAACAATTTGGTTTCTGGAGAAGGAAAGACTAATGGGATTTGGCGGGAAGGTGTGTTTGAATTAACTGAAAAAGGAAGGGCCTTGTTTCACCAAATCTTTTTCCCTGTTCATAAACTTTCCAACATTTGCAAGAGAATATGAGAGGAGCTTTCAATGCAGTGGAACTGATGGGATGATCTGGGATTGGATCAGATCAGGTGTCTGATTTTAGCTTCCATTGACTTCAAAGGGAAGTAATATTGAATGGGATGTAAAATCCTACGGTCAATGCGACCCTGTGAGTTTCCCGCCGGACAGATTCTAATCAGATGCCTGGTTCCTTGTGAAAATCAGCATGCTGGGACATGAAAATAAACATGTGCATAGTTGAGCACTGATGTAGCTTGATACCTTTTACGTGTTTAATTAGATTTTAACCAAATACCATCATTGCCTTCTCTTGATCAAACAGAGTTCCTTTCACAAGCAAGCATGCTAAGAGCCATACACAGATATATGTGTGTATATGTGGATCCATCAGCACTGATTTATCAAACTCAGATTTTATCCAAACCTCATGAATGACTTCTTCTAATCAGACACTTGGGTTTGCTTGGGGGGAACTTATCCTCACATTTGTTTTCCAAAATTCAATTGATACTTTCCTCAAAGCCTTGAAGCTTCATCAAAATTTCTTCAATTTGAACCTGGTTAAAAAAAAACATTGAAACTATTAAAACATTTTTGACTAATGGTTAACTGGCTGAGAGGCACCTTCCCTCATGCCTTCAAGGTATGGTACAGCCTCTAGTAGCTCACTTATTTGAAAAAGAGATGGAGTACATTTGAAATAATGACAGTGCCAGAGTAGGATAGAACCAGGTTAGCATTGTGTCTGCTTTCTGTGCTTCTCTGCTGTGATAACACAGACCAGTAACTTACCATATAGGGAATCACCTATGTGTGAACCGACTGCTACCATTCTTTCGCGTAACATGTCAGAGCAAGATCAATGCACTTTAACTCATATTTTAAGAACTGTGCTTTATTGGTATCATCAGATGAAGTTTGTGTTAAGCGGATAGTGGCTGAAATGTTATATTGGGGTAATCTGCATTGGTGGGGGTGGGGGGAGATTCCTGTAATGTTATTTTTTGCAGAGTACTTGGAAAGCTTCGTATCTGTGTGTACTTAATAATGAAAACAATGATTGTGACAGGCTTTGTTTTTAATTCATGAGTTCTGGGAACTGTTGTGGATCCTTACATGTGCCAAAATAAATAATTCCTGACTGCATTATATGACTTTGCATCAATCTAACACTAAAGCCAATAGGAAACTGCATGATATTGAATAAATGCTTAACATTAATTCACACCTCCTTTGCAACAAAACACTTTGACATTATTGTGTTGTATTCCTCTGATTACAAAATGCACATTGTTTTCTGGTCTATACTATGTATAAAATATAAAAGCATATAATTATCTCACAATGTTAACTAAAGTCAAACCCCTAGTCAGGTCAGTGATGAGAATGCTAAGATTTTAATATTGAGCTGGGAAAGAAACAAACAGATAAGGATTCACAATAGCAAAATGCTACAGATGCTGGAGATTTGAAATAGAGACAGAAAATCCTGGAAATACTTAGCAGGCCAGGCTTCATCTTTGAACAGAGAAACTGTTAACGTTTCAGATTGATGCATTTTTGTCAATACCTGACTCCCATCCTTTAAGGTGTGAATATTGGTAAGCTAAGGATTGGACTCAGCTATCATAATTATGAATAAATATACTGCTGGTCTGGACAAGATCATTGTCTGGACTCAGAATGTGGCCAAGTTACAAGATACTGGAGCCTGGCAACATCCAATAGAATCACAACTGACCAATTTCAGAAAAGGGAGTGTGAATCTGGGATAGGGGGAATTGAAGGACCAAAATAATTAACTGAAACCAGCACTTTTTTTTGAAGTCATAGATAGTGCAAGCAATTTTTCCAACTCATAAGATAACTTGTGGCAGCAGACCTAATGGAATGTGAATGTGTGAAGGACTGACTAACTGCTAATGCTGGATGATTCTTTAGAATCACCTCATGCCATGCATTACATGACAGTTCATGAAAGAAGATATGTCAGGATGATCAAGATTCAACAAAGCCTGATTGATTGCTCTTGCCAAGATACCAACAACAACTATGAGAAACTGTCTGTGTGGGGTGGGGGGGTGGGGGCAGCAGCAGGCGGTAGGGGTAGTGACAAAAAGCCAGATACAGAACCATGCTGTCTGCTGCA
Source organism: Carcharodon carcharias (assembly GCF_017639515.1). Classification (NCBI taxonomy): domain Eukaryota; kingdom Metazoa; phylum Chordata; class Chondrichthyes; order Lamniformes; family Lamnidae; genus Carcharodon; species Carcharodon carcharias. The sequence goes on along the minus strand of NC_054480.1, from coordinate 148,894,063 downwards.
AGATCACCTGGTGTTGGTGTGCATCATTGGGCTGCCATGGGTAGTGATGGTGGCAGTCAGCTACAGCCTTAAGCTTACACAAGAGAGTTTTCTTTTCCTTAAATTTTGCCAATCTATTTTATGGTCAACTTACATGCAATTTCCACTTACACTTCTAATGTGCTTCTGGTACTGTCTATATCTGTACCTGAATTTATGAATAATTATGTGAATGAGTTGAACCAGAAAAAATGTTTTAGCACCTTACCAATTTTGCAGGTATTACACCACTTCTTAACCATTTAAACTTGATTCACATCTGTACATAAAAATCAACACTGATATATGTCAGGAAATATGGTGCAATCCATTTGAAATGCTATTGCCAGACCTTATAGCTGTATTCATTTAATCATACTCTAATTTTCACATTGTTGTTGATTGAGAATAACTACACATAAAGTTCAGTACTGTTTTTCCGTAATTTTTCAGGATTCAAGTACCAGAAGTTGTGTAAGGTTTCAGATTTATTGATTGAAATGATAGAATATTAACAGAATAGTTAATAAGTTGTGCTGTATGGTACAGAGGAGAACTCGTCTAGTATTCCTGTCTACTTATAGGAATCAGCGTGAATGCTAACTGTATAAATATTTGACTTCTGAGTTGATATTAATGGATAGTTTCAGATCACCCACAGAACACAGTGTTCTGCTTTTCATGGTGCTTGCTAAAGGAAATGTATGTCCAAATAAAACATGCAGGGACCTTAGTGTCCCATTGGTGGATCAGTGTTTAGATCTCAGATGAGTTCTGGTCTGGTGAGATCCTGTTCACGTTTAAATTAGCAGACGGCATCAGTCCTAGTCTCTGTCAAAACGATCATTGAGGACCATCTAAATACCACAGTCCTATTATCCATAAACTGTCCTAACTATTAATGAAGTCAGTGATTATGTCCTTAGCATTTTAGGGCAACATAGCCTTTATGGTCGATAACTAGAGGTTTTACACATAGCCCATAACTTCTGAGCTCCCCACCATCTGATTTGGGGGCTACCCCAAATATGCGCTGGGGATTCCCTCTGGGAAGTCCCCGGGTAAGGGCAATTGCCCAGAAGTGCACACTTCCTCTGGATAATTGACCTGCTCTGGGAACCATCCGAAAATGCAGTTTGTATACCAGGGTTACAACCAATAGTTACTCAGAAAACGTTAGAAGAATTGAAACCTCTTCTAACTTCTAAGTAACGATTGTAAAGACCCAAACTGACCCCAGGGGACTCTCCCCAACCCCCCCGACTCCACCCCATGGAATTCCACCACCACCCCCCCCCCCCACCCCCGACCTCCAACACCCCCCCCAACCCAACCTCCAACACCCCCACCCCCTCGATCTCCAACAGCCCCTCACCCCCCCAACCTCCAACACCCCCACCCCCTCGATCTCCAACACCCCCCCAACCCAACCTCCAACACCCCCACCCCCCCGATCTCCAACACCCCCTCACCCCCCCCAACCTCCAACACACCCCCATCCCCAACACCCCCCATGCCTCCAACACCCCCTCACCCCCCCACAAGCTGTCTCCTGTGTTGTACCTTTTTCCATGTCAGACTGTCTTGTACAAGAACTTCCATTATCTGTTCAAGTCACAATGCACCTCCTCTTTAAGAGGTGTGGGTAGTCTTTAAATAGCACTGGCTAGCTTTACTTTGTGCTAGCTTTACTTTGTGCTAGCTTTACTTTGTGTTAGCCTCTCATGGTTTTCCGACCTTTGCTGAGGCCTGCAGCCGCTCTACAGCGTGGTTAGATCTACAACCCTGTGTAATAACCCTGTGTAATAACCCTGTGCTCTACAACCCTGTGTAATAACCCTGTGTAATAACCCTGTGCTCTACAACCCTGTGTAATAACCCTGTGTAATAACCCTGTGTAATAACCCTGTGCTCTACAACCCTGTGTAATAACCCTGTGTAATAACCCTGTGTAATAACCCTGTGCTCTACAACCCTGTGTAATAACCCTGTGTAATAACCCTGTGTAATAACCCTGTGCTCTACAACCCTGTGTAATAACCCTGTGCTCTACAACCCTGTGTAATAACCCTGTGTAATAACCCTGTGCTCTACAACCCTGTGTAATAACCCTGTGCTCTACAACCCTGTGTAATAACCCTGTGTAATAACCCTGTGTAATAACCCTGTGTAATAACCCTGTGCTCTACAACCCTGTGTAATAACCCTGTGTAATAACCCTGTGCTCTACAACCCTGTGTAATAACCCTGTGTAATAACCCTGTGCTCTACAACCCTGTGTAATAACCCTGTGTAATAACCCTGTGTAATAACCCTGCGCTCTACATCCTGTGTAATAACCCTGTGCTCTACAACCCTGTGTAATAACCCTGTGTAATAACCCTGTGTAATAACCCTGTGCTCTACAACCCAGTGTAATAACCCTGTGTAATAACCCTGTGCTCTACAACCCTGTGTAATAACCCTGTGTAATAACCCTGTGTAATAACCCTGTGTAACAACCCTGTGTAACAACCCTGTGTAATAACCCTGTGCTCTACAACCCTGGTAATAACCCTGTGTAATAACCCTGTGTAATAACCCTGTGCTCTACAACCCTGTGTAATAACCCTGTGCTCTACAACCCTGGTAATAACCCTGTGCTCTACAACCCTGTGTAATAACCCTGTGTAATAACCCTGTGTAATAACCCTGTGCTCTACAACCCTGGTAATAACCCTGTGCTCTACAACCCTGGTAATAACCCTGTGCTCTACAACCCTGGTAATAACCCTGTGCTCTACAACCCTGGTAACAACCCTGTGCTCTACAACCCTGGTAATAACCCTGTGCTCTACAACCCTGGTAACAACCCTGTGCTCTACAACCCTGGTAATAACTCTGTGCTCTACAACCCTGGTAATAACCCTGTGCTCTACAACCCTGGTAATAACCCTGTGCTCTACAACCCTGGTAACAACCCTGTGCTCTACAACCCTGGTAACAACCCTGTGCTCTACAACCCTGGTAACAACCCTGTGCTCTACAACCCTGGTAACAACCCTGTGCTCTACAACCCTGGTAACAACCCTGTGCTCTACAACCCTGGTAACAACCCTGTGCTCTACAACCCTGGTAACAACCCTGTGCTCTACAACCCTGGTAACAACCCTGTGCTCTACAACCCTGGTAACAACCCTGTGCTCTACAACCCTGGTAACAACCCTGTGCTCTACAACCCTGGTAATAACCCTGTGCTCTACAACCCTGGTAATAACCCTGTGCTCTACAACCCTGGTCACAACCCTGTGCTCTACAACCCTGATAACAACCCTGTGCTGTACAACCCTGGTAACAACCCTGTGCTCTACAACCCTGGTAATAACCCTGTGCTCTACAACCCTGGTAATAAGCAGGCATCCTGAAGCTGGTGTATCACATTGAACAGAGACGGGGTAATTGACCATCGTGATCCCTGTGCTCATTTTCAAGGGCTGTCCAATTTGGCTGCCAGTGAGCCCTGTGACAGTGGTACTGATCAAGCAAACCAGGCGGACATGTTAAATTGAGGTCCCATCTTCCTTTTCAGGTGGATAAAATGGATAATGTGGTACTGTACGAAATAGAGCAGGGAGTTTTCACAGGTAGCCTGGCCTACATTCACTTTGTCACTTGTGACCAAAACAGATTAATTAATTGTTCATCTCATTATTGCTCGTGTCAGTCTGTCATGTGATATTTGCTGTCGTGCTTTCCTACAAAACAGCAGTAATATATTTCAAAAGTAATTTGGATAATTAGCTGTGAAGCTCACCACAGCACCAAATGGCATTAATCAAGGTCACAAACAGTAGTCTCTGTGACTGTGGTGCATTATCCCCCCCTTATCCTCTTCAACCTCACTGCAACCATTAACAACATCAATCTAATCATTCTCCTTTAGCATCCTTCCTTCATTCATCCAGTTTACTTTGAAATTCCGCACAGTGACAGTGTATAGAAAAGTGCTTGTCAATTGGGGTTCTATTAAATAGGATTGAGCGAGAATGTGTTTGATCACCAAGATTCTGCACAATGTAAGCAAATGAGAATAGCGCACTGGTTGTTCACATTAGTTGCCATCTCTTTCTGTGGCACCTTGAGTCACTCATCTTGAGACCTTCCTTTGATCTGCCTAATAGGGAGTCTCTTTCCTTTAGCACAGTAGTTCCAGTCCAATCTATATAACTATGTGCAAAAATCAAGGCATCCTATCATTGGAATAACTTGATAAAGACCTGCTTAATTTACCATACCTGTTGATTTTTGTTGGGAATTAGAAAAAAAGCTATACTTTAAATACCTGCAACATTACGAGGTGACCTACCCAGCTTCAATAAGAGTTGACGGAGGTCTTGATTTTAGAAATGCACTGCCTGGCTTACACCAAAACAGGCCCCGGGCGAAAATCAAAACTATTTTTAAAGCAGTAAAATAGATTTACTGTGTACCTGACTCTGTCCTGCATGATCAGGGAATGTTTGTTGTTAAAAGTTGGTGACAAAAAATGATTCATCTCCAGCACTGATATCAGTTATCTTGATAAGAATCATTCTTGTCAAGTAAATCAGTCTAATGTGAGGAAAAATCTATATGCAGACTATGTTCTGAATAGGATTCAGAAAGCACAGTGCAGTGTCTCCTGTGTGTTTTGCGTCAAACCACATAAAACACTTTTTCATTTAAGCTGCAGTCATTTGTTGTTAGTAATCTGTCGAGCGTGCTTTCTCATTTGTAACAAGCTATGCTTTGCAAAGCATTGCAGTATCTACAACAAGTCACTTCCTGAGTCCCATATATAATTCCTGTTACCTTCAAACGGAGCTAATGCCTACCTCAAAACTTAAAGAAAAATCCTCTACTTTGAAGGAGAATAATGAAGTCCCATTGTAATTCTGCCTTTGGGAGCCATTTAAAAAAATTGCTATATCAAGGGATATGTGGATGGAAAATGTGTTGCTCAGGAATATCTATACTGGGTCTTACACAGTTTGCATTTGATCAGATCTTGAAGCTTTGTGAATGATGGTTGAACATATAAACAAAAATGAGATATGTGACATACGTGCTTCTGCTACTTCCCACCTGGTGGGAACAGTTAAGATTGACCCTTTTGAGTAGATTGTATTGGCGTTGGGGTCCTATGTACAGCGTAGGCCCTTTAGTGTATATTAATGAAACTACACCCACTGCTGGGTGGAAATGGAACATGAAATAGAGTCCCGTGACTTTAACTCTAGTTCTGCCCAGTACAGATCAGGTGGAGGGAGTTAAAATCCCCCCTGTGGCACCCATGTGAAACAAATGCTTTAGGGACCCAATGATTAGAAATTCAACTGTTTATTGGTGGGTGGACCTTTGCTCCTCAAAGGGCTTTTTTTGCTGGGCTTAATTCCACATGGGCCTCAATCACTCAATTTGTTTCGTCTGGCCAGTCTGATCGATCAGGTTTAGCAGATGCCCTATGTGAACAGATGGAGAGTTTGAAATTGTTTTACCTGATGGAAATGTCAGGTTTTGAGTTAAATAGTAAACAAGCTTCAAAATTTTAGAAGCGTTTTGAAATTTCTAAACAAATACAAATACATGTAGTAGGACAGTCAAACTACAAGTGCCACTGACTTGATTCCCTGTAAAGTTTAAGATCAGTGCTAGTTAAACAATGAGTGATGCTGTGTTTGATGAGATGTTTTTACATTTAGTAGAGCACCACCAGATCAAGATGCTACGGTCCCAGTGATCCCTGCATAATATTAAGTCTTTGGCTCCTGCTCTGTCCTTCTAATACGTTAATAAGAAAAATATCTCCCCATCCAAGCAGATGTTCCCACAGGTCCAGCATCATGAGTAATGAGGGCAAAAATTGGTGTCAATGCATCTGTTTTTGTGACAAAGATTTTAGGGCCATGTCTCGCACCTCATAGATGCCTGAAAAGGTGTCACCTTAGGGTTTTCAGCCATTCTAGGCAGCCACTTAAAACAGGTGTTAGGCTTATTGCCAGTGCTAATGTGAACCATTATACCTGTTTTAGAACCTCTCAGGTAAATTGTATTGCAAGCAGGTGGTCACTCCCAAAAAAGTAAGTAAAAATAATATTTTTTAAAACTCTAATTTGGAGCCAACAGGAGCAGGAGTGTGCCCAGCTCACAGCATTCCTGACAGTTAGTGTTGGATTTAATTGGTCTTCCCACCTCCTCTTCCAGGATCACCTGAGGCTGTTGTTATCAAGACAGATGTCTGAAATTTCAATCTTCCTGATGGGTGAGCTGCCTGTGGAGCATAACAGGCAATGACATTTCATCCAGAGTATTTAACTGAGGGCTGAGACCCTATTTGAGCAGGTATTGCCTGTACAACTTGATTCTGTGGTTGAAAAGTAACCCAGATGAATTTTTACCTATGGTGTCATCTATACACTTTAGGTTAAAGCTGCCTGTCATCTGTTGGTGAGTGGAATCATCCATTTATTCACTTAAGCAGAAAAATCCATATTGTTTATCGATACTGAGCCAACTTCAGTGGCTGCCAGAATGTTATCTTTAAGCTTGTAGATGTTTATAGAATGTTGCACAATAAAAATAACTTTGGCTACAAATGTGAGACTCTTAATAGAGAGAGAGAGAGTGCCAAATTGGTTTAGTATCAAGAAAGAACTTTGTGATCAACACTCTTCAACCTCCTTGACCCTGATTTGTGCCTTGCACGGTGCTCCCAGCTTTAAGACTTGAGTACCAGCGTTCATAGTCTTAGAAAAGATGGATGTTTCAACAGTTCTGTGAGTAGTCCAGACCACATTGATTTAGTCTAATGTTTTGCTAAATTTGCTTTATCCAGCACCTAAAGAATTAACCTCAACATATTAGTATCAAGTCCTGCTAGTCCGTCACTATTGGCCTTGCTACCTACATGGGTTTTTGCCCCTGCAATTTCTCCCAAATCCTCCATTCCTCTAACTCAAGCATCTCCATTCATGGCTGTGTATTCAGCCACCAAGAGCTAAGCTCTGAAGTGTCTTCCATCCATTTATCTTTCTTCACAACCCTCTTTAAATGCAGCACTATCCTCTTTTAAAGGTGTTGGAAATTTTGATTTTGAAGTTGTAAACATTTAAAAATAAATTCACAAAACAGCAAGAAGGATTTAACTTGTAAGCATTTTTGCTGTGATGTGAGTTATATTTATAGACTGGTTACTATGTATGTACTTGATACTGTGCATGTACTGGATACTGTGCATGTACTGGATACTGTGCATGTACTGGTTATTGTGCGTGCACTGGTTATTGTGCGTGCACTGGTCACTGTGCGTGCACTGGTTATTGTGCGTGCACTGGTCACTGTGCGTGCACTGGTTATTGTGCGTGCACTGGTCACTGTGCGTGCACTGGTTATTGTGCGTGCACTGGTTAGTGTGCGTGCACTGGTTATTGTGCGTGCACTGGTTATTGTGCGTGCACTGGTCACTGTGCGTGCACTGGTTATTGTGCGTGCACTGGTTATTGTGCGTGCACTGGTTATTGTGCGTGCACTGGTCACTGTGCGTGCACTGGTTATTGTGCGTGCACTGGTTATTGTGCGTGCACTGGTTATTGTGCGTGCACTGGTCACTGTGCGTGCACTGGTTACTGGTTATTGTGTGTGCACTGGTCACTGTGCGTGCACTGGTTATTGTGCGTGCACTGGTTATTGTGCGTGCACTGGTTATTGTGCGTGCACTGGTTATTGTGCGTGCACTGGTCACTGTGCGTGCACTGGTCATTGTGCGTGCACTGGTCATTGTGCGTGCACTGGTTATTGTGCGTGCACTGGTTATTGTGCGTGCACTGGTTACTGTGCGTGCACTGGTTACTGGTTATTGTGCGTGCACTGGTCACTGTGCGTGCACTGGTTACTGGTTATTGTGCGTGCACTGGTTAGTGTGCGTGCACTGGTTAGTGTGCGTGCACTGGTTATTGTGCGGCACTGGTTATTGTGCGTGCACTGGTTATTGTGCGTGCACTGGTCACTGTGCGTGCACTGGTTATTGTGCGTGCACTGGTTAGTGTGCGTGCACTGGTTATTGTGCGTGCACTGGTCACTGTGCGTGCACTGGTCACTGTGCGTGCACTGGTTACTGGTTATTGTGCGTGCACTGGTTACTGTGCGTGCACTGGTTACTGTGCGTGCACTGGTTATTGTGCGTGCACTGGTTATTGTGCGTGCACTGGTTATTGTGCGTGCACTGGTCACTGTGCGTGCACTGGTTAGTGTGCGTGCACTGGTTATTGTGCGTGCACTGGTCACTGTGCGTGCACTGGTCACTGTGCGTGCACTGGTTATTGTGCGTGCACTGGTTAGTGTGCGTGCACTGGTTATTGTGCGTGCACTGGTTACTGTGCGTGCACTGGTTACTGGTTATTGTGCGTGCACTGGTCACTGTGCGTGCACTGGTTACTGGTTATTGTGCGTGCACTGGTTACTGTGCGTGCACTGGTTACTGGATACTGTGCGTGCACTGGTTACTGGATACTGTGCGTGTACTGGATACTGTGCATGTACTGGTTACTGTGCATGCACTGGTTACTGGATACTGTGCGTGTACTGGATACTGTGCATGTACTGGTTACTGTGCATGCACTGGTTACTGGATACTGTGCGTGTACTGCATACTGTGCATGTACTGGTTACTGTGCATGCACTGGTTACTGGATACTGTGCGTGTACTGGATACTGTGCATGTACTGGTTACTGTGCATGCACTGGTTACTGGATACTGTGCGTGTACTGGATACTGTGCATGTACTGGTTATTGTGCGTGCACTGGTTATTGTGCGTGCACTGGTTAGTGTGCATGTACTGGTTATTGTGCGTGCACTGGTTAGTGTGCATGTACTGGTTAGTGTGCGTGCACTGGTTAGTGTGCATGTACTGGTTACTGTGCGTGCACTGGTTACTGGATACTGTGCGTGCACTGGTCACTGTGCGTGCACTGGTTACTGGATACTGTGCGTGCACTGGTTACTGGATACTGTGCGTGCACTGGTCACTGTGCGTGCACTGGTTACTGGATACTGTGCGTGCACTGGTTACTGGTTAGTGTGCGTGCACTGGTTACTGGTTAGTGTGCGTGCACTGGTTACTGGATACTGTGCGTGCACTGGTTACTGGTTAGTGTGCGTGCACTGGTTACTGGATACTGTGCGTGCACTGGTTACTGGTTAGTGTGCGTGCACTGGTTACTGGATACTGTGCGTGCACTGGTTACTGGTTAGTGTGCGTGCACTGGTTACTGGATACTGTGCGTGCACTGGTTACTGGTTAGTGTGCGTGCACTGGTTACTGGATACTGTGCGTGCACTGGTCACTGTGCGTGCACTGGTTACTGGATACTGTGCGTGCACTGGTCACTGTGCGTGCACTGGTTACTGGATACTGTGCGTGCACTGGTTACTGGATACTGTGCGTGCACTGGTCACTGTGCGTGCACTGGTTACTGGATACTGTGCGTGCACTGGTTACTGGATACTGTGCGTGCACTGGTTAGTGTGCGTGCACTGGTTACTGTGCGTGCACTGGTTAGTGTGCGTGCACTGGTTAGTGTGCGTGCACTGGTCACTGGATACTGTGCGTGCACTGGTTACTGGATACTGTGCGTGCACTGGTCACTGTGCGTGCACTGGTTACTGGATACTGTGCGTGCACTGGTTACTGGATACTGTGCGTGCACTGGTTAGTGTGCGTGCACTGGTTACTGTGCGTGCACTGGTTAGTGTTGGTGCACTGGTTAGTGTGCGTGCACTGGTTACTGGATACTGTGCATGCACTGGTTACTGGATACTGTGCGTGCACTGGTTAGTGTGCGTGCACTGGTTAGTGTGCGTGCACTGGTTAGTGTGCGTGCACTGGTTAGTGTGCGTGCACTGGTTACTGTGCGTGCACTGGTTAGTGTGCGTGCACTGGTTAGTGTGCGTGCACTGGATACTGTGCGTGCACTGGTTACTGGATACTGTGCGTGCACTGGTTACTGGATACTGTGCGTGCACTGGTTAGTGTGCGTGCACTGGTTAGTGTGCGTGCACTGGTTAGTGTGCGTGCACTGGTTACTGTGCGTGCACTGGTTAGTGTGCGTGCACTGGTTAGTGTGCGTGCACTGGTCACTGTGCGTGCACTGGTCACTGGATACTGTGCGTGCACTGGTTACTGGATACTGTGTGTGCACTGGTCACTGGATACTGTGCGTGCACTGGATACTGTGTGTGCACTGGTCACTGGATACTGTGTGTGCACTGGTCACTGGATACTGTGTGTGCACTGGTCACTGGATACTGTGCGTGCACTGGATACTGTGTGTGCACTGGTTACTGGATACTGTGCGTGCACTGGTCACTGGATACTGTGCGTGCACTGGTCACTGGATACTGTGTGTGCACTGGTTACTGGATACTGTGCGTGCACTGGTTACTGGATACTGCGTGCACTGGTTACTGGTTACTGTGCGTGCACTGGTTACTGGATACTGTGTGTGCACTGGTCACTGGATACTGTGTGTGCACTGGATACTGTGTGTGCACTGGTCACTGGATACCGTGTGTGCATTGGATACTGTGCGTGCACTGGTTAGTGTGCGTGCACTGGTTACTGGTTACTGTGCGTGCACTGGTTACTGGATACTGTGCGTGCACTGGTCACTGGATACTGTGCGTGCACTGGTCACTGGATACTGTGCGTGCACTGGTTACTGGATACTGTGCGTGCACTGGTTACTGGTTACTGTGCGTGCACTGGTCACTGGTTACTGTGCGTGCACTGGTCACTGGATACTGTGCGTGCACTGGTCACTGGATACTGTGCGTGCACTGGTCACTGGATACTGTGCGTGCACTGGTCACTGGATACTGTGCGTGCACTGGTTATTGGTTACTGGATACTGTGCGTGCACTGGTTACTGGTTACTGGATACTGTGCGTGCACTGGTCACTGGATACTGTGCGTGCACTGGTCACTGGTCACTGGATACTGTGCGTGCACTGGTCACTGGTTACTGGATACTGTGCGTGCACTGGTCACTGGTTACTGGATACTGTGCGTGCACTGGTCACTGGATACTGTGCGTGCACTGGTCTCTGGTCACTGGATACTGTGCGTGCACTGGTCACTGGTCACTGGATACTGTGCGTGCACTGGTCACTGGTCACTGGATACTGTGTGTGCACTGGTCACTGGATACTGTGCGTGCACTGGTTACTGGTTACTGGATACTGTGCGTGCACTGGTTACTGGATACTGTGCGTGCACTGGTCACTGGATACTGTGCGTGCACTGGTCACTGGATACTGTGCGTGCACTGGTCACTGGATACTGTGCGTGCACTGGTTACTGGTTACTGGATACTGTGCGTGCACTGGTTACTGGTTACTGGATACTGTGCGTGCACTGGTCACTGGATACTGTGCGTGCACTGGTCACTGGATACTGTGCGTGCACTGGTCACTGGATACTGTGCGTGCACTGGTCACTGGATACTGTGCGTGCACTGGTCACTGGATACTGTGCGTGCACTGGTCACTGGTCACTGGATACTGTGCGTGCACTGGTCACTGGTCACTGGATACTGTGCGTGCACTGGTTACTGGATACTGTGCGTGCACTGGTTACTGGTCACTGGATACTGTGCGTGCACTGGTCACTGGTCACTGGATACTGTGCGTGCACTGGTTACTGGATACTGTGCGTGCACTGGTTACTGGATACTGGATACTGTGCGTGCACTGGTCACTGGATACTGTGCGTGCACTGGTCACTGGATACTGTGCGTGCACTGGTCACTGGTCACTGGATACTGTGCGTGCACTGGTCACTGGATACTGTGCGTGCACTGGTCACTGGTCACTGGATACTGTGCGTGCACTGGTCACTGGTCACTGGATACTGTGCGTGCACTGGTCACTGGTCACTGGATACTGTGCGTGCACTGGTCACTGGTCACTGGATACTGTGCGTGCACTGGTCACTGGATACTGTGCGTGCACTGGTCACTGGATACTGTGCGTGCACTGGTCACTGGTCACTGGATACTGTGCGTGCACTGGTCACTGGTCACTGGATACTGTGCGTGCACTGGTCACTGGATACTGTGCGTGCACTGGTCACTGGATACTGTGCGTGCACTGGTCACTGGTCACTGGATACTGTGCGTGCACTGGTCACTGGATACTGTGCGTGCACTGGTCACTGGATACTGTGCGTGCACTGGTCACTGGATACTGTGCGTGCACTGGTCACTGGATACTGTGCGTGCACTGGTCACTGGTCACTGGATACTGTGCGTGCACTGGTCACTGGATACTGTGCGTGCACTGGTCACTGGATACTGTGCGTGCACTGGTCACTGGTCACTGGATACTGTGCGTGCACTGGTCACTGGTCACTGGATACTGTGCGTGCACTGGTCACTGGATACTGTGCGGGCACTGGTCACTGGATACTGTGCGGGCACTGGTCACTGGTCACTGGATACTGTGCGTGCACTGGTCACTGGATACTGTGCGTGCACTGGTCACTGGATACTGTGCGTGCACTGGTCACTGGATACTGTGCGTGCACTGGTCACTGGATACTGTGTGTGCACTGGTCACTGGATACTGTGCGTGCACTGGTCACTGGTCACTGGATACTGTGCGTGCACTGGTCACTGGATACTGTGCGTGCACTGGTCACTGGATACTGTGCGTGCACTGGTCACTGGATACTGTGCGTGCACTGGTCACTGGATACTGTGCGTGCACTGGTCACTGGATACTGTGCGTGCACTGGTCACTGGATACTGTGCGTGCACTGGTCACTGGATACTGTGCGTGCACTGGTCACTGGATACTGTGCGTGCACTGGTCACTGGATACTGTGCGTGCACTGGTCACTGGTCACTGGATACTGTGCGTGCACTGGTCACTGGTTACTGTGCGTGCACTGGTTACTGGTTACTGGATACTGTGCGTGCACTGGTCACTGGTCACTGGATACTGTGCGTGCACTGGTCACTGGATACTGTGCGTGCACTGGTCACTGGATACTGTGCGTGCACTGGTCACTGGATACTGTGCGTGCACTGGTCACTGGATACTGTGCGTGCACTGGTCACTGGATACTGTGCGTGCACTGGTTACTGGATACTGTGCGTGCACTGGTCACTGGTCACTGGATACTGTGCGTGCACTGGTCACTGGATACTGTGCGTGCACTGGTCACTGGATACTGTGCGTGCACTGGTTACTGGTCACTGGATACTGTGCGTGCACTGGTCACTGGTCACTGGATACTGTGCGTGCACTGGTCACTGGTCACTGGATACTGTGCGTGCACTGGTCACTGGTCACTGGATACTGTGCGTGCACTGGTCACTGGTCACTGGATACTGTGCGTGCACTGGTCACTGGTCACTGGATACTGTGCGTGCACTGGTCACTGGTCACTGGATACTGTGCGTGCACTGGTCACTGGTCACTGGATACTGTGCGTGCACTGGTCACTGGATACTGTGCGTGCACTGGTCACTGGTCACTGGATACTGTGCGTGCACTGGTCACTGGATACTGTGCGTGCACTGGTCACTGGATACTGTGCGTGCACTGGTCACTGGTCACTGGATACTGTGCGTGCACTGGTCACTGGATACTGTGCGTGCACTGGTCACTGGATACTGTGCGTGCACTGGTCACTGGATACTGTGCGTGCACTGGTTACTGGTTACTGTGCGTGCACTGGTCACTGGATACTGTGCGTGCACTGGTCACTGGTCACTGGTCACTGCGTGCACTGGTCACTGGATACTGTGCGTGCACTGGTCACTGGATACTGTGCGTGCACTGGTCACTGGATACTGTGCGTGCACTGGTTACTGGTTACTGTGCGTGCACTGGTCACAGGATACTGTGCGTGCACTGGTCACTGGTCACTGGTCACTGTGCGTGCACTGGTCACTGGATACTGTGCGTGCACTGGTCACTGGATACTGTGCGTGCACTGGTCACTGGATACTGTGCGTGCACTGGTCACTGGATACTGTGCGTGCACTGGTCACTGGATACTGTGCGTGCACTGGTCACTGGATACTGTGCGTGCACTGGTCACTGGATACTGTGCGTGCACTGGTCACTGGATACTGTGCGTGCACTGGTCACTGGTCACTGGATACTGTGCGTGCACTGGTCACTGGATACTGTGCGTGCACTGGTCACTGGATACTGTGCGTGCACTGGTCACTGGTCACTGGATACTGTGCGTGCACTGGTCACTGGATACTGTGCGTGCACTGGTTACTGGTTACTGGATACTGTGCGTGCACTGGTTACTGGATACTGTGCGTGCACTGGTCACTGGATACTGTGCGTGCACTGGTCACTGGTCACTGGATACTGTGCGTGCACTGGTCACTGGTTACTGGATACTGTGCGTGCACTGGTCACTGGTTACTGGATACTGTGCGTGCACTGGTCACTGGATACTGTGCGTGCACTGGTCTCTGGTCACTGGATACTGTGCGTGCACTGGTCACTGGTCACTGGATACTGTGCGTGCACTGGTCACTGGTCACTGGATACTGTGCGTGCACTGGTCACTGGATACTGTGCGTGCACTGGTTACTGGTTACTGGATACTGTGCGTGCACTGGTCACTGGATACTGTGCGTGCACTGGTCACTGGATACTGTGCGTGCACTGGTCACTGGATACTGTGCGTGCACTGGTTACTGGTTACTGGATACTGTGCGTGCACTGGTTACTGGTTACTGGATACTGTGCGTGCACTGGTTACTGGTTACTGGATACTGTGCGTGCACTGGTCACTGGATACTGTGCGTGCACTGGTCACTGGATACTGTGCGTGCACTGGTCACTGGATACTGTGCGTGCACTGGTCACTGGATACTGTGCGTGCACTGGTCACTGGATACTGTGCGTGCACTGGTCACTGGTCACTGGATACTGTGCGTGCACTGGTCACTGGTCACTGGTCACTGGATACTGTGCGTGCACTGGTTACTGGATACTGTGCGTGCACTGGTTACTGGTCACTGGATACTGTGCGTGCACTGGTCACTGGTCACTGGATACTGTGCGTGCACTGGTTACTGGATACTGTGCGTGCACTGGTTACTGGATACTGGATACTGTGCGTGCACTGGTCACTGGATACTGTGCGTGCACTGGTCACTGGATACTGTGCGTGCACTGGTCACTGGTCACTGGATACTGTGCGTGCACTGGTCACTGGTCACTGGATACTGTGCGTGCACTGGTCACTGGTCACTGGATACTGTGCGTGCACTGGTCACTGGTCACTGGATACTGTGCGTGCACTGGTCACTGGTCACTGGATACTGTGCGTGCACTGGTCACTGGATACTGTGCGTGCACTGGTCACTGGTCACTGGATACTGTGCGTGCACTGGTCACTGGATACTGTGCGTGCACTGGTCACTGGATACTGTGCGTGCACTGGTCACTGGATACTGTGCGTGCACTGGTCACTGGTCACTGGATACTGTGCGTGCACTGGTCACTGGATACTGTGCGTGCACTGGTCACTGGATACTGTGCGTGCACTGGTCACTGGTCACTGGATACTGTGCGTGCACTGGTCACTGGTCACTGGATACTGTGCGTGCACTGGTCACTGGATACTGTGCGGGCACTGGTCACTGGATACTGTGCGGGCACTGGTCACTGGTCACTGGATACTGTGCGTGCACTGGTCACTGGATACTGTGCGTGCACTGGTCACTGGATACTGTGCGTGCACTGGTCACTGGATACTGTGCGTGCACTGGTCACTGGATACTGTGTGTGCACTGGTCACTGGATACTGTGCGTGCACTGGTCACTGGTCACTGGATACTGTGCGTGCACTGGTCACTGGATACTGTGCGTGCACTGGTCACTGGATACTGTGCGTGCACTGGTCACTGGATACTGTGCGTGCACTGGTCACTGGATACTGTGCGTGCACTGGTCACTGGATACTGTGTGTGCACTGGTCACTGGATACTGTGTGTGCACTGGTCACTGGATACTGTGCGTGCACTGGTCACTGGATACTGTGCGTGCACTGGTCACTGGATACTGTGCGTGCACTGGTCACTGGATACTGTGCGTGCACTGGTCACTGGATACTGTGCGTGCACTGGTCACTGGATACTGTGCGTGCACTGGTCACTGGATACTGTGCGTGCACTGGTCACTGGATACTGTGCGTGCACTGGTCACTGGTCACTGGATACTGTGCGTGCACTGGTCACTGGTTACTGTGCGTGCACTGGTTACTGGTTACTGGATACTGTGCGTGCACTGGTCACTGGTCACTGGATACTGTGCGTGCACTGGTCACTGGATACTGTGCGTGCACTGGTCACTGGATACTGTGCGTGCACTGGTCACTGGATACTGTGCGTGCACTGGTCACTGGATACTGTGCGTGCACTGGTCACTGGATACTGTGCGTGCACTGGTTACTGGATACTGTGCGTGCACTGGTCACTGGTCACTGGATACTGTGCGTGCACTGGTCACTGGATACTGTGCGTGCACTGGTCACTGGATACTGTGCGTGCACTGGTTACTGGTCACTGGATACTGTGCGTGCACTGGTCACTGGTCACTGGATACTGTGCGTGCACTGGTCACTGGTCACTGGATACTGTGCGTGCACTGGTCACTGGTCACTGGATACTGTGCGTGCACTGGTCACTGGTCACTGGATACTGTGCGTGCACTGGTCACTGGTCACTGGATACTGTGCGTGCACTGGTCACTGGTCACTGGATACTGTGCGTGCACTGGTCACTGGTCACTGGATACTGTGCGTGCACTGGTCACTGGATACTGTGCGTGCACTGGTCACTGGTCACTGGATACTGTGCGTGCACTGGTCACTGGATACTGTGCGTGCACTGGTCACTGGATACTGTGCGTGCACTGGTCACTGGTCACTGGATACTGTGCGTGCACTGGTCACTGGATACTGTGCGTGCACTGGTCACTGGATACTGTGCGTGCACTGGTCACTGGATACTGTGCGTGCACTGGTTACTGGTTACTGTGCGTGCACTGGTCACTGGATACTGTGCGTGCACTGGTCACTGGTCACTGGATACTGTGCGTGCACTGGTCACTGGATACTGTGCGTGCACTGGTCACTGGATACTGTGCGTGCACTGGTCACTGGATACTGTGCGTGCACTGGTTACTGGATACTGTGCGTGCACTGGTCACTGGATACTGTGCGTGCACTGGTCACTGGTCACTGGATACTGTGCGTGCACTGGTCACTGGATACTGTGCGTGCACTGGTCACTGGATACTGTGCGTGCACTGGTCACTGGATACTGTGCGTGCACTGGTCACTGGATACTGTGCGTGCACTGGTCACTGGATACTGTGCGTGCACTGGTCACTGGATACTGTGCGCTGCACTGGTCACTGGTCACTGATACTGTGCGTGCACTGGTCACTGGATACTGTGCGTGCACTGGTCACTGGTCACTGGATACTGTGCGTGCACTGGTCACTGGTTACTGTGCGTGCACTGGTCACTGGATACTGTGCGTGCACTGGTCACTGGTCACTGGATATCTGTGCGTGCACTGGTCACTGGATACTGTGCGTGCACTGGTCACTGGATACTGTGCGTGCACAGGTCACTGATACTGTGCGTGCACTGGTCACTGGTCACTGGATACTGTGCGTGCACTGGTCACTGGATACTGTGCGTGCACTGGTCACTGGATACTGTGCGTGCACTGGTCACTGGATACTGTGCTGCACTGGTCACTGGATACTGTGCGTGCACTGGTCACTGGATACTGTGCGTGCACTGGTCACTGGATACTGTGCGTGCACTGGTCACTGGTCACAGGATACTGTGCGTGCACTGGTCACTGGATACTGTGCGTGCACTGGTCACTGGATACTGTGCGTGCACTGGTCACTGGATACTGTGCGTGCACTGGTCACTGGATACTGTGCGTGCACTGGGTCACTGGATACTGTGGTGCACTGGTCACTGGATACATGTGCGTGCACTGGTCACTGGATACTGTGGCCGTGCACTGGGCACTGGATACTGTGCGTGCACTGGTCACTGGATACTGTGCGTGCACTGGTCACTGGATACTGTGCGTGCACTGGTCACTGGATACTGTGCGTGCACTGGTCACTGGATACTGTGCGTGCACTGGTCACTGGATACTGTGCGTGCACTGGTCACTGGATACTGTGCGTGCACTGGTCACTGGATACTGTGCGTGCACTGGTCACTGGATACTGTGCGTGCACTGGTCACTGGATACTGTGCGTGCACTGGTCACTGGATACTGTGCGTGCACTGGTCACTGGATACTGTGCGTGCACTGGTCACTGGATACTGTGCGTGCACTGGTCACTGGATACTGTGCGTGCACTGGTCACTGGATACTGTGCGTGCACTGGTCACTGGATACTGTGCGTGCACTGGTCACTGGATACTGTGCGTGCACTGGTCACTGGATACTGTGCGTGCACTGGTCACTGGATACTGTGCGTGCACTGGTCACTGGATACTGTGCGTGCACTGGTCACTGGATACTGTGCGTGCACTGGCATCTGGATACTGTGCGGTGCACTGGTCACTGGATACTGTGCGGTGCACTGGTCACTGGATACTGTTGCGGTGCACTGGTCACTTGGTTACTGTGCGTGCACTGGTCACTGAGAAGTGCGTGCACTGGTCACTGGTCACTGGTTACTTGTGCCGTGCACTGTCACTGGATACTGTGCGTGCACTGGTCACAGAGGAGGATCCTGTGTCGTGCACTGGTCCCACTGGATACTGTGCGTGCACTGGTCACTGGTTACTGTGCCTGTGCAACTGGTCACAGGATACTGTGCGAGCACTGTCACTGGATCACTGGTTACTGTGCGTGCACTGGTCACTGGATACTGGTGCGTGCACTGGTCACTGATACTGTGCGTGCAACTGGTCACTGGATACTGTGCGTGCACTGGTCACTGGATACTGTGCGTGCACTGGTCACTGGATACTGTGCGTGCACTGGTCACTGGATACTGTGCGTGCACTGGTCACTGGATACTGTGCGTGCACTGGTCACTGGATACTGTGCGTGCACTGGTCACTGGATACTGTGCGTGCACTGGTCACTGGATACTGTGCGTGCACTGGTCACTGGATACTGTGCGTGCACTGGTCACTGGATACTGTGCGTGCACTGGTCACTGGATACTGTGCGTGCACTGGTCACTGGATACTGTGCGTGCACTGGTCACTGGATACTGTGCGTGCACTGGTCACTGGATACTGTGCGTGCACTGGTCACTGGATACTGTGCGTGCACTGGTCACTGGATACTGTGCGTGCACTGGTCACTGGATACTGTGCGTGCACTGGTCACTGGATACTGTGCGTGCACTGGTCACTGGATACTGTGCGTGCACTGGTCACTGGATACTGTGCGTGCACTGGTCACTGGATACTGTGCGTGCACTGGTCACTGGATACTGTGCGTGCACTGGTCACTGGATACTGTGCGTGCACTGGTCACTGGATACTGTGCGTGCACTGGTCACTGGATACTGTGCGTGCACTGGTCACTGGATACTGTGCGTGCACTGGTCACTGGATACTGTGCGTGCACTGGTCACTGGATACTGTGCGTGCACTGGTCACTGGATACTGTGCGTGCACTGGTCACTGGATACTGTGCGTGCACTGGTCACTGGATACTGTGCGTGCACTGGTCACTGGATACTGTGCGTGCACTGGTCACTGGATACTGTGCGTGCACTGGTCACTGGATACTGTGCGTGCACTGGTCACTGGATACTGTGCGTGCACTGGTCACTGGATACTGTGCGTGCACTGGTCACTGGATACTGTGCGTGCACTGGTCACTGGATACTGTGCGTGCACTGGTCACTGGATACTGTGCGTGCACTGGTCACTGGATACTGTGCGTGCACTGGTCACTGGATACTGTGCGTGCACTGGTCACTGGATACTGTGCGTGCACTGGTCACTGGATACTGTGCGTGCACTGGTCACTGGATACTGTGCGTGCACTGGTCACTGGATACTGTGCGTGCACTGGTCACTGGATACTGTGCGTGCGCTGGTCACTGGATACTGTGCGTGCGCTGGTCACTGGATACTGTGCGTGCGCTGGTCACTGGATACTGTGCGTGCACTGGTCACTGGTCACTGGATACTGTGCGTGCACTGGTCACTGGATACTGTGCGTGCACTGGTCACTGGATACTGTGCGTGCACTGGTCACTGGATACTGTGCGTGCACTGGTCACTGGATACTGTGCGTGCACTGGTCACTGGATACTGTGCGTGCACTGGTCACTGGATACTGTGCGTGCACTGGTCACTGGATACTGTGCGTGCACTGGTCACTGGATACTGTGCGTGCACTGGTCACTGGATACTGTGCGTGCACTGGTCACTGATACTGTGCGTGCACTGGTCACTGGATACTGTGCGTGCACTGGTCACTGGATACTGTGCGTGCACTGGTCACTGGATACTGTGCGTGCACTGGTCACTGGATACTGTGCGTGCACTGGTCACTGGATACTGTGCGTGCACTGGTCACTGGATACTGTGCGTGCACTGGTCACTGGATACTGTGCGTGCACTTGGTCACTGGATACTGTGCGTGCACTGGTCACTGGATACTGTGCGTGCACTGGTCACTGGATACTGTGCGTGCACTGGTCACTGGTCACTGGATACTGTGCGTGCACTGGTCACTGGATACTGTGTGTGCACTGGTCACTGGATACTGTGCGTGCACTGGTCACTGGATACTGTGCGTGCACTGGTCACTGGATACTGTGCGTGCACTGGTCACTGGATACTGTGCGTGCACTGGTCACTGGATACTGTGCGTGCACTGGTCACTGGATACTGTGCGTGCACTGGTCACTGGATACTGTGCGTGCACTGGTCACTGGATACTGTGCGTGCATAACTTTGCAAAAAGCAGGCAAGCTCCAAATTTCCCAGCACTTTAACAGCTCCTGTGTGATACATTTAAGGACACGTGTGAACAGGTGATTGTAGTTCTGTTTCTATGTTAAATGAAATTGTATGTTAGCAGGCGAGCCTACATGTGTGTAAATTGACAGGCATTATGGATGAAAGAGTCACAATCGTGTAACATTGAACAGAGCTATCTGAGCATGAGCAATCCTGCCTGATTGGCCTGAGAGAAAACAAGAGCCTAGCAAGTGAAAGAATGTTCTGGTGATGTTGCTGATAGACAGCGCTGCACAAAATTGAAATTGCAGTTCAGCCAAAGTCCTCCTGTTGGGCTGTTGTCAGCCTGGTTTTGCTACTAATACTGACCGAGGCAGCTTTCTACCTGCTTCAAAACAACTGGAACAGTGTGATGACACCAATTTCAGAAAAGGGAAATGAAGAAGGAAAGTCGGCCACCTATATTGTTTCTCTTTTCCTTTTCATTCTTAGAACGATCTGCATTCTGCACAATTTTCCCACCCAGTCTTGTGAGGACCTACTGAGACATAGGCTTGGCAACAAATTAAACTGTCAGTATGAGACCAAATGCGGCACTGCCTGTGTGCAATGTCATAATAAAAATTTTATGTCTGCTAAGTAAATATTTTTCCTCAGAGCCACTCTTATAGTGTGTGGATAATGCAATTCATTTTAAGAATTAAGACCTTATAAGGTAGGATATTTGTCCAATACATACATGAAAAATTCATATCAGCTTTCTGTAAAAATTGCTTTTCTTTTATGCAGCATGATGTATTGGGATAGAATAAAAATTGAACAAAACTATAATAACAACATTTTGTGTCAATCACAAATCTGGCAAGATCTATGTTGATAGTCTCTGTAAACAGAAAAGCAGAATGAAAATCTCAACCAAAATTGGCAGTAGCATGGTCAAATCTTGAAATTCAGTATATGTTATCTTGTTTAAGATATCACCTTAATCACTTTAGCTAGAATGCTATGCTTTCAAATCCTGCTGCAGGACCCGAGTTCACAAAGTGACTTGATGAGGGGGTGCTACATTATTGGAGGTGCTGCACTGTGGTTGAGATGTTAATTTGAGGCTTGTCTAATTGAGAGGATATTAACGACCTCATGATACTGTTCAAAGAAGAGCAAAAATTCCTCTTAGTAACCTGGCCAACATTCCTCCCTCAAATACTGCAGGTAAATTAACTGGTCATTCATCTCTTTGCAGTTTGTGAGACCTTGCTGTGTGCTAATTGGCTGCTGCCTTTCCACTGTCATTCATTTGTAGCACTTTGTGGCTTTCCTCAGAGAAATTATGAGTGCTATCTGAATATGCATCTTTCTTGCTTGATCAGATCCCATGTGGGCTCTCTGGTGTTCATCTTAAACCAGTGCCTTCTCCTTCTCTTTCTGTTTCTCCACCCTTTATTGAATGATGTTAATATTGGTTTTGTAGCATTTTACTTTAACATCAGGTTACATTTTTTGTAATCTTTTCCTAAAGTAATAGAAAGAGAACATTACTGTGTGAGATCATTAATTTTACTTGTTTATAGCACTGTAAAGGGCCACCCTGTTAATCACTCCCACATGTCTGATGTTCTCTGTTTACTTATTGCAGTATATTGTCTTTTTAATGTGTTGTCTTATAACTTTAATGCAGGTTGGAAATGTTTAGCAAACAATGACAATACCTTACCAAGTACTGCAAAGAGAATCTCCCAGTGACCTTCATGGTATTTTTGTTGACAAACAAACCGGTGAAAAGTTTGGCCTACAGAATTACTTTATCATTTCCCTAAACTGACCATGATAAATCTGATTTTAGCTAATGTTTGTGACAGCTGCAGGAAACAGAGGGACAGATGTTGATTCCTGGAGATTGGTGGGATGCAACACCTGGAGATGACTGCAATCAACGATAGCAGTTTTGCTTCTCATGCAGCAGTTCTGAATATAGAGTTGAGGCATGTCCTGACACAATAGCGAAGAGAGTGTGATTCCCTCGGAGACTTTCTCCACTTTGCTTTGCAGTCAGTTCAAACCTTAACAAAATGTACATTGTACAAGTTCAGTGTCACTGTCTGGTCACAACCACTTTGCATCAACACTAGGCCAGGCTACGATGTGAAGGAACCTCTTTGTGCAATGCATATTGATGAAGTGAAACCCCAAAGCATGTTTTTCGATCAGCGTTTGTCATTGAATCATGAACAGTAATTTTGTTGTTAGTAATGATAGCCATCAGTCAATGATGTTGGAACACACAAATTCTGCCCACCCTGCAACATAGTAATTTCTCCCCATCATGTTACCAGTGTTTCTCCACTTGCCTGAAATTAGGTGAAATTACTCCCCTTTGCATGTTGAATTCTGGGAAAATTTTGTATTCTAGTTAGTTTGCAAATTGTA
Organism: Carcharodon carcharias; assembly: GCF_017639515.1. NCBI lineage: Eukaryota > Metazoa > Chordata > Chondrichthyes > Lamniformes > Lamnidae > Carcharodon > Carcharodon carcharias. The sequence continues at coordinate 148,870,588 of NC_054480.1, read as the reverse complement.
CTACAGATCCTGGAGAGTCTTGAGAGCTTAGCATAATCAGTAGAAAGAAAAGAAGGTGAGAAGCCTTAAGCCAAGAAACAACATCCAACTGCGTTGCCCCGTGGAATTTAAGACAAGCTGCTGATAAATTATCTGTTTTTCTCCAGGTTCCTATAAAATGCACAAAAAACTGCAAATGCTGGAGTTCTGAAACAAAAATAGTAAATGCTAAAACCAGCAGCAGCTTATTCAGTGAAGCTTAAGTTATTGTTTCAAGCATCAAGTGCTTTGCCTGAACTAAGAACATTAAGGATGCCTGAGTATTTAAATAAATAAAACCTGAAAAATGGAGTGGGAGGACAATAAACTCAAGAAAAGTAATATCGCTAGAATGACTTGTAACCCGCTTAACAGAAAAAGAAGTGGTTAGCTGTTCGAAATGGTCTTCACATCATGCAATAGAAAGAAGCATTAAAGAAATTTAACACTAAAAGAAAGGAAAAGAAAGATTGGCAATTATATAGTATCTTTCACAACCTCAGGGCATCCTAAAGTGTTTTACAGAAAATTAAATACTTCTTGAGGTGTAATAACTGTTGTAATGTAGGGAACATGACAATCAGTTTACTCATTGCAAGCTCCCCCAAAAAGCAGTGTGGTATGGGCAGATAATCTGTTTTAGTGCTGGTCACTGGGCAATAGCTCACTTGTTCTTTGAAATAGTACCATGGGACCTTTTATATCCACCTGAGAAGGTAGAACGTGGGTATCAGATTAATATCTCATCCAAAAGATAGTAACTCTGACAGTGCAACACTCAGTGTCAGTTTGTATTTTGAGCTCAAGTCTCTGGGGTGGGAATTTAACCCACAGACTTGTGACTCAGGTAGAATTGCTATCAACTCTCCTAGGTTTTCCCAGTGAAGCAAAGAATGCATGAATAATACTGGGGGTGGGAAGACAGATTGATGTCGAATGGAGAAGCCGTTTTAGAACACAGTGTTGGGAGAGTGTTTATGTCCTGGTGGTGGCTGGCTCTTACTCTCTCTTCCGCTGATACTTCCTCATGTACAGCTGCATCCTGGCCCATTCCTTGGTTGCAGAATTAAATCAAATATTTACTCCTGTGCATGCCTGGAGTTCATGAGGGGAATTTGTGGAGCCATGGTATAATGGCCAATGACAGGAACATTGTAATGGAGGAGGAAGAGAAAGATCAGAGCATAGAGGGTCCAGGGGTTGCATGACCTCAAGCACTTATTGACTCACAGCGGGTGCACTGTATCTTATGTTTTGAGCCCATTGTTTCCATAGCAGCAGTGGAAGCATTCAGGAGAAATGTTTTTGCTGTGCTAATGGTCTCTGTAACTGAACTCTCTACTGCAGATGCTGTTAATGTTATCAAAATCGTAAGTGTGTACAACTGGTACTCCATGATATCAGTCATGGGAGATGCCAGTACATATATAGGCATTAAATCCTCCCACAAACTACTTATGCCACTTTCTAATGCAGTATATGTGCAGACAAGTGGTTTCACAGTATCGTATACTGCTCTAGCAGTCTCTATTTGAAAACAAGCTCACTAAAGCCTGTACACCCATTCAGTTTACTGTGGTACACGGTATATTGAACCTATGCCATTTAGCATGTAGTTTCTTCAACTGCTTTCATTGAGACCCTTGTTCATCAAGGTTTGGTACCTTAGTTTATGCTTCCTCAGACTCTACATTACGCTTGTGCCTGCTTCATATTGTATAGTGATCTCTCCTGGGTCCATACCCAGGTCTTCTGAGAAGTAGAATAGAGTTCGGTCTGTCACGACGTATTGACTTGCTTGACATGGACGTTGCATTTTTAATATCCTGCCCTCTCATTCCAAAATTGAGCTTGCAGACTCTATAATACAAGTCATCAGCATTTACAAAACCATTGGGTGGAATTTTCCCCTCTCGTTGGTAGTGGGCGTGTTTGGTGCCGTGAGCAGACAATATGGCGAGAAGGTCAAAACTCGGATTTTTGCCTTTGTGAAACCAGTTTGCGATCGTCCGCTCCACCCGTCAGTGGTGGGCTGTGTTTCTGCTGCTGCACATCGGGAACCTGGTTTCAGTACTTTAGCATCTTATTATAAGCCCTGCTCACCGGAGTCATCCCCACACTGGATCACCCGAGCACGCCAGTGTGATTGCACGCCAGCGTGTTTCACAACTGTACGTTAACACTGTGCATCTGGCGAGCTGCACTTCACTCGGGACTTTGAGGTTTGTTTGCTTATCTTCCTTCGGGCAGCACTGCAGTTATCAGCACCAGGATTCACAGGCAGCACCATATCACTTTCAGGGGGGCTAATGGCCAGGTCTCTACCTACCAGACCAGCCGTAAGGAAGGGTTGGCTTTTCAATGGCTGCAGGGCTAGGGGCTTGCTTGTGGAGTGGTCTCAGGCATGGGTAGAGGTTGCAGGGTGAGGGCTGTACTGGGGAAGTGGGGTATCCCAGGATCTGTGTGTGGGGGGCACATGTTGATCTGTGCAAGTGGCCTCAAGATGGCAAGGACTGAGAAGACAGTCTCCAGAGGAGATGAGGCCAGATGGAGATATGAAGGTGTGTGTGAGGGAGTAGGTGGTGATGTTCCTTGAGCTGGCAGTGAGTGAGATGCCAGTGAATGTGTGATGGTCTTGAGTGTGTGAGTTTAGAGGGATGAGATGGTTGCCTTTCCCTGGTGGCACAGATGAGATCATTCATCCTCTTTCTGCACTGGGTGGCCAACCTCTTCTATGCAGCATTGGCACTGACCGTCTCTGCCATCGCCTCCCAAATGGTGAGATTCCTGGACCCCCTGTGGCCAGAGCTGGGGTGGGGGACATCACGGCGAGCCTCTGAAGGCATTCCGGTGATGGGTCACTGAACTCTCCTTGGCTTTCAGAGCCATGTCTTCACTGGAGCAGTCCTGGGCTGTAAGCATTGAGAACTGTGTGTGCGGCTGCAGTTTAGATACGGCACCTGGAGTGAGGTAACAGTGTGGTGAGTGATTCAGAGGCCGCACCAGCGAGACAGCGCTTTTCCTGTGGCTGCATAATTAATGAGGTGGGAAATGGACAATAAGTGTGAAAACCCACCATTGCAGCCAGTGGGTAAAATATTGTTTTTCATACCTGCTACCGCACTTAGTGCAAGTCTGGGCCGATTCTACCCATCATCATTAAACCAGGATAATTTCCTGCACTGTTCCTCCTTTCACTACAAAACCTCAGTGATCTTGTTTGGATTTAGTAACTGTTCAGCACTGGTGCAGTAAAGTGTTTTTTATAGCTGCTAGAGAACTGTTTAAAGCATTGTTATTATATTGTGCTTGCTTGGAGCAGATGCACATCAAGGGGCACGGAGTGAGAGGAACGAAATCAGACAATTCAGGAATTTGGAGGAGGGCACAAAGACTGACATAACTCAGAAACCTGAGGAGGACACATCCCACCCACCTTCACATCACCTCATTGCCCCAACCCCCCTAATGGTACTGTTCACAGCTCTTAGTTTCTTGTTGCTACTAGTAAAATTATTTTTGCGGTAATTGCACATTTCATGGCTCTATGTTTGTGCCATTCCATTACTGGTTTGTTAGCTGTGCTGAAAAACAGGACACTTATGAAAATGGAGCTGCTGTCAACTCAGTTTTCAGTTGAGAAAAATACAGTACATCTCATGAGAGGTGCCTATAATGAGTTGTCATCCCAGGCTGTCTCAAAACTCATTAGGATTCAGAATTGGCCACAACTGTGGTATCATAGGTCATGTGGTTTCCACTAAGGGCCTTGACTCTTTCTTCACCACGGGCAAGATTTTACTGTCGTCGGGGGTGCGTGTGCCCGACCTGATCGGGTGCAAAATCACAAGTGATGCTGTCAGGCAAGCGCCCCGATGTCATTGTGCACTCTTGCGATCTTCCAGTTGGCAGGCACACACGAGAGTGGGCAGCATGCCAGCGGACAATTAAGAGGCCTATTAAGGCCCTTAAGCAGGTAATTAATTTCTGCTTTTCACTGGCCACTCAACTGTTTGGTTGGCAGACGGGCAAATAGGCCGAGCGACCTTTGCATTTTTTATAAAACTTCATCCACAGGCGGGATGAGGTTTCCAATGGCAAATAAAAAAGCAGAAAAAATTTTTCAGTTTCGAGCATGCCCCTCTTCATGCGACCGAGTCACATGTTTATATCGTCTTTTAAATCTTTATTGTTGTTGCTCCAATTCTTCAGCTCCCTGGTGCCGCTCTGTGCCCTTGGCATTGCAGCGTGTGCTTCACGCTGGCTGGCTGCTAATTGGTGAATTTGTGGTCAAGGGCCGATTGCGGGCAGCCAACCTTTTTCCAGCCACTCTCTGGCCCACTCACCGTGCCCGCCTGACGAACAGAAAATCCTGGTCCATGTTTCAGTTAAAAGAAAATGTTAATGTGGCCTACTTGTGAAGTGGAACAGCTAAAGGATAAAGTTGACGAGTGCTTTATGTAAGGCTGAATTGAAGGTGCAATGAGTCCAAAAATCATTGGGATTTTGACGATTTCGCACAACTCTGGCAGGAGACCAGTGGAACTCGTGTAAAATGGCAGAAACCTGGCTGCACAGGCCATCTAACATTTCCACAAGCTCCCATTATACTTTATAAGGGTTGAAACCTCTGGCCACTCCTTACAAGACAAATATCATCAGAGCTAGGGGCAGGAACTCTTTAGGTCAGGAGTTCCTGATGGCCTGACTCAGTCCAAGACACAACAAATATCTGGAGACTGGCATGTTGAGTGAGTTGAGGCTTGTTGGCCTCCACATGGATGAAAGTTGGCCCCAATGGGGAAGCAATCTGGACCCAGCAAAGAAAAGACTGAACTTTATTTTCAGACCGCATGGAGCAGGTGCACACTGGACATGCGAGTTTTAACAGGGTCAGTACTGAAGGGCACCCATGGACACAATCCTTAACTGCTGGTATCCAAGCAGCTTTGGGGTTACTTTGCCATTTTATTGCCCATTTAGCCTGCAATGTGTCCACACTGTGCAGACGGGTAGAACACCAACATTTTGGCAGATTGCTTATTGACCTGCGCAACCCTGGAAGTTCAGGCTGTGCAAGCATGATGACAAGTGTCTTTTATTCATGCAGACTGAAAGGAGGTGCAATAATTAACCTCAGTTGTGCCTTTTCCTCTGCTGTTATTTCAAGTTAATTTAAATAACTCCAACCACAGGAATTACCATTGCAAATCATACAAGAGCAGGGATGTTAAACCACCTAAAGCATGAATCCCTGAGAATAATTGGTCACCAAATGATGGAACTGCTAAACGGGGCACACTCAGAGGATTCATTTTTTTAAATGCAGCTCGCATTCAAAACAGCCATTACTCTTGTTCTACCATTCGTAAATGGAAAATTTGCAATTCACATGATTCTGATTTATTATAATGTTGCATATGAAGGACTGCCTCAATAATAATGGAGGAAATTCCAACTTATTTAAGTTTTTGCTCATCTCCCATTTGATATTTCTTATGTTTCTGGTAAGCTGGGAGGGTTTGTAACTGGAATTTTATCAGCAGCCTGATTTTAATTCGTTTTCAGTGAGTAGTGGAGTGAATGTCAAACCTGCCCACTGTCCCAGAGATAAGGTCTGGCTGTTTCAATTCCCATTTAAATTCTGCCAACCAAATTCCTCCCTATTCTGACTGGGAGTCAGCAGGAAGCGATGGAAAATGGTGTGCCAAGATCTAGTAGGTGATGGGATAAAAAGTCAGCCTCCATTGATTGGAGATCATTGCCTGAAACTGCGTAAGTTCACGACCTGTGCTCTTGCCATGTGCTAGAAGTGCAGAAAGTTGAGTTTTTACCCCTTAGTTTTCTAGCAGTTGTTTAACCACACCTAATAATGAAAAGGTTAAAAATGATCCTGTACAGCAGCCAGGCCTGGGAATTTGACATTGAGCTGACCCAGTGTTTCAGCATACTAATGATGCGATGTTGTATTACCTCATGACGAGTACTGTGACACACTGAACGAGGTCATTGTCTTTCACAGGCTACATGAAGGAGGCGTTTGGCCCCACTGGAAAACCAATAACTCACAATACTTACATCTACATTGGCACCAGGCTTATGGAGGGCAGGATCAGTTATTTGAGGAATGCCTTTGACAGCAGGAATGTTGCACTCTTGCCGCGATAGCACACTCTAGTTAGGCAAAATTGCCATGCGTAATGTTAATATATTATTTTATACCCTGTAAATGGAGTGAAAAGGCTAACAAAGTGGCCAGACACAAAGGTTCAAAGTATACAAAAGAAAATCAAATCAAGTAAAGGGCTTTTGAGTACATTTCACAAAAGATCAAAGTAAATACATAATTAATTGACCTGTAATATGTTCAAGTACTGATCAGGCCAGATGCAAAGGGCATGTGAACAAGTAAGTGGAACAATGGAAGCTACTTAAGTTTGTCAGTTTTCATACCGTAGCTGTGGTCTCTACAGGCATGGTATAACATGCCTTGGACAGGATTTTTCTTATAAGACTACCTGAATTCGAAGTATGGGAAGCACTAACACAGGGCCCATTTAAAAGACTCAAAACACTCAGTAATCATTCCTGACACACACTGAAAGCCAGCCTGTCACGTGCTTTTTCTGTGCTCAGGAGCAATGCTGAACCGATCCCTTGCTGGATTGGCAAACACTTCAAACAAAAGGAATAGCCAGATTTTCACCTGTATTTACTTAATGGAGTACTTTGAGTCTTTGTGCTGCATGATTTATTTTATCATAAACAGATGAAGTATAGTTGATGTAGATTTTGCATAACCTCACACATTCATAGGGCGATGACTCAAATTCGAAAGGAGTAAGTGAATTTTTGGGTCGTTTGTTAATATCCAGTGTAACCCTGCTATGTTGGGCAGCTAGGCAACTGACTTGTTTCTTGAGAACTTATTAAATGTTTACTGCCAACTAAAGCTATTTTTATATTGATCTTTGGCTCTTGACTGGATCTTTCTGACTCCTGCCAGTCTTCCTGAGAAAGTAAATATGCTGCTCTGGCAATAGCAGTGTGCGTTGGTGATGTCACTCTCCAGCCTCGTAACAACATCGCACAAGCCTCTAAAGTCTCTGCGCGCATGCAGAGTTGTAGATTGCAACATTGCAGCCAATTTACATAAAGACCAGCCACGAATTAGAAAGGTAAATGCAGGAAGACTCAGCCCTTGAGTTATTCCAAGTACTTATAACAATGCTTTTAACAACAGAAAATTTTGCTCCCAATAGGGATGGTCCTATTAGGAACATTTTTGTGTTGTGATTTGTAAAACCACAGTAATTATGCCTTGTTCTTCTCTAGAATCATAATAAATTTAAGCCAGAAGTGAAAACTAGCAGTTATCCTGTGAGCCTATGGTTGCAACATAATTAGGCTCAGATGTTGACTATCTGTTTATATATCACTCGGAAGAATCTCATTCCAACAAACGTCTACTCATGTCCTCAAATTAAAAATTGGATTTGCACTGTGATGCTGCTAAGATCTCTGTGTAAGTAAGATGTGCTGAGCCCTCTCTTGCTTTTAGCCCAGATCTTCATATTTTTAAGTTGCTGAGCTGTGGCACAGTTTTAAGATTGTGACTTTCTGTCCATCACATGGGAGAAGAACTGAATGGAGCTGTTTATGTTGCAAACAGTAATGAGTTTGACTTGTGTTCCAGACATATTTTGGCAGGTCACCCAATTTAAGTAACCCAACTGATTAACAAAGTAAAGAAGTACGTTATCCAGCTCATGATCTAAACTAATGGTCATGACATGACACACCAACAAAATGAGTAAACACATTTAACTTGGAAAATATTCAATTTCTAAGAAGTAATAATGATCACTGTCATTTTGTACAGTGTTTAAATGTTCAAGGCATTAAAATCTGTAGTAAAATTCCCACATATTAGTTTCTATTCCTGTGGACTTCCACAGAGTAACTCCAGAGACCTACCTTTTAAGAAGGAGTCACAGTTCCAACAATAATATTGATACATGGGTTGGCCAATCATCAGCATGTAAAGCATTCCACAATCTTTTTGTTTTCAGCCCAGTTGAAAACAATCATTATATGTATGACAGGCAGGTTTGGACCATGTTATATTTATGCAATGTCACTAGATAATCTTTCCAATGGTAATATTAACTGTTAATTAGGTAACATGTGGAAATGTAATGGAAAACATTGGGAAAGATTAGAGATGTACAGTATGGTAATTGTGGTCTTTTAAAAAGGAACATCAGTCATGAATTTTAAAAAAGAATTTTCTGTCATCATCCTGTACTGCAAATGGATGACCTTGCAAGAAAGAAGTGGCCTTGACAAGATTGTCGTGGAGAAATAACAGATATTTGATTGCCTATTTATATTGCAATTCTTGCCACCTGAGCACAGCATAGCATTAAAACCAGCTATAGAGAAGTTGCGTTACATAGAATTTACTGTGCAGAAGACCTATTTTCCCACACAATTCAGGATGACTTATCTAAATGCACAAAAGATAGTTGGCATGGATTTGGCAAGGTAAATCATGCCTGATGGCCTTATCAAGCTGTGTGAGGATATTACAACTGTGGGCATGGGGATGCAGTGCATTTAATTGAAGTCCCAGAAGCTATTTAATCATGTTGCTCATAAGAGAATCATTGCAAATTAAAGGGAAATGCAAGTGAAGGAGAAGTAAAAGGTAGAAGGCACAAAGTGATTATGAATGGGCATCTTGGGGAAGTGTCTCATTCGTAGATTTATTTCTAGTTAATATTAAGTAGCGTGCCTAAAAATATATCTATACAAAATTGTATAGGATATCATGAACTAAGTGGCCTTCAGTAATGAAAAGTATGAAGTTATGTATATGAACTGAGAATATTAATTAGGAGAAATTAAAATATGGATGTTTGCTGAAACTATTGCAATAGTGTAATGCATCAATTAAGAATGTCAGTATAATTTTAAATTTAACCTACTTTTTAAGTAGAAATGAGGCAGATATTTTATCTGTACAAAGCTTTGGTTTGTACATACTGCCCAATTTGATGTATGGAGAAAAAACTTGAATGGTTTCAGAACTCAGAAATTGGAACTGTGTTGCGATTAAATGAAAGGGAAGCAGTTTAAAACCCAGCTGCCTTTCCACCTCCACCAGAATTAAGTTCTGGACATGAAGGTCCATGGCCGATCTTTGTGCCCTGCTGCCAATTGAGGCTCTTAAGTGGCCAATTAATTACCACTTAAGGGCTTCATCCAGCCACCATTGGCGTTAACCCAGAGGTGGGCGAGCCTGTTGACACGCGGGCGTGCATGACAGGTAAGACTGTGTGGCCAGCTTCTCACCTTGGGGTGGGGGCGGAGCCCTTTATCAAAGGCAATCAAGGCCTGATCAAGGGACTCGACACTGGGGACAGGGGATCTGCTGAGAGCCACACCCCCTGCCCTTGCTGCCAACCCTCCTTTACCCCTCTCCTAGCAACCCCCTCCCTGCAAACCCTCCCCCCATCATTGCTTACCTGTGGCCTGGGTTGCTCCACGATCCTAGGACTCCAGAAGGTGTTTATCCTGCACCAGCCACTGCCTCCCCTGTGGCGCTGTTGAGCACAAGAACTGTAAGCCTCTGGCAGGCAGCTCTCGATAGACGAGATGTCCACCCCCAGGGTCTTGATTCCAAGGGAAGGCCCACTGCTGGCCTCACAACTTCCTGATTGGCTTGTGGTTCAGTGGGCCTTCCCGAAAAGAGGCATCGTGGGTCTATCACAGACACTCCAGCTGTCAGGCAAGACCCTGGATGCCTTAACAAGATTCTGCCCCTTGTTTATTTATGAAAGTACGATAGTTGGCTCTGAGCTTGTTAATGGTTGCTCTGACCATAAAAAACCTTGAGTTTTTCTGATTTATTAAATTAAATTTAAAAAAGGTTAGAGCTCCCACATACAAAGTTTTCTTCTAATTTGCCTGAAGATGGGCAATAAATGCAGCTTAGCTAGCGACGCCCTCATCCCATGAATTAATTTTAAAACTTCTAATGATTTAAAGGCATGATTTACACTGTGAAATTTATCTGCCATTTTATTTTTTACTTAGTGCGTGAACAATAATTTTGGAGCATTTTAACTGAATCTAGAAACATCAAAATATTGAGTATATACATGAAAGGGTTTTATTTTCCTTAGCCAAATTAATGGAGATGATCTGAACCATCAGAATCAGGAAAGGGGCACCCAGAACAAAAAATCAGTAAAAACTGGGAAATAAAAGTACTGGTCCGAACTGTTTTTTTTTTGTCCTTCTGGGAAAGTAGATGTTTAATTGTTCTTTAATCTATTCCAAAAAGGGAAGCTGTTTCTGCAGCAAGGCGGCCGCTGGAGTAGAAATGCTGTGTAACATAAGCTGCTTTATCACCTACCTTTTTTTCATTCGTGTGCAGTTTAGCTGGTAGGTGAAAGTGAGAGTCGGCTATTTGCTGCATAGATGCTGGGTTTAAGCCAGAGTTGTAACAGTAACTTACCCTTGGAGTTTTGGGGGTGAAATTTCAATGCAGTTATTGGGAAACAAAGCAACATTTTCTTTCAGCTGCATTCCCAGCACACAGATATTGTGAAGAATGTTACATGATTTCAATTTAAAAGCACAGCAGAAGTTTATACAGTCACCTTCAAATACTTGTTTAAAAAAATAACATGCCCTAATGAAAACTGCATTCTTGTGGCATCCTTCCATGGCAAATCCTTGCTCCATTTTAGAGCAAGTTTGGTTCCCAGTTCATGTTAATTCCCATTTTATTTTTAAGATAATTATGTGTGTTAAGTGGTTAAATCAGGAATTGCAAACTATATTGCTGAGTTTCACACTAACGAGGGATCTGCTTAAGGCCGGATAAAACAAGTTTATTTTTCTTATTGTGGGTGGGTGGAGAATTGAGTTCCTTTGGTCAATCTTTTTGAGAACTGGGGTGTTCGAATCACTTTGAGGTGAATTTTCCCTTGGGCTTTGGGACCCCAATGTCAGGACGAAATGGAGGGCCTGAACCTGCATTTGCTCGCAGTGAAATTGGCACAGGAATATTCCTGGAGGTGGCCTCCTAATTAACCGCCTCCAAGCTTGCCATCCAATTAAGGATGGTGGGTGGGCTCCAATGCTGCAGGCCCAATCAGAGGGCCATCAGGTCTGAAGCCTTGGCAGTCCCACCATGAGAGGTGGGCACAGCTAAGGCAGGTAGGTAATTGAGAGGGCATCTGAACATGAAGGTGCTCTTGGAGAGGTGGTTTAAAATAAAAATTCAGACAGGCCAAGCATGCAGGCTCCTCGAATTAGAAGGGGAATCCCTGCAGATAGCTCGCTGGGGCTGTCCTTCTTGCCTGGGACCTCCTCCTTGTGGGATGTAGCCTCTGGCTCCAATGGCCTCCCAGCCTGCTGCGGGGAGGCTGCCTCCACTGGTGGTCTCTGCACACAGTGGGGCTGCTCTGCCATCAGCAAGATGCCAGCAGGTCCTCTAAATCACCCCGAGTTGGAGTTTTTAATATGCTAACTAGTTGCCCACCTTCTTTCAGCCGCCAGCCAATCTGCATCCCTGCCTGCCTTGGCGTTGGGAATGCATCATGGAGCTGTCCTGGGGCCAGGAAAATTCTGCCCAATGTTTCAGGATAATAATCTTTCATCTGAACCGATGAACCTTTTGTCTTGGAAGCATGGTTCAAAAATCACAATTTTTATTTGGGTAGGTTATGATATTTGAAGATGACTGCAGACTTACACTGTATGCAACTTTTGTGCTCTAATGAAATGTTTCTCTCTCCACAGATGCTGCCTTACCTGCTGAATATTTACAGCATTTTCTGTTTTTATTTCAGATTTCCAGCGTTTGCAGTAATCCGTTTTGTAGTAAACAGAAGTTTACTTGTGTAACAGTGTAGCAGGGAATTATTTGCAGTCGGTATCCAGTGTAACAGTGTAGCAGGGAATTATTTGCAGTGGGAATCCAGTGAATCTGCTGCAGTGAAATCAGAAGTAAAAATAAGATTTTTATTTCAGCAGCTGTACTTACCTCCGGGGTTTCTGTTTTTAAAGAGAGATTGTTCAGTGGGTAATTTAATGAACTTTATATTTTACTTTACTTTTTAACAAAATATTGCAAGACTCCTGCTTCCGGGATGCATGGAACTGTGCTCCAGTAGGAATTAGCACCTTCAGGAGCTGAGCAGAGAGATTTGAGGGGTGGAGCAAACATGCCTATACACATACCTCAGTCCTGTGGAATTCTAACACCAACACAGCAATTAATATGCTACAGAGCAGTCATATCCTAACCTTTGCAGGTCCTATACCTACTTCATGCTGCAAAGGTTTGGTTGTGAATAGGCTTGGCTCAGACACAATTGTGCCAATGTGATTCTGCACAGGACAAAAGCTGTGCCCAGATTGAGAGGTTAGCTGAGCGGGAAAGCCAGCAGTAGAGGGCCACAGCCAGGAACCATTGGGGCTCTTTCCCAGCAACTGGAACGAACAGGAGTTGGTAGGGGACCTTGGAGCCTGACAACAACAAAGGAGGGAGGGAAAGATTGGCCATGGTGGGAGTCGGTCGTTAGATCATGGAGAAGGGAGGCAGACCGTGGCAGAAGATTTGCTTGAGAGGCTGGGGAAGCACTCCTGCTCCTCTACCCCATAAGCAGCACTAAAAAAAAACACTTGTCTGCTGCAACTGGCTATTGTTGCTGAATTTTCTGGGAAACCCAGCCCATTGCTGTTAAGTTCAAAGTGCTTCCAAAAACTGAGGAATATCATAGTCATCCAGCTGCCTCCCCAGAGTGAGTTACTCAGACCCCCTCAACCACAGCAGCAGGTTGGGGTTGAGTTTCACATATATACTGATTTAACCCCCTCCCTGCCCTGCATCTCCTGCCCATCAAAAGAGGTCAAAATTCCTAATAGGTTTCCCTCAAGGATATATCTTGGAAAGTCCTCCATTTTTGTCTAAGTCTTATATAAATGTTAATCGGAATATAGAGCACCTTCCAGATCAATAAAAAGATCAATATTGTTGATTGAACCCTCTAGCACTTTGCAGATTGCAAGGACACTGCATTCTATTTAAAAAGTATTGATTTGTTTTGTCATTTTCTTCATGGTCTGTGTGAGACAGCCAGTGCAAAGAAAAGGCTGTCTGGTATGCAGTTGATTAGAATTGGTCCATAGTTCTGAATCCAGAGTAGGAGGAACAGTCTGGAACAGTGGTAGTTTTTATATTTCCTATCTGATAGAACAGATGATGAGAGTATAAAATGAATTGTATATGAGTTCCCACGTGTTGGGGCACTTGCCTTCTTTATGGTTCTCTCTTGAATTGCCCCAGATTTTGTTTTAATTGTCACATAGGATTATAAATCCTTAGATTTTATCCCACGTTCCCCTACCTTTTGGCAATATCAGATATCCTGACTCAGCAGCCAGGATTGCCTTTGTGCTTTTCTATCTCTTTACCTCAGGTTTTATTTACTGAACTATGCCACTGTCAGATCAGAACTACTTCGGTGTTCACATCAGGTAAGATTGTAATCTCAAAATCAGCAGAGATTTGTCTCAGAGGAAGTCTTAAATCAAATCTAAACACTGTGAGTAGGTGGCTTCAAGTATAATACCTCCTAAAAACAAATTAATTCAGGAAAACAAATCAATAAAGTGTGAATTTATATTAATATTAGAGACGGGAAATAAAGCGTTAAATCTTAGGTAAATGTTTCAGACAGTTCTTGGCGTTCAGTTCCGGGCTGCATATTTATTCTGCTGCATACGTAAATAATATTTGAATTTACATAGCATCTTTCACACTGAATCATTTCAAAGCACTTCATAGAATTTCATTTTTGAAGTGCTTTGACTATCCTGTAAATACTCCAGTATGTTCTGTGCAGAAATGTGCTCTGGAAAATGAGTTCTAATGAACCTTCCAGTCTCTTTTATGTCGGTGTAGAGAATTTTGAATTGATTAAAGCCTGAGATCCGTTATTCCAGCAAGAAATAGACTGCAAGGTAATTATAATTGAATTTCCATTTAAAAAGAAATGGCATACTCAGAGCTTTTTTGTGGAACTGATGTGTTCTTTATGTTACAAATGCAAGGCTTTATAAGATTGTTATCTTTTGGGATGGTAAATTTAAATTTAGGATTAACGGAAGGGGGCCATGTGACCTGTTCAGAAGTTTACCTAACAACAGGCCTGGGTGATGCAACTGCTAAAGATTAAAGGGAGGCCTGGGTTGTTTTCTTGGAAAGAAGGTGTAAGGCGTTCACACTTAGAAACAATGGCAGCAGCATCTGCATTTACAATGGTTGGATTGCTAGCCTCCAAAGTTCCAGGAAGATGTCAAGAATGTTGGCTTGTAAACAGTTATGCTTTAAACTATCCATTTACTTCCAAGATAAAAGAGAGTTGGGAGTCTCAAGAATATCGAATTAACATTTCCACCTGGATACAAGACCCATGTGATTCACTTTGCCATGGAGATAGGCTTTGATTTGGGAAGTTTTGTAAGATATCCACAAAAACTCTCAGATTGTCAGGATCTGGAGGAGGGAGAGAGAGAGAGCAGTTAGAAACTGAAAGTCTCTATGGTTCACAATGCAGGAATGTGGTGGGAGCTTGTGTTCAGATGAAAAGAACAAATTCGTGAGGATTTGAAATAAGGCTGGAAGATGCACCTAGTTTGTGTTAGAGGGAAAATCTCCAGGAAAAGCCTCATCATGAAAGACAGTTTTAGGGTTAAAAGTTACCAGGTTGGAAAAGAAAAAGAACGGAAATAAACCATAGGGAACTTAGAATCACTTTGGACTGGTTCCGGCAGAACTGAATGTCTACTTAAGGGACAGTGTAAAGTGCAATTGCGAAGTGGGATTTTCGGTTGTGCTACAGGTAAAAAGGGAAAGTTCTGCTCAGTAGTTTAAAGTATAAGTTGCTACACAAACAGTGTTTAGGCAGTGTTGCTCCTAGTTTGCTTGTTACAGTAAAGTATTAAAATGAAATCTTTTTGGTATATCCTTTTAGCTATTCACTGAAAGTTCACATTTCTTTTTAAAAGTTTCTGTTCTCTACAGGGATCATAACATTTAAGAATGGAGTATTTCATTGTGCATTAATATGGTTTTGAGAAATTGCATCGCCTAATTTCGGGAACCAGTTAATGTATATAGTGTTTGTTTAATGTTTAGCTTGGTTCTGTGTTAGTGGCTTTGCTGGCCCGTGACTTAACAGTGTCAGAAATTATACATATGTTCATATGAAGAATAATGACAAGGAAAGTCCTATCAGTCAGTCCAACCCATCTCACACATTCCTACAACTTTTTATGGTATTGCAATGTTTCTGACAGGAAGTTTCATGTCAAGAGATGAATATAGAAGAGCGGGCTTAAAAATTTAGGGGTTAAAATATTTCAGACACTGGCCAGATTTAGAGGAAGCGCTTGCAATGTGACATGGTGGAGGGGACTGTTTCTCATCTGATCACAACTCTTCTTCAGGCTGGTATATAAACCAGTTAACTTACAGCAGGGATATAAATAACAGAATAATTTATCATCAAAACATCTGTAGGTCTACAAGAGGTAGAAGTAAAAAATAAAGTGTCCCCCATTGAAACGGGAGAGCTAATGTAAGGGAGCAGAGGGTTACTCTTTCATTTCTTTTGAAGTGGCAGGAAATTCAGATATAATCTGATTTAGGAGCAAGCACAGCAAATACAATAGACACATTGATTCTCAACTTAAACTTGTTGAAGCCAGACAAATGTTCTGTTTCATGTCACTTCCCAAATTGCTTTGTAGGCAGCTTGGTGAAGCAGCACTGGCTTTCTGCCTGGGAACAAGAACAGAAATGTGTCATTATATTCAGTGTGACGTTATAAGCAAGCGACACAATCCTCTTTGCAACAGACGTGTTTTGACATGTTGCATTATTATGTTTTGAATGTTTGACAAACAAATAAAAAGAGTTCCCATCATTTTTCAATGACACAAAGATGATGGCTTTGAGCACCAGCTGATGCAATTGTTTCAGAAACCGATGGCTTTTTAAATGCAGAACTGGTTTATTGCTAGCACTTCAATGCAAGTGTCTCCTCAAAGCTGAAAGTGTGCTGCTGGTATGAGTAAGCCAGTAGTGCAGCGATAGCTTGGATCAACTGTGTACCTGCCAGAGTCACATAAATGAGTTGACCCTGAAAATTGTTGTGTGGTCAGCAGCACAGATTGCCACTGCCTATTGCATTATGCTGTCAGAGCAGTACCAAGGATTTTCACAGGCACTGTCTATATTGACACCTTGAAAGAAATGGAAAGAGTAATACTCTTGTTACGTGAGGAGGGGTCAAATGGCTGTCCTCTTTGCCCACTCCTTGTTTGACCACGGCAGCTTTTTTTGGAAAAGGATATATTTGCCAATTCAGTGAGTGCTTAACTGTTTACATGCTGTGACTTTAAGAGATACAACAGATGGGTTTCCTTGAGTTTTTCAAAAGGAAAAGAAGGTTGTATTTATTATACTTAACCCAATCTAAGAAAAATAATAAACACTCCAACTTTCACATGTACACACACACTCAAAGTTCACACACACATACAGATACCCACCAATAGGTTACAGTGTGGGAGGATAGATTAAATAGTACTTTAAAGGCCAACAAAGATTAAAGTTCGCATAAGTTGATGACTTGGGTGGATCCAGGCTGAGCTCAGTTGACCTTCTGGTTTCAGCATAGAGGCAGCTTAAAGATACAGACACAAAATTTATCTGTTCTTCTTCTTCTGGAGATAGCAGCTGCTGGGTTGAGTTCTTTTCAAAATCTCTTTCTGTGGCACATGGATAGTCACACAGCAGACAGGATTTGAGCTTGCAGGATGGGTGGAGAGAGAACGAGGCCCACCTAGGGATCTTGCCACTTAGGCAGCTTTTCTGCTACTGTCTCTGGTCAAAAGAAAACAATTCCTTAAATGCAAAAAGAGTTAGCTGGCTTGTCTCATGACCCTCTCTCTCCAACTGACCAGTAACCCAAATATGGTCATGGTTAGTATATTCCAGTTGGATGATTTCAACTTGATTAGAATATGGCTGGGGCTGGATTCCTTTCTCAGCCAGAGTTCATTTTCTGAAGTGACTGCATCTAATGTGTAGTCCTCACCCAGGTGAGTTTCAGTATGTTGTATGAATGTTTTGAATGGTCCTATTCATATTCCTCCAAGGCAATTGCTGGGGTTTTCTAGACAGGTTGGTTCCCCTTAATAGCCTTGGAATTTATCTTGTATAGTGAAGCAAATTTTCAGCCATTTTAAAAGTTGTGGTTTCAAGTCACTGGAATCCAATCAGTGGTTTGGTGAAGTCATCTTTTATAAAGCATGGCTTCATAACACAGCACTCTCATTTCAAAAGGGACACTTTAGGAATAACATTGCTTGCATTTATAGAGCACCTTAAATGTAGTAAAGTTCTCCAAGATACAGTTGCCATTAAAGAGTTGTGGGGCCATTCTGTAATTGGAGTGGGGGTGCAGGGGTGGGGTGCAGGTTGGAGTGGTGGGGGGGAATGAGGTGCAGGTTGGGGGGGCTGCAGGTGGGGGGGATGAGGTTCAGGGTGGGGGGAGTGGGGTGCAGGGTGGGTGGAGTGCAGGGTGGGTGGGTGGGGTGGGGTAGGGGGGTTGGGGTGCAGGGTGGGGGGTTTGGGGTGCAGGGTTGGGGGGGTGCAGGGTGGGGGGTTTGGGGTGCAGGGTGGGGGGGAGTGGGGTGCAGGGTGGGTGGAGTGCAGGGTGGGTGGGGTGGGGTAGGGGGGTTGGGGTGCAGGGTGGGGGGTTTGGGGTGCAGGGTGGGGGGAGTGGGGTGCAGGGGGGTGGGGAAGCGTGGTGGTGGTGGAATGACATGCTATGAAGATTGGGGAGGAAACGGGTCCCCCTCATACTGCTGCTCCTAATCCCCAACTGAATGCACCTGGAAAAATGAAGCTGTTGTAGCTACACTAGATTTATTGCAGACTTTTGATCTTTGTGCCTCTTGATGTATGTCTTCCTATATCATAGAAGTAAGGGAGGAGATGAAAGCTTCCTCAAGGGGCCGAGTGGCCTTATCCTGCTTCTAATTCATATGATCATAATGGGGAACCATGTGTTAATTACAATTGAAGTTGGTCAGCTCTATCATTCTGTATGTATTTTCTGTGTTACAAAAGCAGTATGATTTAAGGTTTGCCTTTTCTCTATTCTTGTTTATGCAGCTGGAACAGAATGATCTCATTCCAACTCAGTCCCTGAATTGTCCATATCCAGTTTTATTTTTCTTTTGCAATCTGTATGACCCATTTTGAATTGATGTTTGAAACCAGTTTGAGTAAAGTACTAGCATTTGCCTCACTCAAATCAATCTCAGTGGTGACGTAGAGTGAATGCAGCATTACTTAAGTTGCTCTGTCTCAATCATTTAACCTTAATTGTCCTGTATCTCTGTTTGCATTTAATTTGAATCAGCAGTTACAAGTAGAAAACATGGCAAGGAAACAGCATGTTTTTGTATTTAAGGTTGCAAAAATTACGCTTCATGCATCTGTTTCCTCTCTAAACGAGAAAAGCATCATGCTAACAAACTGTGCATTTAAGGCTAAAGTTGGTGTTTGAATTTATTTACTAAACTTGTAATTATACTGAGGCAAAAGGAAACCAGCAATACAAACACTGAAAGCCATCAGTCCAACATTCCTGTGTTCCTGTATGTTTTTATGTAGCTTTCATTGCTGCCCTGCACGTTATTCATTCAAAAGTTCAAAAAACTAAGGGCAGAATCTTCTGTCCGGCGGGGGCGGGGCCCACTTGCTAACGCGTAAAATGACGCAGGGTGACGTCGGGTATGTGTCATTTACATTCTCAGGTCAACGGCCTATTAAGGCCATTAAAAAAACTAATTGAAACCATTAATGGACCTGCCCGTCCAACCCTAAGGTTGGATACTATCACATGAGAGGACATGGCAGCAAAATCTTTTACTCATCTTTATTTAAAGTTTCAAGTCTGAGCTGATCTCCCTGAGGCAGCACTTTGCCTCAGGGAGATCTGTGTGCTATTTCCCGTGCATGTGCAAAAGATCAGACTCCTGGCTCAGGGAATTCCACCCCTGCCTGCACACAGAATGCATAGCGCTTCCTGGCGCACATCATGCTGGGCGGGCCTTAATTGGCCCGCCCACGTAAAATGGCAGCGCGCCCCCAGCTGGGGGGGGTGTCGATCGGGAACCTGCCTGCTCGTACCTGCTCCCGCACAACAAACTCCCCCCCTCTCGACAGGGTGAAAATGTTGCCCTAAGTTATTCCGAGTGAATTGCATGGTGCAGCTGCTAACGTGTGTAATGCAGTGAGAGAAATCTCTTTTAGTGACATACACACTTTACTGATTTACTTGGTGGCATTGACTGATCTTTTTAAATAAAAAAAAACTTCTTTCTAGTTTGACAATACACTGATTGTTCAGCAGCAGATGAAGTTAGCCTACAAAAAAATCTAAATAATCTTGTTAAATGGGCCAATATATGGGGAGCGAAATTCAACACAGAGAAATGCAACATCATGCATATCAGCAATACCTGATGTCCATCAGTACACAACGCACGATTCCCCCCTTAAAGTTACTAAAAAAATGACATTACTTAGGAATCTACATCAAAAATAATTTAAAGTAGAATGTACAAAGTCAACAAGCAGCCTCCAAGGCATCCAAAATGCTTGGGTTCATGAAATGGTACTTCCATCAGCCTTTGATTACAATAAAGAAAATGCGTAGCAAGCACTAGTTAGACCATACCTAGAGTACTGCATAGCTGCTTGGGACCCAAATACTGCTAAAAACGTTACCCTTCTTGCAAAAGTTGAATGCCAGGCAGCTTGCTTTGTAGTGCCTCCCAGTTGGTCATGTCGCTAGGCTAGCGCAGTTTCCAGAACCAAAGAATGGCCCACAGGTTGACATGCCTCCTATAAAATTTTGAATGAGTAATTAAATACTCCTACACAGTACATCAAGCCCAGAAGTGACTGAACTTAAATAGTTTATAACCAACAGATCAAACTGTATACATCATAGTATGATGCCTTTGCTAACTTCTTTTTCCCAAGAATAATTAAGGACTGGAACAATCTTCCACAAATCTAAATCTCCAAACCCCTAAGGATTCATTTAAGGAAAATTGGTTGAACTTCTGTTCATTAATGTGACCATCAACTGCATTAATTCTGCACCTCCTGCGAAAACTCCCCAGTGGAAGACTATGGAGGGAAATCGTACCAAGTATTAAGTTCTCTCCTCTGCTTCGTAATATAAATAACAATTTGTAAACTTTTTCCCCAGCCAAAAAACCCCCTTCCTGAAACAGTCTCCTGTAGCCTGTTCAATGGAGCAGCAACACTAGGTATCTTGCCCTGGATTGGTACACTCCCTGTGATGGGCAGTTCCACACTGGGGGTTATGCAAATATGCCTTCGGACTGATTTCAGCAGATATGTTTGCGGAGGCTGTGTGCTATCGAGTTGACACAAAACACACACTGCAAAGCTGTGGCTTCATCTCTTGGAAAATCTGTCCTAGTGTCTGTTGCAGCCAGGATTTAACTGGCTACCTTAAAAAGCACCAAAACAGAAGATTGCAGATTCTGGAAATTTGAAATAAAAACCAGAAGGTGCTGGAAATGCTCAGCAGGTCTGGCAGCATCTGTGGAGAGAGAAACAGAGTTAACAACATTTCAGGTCAATGACTTTTCATTAGACCATTAACCTTATTTGTAACATTATCCAGGTCAAAGGGCAAAAACTTTAGAGTTTAGACAGAAACAGTATTACGCTACAAGCTCTGATGTAAATTTCAAGAATATATTCAAAATTGAATTTTCTCTGCGATGTTATACAAAATAATTTATGGATGTATTTATTGAATACTCATGGGGCAGAATTTTGCCCTTGGTGGGCGGGCGGGCCCCACTGCCTCAGTGGTGGGAGGGCAGCCGATCGCCACCACCAAAATGGGCTCC
Organism: Carcharodon carcharias; assembly: GCF_017639515.1. NCBI lineage: Eukaryota > Metazoa > Chordata > Chondrichthyes > Lamniformes > Lamnidae > Carcharodon > Carcharodon carcharias. The sequence continues at coordinate 148,849,513 of NC_054480.1, read as the reverse complement.
ACCGCCATTTTGAGTGGTGGGCCGCCTGACGGGAAGCGCTATGCGCTCCCTGTGCCCAAGGGGCGGGGGTGGGGGGGGGGGAGAGGGGGGTGGTGGCGAATCCCCAACTGTCAAAGTGCGCTCTTTCACGCATGTGCACATCTCCCTGAGACTAAGCACTGTAAGTGTTACAGAGTTAAAAAAATAGAACAATAAAAAAATTATTAACATGTCCCCCTCATGTGACAATGTCACACGAGATGGGACATAATAATGAATATCACATAAAGTTTTTTAAAACGGACATGAAGCCTCGTCCCGCCGGTGGATGAGGTTTCCTGTATTATCAGAAGCCGCTGGGTCTCCTGGCCTGTCCACCAGCCTTAAGGTTGGACGGGCAGGGCCTTTAATTGGGTTAATTATCCTGTCAGTGGCCTCAATTGGCCATTGACAGGTCGGCGGGCGGACAGCTGATTTCGCTGTCCTCCCGCCTTCCTGAATATTTAAATGGGGCGGGATGATGTCGGGGGTTCCTCCCAACGTTATCCCGCGTCATTTTCCCCTCGGTGAGTGGGCCCCGCCCCCAACTCGCCGACGGGAAAATTCTGGCCATGATTTTTCTTCTTTAGGAAATATGTCTGCAATCAAACAAATCAAGAAATTTATATTCCATCTATATTGTTAAAATTCATTTAGGATATGTAATGTTGATTTATTATTGACTAAATTTCAGATGTATAACTTGATGTGTCCAACAATTAACAACAAAGGTTTATCCCAATTGAATACATAAATATTACTTGTTATCTAACCCCTGAGGGCAAAGTAACTGGCATTTATTTTAAAAAGAAATAACTTTGCATTGTTTAGGTAATGCCACAGTAATTAAACTAAAAATTTTCTATGTGATAGTGGGTTTGTGGAACTGGCTCCCAGAGAAGGCAACTGATTTGAGTTCAGTTGATACCTTTTAAAAGGAAGCTCGGTCAATATCTGTAGAGAAGGGTAGATCAGGGTTATAGAGAAAATGACAGCAATTTTTTTTTAGGAAGGTATATGCTGCAGCAGATGCAGAATCTATGAAAGAAATTTGGGCGAGTCTTAACAAGGGCCATGGCATTGTGAACTCTTAAAAGAGAATGGAGTAGCCACAGCATTTTGATTACAACAAAAATTCATCTTCTGAACGTCCTCGTGTGGTCAGTGACCATGTATGGCTGTGACCGCTGGACCATCAAGAAGAGTGACGAGGTTCGAATATGAGCATTTGAAATGAAAGGACTCAGACAGATATTACGTATGTCATGGACGGCCAAGTGGACAAATGATTGGGTGCTCAAGAAAGCCGGTGTTAAGAGGAACTTGTTTGGGGCAGTGATACATTAAGGAAGCTCACATATTTTGGATATGTGATGTGAACAGGAGGAAATTGTTTGCAAGGTTAGATACTTGGAAAATATGCACAAGGAAGAACCAAGATGGCATGGATGCATAATATCAGAACATGGACTGGCCTTTCTATAGGACAGACAGTGAGGGAGTGGGGAATAGAAATCATTGGAGAAAGACTGTTCATCATGCGGCCAACCTTTAGAACTTGGATGGATGAAAGACAGACAAACAAACAGTATGGAGCGCACTAGTGCTGGGAAAGGATTATTGCGCACAAGTGAAATTTAAACGTATGGGATCAATTAAAGGAAAATATTCCATAGACTGAGAAAAATTTTGAAAGCCTTTCTTTTAATGTTGGTGGCTCTGTATGCACTAATCATCTGTCAAAATGAAGTATGTTCACCTCTGTCTGCAGATGTGGGCGTACAGGTGTTGGCTTATGAACACAGAATATTTCTTGTGCAGTTTAACTTTCTTGGCATCCTTTCAATGGCCCCACCGTTGCCTTGAAATCCATCAGATAGGGGGATTCCCAATGTTGAACCCATTAATACTAGTAATGTGGCTGGGAGCAAAGAAAAATAAAACAACTAGTACAGAGAGTCACAAAACTCTAATTGCCAGCAGAAAGAAAACTGGGGCAGAGGTGACTCCAAAGCTGTTTAATGAATGTTCTTTACTTATACTGCTCAGCATCAAGCAACTATGGTTGTCCATACAAGTGTATATGGGTGGCAATTAGAAGTGACATGTACCTAGCACAAATGTTAGGTGCTAGCAGAAGGCATCACTTTGATGTTAATATATCATTTACACCTACCTGCCTGTTTCAGGTGAGTGTTTCCAACCTTCATTCATTCACCTGCTAGAAACATGTGACACATACAAAAGGGGCTTGGAACACTGTCACAGGTCTCTGTGTTGTTACTGTCTGTGGGCTGATGTACCGGGTGGTCATGGCAAGAACATCAATCTGACCTCAAAGCTTTTGGAAACACTTGTCATTCTGTATCTTACCCATGCAGTTCATTTTCACAACAACATAAAATAAATACAGATGGTGAAGGCCATTTGACTCATCTTAATTCATTCATCCTGAGAGATTCTACTGTTCCCCACTGTAACATCCAGTTGTTTGTTAAATGATTCCAGGGCTTTTGCCTCTACTACTCTGGTTGTGCATTCCACTCTGTGTGAAAAATTCATGATATTAGTCTTCATGTTATTTTTTACTTGTTTGAACTTGTGGCCCCTTGTTCTATTCCTGCAGTCTCTCCAATCTTTTTTCATAGCTCAAAACACTGACACTCATAATGAGCCTTGTAACTTTTCTCTGTGCTGCCTTCAACATTTAAATGTGTCTCCAGGTGACAAGGCTGGATGCGTATCCGAGGTATGCTCTGACCAGAGCAATGTACAGTTTCATTGTTACTGCCTCTGCCTTATCTTCTGTTGTTTTGGCTAGTTGAAAATGTTTACTGAGTTAATTGCTGTTCTGCATTGGTTGAAGATGTTTCAATGATATCATTGCTTGGAAAATGCTATATTATGACACGACTTGCTGGCCAGCGCAAGATAAATGAAATCAATAAATACAAAGGACTAATTCATTACTTAACATCTCATGTATGCTGAGCTGTCACTGCCAGCAAAGGAATGAGTTGGAGAGCAATGGCTAGTTAGTTATGAAAAAACTAACATTGAGACTTGCCTGTGACAATATCATAATTAGTCTTCACTTTTGCTATACCTCAAAGAGTGTGTATTGTTTGAAAAATATTTGGCAGCATTTGTACCTTGGTAAGCTATCATACTTGGCAAATGCTTGAAGAATGATACATAATACTTGGCCAAATTACCTCAGGATGTTTTCTGACAATTATTAGTTCTTTGGACGCAGGAAATTTGGCACTTTACTAGGATTCAGGGAGAATTAAACCAATGTCACTCCAAGTTTTTGGTGTGTATCTCACTTAGGAAAAAATACTGCAATGATTTGCACTCTTGGCCGTGCAGAATGCATTGTAATACAGCAAATGAGTCATTACAATTTGAGAAAATGAAAAGATGTAACACTTCAATTAAAGATTGTTGAGAGCTTTCTGATGTACCACTGACTCTGCTAAGTATTATTATTTAAATGCTTCATTGCAGATGCTCAGGATGTTCATTGCAATTTTTTAACCAAACTATTAAGCTTGTACACTGTTTGATCAGCAATGTGATATTACACACGGACAGTTAATATTCTGCATGTGTTTGTTAAGGTGAGGGATGTCAGTGATTGTTTTCCAATTTGTAATTAAGTAACCCCAGTTGTCAGATACAGGTAATGCCCTTTGAGTAGTTGCAGTGTTCTACACTGGGATGATCCCCTACTCCCATTTCCACATCAGGCATCTTTAAAGATCCCTGAATGAGTTTTGCAATTAAATTGCAAAACTTCTGGGCTGTTTTTTGCTGTATGTAATGGAACTATACTGAAGCTTTTCAACCTCATTTCACTTTTGACCGTGATAGCTCTATTTCTTCATTCCCCTCCTGAACAACACACCCTTAGCTTCTTTTTTACAAGTTTATGAAAAAATTTAAGTAATTTTACTAATTGCTTTGGATAATTCTGTCTGTGAGGGAAATCAGATAGTTTTAATTGAACAAAGTGTGAATTTAGTTAAATCTATGGTACAAGTAGCACATACAGTTCATAGCCCGAGGCCTAGAAAGTAGGCTGTCCAAGTATAAGCATACAAATGTTAAAAACATGCATATGAATCTCCTTTACCCCTTATTTTACTGGATGCATTAAACCATTGATGTTAAACACATTAGCATTTTCTTTAAAACACCAAAAGAATTTCATATGGATTCATGAAGCATTACAATTATAATATTCCAAGATTGTTATGTGTGTTGTGTGAGCTTCCATTTAATAATTTTATAATTAATAATTTTTATAACATGCTTTTATAAAAGTTTGAAAGTAATTTGACTTAAACTGTTGAATCTTCGAGGATAGATATTGGTATAAGATAATTGGCTATACTCGCCACTGTTATCTTTCATTACCCTTGGCACTGAAACCTGCTTATAGTGACCCTTTGTACTGTAGGGTAAATATGTCAGTCCTATGATTCCACAAGACAGTCATGCTCAAAGCCAGTACAAATTGGAGTATCAGTACTTTAGTCGTGCAGTCCTTTCCCTCCTCTAATTTCCATGTTGATAGGGCTAAATATGTGATGCATTGTAGACAATTAGAAAACAAATACCATAGATACAGCGTATAAACCGACCTTTGAAGCTTCAAAAAATCCATCCAAAATTGGAGGTTGACTTACACGCCAAGTATAAAATGTGAGCCACTGATGTTGGTGCAGGAGGACTCATTTCTGTTCGTCAGTTTGCATATGTGGTCTGCTCTGTGTGGGCATGTCTCAAACTCCCACGCATTTCCTTGACAACACGGCCTGGCTTGATCCCATGCACCAACTTATAAAGTGGGTATAACCCTAAATGTGCATCCCTGTGCTGAAAAATTTAGGCCAACTCCTAATACAAGTATAGCCCTAGCTATAAAAATTAGCTAAAAATGAGGGGGCTGGCAATGATTTATACACTGAGTATAAACTTAAGCATGCATTTTGGTGCCAAAAAAATGGGGGCATATTAAGCGTCAACTTAAAGCCCACAATCACGATATTAAAATAACACTTAAAAATAAAAACACTGCAATATTTAAGGGAAAGTAATCAGAATAATTTATTTCTACTCTTGTCTTGCTGTTTATGTCACAAGAAGTTCATCACCTTCATGGTAATTAGTTTAATAATGGAAATAGAATGGTAGAAATTGCCAACTGCAGTTCTACAGATTTTGTCGTGGGATATGGGCAGCACTAGCTAGGCCAGCATTTATTGCCCATACCTAATTGCCCTTGAGAATGTGGTAGTGAGCCGTCTACTTGAATTGCTGCAATGCATGTAGTGTAGCTATACCCATTGTGCTGTTAGGAAGGGAGTTCCAGGATTTTGACCCAGTGACAGTGAAGGAATGACAATGTAGCTCCAAGTAAGGATGTTGTGTGCTTTGTAGAGGAACTTATAGGTGCTGGTGTTCCCATGCACCTACTGCCCTAGTCCTTCTAGGTGGTAGAGGTCACTGGTTTGGAAGCTGCTGTCGAAGAAGCCCTGGTGCCTTACTGCAGTGCATCTTATAAATGGTGCACACTTCTGCCACTGTGCCTTAAGGGTGGAGGTAATGATTATGATGGTGGATGGGGAGCCAGTCAGTTGGTCACTTTGTCTTGGACGATGTCAAGCTTCTTGAGTGTTGTTGGAGCTGTACTCATCCAGGAAAGTGGAGAATATTCCATCACACTCCTGACTTGTGCTTTGCAGGTGGTGGACAGGCTTTGGGGAGATAGGAAAAGTGTTACTTGCTGCAGAATTGCCAATGTCTGACGTACTCTTGTAGCCATGGTATTTATATGACTGGTCCAGTTCCGTTTCTGGTAAATGGTAACCCCCAGATGTTGATAATGGGGAATTCTGCGATGGTAATGCATTGAATGTCAAGGGCGACTATTAAATTGAATGTCAAGGGCAATGTTTAGATTCTCTCTTATTAGAAATGGTCATTATCTGGTACATGTGTTGTGTGAATATGTTACTTGCCACTTATCAGCCCAGGTCTTGCTGCATATGGTGGTGTGTGCTTTGGAGAGGAACTTACAGGTGCTGGTGTTCCCATGCACCTACTGCCCTAGTCCTTCTAGGTGGTAGAGGTCACTGGTTTGGAAGCTGCTGTTGAAGAAGCCCTGGTGACTTACTGCAGTGCATCTTATAAATGGTGCACACTTCTGCCACTGTGCCTTAAGGGTGGAGGTAATGATTATGATGGTGGATGGGGAGCCAGTCAAGTGGTCACTTTGTCTTGGACGGTGTCAAGCTTCTTGAGTGTTGTTGGAGCTATACTCATCCAGGAAAGTGATATGAACCCAGACTACCTGAGTATCTGAGAAATTGTAAATGGTGCTGAAAATTTTGCAATCATCAGTGAACATCCCCACCTCTGATCTTATGATGGAGGAAAGGACATTGATGAAGCAGCTGAAGATGGTTAGGTCTAGAACACTACCCTGAGGAACTCCTGCAGGGATGTCCTGTGACTGAGATGATTGACCTCCAACAACCACAATCATCTTCCTTTGTGCTATGTATGACTCCAACCAGCAGAGAGTTTTTACCCCTATTGACTGCAGTTTTGCTAGGGCTCCTTGATGCCTCACTCGGTCAAATGCAGCCTTGATGTCAAGAGCATTCACCTTCACCTCACGACTTGAGTTCAGCTCTTTTGTCTAGGTTTGGACCAAGGCTTTAATGAGGTCAGGAGTTGAGTGGTCCTAACAGAATTCAAACTGAGCGTCAGTGAGCAGGTTATTGCTGAGTAAGTGCCACTTGATAGCACTGTCGATGGCCCCTTCAATCACTTCGCTGATGATTGAGAGTATGGGGCGGTAATTGGCCAGGTTGGATTTGTCTTCCTTTTTGTGGACAGGACGTACCTGGACAATTTTCCACATTGCTGGATAGACGCCAGTGTTGTAGCTGTACTGGAACAGCTTGGCTAGGGGGGCGTGGCTAGTTCTGGAGCACAAATATTCAGCACCATTGCCAAAATGTTTCAAGGCACATAGCCTTTGCAGTATCCAGTGGCTTCAGTTTCTTGATATCATATGGAGTGAATCAAATTGGCTGAAGATTGGCATCTGTGATGCTGGGGATCTCTAAAAGGATGTTGTGATGGATCATCCGTTCGGCACTTCTGGCTGAAGATGGTTGTAAATGCTTCAGCCTTGTCTTTTGCACTGATGTGCTGGGCTCCCCCATCATTGAGGATGGGGATATTTGTGCGAGCCCCCTCCTCCAGTTAATTCTTAAATTATCCACCACCATTCACAAATGGATGTGACAGGACTGCAGAGCTTAGGCCTGATCCGTTGGTTGTGGGATTGCTTAGCTCTATTGCATGCAAGTAGTCCTGTGTTATAGTTTCGCCAAGTTGACACCTCATTTTTAGGTATGCCTGGGGCTGCTCCTGGCATGTTCTCCTGCACCCTTCATTGAACAGGGCTGATCCCCTGGCTTACATGCTAATAGTCGAGTGGGGGATATGCCAGGCCACGAGTTTACAGATTGTGGTTGAATACAATTCTGCAGCTGCTGATTGCCCACAGTGCCTCGTGGATGCCCAGATTTTAGTTGCTAGATTAGGTTTAAATCTATCCCATTCAGCACGCTGGAGGGTATCTTCAATGTGAAAAGGGGACATTGTCTCCACAAGGACTATGTGGTGGTCACTCCTACCTGGACCGTCATGGACAGATGCATCTATGACAGGTAGATTCGTGAGAATGAGGTCAAGTATTACTGAGCCACTCCTGCTGAGGGACATTGAAGTCCCACACCCAGGGCAGAATTTTATGAGTCAGCGAGCAGGGGGCAAGGGGCAGGGCCCGCTCGCTGACGCTTAAAATGTTGCGTGGCAACATTGGGGGGGAACTCCCCATGTCACCGCGTCTGATTTAAATTTTCAGGAAGGCGGTGGGCCCGCCGACCTGTCAATGGCTAATTGAAGCCATTGACAGGTTCAATTAAGTAATTAAAGGACCTGCCTGTCCAACCTTAAGGTTGGTGGGCCGGCCACGTGCTCTGGTGGGAACTAGAAAAAACATGAAACCTCATCCATGGGTAGGATGAGGTTTCATGTAGGCATTAAAAAAATTTAATAAAGATTTTGTAAAAATTTTGGACATGTCCCAACTCATGTGACATTGTCACATGAGAGGACATGTTAAGGAAATTTTATTTTTCTATTTTTCTCTTTTGCACATGTACAAACGATCTCCCTGAGGCTGCACTTAGCCTCAGGGAGATGTGGCGCTCTATCGTGTGCATGCCGGAAAGAGTGCACTCTTGGCTCAGGGAATTCCCCCTCCATCCGCACAGGGAGCACATTGCGCTTCCCTGCGGATGTCACACTGGGCGGGTCTTAATTGGCTCACCCACGTAAAATGGTGGCACGCCTTTGATCGGGGGCGCCAATCGGAAGTGTGTCCGCACGTGCCCACCCATTAACTTCCCCCCTAATGGGGGGAAAATTCAGCCTCCACTGTACATTCTGTGCCTTTGCCACCCTCAGTGCTTCTTCCAAGTGGTGTTCAAAATGGAAGAGTAGTGATTCTTCAGCTGAGAGGAGTGGTAGGTGATAATTAGCAGGGGATATCCTTACTTATGTTTGATCTAATGCCATGAGACTTCATTGGGTCTGGAATCAATGTTGAGGACTCCCAGGGCAACCCTCTCCAGGGATGGTGTCTCGGACATTGTCTGTAAGATGTGATTCCACGAGCATCACTATGTCAGGCTGTTACTTGACTAGACTGTGGGCAGCTCTCAATTTAGGTACAAGCCCCCAGATGTTAGTAAGGAGGAATTTGCAGGGTTGACAGCTAAGTAAGCCATAACATTGCCAACATTAGTAGGTAATAGATGCAGCATAGGGTAGTTGGAATTTAAATGTTAATGTTAAAATCCATTCCAGGAATGATTGGTGAGAAAATTGTAAATGATTAGGAGCCAAAGACTTGAAAATCTAATTGCACAAAGGTTGGAGATGAGTTAACAAACTATTATCGTGCAAAAGCTTTGTTATTTACTTTGTTTGCACATTTATTTCACTATTTTTCTTGCTTTGACTTTTCTATAGTGCTTTCATACAACTGAGTGGCTTTCCTTTTCAGAGGGCAGTTAAGAGTCAACCACATAGCTGTTGGTCTGGAGTCACATGTACACCAGACCAGGTAAGGACAGCAGATTTCCTTCCCTAAAGGAGATGAGTGAACCAGCTGGGTTTTTACAACAATTGACGATCTTTTCATGGTCACTATTACCGAGACTAGCTGCTAATTCTAGATTTATTAATTGAATTCAAACTCTACCAGCTGCTGTGATGGGATTTGAATCCATGTCCTCCGAGGTAGTTCAGTGACATTAGCACTGTGCTGCCACCACCCTGTTTAAAGCCAATGGAATAGTTTTTTAAAAGTCACTTGTAATTTTGGGAATAAAGTGTATTAAAGAAAGAATAATTCATAATTTAAATTTCTACACCCATTAAGTCTTAAGTGTTGTTAACCTTTATAGAAATCAAGCCATTTATAGTTTTGTTTTACCTGCAGCTGTGTTAAACCTCAAACTTAAACACTGAGACTAGATTCTTCCTCTCTAAAATGTTAGCATAATAGTTCAAGCTTTGGTCAAGTTGCCTTGCAGAAATAGGTGGTTTGACTGTGAATTTACCAACTGATGCAGCCCTGTAATATAGACACACATTAAAACATGGCTTTCTGTAACTTTAATTGAATGCAATCTTTGGCATAGGCTGTGGCCAGTTTTGGTTAAGACTGAATAAATGTGATATGTGACATTGTACTTTTGGAGACAATACTATTTCATGACCAGACACTAATGATAATGCCAGAAGTGTCTTGGCACAAACGTAAAGATTTTACAGTTAAAAACACCTGTTTACCCTTTCTGCCATCACATTACGAGTCAGTCTGTGCGCTAACTCACATTGGGGATTCTGTGAACCAGGTGACCGATGCAGATTTCAACATCACATTGATAGACTCAATATCTATTTAATACATGGTGACAATTTTGTAAAAAAAAGTCATCATGAATTTTTGAAATGGCTTAAGGACTGATTTGGATGTGATAGTTTTGCAATTCTTAACGATCATGTGTGTCAAGGTATCTAAGTATGTCGGGGGAGAAAAATAAACTGAGTAGAAAATGGTATAACCATCCACATCACTTTACCAGTGAAGCATAATCATAATGGCCCTTTCTGTATTATTTTTGTAGTTACAATTATTGTTTTAAGTCCCAACCCCTTTGAACTTAATCCACTCCCTTCTAACCTTATCCAGCAGTCCTTATTGTGAATAGAAATTCTTGCGTCTGCTGGAACCTGATCAAGCAGAGAGTAACTGAATTTCCCTGTTGCAGGATGGACTTAATTATGAGGAAAAGCTTTGTTTTTTATTTATCTTTTACAAAATGTAAAGATTATAAATTGGAGCAGTATTCACTGTAACACAAATAGCATTGTAGCTAAGTAAGCCATTGCTTTGCCAGAAATATAGTAGCTAACAGATGCAGCAAAGGGTACAGTTGGAATTTAAATGTTAATGTTAAAATCCATTCCAGCAATGATTGGCAAGAAAATTGTAAATGATTAGGAGTCGAATCAGAGCAGTCAATTAAAAACCGGGTTGATGTTTACTTGAGTCAGCCATATAGATTTGAAAATCTAATTGCACAAAGGCTGAGGAAAAGTTAACAAACTAACATTGCACAATCAAAAGGCTTTGTTATTTACTCTGTTCATTTATTTCGCTATTTTTTCTCTCTTGTAGCATTAAATGTATTTATCCAAGCAGGCAGATACAGGCACTCACAATTTTGAAATAAAGTAATTTTATTTCTTCTTTTTCTTATTATTTTGGCATTTAATAAATTCCTCAATAATTATTATGTAATTTCTTTCTGACTTATGTCATCTCCATGCAACTCGCAGTGCCAGAAAAATGTTTGGGACTTCTATTTTGGCACTTGCTCATGCTGGCACTCAGCTTCAGGCTATGTACACAGTGCTCAAGAAGCGACCTAAAATGGCTGCCAAAAGATTTTTTGTACTTGAAATGGCAGCCAAGAACGTTGTGGCAGGGAACCGTGGCCAAGATTTGATTAAAAAGCAAACTTGAATTATTTAAAGTAGAGGGAATAGTTAGGGCAACAAAGAAAGAAATTTGGCTCCAGTTACTTGATCGGATTTAAATATTTATGACATGGTAACAAAAATTGAAAATAAAAAAGTGGATTGCACTCGAGCAAGACAAGCAGGCATCTAACGCCGCATGTTCCATTTATAATGAAAAGACTCCAGCCCAACATAAACTCCGAATCAAACTTCAATTTAAACTCCAAAGAGACCTGCTTTTAAAAACCTTTCTTCAAGTGGGAAAACCTCATTTTAATTTTATTGTTTATAATGCTGAAGAAAGTGACAACGAAAGTGACAACACGAAATGGCTGCCACGTGAACACTGGCAGAAAATGGCTGAAGTAAACTGCTAGTGTGCTCTTACCTTAATAACTTGCATGTCAGAATCACAACAACAGCGAATAAAAATATCCCATCCACAAGTCTGCGTTTTATAGCAGTGTTTTTCTCGTGGGGGTGTTTTGAAAAATTAAATTGGTAACTTTGTAAAATATTACACTTGTGTTAGCGTATTATTTCTACATATCTTTGATTCTGACAGCATTTGGGTTCTCTCCGATTGCTGTGAGTTCATCCAGAATTTTAAAGCTGTAGGTTGGAGAGGGAAAAAGAATTGGAATTGCTTCTAAGCTTATTGGCAGGGCACCAATTGGAATGTTCCACAGTACGATCTGTTTAGAAGATTGACCTTAGCATTGTGCGAACATCGTACTGTGAACCATAGTTCTAGCCACAGATATGATCATATTGAATGTGATTTGCGAAAATCTGTCTGTACTTTCATACAAGGAAATGTTTGGCAAAACTTCCCTGGGAAGGAGGGGCACAAAACACAGCAATAAAGAACATGATGTCCTGTGCACTGAGTTATTAAAAAGCCTCTAGCAAGACATGAAGTGCTGTATTGTATTCAACTACACATATTCTACGCATGAGCTGTAACACCACAGTCCGAGCACTGTTTAGTCAACATTTTGACCCTTCCCCTCATGTTTTTATACCTTTGGGAAGAGGGATTCAACAATTTTCAGTAATAATAAGAAAACTAGAAATAATCAGGAGGGTGGAAATCCTTCATCATGCTGCTTTTGCTACATCTGGAAAAAAAGTGTGGTTTGAGTCACTAGAGAGTTATTAAAAATACTTGATGGAATCTAAGTTCTTTAGCTTCTAATGAAACACCATGAAGCCTTTGGTAAAATAAATGAGCCAATCCCCAGTAGTTTCTGGTTTGAAAGTAAGATTGCTTGTGCAGGCCTGCTCCATAAGGCCACACATAATGCTACAGCTCCGACCACTGTGTGAAATGCGGTATTACTGTAAAGATGGAGTGGGAGTGGGGAGGGCAGGATTCTGCCTCCCCTTTATTCTATGCAGTTTAAAAACAGTTGCTTATTACTTTCCAATGCTGAGAGCTCTGCCTTCCCAGCTTGATTTCAGACACAACCACATTGCCTCTTTGTGAGTGCTTGACTTTTTCCTGTCCATGTGGATGCTCGTTGCATTATTATCTACCACTAGCCAAATTGTGGAGATATCAAACTGAGAGTAAATGGCTGTACAAATAAAAGCCAGCGGTGTTTGAAAAGTCAGACACATAGCCTGTGTATTAGTTGGCCAGAATTTTACGACAATGGGATTTTACGTTCCTGCTGAAGTCAGTGGAGTTTAGAATGGCTCGCCTTGTTTTATGTCCCCATCCCCGCTGTGACAGGGGCCATTAAATTCCACCTATAATGGTGGCAAAATGATGAAATCTAAACAAAGTAAACACAAGTTAGTGCTGAAGCTGTTTCGTGACTAATTTTAGTTACATCTAGTTACATTTTAAAATCTCAAATCAAGACCCACAGGCCATTGGAGAAGGCCTGGAAACAGATACCATGGAAGTTATGTGCTACCTCTCAAGCATAAAGGCATGGAAAACATAACGAAAGCAGCTGCAAGCATCCATGTAAATATTCTTTAGACTGGCCCAATATGTAACTTACCCAGGAGAAATGAAAAGAAATTTGTTTCTCGCCCAAGAAGAAGCCTCCAGTAGAACGTCAGAATTAAGAGTTCTGGTCCATGATCCTGAAGAGTGTGATGATAAGCTTTTTTCTTGAGGTGCATCATTTGAGACAGTCGGGATCAATAGTGTGAAGTCCTTGTGATCCAAGCCATGTGAGATGCTTCCTGGTGCTGGAACTTTCAAACAGACAGTTAGTAAGGTTGACTCCTCAACATTCTAATTCCCAGCAAGCGCGTTTAATTAATGTCCTCGGGACTGGGCCTGAGACAGCTTTCCCTGCCTAAAGAAAAGTAACTCCAAAACGAGAAACAATATTATTTTTATTATATAATGCAAAGCAGAATTTGCACTGTAGAAGCCACTACTGAATTGTTCTGTATAATAGCTGGGAGTGTTGCCATGTCTTTATTTGATATTTCTAGTACTTGTAAGGAAATATTTTATTAGGAATATTATAAAATAGAGAGCACCGGAAGATAATGATGGAGGTTGGGGTCCAAGGATGTTAAAGAGCCTGGAGTTTACAAATTAAGAACACATTAAGAACACATTAAGAATCTGACGATTGCTAAGATAAGTGGAATAATTCCTTAGAAATATCTTAGCAATTTCATCTGTTCATTGTAACATTAAATATCGTGGGTAATTAGATATTTGCTCCACATTGTACAGATTGTGAAGTTAGCTGCTCTTTAATAATAATATGAGTGTGAACAATGGCAGTCTTTGAAGGCCCATATTAAATCAGCTCTCTTGCCTATACTATTGAAGGAATTGAATCGACCACACAAAAAAGTTTACAACAGCTATTTGTTGTCTGAAAGCATTCATGTATCCATGGAGGGATTACTCAGGTGAATAGTTGTTGTGGAGCACACAGTATACCACAACATCTGGCAAACCTTCTGAGGGACATATTTTAATAAACCCTAAACTTGACACATTTTGCCACTTCCCGATGGCATCTAATAAATATCAATCCTTCTCTGAGGATAAGGTAGAACTGGCTAATTTACAAAGTCTGATTCTATTTATGCAAAGGTCCATATAGCTTTCCATGTGCACATTCAGTCACAACCTTGTAGTGCCATAAAATGCCATAAACATTGGTTTTGAAACTGTGACACAACTAACATAGGAAAACATGGTCAACAGATGCCATCAGTAATAATGTGAATGGAGCTGGTAATATAAGGTTTGAGAGCCATGGTTGCAACAGCCAAAGTATTGCATCACTGATTAAAAATAAACATAATGGGATAGCACTGTGTCAGACTATAGTTTTCAGGGAACAATGCATAAAACTGCCTCATTTTTACAGAGGTGTAATCACAAGATTATCTTTGATTTTAAAATTCGCATCAGTGTTTTAAAGTCCCTCCATGATCTGACCTCTCGCTATCTCTGTAACTGCCTCCAGTGCCACAACTCATCGAGATATCTGCACTCGTCTAATTCTGGCCACTTGGACTGGATTTTGATCACTTCTCCATTGCCAGCCACACCTTCACCAGCTGAGACCCTAAGCTCTGGAATGCCCTCCCTAAATCTTTCCATTTCTAACCCTGTCTTCTCTCTGTTAAGATGCTACTTAAAACCTGCCTGTTTTACCAAACTTTTGGTCATCTGCCCTGATAGGTTGGCGTCAGATTTTGTTTGGTAATGCTCTTGTGAAGTACCTTGGGACGTTTTGCTATATAAGTACAGGTTGTTGTTGTTGCTATCCATCCAGAAAGACCTTACTTGTTTCTTAAATGATTCCAAGACTTTTTCTTTCGTTCCTTACATATAAATGTCCCCACAGCAGAAGTCAAGTGAAAGTGAAGCTAAATTTTTGGAGCGAATGTTAGAATTTGATCAGTTTATTGCACTCGAGTAAGAGGTTGAATGCTTATTTTTGCTGTATAAAACCTGAAATTTGGGGCCAGATTTTCACCATGGAGGCAGGAAGCTCGAATCAGGAAATCTCCCAGCCAGGCAGACCTGTCTGCAGACCGTCATAATAAGACCATAAGACATAGGAGCAGAAGTAGGCCATTTGGCCCATCAACCCTGCTCTGCCATTCAATGAGATCATGGCTGATCTGATAATCCTCAACTCCGCTTTCCTGCCTTTTCTCTATAACCCTTGATTCCCTTACTGATTAAAAATCTGTCTATCTCAGACTTGAATATACTTAACAATCTAGCCTCTACAGCCCTCTGTGGTAAAGAATTCCACAGATTGACTACCCTCTGAGAGAAGAAATTCCTCTTCATCTCTGTTTTAAATGGGCGACCTCTTACTCTGACATTACGCCGTCTGGTCCTAGACTCTCCCACAAGGGGAAACAACCTCTCAGCATCTACCCTATCAAGCCCCCTAAGAATCATATATTTCAATAAGGTCACCTCTCATTCTTCTAAACTCCAGTGAGTACAGGCTCAACCTACTCAACCTCTCCTCATAAAGAAAATCCCTCCATACCTGGGATCAACCTAGTGAACCTTCTCTGGACTGCCTCCATTGCCAGTATATCTTTCTTTAGATAAGGGGACCAAAATTGTTCACTGTGCTCTAGGTGTGGTCTAACTAATGCCTTGTATAGTTTTAGCAAGATTTCCCTATTTTTATACTCCAATCCCTTTGAAGTAAAGGCCAATATTCCATTTGCTTTCCCTATTACCTGCTGAACTTGTATGTTAGCTTTTTGTGATTCAGACACAAGGATCCTCTAATTCCTCTGTGCTGCAGCTTTCTGCAGTCTTTCTCCATTTAAATAATATTCAGCTCCTTTATTCTTCCTGCCAAAGTGCATAACCTCACATTCTCCCACATTATATTCCATCTGCCCACTCACTTAACCTGTCTATATCCCTCTGTAGACTCCTTGTGTCATCCTCATCACTTGCCCTCCCACCTATTTTTGTGTCATCCACAAACTTGGCGATTGTACATTCACTTCCCTCATCTAAGTCATTAATATATTATAAACAATTGAGGCCCCAGCACTGATCCCTGTGGCACTCCACTAGTTACAGGTTGCCATCGTGAAAATGCCCCCTTATCCCAACACTCTGTCTTCTATTAGTTAGTCAATCCTTTATCCATGCTAATATACTACCCCCAACACTATGGGCTCTTATCTTATTAAGTAGCCTTATGTGCGGTACATTATCCAACATCTTTTGGAAATCCAAATATGGAACATAAGAATTAGGGGCAGGAGTGGGCAATTCAGCCCCTCGAACCTGCCCTGCCATTCAATACGATCATGGCTGATCTCATTTCGGCCTCAACTCCAATTTCCCGCCCTCTCCCCATAACCTTTCAACCCATTGCTAATTAAAAATCTGTCTATCTCCTCCTTAAATTTATTCAGTGTCCTGGCATCCACTGCACTCTGATGTAGTGAATTCCACAGATTCACGACCCTTTGAGAAAAGTAATTCCTCCTCATCTCTGATTTAAATCTACCATCCCTTAGCCTAAAACTATGGCCTCTCATTCTAGAATGCCCCACAAGTGGAAACACCCGCTCCATGTCTACTTTGTCTATCCCCTTTAGCATCTTATATACCTCAATTAGATCTCCTCTCATCATTCTAAACTCTAGTGAGTATAGGCCTAAACTGCTCAATCTCTCCTCATAAGAACAAGCCCTGTATCTCTGGAATCAATCTAGTGAACCTCCTCTGAACCGCCTCCAATGTAACTACATCCTTCCTCAAGTAAGGGGACCAAAACTGTGCACAGTACTCCAGGTATGGGCTCACCAATGCCTTGTACAGTTGCAACAACACTTCCCTATTTTTATACTCTATTCCTTTAGCAATAAATGCCAAAATTCCATTTGCCTTCCTTATTACCTGCTGTACCTGCACACCAGCTTTCAGCAATTCATGTACGAGGACACCCAGATCCCTCTGCACTGAAGCATTCTCTCCATTTAAATAATAAGTCATCTTTTTATTCTTTAAAACAAAATGGATAACCTCACACTTACCCACGTTAAACTCCATCTGCCAAATTTTGGCCCACTCACCCAACCTGTCCATATCCATTTGTAAATTTTTTATTTCTTCATTGCAACTTACTTTCCCACCTATTTTGGTGTCATCTGCAAATTTAGCTTTGGTACCTTCTATGTCTGAATCCAAGTCATTAATATAGATAGTAATAGTTGGGGCCCAAGGACCGAACCCTGTGGCGCCCCACTAGTTACAGCTTGCCATCCAGAAAAAGACCCATTTATCCCAACTCTCTGCTTTCTGTTGGTTGGCCAATCCTCTATCCAAGCTAATATATTACCCCTAACTCCGCGTGATCTTATCTTGTGTATTAATCTTTTGTGTTATCAAAGGCCTTCCGGAAGTCCAGATATACTACATCTGCAGGATCCCCATTATCCACTTTGCTTATGTCTACTGGTTCCCCTTTATCTATCCTGCTTGTTACCTCCTCAAAGAATTCTAATAAATTTGTTAGGCATGATTTCCCTTTCATGAAGCCATGCTGACTCTGCTTGATTAGGTAATGTAGTTCTAAATGCTCTGTCATTACATCCTTTATAATAGACTCCAACATTTTCCCAATGACAGATGTTAAGCTAACTGGCCTATAGTTACCTGTTTTTTTGTCTCCCTTCCTTTTTAAATAAGCATGTTTCATGGCTGATCTCTAATCCTCCTGGGACTTTTCAGAATCTAAGGATTCTTGGAAGATTACTACCAAAGCATCCACTATCTCTGTAGCTACTTCCTTTAATACCCTAGGATGCCACCCATCAGGTCCAGGGGACTTATCGGCCTTTAGCCCCATTAGTTTCCCTCATACTTTTTCTCTAGTGATATTTATTGTATTTATTTCCTCCCGACTTTTTGCCTCTTGATTATTTAATATTTTTGGAATGCTTTTGGTATCTTCTACCATGAAGACTGAAGCAAAGTATTTATTCATCTCCTCTGCCATTTCCTGGTTCCCCATTATAATTTCCCTAGCCTCATCGTCTAAGGAGCCAATATTCACTTTGGTCTCTCTCTTCCTTTTTATATACTTAAAGAAGCTCTTACTGTCAGTTTTTATTTTATTTGCTAATTTACCCTCAAAGTTTATTTTCTCCCTCTTTATTATTTTTTTGGTCATCTTTTGTTGGTCTTTTAAAATGCATCGCATGCATGATTTTTCTCTCTGGGGATTGGGACATGATTGAGTCAGGCCTGCCACCTCTGGACACAGTTTGGAGTCAGGCACAGCGGTGGGTGAGTGCTGAAACAGGCTAATTAGAAGGCCGACCTCGGTTCTCTGAGACTGCAGCCCAGTTTTATAACAGGCTGTTAGGCCTTCTAGCCATCTCTCCTCACCTCCCCACCCACTCCCCCTACCCTCTCATACCCCCCACAATGCCACTTCCATAGCCACTTATGCTTTATCCACTATGGGCGGACTTCAGGACCCATGTGGAAATGAAAAAAAAATAAGCTTCTAACAATCTAAGAGACCCCTCACTCATACACATTTGATCCAGAAAAAGTATTCTCATTCATGAAATCCATTCAAAGATTTTTAATCCCCTCATGTTGGCAGTCTGTTATAAAAACAAACAAACTTCTATTTGATAATCACATCAAAGACAGCGAATCCTTTAATAGCCTCTTAATACTTAATCAAAATGTGAACTCACCTTCCCCAGCACTGAGATGTTTTTTAAAGCTTTTGAAACACAGCCAAGCATTCATTATGGGCTCAGTTGCAATAACAACCCTTGGAAAATGTTAACAATGAAACCTTTACCATCTGTTCCAGCATTTTCAATTTTTTTTCTAAACGATACCACATGGCCTTCCGATGAATGCACTTCAGCAGTTGGTGCTTTTTTTTTACTATAAATGGCAGCTGCAGCCTGGCTAAGGGCTGAGGATTTCAATAATATCAAATTATGACATTTAAACAGAGCTTATCTGCCCTTGCGGACCATAAATTTGTGATTCCCATACTGTGGATTAAGGCCCTTAGAACAGTGCAAATGAGGTCTGTTTGAGCTCGGCACTAATTTCAAATGGTCCTGCTGAGTTTGGATTTCCCATCTGTGTGACTCATGCCCTGGCCCCGTGATGGCAAAAAATTGGATCTGCCAGAAATTGGGGTGGGACTTCTGCATCTGGTTCCCACCTGCGATTTTTAAAGGTCTCTGGAGTCAGCCTGACTCTGTGATAATCCGGCCCTTGAATTCAAAATGGATCTCCATCAACTTCCATTCTTGGGCATCAGTAATTTGGATTTAAAGGTCTGGATCTGAATTCTGCGTGTTGTGATTGTTTTATTGTAATTATCATGATTTCTAAGTTGCGGCATCTGTGTTCAAAGACCTGAAGCTACACATTTGCCGTCTTTGTTTCATTTTAATTGAACTTAGAGGAACATCAGTCCTGAGGAATGGTTTGTAATCACATTTTTTTGCATTGTGTTAAGGTCAAGTAGTTCCAAGTTGAGTGTAGCATGAGTCAAATATTAAGAAAGGCCCTTCTTTTGCTCCAGCCATGTCCTACAATCCTAATCTCAGAAGGGCCTTCGTTCAATATGATTCTATTTGCAAACAGCAACCATCCTTGTGGTTTATGTGAGTGAGATTGCTGGCTGATTTTTTAAATAGATATGGTGCTAACTGTCATTTGCAGCATGTGTGAGAACATTTAAGTTCAGTCTGGAGGCTGGTAATTTACTGCTTGTTCTTACGGTACAAACAGTACCATAGAGAGATTTCCCCTTGGTATATACTGAGAAGATATCATGTAAGGCAGGGATCTTTGCCACTATTCCCATAGGAGCCTTATAGTTGACAGTGAGAAAGAACTTTCATTCCATCAGTCTGGGCTGTGTTTAAAGCTGAATCTAAAGCGGAAATGATAATGTCCAAACCCACTACACCACCCAATCCCCTGTGTCATTTATAGTCTAAAATGATGCAACGTCAGCAAATTCAGATAAACCTGAATGTTCCCACATTGGCTAGTTTAGAATCAGTTTGGTGGGCATTTTCTTTAAATTTTAAAAGTGTCACCTAATTTTATTATACTTATCCCTTTCTAGGAGGTTATCTACAATACAGTAAAGTTTATAGCAGCCTTAGTTTAGCTGTACAGAACCTTCCATGTCCTGATGGGTAAATGATTTTCAGGCATATGCATTCATATGAGGCATAAGCTCATCCACAAAGCAAGATACTATTCTGAGGATTCCAGCAGATGAGCAATAGTAGAAAAGAACCTTGCCTTATTTGATACCTGCTCAACATGTGAAGGGCAGAAATCTTCTTGAAATCCACAGCCAGACATTACTGAGTTCTAATTGTTGTTTGGTAGTACCGAACTTGAGTATTGCTGAACAAAGACACGTTTTTGTTGAAGCTTTTCGTCTTGTACTCATCATGGCGATTCGCAAGAAAATACCAATATCAAGGAAAACAACATTTTTATACTGTAGGAGAAGGGAGTGCTAATTGATTGGCAAGTGGACACTGATTGGTAGAAGTATTGCCATGGTGAATGCACCAGTTGATGGTGGCTGACAATTAACTGCCAATCATTGTTTGAAATGCAAACCAGGCAGCTTGACTCTGGTTCTTTCCTCAGGGCAAAGCCTTGACCAGCACTGTCTTCTCATACACTATAAATACATTGTTTCCCCTGACATTGGTACTTTCTTGCAAATTATCCTGATGAGTACAAGACGAAAAGCTTCAACAAAAATGTGTTTTTTTTCAGCAGTGCTCAGTTGTAGTTCTTTGAGGGGCTTCAAAACCAAATGCTGCACATTATGTACATTGCTCAACAATTTAAAATATAAGTATTTTGATGAAAAGGATTGCCATAGTAGTGCAGGTAAGAACAAACTGTAAATGAATAGATGCCAGATTATACTGAACAGTTAACTTTACACATGCTGTAGTTGACAAATATACCATTGTGTCTGCTTAAAAGCCAAAAATATCTTTAATTCAGATTTGCCCCAAGATTTATGGCAAAAACTAAAGTGTGACAGTGAAATATGAACCTGGAGATTGAAAAAAGTGATTGCTTATGGCAGCAATGCTCAAACAGGGTAAGGGATAATCAATGAGAGGTGATGAATAATGGAGTCATGGGAATGTGTTACACATTAAGCAGTTTATATCATGGTGGTGATGTGTTACAGTTTTGCTGTGGCAACATACACTTTTACATGCATGTTGTAGTCTGGAGCTATGGATAGTGATGATAGCGGCTCCAAAGTTCATGCTAACCAGGAATCTTTCTCACTCCTACTTCCTGCTGTTAGCGTACATTGGAACGATTTGTATGTCGGTGCTCAACTTGTTTGCCTGTGCTATGACTGCACATTCTTTGGCCATCAAATCCTGTGGTCGGTCTCGAACCAGGAGCTTCTTGCCCAGAGGCAGGCCCGCTATTCACTGCATCACAAGGACCTCCCCAGCTTATATAATTGAAACTTGTGAAAAACATTTTGTAAACAACATCAGAACTCTGAGATTAGGGGCTTGATTATAATCCTGCCTGCCCAGTGGGAACAGGTTATGGGGATTAAAATGGTTAAACATACAAGTTTTTGAAGGTGTGAAGACCACCCTTCACACAGAGGCAAAGCCTCTAATAATCCCAATTTAGATCCCTGATTTTGACCCTGATGCCAATTTAACTCAGAGATATGCGAATGACTCATAGTTTCCAAACCACAGCAAAGACGGGTGGCAAGCAACATTGGGGTCGAAACAGCCTAGGTAAGTGGAAAACTTTCAAATTTTTGAGAGGTTCCTTGTGGAGCAACAAATAAACCTTGGGCCTCCTCAACTTTTAGAGCCAGCTCCTCTGTCTCCTCCAGCAGAGAGTGACTGGATCCTGTTCCTTACTCAGTTACCTCACTGGGGACCATTTGCTTCGGTTTCCTGGCAGCTGCCTGATTTGCCACTCCTTCCTGCCAGCCTTCCTGTCAACCCAAAGACAGGGCAATGGCACTAGGTCATCATGCTCATTTGGAGAGCCAGTGCAGACAGAATGGGCTGAATGGCCCCCTCCTGTGCCGTTAAAATTCTGTGATTCTGATTCTGGGTTTGGGCAGGAATTGGGAATTTTAAACGAGACCCATGCACTCCAGGGTGGGGGCTGGATGATTCACTGCCTGCTTTGACCCCTGCACCCTCGAGTACCACCTGGGTTTAAATCTCTCAGGCCACACAGTCTGGATGCTTCACTGACAAAATTCCGCCCCAAGTTAAAATCGGCGCTCAGATTTCTGCCTCAAAATTTATTTCTGTTTGCTGTGTTTTAATACATATCATCTGGTTTTCATGGATGTATGTGTGGGGGATGGGATATTTTGTTTTTAGGTGGGTAATGCTGTCTGAACCTATAACATCAACCGAAGCATATTAACAAGTCTCCCTTCACTGTAGTTTATTAGGATTTAGCAAACATTTATATATTAAAACAGGATCATTTCCTTTAAGTCATATGGAAGTAAGTTGTTAAAATCAGATGTAACATCAATTGGTAGCAACACTGTGCCCCTCCTCTGATGGCTTAGCCTTGACCTCAAACATAGAAAAATTCCAGATTTCACAAGCGACCTAATTCCTCCCAGGCCTAATTCTAGAGTCATCACGGTTAGCAATAGCACAACACAATTATTGTGTAGCCAGATAAGGTTTGAAAACCACTTATTAACATTTAATTTAAGGATGTGAAATCGCGCCTATTAATAGAGACATAAAATAAATGTATATCTTCATTATTGTTCATGAGAGAGTTGAATATGATTTACAACATATTTATCTCAAGGCCTGCCTCATTACTGTAGTCATAGTGAGGGTAGTTGCTGAAATATCACGACACTTAATTTTGTTCAAATTAGTGAGCAGTCCATGCCAGATTCTCTATTGCGGTTTGCTGATGCGAAGAGATAGCTTCTCTATTTTCATCACATTCTAGGAATTCACTTTTGCAAAATTTAGCAGATTTTTTTCACTCACTTCATGTATGTGGTTTTTGGATTGAACCACAATCCTCGGCCTGAATTTTCACTCCCCGGCCAGGAATGCAGAGTTAGAACAATTCCCATATCCGCAAACCCAATGAGGGAGAAAGTTCTCTGGAACTTTGGATTTTCGGTCCCAGGGTCAGGTGCAGGGTGAGGAGAGCGAGGGTGGTTTGGTGGGGTGCTGGTGGGTGAAAATGGGAGTTGTGGCAGGCAACCCCAATGCGGAAGCTGCCAAGTATGGAGGTGGGTTGGACAGAAAGCCTGCCTCGATGCACCAGCACTTTGTCCAAGACTTTTTAAAAAAGCAATAAAATGAAAAAGTGTCTTCACCTCACCCTACACACGCCCCATGCTCTATCCATGCAATTTAATTCTCTCTACTCGTTCCCTATGGCCCCTTATACCCTCCATGCCAACCTGTGACACTCTACGCACCCCCGTGACCCTTTGTAGCCTCCATGACAATCTAATGCTAACTCATACCAGCCCATGCCCCCCCCCACCCACCATCCTTTTCCCTTACACTCTCCATGCCGACTCATTCAGCATCCACCAAGGGCAGAACTCAGGACCCATGCTGGGGTTAAAGTTCTAAGTGTCTACTACAGACTTTATGGAAAAAAAACTCTTATTCATAAAAACCCATTTACTGTACTATCCCTTATAAAAACAAATATTTCATTCAAGTGCTTAATCTTTGCGAAAAACAAACATTGGAATTCATAGCCCCACTTTAAAGAGTCTATAACCACTTGTAGCTGTGAATCAAACTGTGAAATGCATCTCCACTCTGATCATAGAAGGTGGTGAAATCAGTCATATAGCTTTGATCCAGTAATGATAGGCCTCAGGATTATGTCAACAGACAGAGTGAAATAGCAAGCAATGATTTTTAAAAAAATACTAAACAGTTTTTTTTCAAAGATTTAAATGGCAGGTGTTTTAAATGCCTTGTGAGCTTGACAGTCGCTCTTATAGTTCTTTTTGACAGTTGATTTTGGCAGCTCCTTTTAACAGTTCCAATAAGTTTATGCACTTTTTATGCACATTCATGTCCACTTTTAACAATCCCAAAGGGCACCTTATCTCTCCCAAAGGGCAGCTTCCCAACTCCAAAGGTTTCCCCAAAACATATATCCAAAGGGGTACCCTATCTCTCCAAAAGGGTGCCCCACCTCTCCAAAGGACTCCACAAAATTTAGAGCTGTTCCTATGAGGTGTAATCTGCACCATGTCATGTTTCCCCCTCCAGGCTAATGAAAATCAGACATGATTGGAGACAGCTGCTGTTTTATATGGGGCAGCTGCCTCCACAAAATGCGCATACGGCAATCCTGACCGGGCCCCATTCCCCCCCACCCCGCCCCCCTGCGAAAATGGTAGGTGCTGTGTTTGGGATTGGGGCTTCCAGATTTCAGCCTCCTCTGCCATTTTCACAACAATGGAGAGCCTATCTGTTGTTGTGAAAATCCAGGCCACAGTGTCCTACTGACTGACTTTGTTAAGCAATTATAGACTTGGACAGATGTCACTTCTATTTTTCATTGTCACATGGTGAAGTAAAGGATACTTTGTTATTAGTGGCCATGATGAGTTTTAGCCACTGAATAAAGTTTTTGTTGGAAATGAACCTCATCATTTTTAATCCTTTGCTTACTAAGCAATCAGGGATTTAAAGACATACTTTTGCAAAGGTCAGTCTAACACACAAGACCTTGAGGCTTAAAAGATGCAGACAATTGATACATAGAAGGTATTAGATCAATAATGGGTAACCTAGGCTGCTGAGTGGGCTGCATGAGTGGCTCTCCTTCATCTCAGTGGGCTGCAAAATTGAAATTGAGCATGTGCACTAACCATGACCCCATGAATAAGATTAAATACGTGCCGAATATTTCATAATGAGTTAGAGAAAATACTTAATCATTTATATATTAATAGAACTGTCATCAACTTAAAATGGTAAAAACAAAAGAAATATTTACGCTTCCCTTACATCATACTCAGTGCAAGTATTTTTTTTGGAATTGATATCATCTTGTTGCAAATTAAGCAAAACAGCCTCCCTTTCTGTTCAATAACAAAATAATCCAGCTCCCGACTTTCTTTACCCTTCTGCCCTCATCACTGATTTTCCTCTATTTGGCTACTTCTTCTTCTTCTGTACTTTTTGATTTTGCACTTGATTCTCCTTCTTCATCGTGTCATTTCAGCACAAAGCGATCCGTTATATAATTAGGGGCAAATTAAATTGCCGGCAAAAATAACATTAAAAAGTGTAACCTCCCATGTCCACTGGTGGCGTAACCAAGATGGTTAACATTACTAACTGTGCTTGTGTACCTAGAGTTTGTGGGGCGTGCTGATTGAACTTTAGCAGTGCTTTGACTGGACATAGCGGGAGTGCATGCCTCATACAAAGTTGTATGCAATTAGCACGCACCTCGCTTCACGTGCCCTTGCTTTGCATGTGTATCCTTTTAGTAATACTAGTAGTAAAAAAAAAACTATGTGGATGGAAAGCAGCTGAACCTGGCAACCCTGCACGTGGGCAACAGTCAACAAAATGTCTCGCGGGCTGCACTCAGAACCCTGATGGGCTGCATGCTGCTCATGGGCCACAGGTTGCCCACCACTGTATTAGACCATAGACTTAATCTACACTGATGGCCCCTGTGAATGTGGCATGTTATTAATTTCCTTTCATTAGGTACCAAGGGTGTTGGCAGTTGGAATCAAAACATTCTCTTTCCAGGAACTGCACCCAGTTGTGGTATCAATCATGCCAAAGGTCAAGTATGCCTAGCTAGGAAAAAAGTATAGCCTCTTATCCTGTCCCCAATAATGTGCTCTTTCCAACTTCAGATCTGTACCAATTCTATATAAAACCGGTAAGCCTCCAAGTGAGATTGATAATTTAATTCTAGTTAACACAGAAGTACTGCCTATTTATGTATCAGACACTTGCTCACAGTACAACAGCCCTTTTTCTCTTATCAATGATCTCCAGGTGTGCACTCTTTGATTCAACACATCGGCCAGAATTTTCCAGTCCCATTGGTGGTGGGCATCATGGCGGAAGGGGGTGGGGGGTGATGACATTATGGCAAGAAAGCCATAAACTGGTTTTACGCAGCCGTGAAACTAGTTTGTGATCATCCGCTCGGTCCGCCAATCGCCGGCTGTGTTTCCCACTGCTGCATGGCTGGAATATTTTAATATATTTGCATCCAATTATAAGCCCTGCTCTCCAGAATCATCTCCCTACACTGGACCATCTGGGCATGTCAGTGTGATTGCACGCCAACATGTTTCACAACTGTACATAAGCGAGATGTGCCTGGCGACCTGAACTTCGAGGGGAACTTGGAGGTGAGTGCACACAACCTTGTGCAGCACTTGCGAGCATTACCCGTAGGACAAAAAGGAAGAGGCACCGTGCGTTCAGAGTTGGGGGAGGGAGCTGGGGGGGGCACAGGCAACTCACTTTTTCTCAGTTGGCTTTCAGTGTGGTACCAGGACAAGGGGAGGCAAGAGTGAGACTGAGCTACCCCCGCACCCCTCTCGGGTTGACACTGTTGGAGGCCAACTATGGCATCAACAATGGAGTTCAGCCCACACAGCAGTGCAGGACCGATGTCCTGGAGCAAGGTCTCCAATGGCAGCCGTCATCCTACAGCGTTGACCTCAGTGCGTTGGCATGCCAGCACTATCACCGCAGACTGACAGCGGACTGACTCCTCCTACATGCCTTGTAATCTAAGGAGTGGAGTGGACATCCCTTCCTAATGTTCCCGAGCTTACCTTTGCAACTCCAGCAACTGAGGTATGACCCAGTCCAGAGGCTCTTCATCTGACTCATACTCAGCAAATTTCTGGCCTCCAGCAGTCCTCTGAGTGCCGGAAACCTGGGAAGTCCCTGCTGTTGCCTGCTGCGGATCAAATTTGCTCACCAGATTGTGACCCCGTGGCTACTTTAGAATGAGGTCCCACTGAGGTGTGTGTCTCTGTGCTGGTGGTGGGTGTGGGTGAGTCTGTGACAGGTCTTCAATTAGGGTGTCATCAGATTCTTCTTCGGAGGTGTCTTTGGGGCTTGAATCGAGGACCTGGGTCGTGGACCCCCTCGGCTGCTTCCCAGATGTGCCTGTGAAAGCAAGTAAAGATAATTAGTGCATAGCAGGGGAATGCAGAACAGGAGAACTGACTCACAGCTTGGTTGTCTGATGAATGTTGCACTGCTAGATCCTCAGTTGGTTAAACATCGCTGACCTCACCGTCAGCACAGGAATGGCCCAGATCATCACCGGCCAGCTGGATGGCTCTGTTTTCAAAGTTTTTGAGGACCTTAATGTTATGCATTCCTGAACCAGCCTGCATCCTCCATTTTATTTTGTGCTAGCTTGTCTTGTATGAAGGCACATAGAGAAAGCGTAAGTAGGGCGCCTGCCAGGCCAGATGAGAAGGATGCCTGGCATGTGCGGATGATGAGTGGTGCCATGGATGGGTTGAGGACACCGAGCTGCAGGGCAGATGAAGATGTGTGTGAGAGAGTGAATGGTGATGTCCCTTGAACTGGCAGAGAGTGGGCAGAAGTTTTTGTCCTGCGAGTGGGTTTGCACCTGACCTGAACGGGAGTGAAATAGTGCGCAGTGACATCAGGTGAGCACCTTGATGTCATTGCACACTCTTCGCGATCTTTTGGTTGGAATGCGGGAAGTGGCAGTGCGCCTGCTGACAATTAAGTGGCCTATTAAGGCCCTTCTGGGCTCTCAATTTCACAGTCAAAAACATGTCTACAATCTCGTGGGTAACAGTGCCACTTCCTGCTGTTCCAGAAGGTGGCTCATTAGCTGTGGGTACCTGCATTGTGTCAGTTCCCCCCTGCACCACCACCACCACCACCACCACCACCACCAAACACCCCCCCCCCCGCCCAAACCATACATTTGATAACCTCGTTCAATCAACAAGTATGTCACAAATCTGCACGTGAGGGTGGCAGACTTAATTGACACGTGGCTTTGAAACTTTAACCTCTATCACCATAAGTATGGTGTAGCAGTCTAACTTGTTTACTTTCTCCTCTGTATTGAAGAAGCAAAATTAAAGAGCAGGGACCTTGTGTTTGCAGCAATTATTTGTTTTCAAGAAATGAAAAATTGCTCAAAATGTCAATTCAGATCTCACCATCCAAATGAGTTTAGGATGACCAAAATTGAAAAACTGAGTTGTTCAGTGGTACAACCTATGCAAATATGGTTAATTGCAGTGATGTGGTTTCTTATGAAATTGTAGATCATGTTAAAGGATGAAAGAAACCTTATCCAGAATGAAACTGATCAAGCTTGACTCACAAACAGATTGAAATTATCAATTCGATAGGTTTCCAAGAAAATGACTAGTGCTTTCCACATCTGCAAGGCATCAAAGTATTGTTGTGTTTGGTATTTCATGTTATTTTTAGCAAGTATTTTCGAATCTACTTGTTTCCATTTGTCTACTGTAGCTTGCCTGTTACTATGTCTAGTTATATGTTTGCTCCTTCAGCTAGCAGTATAGAGTGGTCTACACTATGGACTAATCTATTGCTGCTCTATGAATGGCTGGCAGGATGATATTAAACAGCATGGGACTTATCCAAAATATATCACAGTTAGTGGATGAAAGAAGAATGGTCTTGCTTAGATTTCATTTCTTTTGTTCTGGTAACCGTCAGATTTTTAATATGCTCTTGATAGCTAGATTCCATCCCAGGTTCTGCAAATCCTTTAAGAAACATTCCAATTTAGTATCCCAAATAACATTTCAAAACGCAATTGGCAAAATGTGTTATTCTGGGTTTCTGGCTCTATGCTAAAAGAAGGCAGTAAAACAGAAAGACCTGTGTTAAAGAGCACCTTTCATGATCTTAGGGTGCTCCAAAAGTACTTCACAGCCAATGAAGTGTTTTTGAAGTGTGGTCATCGTTGTAATGTGGGAAACACGGCACCAATCAGCATGGTCCCACAAACAGCAAAGTGTTAATGATATGTTTTAGGGATGTTAGCTAAGGGTGGGAAGTTGACCAGGGCGCAGGAGAGAATGGCCCTACTCGTCTTTGAAACACTGCCATGGAACCTTTTATGTTTAATTAAAAAGGCAGTTGGGGCCTCGGTTTAAGATCTCATCCAAAAGACAGTGCAGCACTCCCTGTGTATTGCACTGGAAATGTTGACCTGGTTTGAACCTCTGGACTTGGAGTCAAACCTATACCTCTGATGTAGAGGCAAGAATGCCCTCCCTGAACTGAGGCTGGTAATTCCCAAATGCGTTTCATACATTGTCAGAGTAAGGCAGCTAATGTGCGAAGAACCATTCAGGATACAGGCACATTCTTTGCATCAAAAGGTCATTGGGGATTCTCTCACCTTATTAAATAGCATCCTTCATATATAATGTACTGGTAATTGTCATTTGGATGGTATGATTACTTGGTCTTACTAGTGTTTCGGAGTGCATTAATAGAGCAGCTAATACTCCAAAGGTTGAATTGATGATGATGCCAACTTTTCCAGGCAGTTACAGCTTTAGCAAATCAATGATGAAACCTTGAAGTGTTTGAAAGAGAAATCAAACACTTGAAGGCCCACATATAAAGACCATGATATAATGAAACTCTATTGGTGAGAAAACTCAAACATCTAGATGTGCTTACAGTGGAAGTCCTGGATCTTGAGATGAGAAAGATCAGCTTGCATTGTAAATTAATAATGGAAAGCATCACTGAAATTTATCTGACTGCCTTTCCTACATGCTAGGGAATATTGCCAAACCCTAATGGATTATACTGGAGGGAGTGAGCTTTACATTGTTGTTCACTTTAACCTGTATGTATTATAATAATATTTAATAAGATTCAAATGTTAAAGAAGCAGAATACCTCAGATAAGACATGTTAATATTAACCACTCCTGGTGCAAGTCATAAAATGATTACAGTATGAAAGGAGGCCATTCAGCCCATCATGGTTGATCCTGCTCTCTGCAAGAAAAATTCAGCGAGTGCCACTCCCCCTCCTATTCCCTGTTGCTCTGCAATTTTTTTCCACACCAGATAATTATCCAATTCCCTTTTGAAAGCCACAATTGAATCTGCCTCCACCATATTCTCAGGCAGTGCATTTCAGATCCTAACCACTTGTTGCATTAAAAAATAGATTTTCCTCATCTGTTGCCAATAATTTAAATATGTTGCCAGATTTAAGTGTGTGGAATATCTTCCCTTGTCCTGAAAAGTTAATTAAATTAAA
The DNA here is from genome assembly GCF_017639515.1 of Carcharodon carcharias. Lineage (NCBI taxonomy): Eukaryota > Metazoa > Chordata > Chondrichthyes > Lamniformes > Lamnidae > Carcharodon > Carcharodon carcharias. Next base: position 148,818,973 of record NC_054480.1, on the reverse strand, counting down.
CAAACATTTCTCCTTCGGTGAGACAACTGTGATACCATGATCTTGTGCATCTGCAGCCCCTCCCATTCTCAGGTTGCAAGTACTCCAAGCTCACCATTGTAACTGATCTTGAGAGGGTATGGAGATTGGTAAAAAGAAACCTAGCCTCAAACCATCGCAAATGATAAGAATGCCAAAGAAATGGCTTCTGATTTCAAAAGTTCTGAATCTATTAACAGCTCCACCCCCAGTGAGAATGACTACATTCTACTATTAGGCAGTGAGCTTCATGGTGCTGTCGGTGCAGAGAGCCTGTTGCAAGACTCAATACATTTACGTTTGAGTCTTATTGAAGTAGGATTGGAGTTGGAGGGAGCTGGAAAATGGCTTTTGCAGCAGGGGGTTGACACCCACCGCAGCTTTTAAGGCCAAGCAATATTGCCAAAGATTTTAAATTGGCTGCCTCCACTCAAGCTTATGACTTTGTTGCACTTCAGGACATCTACCCCTGTTTTCCAGCTAAGTGGCTGCTGCACCTCAAAACACTGTTTCCTGGATTCCATATTACCTAAAAATGCTGAATGTCACTTCACAATGTCATATTGTGTCATTTGAATGCACCTGCCCGAATTTATGCCATGGAAAATAGATTGGCCTAAAAAGATAAGCAGAGATCATGCCCTTGCCTGACTCTCTGTCCCACTCAGGCGTACTTGTTAGTAAGTTTTTTGCCATTGCACTCCTAACACCACGGATAGAATCCTCCCTGTTGCATGGAGACGGGTTTGGAGGCAGAATCAGGAGTAAAATTGGAAGACAATTCATTGGGTTGGCTTCTGATACATTCACGGTGAGCACTCTCTTCAGAGGAGGGGCCAGGTAGCCAATTAGAGCCACTGTAGGACTAATTGAGGGCAAGATGCTACCATTGCCCGGATAGTCCCAATGTTGCACAGGTGGCAGCAGAGGGCACCCCCACCACGATGATGGCCTGCCAGCTGTGGATGTTCTTAACTTCTAAATCCCCATAAGGCTTCAAACATTTGCCTCAATCTCAAGGCACCCTTGTTGTTTCCTACATGGTTCAGCAGCAGCCACCTCTCCTGGTGGGACTGCCAGCCACCCACAAACTTGGGCCTTCCGATTAGGCCTCCTGCATTGGGAACCCAACCACCATCCTTACTGAGAACAACTAACTCAGTTTACTGCTGGGATTGAGTTTGGTCTCTGCTGATTTACTTAATCTCACCGATCTGGTTTTTTGTGGCAGTGTCATGGTACAAAATGCATTCACCCATTGAACACTGTGGGTAGTGCAAGTGAGCATGTTATGTATGCCATAGGAACCACTTTCATATCATTTATTATTTTTCTGGACAATATAACATTGGTCAGGAATTTCCAGGGAGCTGCTTTTGCTCTGCCAGTTAAGCGACATTGCAAAGTAGGAGCAACAAATTTCTAGCTGATATGGTGTTTATTTTTTGGTAGATTCTTCTTCCCAGGCAGAAAGAAAGCCAGTGGATTCCAGGATGCCATCTGAGACCTGCTGTTGTGATTTGGTTACTATGATTCATGTCTGACTCTAGTTATAAGGAAATTCACGTGCCACAGCTTTTATTATGTGACTCTTGTCAATACCACATAAGAATGATATTGTTAATAATTTATGGGAGAAAGGCCTGCACTAGTGTAGGCTGTGCTCACTCACAGATTGGCACATACACAGGATCACAATAACAACACGATTGAGGTGGAAACATCAAACTTAATGCAGCTATGAAACAACATACAACACAGTAGATAAGACGGCCGCATCCACAAGAGAACCCCAGGCGATAATTAATCTTTGGTGGCGTGAAGTCTCTCTCACCTGTACATTACAAACCCATCTTGTGCTGATGGTGCCAAAAAAGTGAGCAAACTCACACCAAAATGCACTCAGAAGTGAACATATGTGGCCAAAGAATGCAACATTATAAATTCAAGAAACAAAAATGTCTTTGCAAAAGGCAGCCCAAACATATGTGTAGTAATCACAACAAATGGTGCGCAAACACACTTCACAGGGGTGAACAACCTGTAGACACTGGGGTTTATTCAGCACCCGAATACCAGCATCAATCCAGAAGTATGAAGTCTGCCAGATGGTCGAGGGGGGACATTTCTGATGAGTGAAGCATCTTAAAACAGGCATTGGGGGAACAGGGCTAGTGGTGCATGTAGACACATAGCAAGGCATCCTAAAAGCTGGTACTTTAGGATCGAGAGCCTGAGCTGGGAGTTTCAAGACTGCAGTCAGCAATAAAGACCGTGGCCCTGGATCAAATGTCAGTGTCTCCACATCGGGGGAGGTGATGGTAGCTTAGGGATTCATCCTGAAGGCAATGACCGGGACAGGACTGTGGAATGCATCACAGGAGCTTGCATGGTTGATGCAATAGCTGACACTTCCAACACCACTGGAACTGTGGACAGCATATAACTTTCAGCAGATATGATCAGAGTTCACAGGAACAGGCCAGATGGATGGAAAGCATTCTCAATGAGTGGTAGGACCATAGCCGGAAGTGGGGCAGAGCGCAGCTAGTGCAAAAGGAAGGGAACTTGTGGCATTCAGATCTCTCGACTCAATAAGTTGTGCTACGGTGCTTGGAACTGATGAATTTGTGAATATTGTATGAGTTGTCATCGACAGAGGTGACCAATTAGCATTAGCGGGCCTGTGAATTGATGTGATCAGCATGAAGATAGACTAGATCACCAACATCAACTGAGATGAGTTTTGGCTGCACTCTTAAGGCAGCCTTGTCCTTCTGACTGTTCAGGTGATTGACCTGGCAGGGCCAATGTTGAGTCTCAATAACCCTTTCGCCAGACAGGGGAATCTGCACATTGGTGAACTGGTCTCTCTGTATCCATTATTTTCTAGCAGAAAGGCCCTGAGAACAAAGACACGAGTTGAGTCATGCAGTGGGGATGGACAAGGCCAAAGTTTTGATTGTACCTCCATGTGGTTCATGGCATAGAAGCCCATCCTCTAATTCCCATACTGCCATCTCTGCTACCAGGTTCTTGTTGGGAGTTCTTCAGTAGCCCAGGTTCAATGGCATTACAGTGTTCCTGAATCAGCTGGTCACCTAACAGGACAGAAAACTCAGGGGCAGGGTCAGTTCCTTTGACAGCCAGGGGAGCATCTGGTGGACAAAGCTCAATGCACAACTGGAGGAGAGCATCCCTCAAGGTGTCGTGTTGTTCATTGGCAATGATACAAGTGGCAGTGAAAGAAGTGACACATTCACAACAACCAAAATGAATTGTCGCTCATGCTTGATAACATCAGCAGCAAATGAGATGCCAACCGCCTCTGGAGGGTCACTCGAAGACTTGGGGTATGACAATGTGCTGGAGAGCAGGACAAGTATGGCAGCTATCTTCAATGGAGGCATCCATGTTTCGTGTAGAAAGATCAGTGGGTGACCAATTCAAGGCCGATGTCATGCCAGATGACCAAGGTATAGTGGAGAGCAGTGATAAGGCCTTCCAGAACATCATGTGGATTGATAATGCATTCCCTGAAGGGAGGAAGGTGTTCATCACGCCAAACCATGAGCAAACCATCTTGTGCAATAGTAGCAACCCAGACGTAGCATTTAACATCATGAATATTGTTAAGCTGCTTTGAAGGGCGAGTGCCTTGTAACAGGTGGGCATGCATGCAACGAAGGAGGGGTCATTCAGCCTTTTAACTAGCCATTCTGGCATACTGGTGAAAGGGAGTCTTATTGAGAATGTCATCAATGCATATCCGGTGGAATAGTGGAATCTGAGGTCTGGTTAATGAAGAAACAGACTTGGTGTGTGGGGTCCTCACAGTCAGGTACATTGTGGCCTGCAAAACCCAAAGGGATGTTACAGATCCAGCTCAGTGTCTGACAAAGGCAGTGGTAGCAACTGACTGTGGAAAAGGAAGGTAGTGACACAGGAACAGGAAGAAAACTCTCCCCTGTACAGTTTCTCAGAGGCCTGCACACAAGGTTTGCTGTACAAGGGGACACAAGAGCAGTGCTTGGACTGCACAATTTATGGGCTGAAGTGCGTGATAGAAACTGCGATGGATAGAGCTTCAATTTCACAAGGCAACTAGATGATTTGGTGACCACAGTTTGTCACTGAAAAACCCGGCAAGTTTGAGTCTGTTGCCTTGGGTCACGTAGGGTAGCTGCGATGCCATGTTTCTTAACAGCACCGTCTGTAACCACCCAGAGTTGGTCTTTTGCATGGGGAAGGGTAACAGTTTTAGTGCATGAAAGAGCAGATTGTGCCAGCTGAAAGCTAGTGTAAAGATTATCTGTCCGCTCCATCCTTTCATTGGACTGATGACTGGCGGTGACAGCATCCAGGGACTCTTGAAAGTAGGTTGTAGGCTTTAATGAAAAATCTCATGCCAGGAACTTTCTCTGATGGAGAGCAGGTAGATAGGGTAGCCACAGGGTGTGGTCTAGCCTGTAAGGTGTCCTGGGATCAAATCCATCCCACAATAGTCATAGTCTTATGGCAGATGACAGTTTTAGGGGCAGATAGGCACAGGTCACATCATGACAGAGCATGTAGTAAACGCCAGTTACGAAGAAGTTCTTCAGGATTGGTACCACCACAGTAGAGGTCACCTGCAAGTTTGGTGACAATGCCCTCTGCTAGTAGATCACCCAGAGCACGGCATGTCAATTCCTCAAGGGCAGTTTCAGATCCAGGCATGCCCATGGTGGATTGAGTGTATAGACAAACACCTTTGTAGGGTGTGACCACTCCACAGCATTTCATGGAATCTGGTAAAAGATGTTGGTTAGATCTGTGGCAATGATGTGACCTAGCGGACCTTGTTTAAGGTTGAGTCAATATCTGGCATGAGTGAAGGTTGCAGTTTACTATCGAGCCCAATGTCAGCCAATGCTGTGATGTCAAAAACCCCCATTCAACTTCTTCATAAGAAATGATGGGTTAGATACTCCACAATGATCCTCACATCTCCAGGCCAAGCAAATACTCCAGCGTTTTCAAGGTCATAAAATTTTGGTTCCAACTCAACAAGTTTGTCTATTGCATCTTGGGCATACACCTCTTTAGTTGTGGAGGCTGTATGGGTCCCATGTTGACACTGACCTTGTAGGGTCCAGCCTTGCCATTGTAACCTGGCAATGCTAGATCATGTCATCACACTCCTTAAGGATCATATGGAACTTAGAATGAGTGTGCTGAGGCAGGGGGTGACCTGGATCTACAAGCACAGATTCTGAAAACAACTGATGGTGCTTATGTTTGCGTTGCTTGGTAAGCGGCTGTGCCATGTTGTCCTAAGAAGGCTCCCAGCCACTAGAGGGCGATAACCTATTGTGGTGCTGGGAGTTAATTACATTATTGACCTTCACGTTGATAGACTCTGTGCACTTACAATGACACTCAGGACCTTTGACCATGGCAGTAGAAGGTGACGTGCAATTTGATCTATCATTTAAAATTTCTCATAATTTAGACTGATAAGCAATGTGTTTTGGGAATGCTGTATTTATCCGAGGTGATGACCTTTGGATGGAATGTTAAACCAAGGCTTTATCTGCCTGCTCAGGAGAACCTAAAGGATACCATGGCACCATTCAAAGAATAGCAGGGAACTCTCCCACTGTGGTAACTTCCTTCCTTCACCAATATCAAAAGCAAAATAAGTGATCATTCATCTCATTTCTGTTTCTGGTACCTTGCTAAATATAAAATCACTTCCTCATTTGCCTGCACAATGGTAGTCACTATACTTCAAAGTAATACATGTTTCTAAAGCACTTCAGGACACCCTAAGTGGCATGTCTTCTCTCTTTGGGTATCTACAATTCTATTAATTAAAATTTACTGGAATTTCACTAATTATCAATAAAATATCAATGGAGCAACCTAATATGGAGAAGAACATTTGTATATTTGGTTATGTTGTGATTGATTACAGCCATATGCGTCACTTTTGTAAAAATATTTATGAATTCAATGTTTTTTGTGGGATTTCTGTCTTTGAAGTCAGGGATTGTCATAACTCATATTTTAGAGAGCTGAATGAAGGGATGGAAAAGAAAGATCGTTCTTTACAAACAGGTTCTCAGGTTTTGTTTACAGCAAGCAATAAACAGTTGAATCATTTTAATCTATGTAAGGATATATGGACAAGAACTCTCTATCACAACACAATGCCATCTGCTATACATATAATTGTGGAGATGTAGGGGAGTTAAATTGGGTAGCCCCTGACAGTGGGCACAGGGATCGTGATGTGAGACCAACGTCATGCTGTCTGCTGTTTGAAATGTTTTCAGCATTCAACCAGCGCTAACAATGCTGTTGATTTGATGGGAAATTTGAGCAGGGAGATGATATCATGAATAGCTAGCACCAGTTAAAACTGCCTGCACTGATAAAAGCTAGACTGTACCTCTTAAAGAAGTGGGTGCATTGTGGCTGGAAAGGGTGGTGAAAGTCCCTGTACAAGTCCCTCTGATGTGGAAAAAGATGTAATAATGGCACAAAATGGGAGAGATTTTAAGGTTCTCAGACACTGGGAGCTTTGTTGGAGGAGGTGTGAAAGAGGAGAGTTGCTGTATCTGCAGGGGGCTAGGAGGCCTTCCAGGCAAAAGCCCAAAAGACAGTGGGAGGAGATAGCTTGGAAGTCAGTGCCTGGAGTGAATCCGGAGGTGTACTACCACTAAAAGTTCAATGGCCTCACACGAATGATCAAGGTCAATGAATACATCTTCAGATGTTGAGGATGAGTTAGGTTGCAATGGACTCAGATGAGCACTGAGGTGGGTACTTCGAAGGCTACTGGGTATGCACAAGGAAATGTTTGGTGTATTGGGAAGCCTGCCAGAAAGCCTTTGGTCAATGTCAGCACCAAGCTGGCACAGGGTTTTGTGCAGAGCTTAGGGCCCATCCTTTCCAACATGGAAGTGATGACCAACTCCATCAGTATACTTGCAGACCCAATCGTGACAGTGTCTGATGGCCAATGTCTCAGCTTCCATTGCAGCACAAGAAGCTTCCTCCAGAAGTCTGAGCCCTGCAGTGACAGCTCAGACTGAAGTCTTCGAACATTTTTAGGATTTCTGAAGCACCTCCTCATGAAAGTGGCAGTGGCTCCATGGATCACAAACATGCTGATCTCTTCTCAGGTTGTCTTGTGAGGAAAGATTGAGCAAATTGGGCCTAAACTAACTGGAGTTTAGAAGAATGATAGGTGATCTTATTGAAATAAATAAGATTTTGAGGGTGCTTGACAGGGTAAGAGCTGGGAGGATGTTTCTCCTCTTGGGGGAATCTAGAACTAGGGGGCATAGTTTCAAATTAAATGGGAGACCTCTTAAGACAGAGATGAGGATGAATTTCTTTTCTCAAAGGGTGGTTAATCTTTGGGATTCTCTTCCACAGAGAGCAGTGGAGGCTGGGTCATTGAGTATATTCAAAGCTGAATTACAGGTTTTTGATCTACAAGGGAGTCAGGTTTTCTGGGCGCAGGTACGAAAATGGAATTAAGGCCACAAACAGATCAGCCATGATCTTATTGAATGGTGGAGCAGGCTCAAGTGGTCAAATGCCCTACCCCTGCTTCTATTTCTTATGTTCTTACAGGAGGACAGCATTCCTCTCTCACCCCTACTACTTTGCCAGTGCGAATACCAGACAGCTGTGCCCATGTGGAGATGATGCAGTCTGTAGGCAGACCTTCTAGGTCAGAGCTCCTCAAGGTCCTCCTCCAGGGCTATCTGCAGCCCTCCACTGAAAATCATCAGTCTTCCACCAGCCTTTGTAGAAGCACGAGGACAGGCAAGGACACACATTAAGCAAATGCACAATGGTGATTAGCTGACCTTTGCATACAATTTGGCATGGTTTTATTTATAAGTATGGTATTGAATGTTGATTTTGTGTTGGGTTTTATCTTTGCATTGTGGCCAGGATAATGTTGTGATGGTCAGTGACAGAAGAAAGGGAAGGAATGGGACTATTGGTGAATTGGAAACTTGGGTTTACTGGCATTGCACTCAGATGAGTTGTTCATGGACAGCCAGGCCAGAACGCGGCTATGATGGTTCCCTCCTCTCTTCCTCTTGTTCCTGTTCCTCAGTTGCTCGCCATGTAACTGGCAACAAGAGCTGTCTCGTCATGATAGTAAGTTAATGCAATGTGCAGCAGGCCACAGTGATGTCTTGACATCTGATCTGCTAAATACTGCAAAACTCCTTCCGAGTGGTGCAGGCAGTGGAGGCGTTGTTGCAGCATGCAATAGATTGCAGTATTGCATTTTGTGTGATGGAATGGCTTTCATTGCATGCATGTTGAGCATGTGTGCATGGGTTGCACACTAGAGTTAGCTCTCAACGAATAGAGTGCCTCAGTGACCTTCCTCATGCAACATGGAGCAGCAAACCACAAGATGTTGTAAACACCTGCAGCTCCAGCTTGGAAGGAGCCAGACACACACAAGTTCATCACAATGGTCACCTTCACCTTCCTGTTACATTCCAAGGGGAATGGTTACTAAGGCATCCATGTCTTGGAGCAACTAGTTTGTGCAGAAGCCTTGAAGACAGCAAAAATTACTTTAGCACTTCCTACATTGCTCCCCTTTTCACACTTAAACAACTATAGAAAGCACTGAACACTTGTTAAATCAAAGCAACAACTGGAATATGTCAAGCAAAAACTAACCTATAAGTAGTTGATGATCCCTTTGAATAGTGTCAGTGGGGTGTCCATCCTGCTGCTTAGTGCGTGTTCAGCTGTGCAAGGTTAAGTGAGAGCATTGGCTGGAACACTGGGCTTCAAAATGGCGCATCCAGTATCAAATCACTGTTGCAAACTGATTGGCATCATGATTGGATGCACTGTACACTAATGGCAAACAATTACCAGGTGTACACTAAAGCCTCTCCAATATGGTGTCTAGCATGACTTGCTCCAAAATTATGCATGCATGCCGTGGGTGTCACTTGGATGCCAAACTGCACCTATAGCACCCAAACAGCTAGCGCAAGTGATCCAAGTTTCATGCGGTTACCCTTTAAAACAATATATTTTCCTTCCATTTTTTGAGAGCAAACATTGAAAGAACGCTGAGATTTCTTTTATCAGCTGTCTCATGTGCCAATGTCTCAGACATATCAACAACTCCAGGGACATTTCTGCTTATTTGTATTTTGATAATGATTTTATGTGTTTGGGTGTGTAACCATTGCTATTGTGGGGCCTCACAGAGGGAAGCAATGCCTGTCATAGGGCCGGAAGCAGCAATGAGGAGATAGCAGTGTGTTGGAGGATGTTGCAGTTTGTTTGACTGAAATCTATATTTTTTCTACAGTTTTTAGTTAGATCTTTTCAAGAAACCCTGAAATTAACTTGATGTAGGTTCCCATTACACCATAATCTAGATGTACAAAACTGTATTACTGCAATTTTCTCTCAATTGTGTAATGTAGAAACCTGGAATGGATTTTAAGAGGTATAGATTACATTCTGCCGTGAGGAAACTCCCCATATAAAACCAAGACACTTATAAATACATAGAATAAAGGTACAATTCCAGCTGATATGGTTCTGGCATTGCCAGTAACAAGAGCTAATCCATACCAGCACAGTAAAGAAGAAATAAAACTTTTCTTCTTCATCCCAGTGCTGATGGTAAGAAGTTATTGCCAATACTGAAGGCAATAAGGAAGCAGTGCAAGGGGAACACCATTCCCTCCCGCAGCATGTAGCAGTGCAACCTAAAAACATAGAATAGCTATGGTGAGTAGGAGGCTGCCTTTTACCTGGTGAAATTATAGTTATCTCATTGGATACCTGGAGTTCAAACCTTGATAGGGCAACATCTCAGCACTGCAGAGAAAAATGTTAGACTCAGTTGCTACAAGTAAGAAAGGATGAGAGAAAACACACATATAAGGGAGAATCCATCCACCACTTTGTAGGTTTGGCCCAAATCCGAGGGCCATGGTATGCCAACCCTGATCCTGAAGCATTTCCATCTTTGAACTTTTGCAATGAGGGCTCTGGGGAAGGATGAAGATTTAGCTGTTGGAGGTCTTTTTGCTCATCAGCCGCTAGTTACTTAATTTTTATGCACTTTATTTCCAAGATACCCCGAGCTCGTTCAGCAGAACAATTAGTAAGATCAATCTCCCGTTGAAAATCTTAATTCACTGAGGCTGCAATCCTTTGTGTTGTAAGAGAACATTAGGAAGATTCACAGATGATATTAATGTTCCTGCTCTGGCACTGAGTCTGACACTGGCTGTGACTGATCTGAGACACAGCTAGTTAAAATGAAAGGCTGTACTAGAAACACCATGTGCTAGTATGTGCTTGTATTTTTGGATTCTAGCAGGGTTATGGGTGCAGAACTCAAGTTCAAGGCTGTTTGTCTAGTAGAAAATCCCAACTGTTTCCTGTCAGTATGAGGAAGCTTAAACTGAGGTCTGAAGGACAAAGTTCAGCTAGATTGTTGAGCTTTTCAGCTGCTTTATCCATTTGTTCATTTAAAAAAGTCATCACATGTTTTCAAACAAAAATGTAATTGCACACTGTTGCATTCTGTGAATCACAGAGAATTTTTGTTTTACAATTTTACAATCTTCTTGTACTGGTCTGCATTCTGTTGTGGTTTAGACAACCTCACTAGTGCTTTTAGTGTAGTAAAATTGGGGGGAGGTAGTGGTAATGTCACCAGACTAATCCAGAGGCCCAGGTTAATGTTCTGGGGACAAGGGTTCAAATCCCACTATGACAGCTGTTGTTATTTGAATTAATGAATCTGGAATTGAATGCTAGTCTAAGTAATGGTGACCATGAAACTATCATTAATTGTTGTTTTAAAGAAAACCTATCTGGCTCACTAATGCCCCTTTAAGGAAGGAAATCTGCCCTTACCTGCCCTGGCCTTTGTGAGATTCTAGACCCATGGGAATGTGGTTGATTCTTAACTGTCGCTCAGTTCAAGGGCAATTAGGGATGGGTAACAAATGCTGGCCTTTCCAGCAACACCCACACCCCATGAATGAATAATAAAAATAATCCAAGCCAATCACAGTTCCAGCTCAGAGCTGACAGTAGGGCTTGCAGCCTCAGATTCAAGGAGGTTTTTATGAGTGACTGATGTAGCAAAGTAGAAGGGATTAGGGAAAGAGTCCCAGAGGACGTGGTGAGAAGACGGAAATTTCTATTACCAATGGTAAGGGAAAGCGGAGAAAGTGAGGGAGTATGGGGAGTAAGGCACTCGATAGATTTGAAGATGATGTTCATGTGCTGAGGTTTGAGAAACCAGTGGAAGTTGGAAAGGCCAAGGACAATGGCAGATTAGGAAAGTAAGCAGGCGTTAAAGTTTCTGGAGTTCATTACATCAAAGAAGAAGGACATTAGATTTCAGTGATGGCTCTGAGGTAGTGACAGAAATTGATGATATGGAGATGGTGGTAACACGTTTTCATTATGCTCTGGATGTGGGTCTGAGTTCCAGCTTTGTGTCAGCAGGACTGAGATTTTATAAGGTTCACACTTTAGGGAAATTAGGAGAGGGAATTAGGTCAGGGATTAATGCGCAGAGTTTCTGGCTGGAGTTTAACAGGCCTTCAGTCTTGCCAATGTTGAGCTGTAGAAAGTTCTATTCATTGGCAACTTGATGTCAGATAATCGGAGGGATAAAGCTGGGTATCATCAGCAAGACATGAAAGCTGGCCCCATGATTAAGAAAGATGTCACAAAGGTGCAACGTACAGATGAGGAATTGGAACCTTGACAGGTAGCAGAGTTGACTACAAGGGCACAGGATGAGAGGCCTTTTACAGGAAAGATACAGGCTGTAATTGAATATATTTGAATGGGGCATTGCCCCTGAGCTGGGTCACTGAGACAAAACAGCGGAGAAGAGCAGTGTGGTCAACCATGTCAAATGTAGTTGAGAGTTTGAGGAGGAATAATTCACCACAGTCATATTCACACAAAATTTCATCAGCAAGTTTAGCCAGAGTAGTCTTGGTGCTTTGGGTGGCACAGAAGCCAAATATTATACAAATAATAAAAGGTGAGCACAGAATTAGGTAGAAAAAGCATGTTCCCAAATTCTGCAGAGATAGTGGAGGTTGGGAAAGGGTAATGTGAAGAGATGGGAAGTTGGTTAGTAGGGAATTGCAATAGTCAAGTCTAGATTTAACTAAGCCATCAATGAGGGTTTCAGCAACAGAGGAGCTAAGGCAGGGTGGAGTCAGGCAACATTACAGAGGTTTGAGAAAATAGTTTTATGCAGTTGGAAGCTCACCTCCAGGGTCAAATAGGATGCCAAGGTTAAAAAAACAATCTGCTTCAGCCTCAGACAGTGGTCAGGGAGACGGATAGCGTTGGTGGCTAGAGAGTATAGTTTGTGGTAGAGTTTGAAGAGGGGTTGAAGGACAGGGCTTTTTTTTAAAGTAGTTGTCATTATAATTTTAAAGGAGAGTGTGCAATGGCCAAGGAGAGCAGCAGTTACAATACAAGTGAACCTTGGACCAAGGGCACGAAGCTGAGTAGTCAGGAGTTGAATTGGGAGGGTATCAAGAGAGAATAAAGTGGGTCTCGTGTTGCAATACTGGAGCGTTAAAATAGTACATAATGCAGGCACCAACATAGAAAGTGGCTGCTAACTTTGTAGAATCCTTGCTATTTTTGAACATATCGTGGTTGACTCCCAAATGCCTGAACCCAGAGCCCAGAATGTGTTGTAACCTTTCTATAAAAAATACAACTTCAAAATTTTGGTGGAATGTAAGGGCCCAGTTAACTTTTGACCCTTCTGGCAGACACATGCTGAAGTTATAGCAGGGGTATGCTGGAAAGCTCACAGATAGTAAGTCTCATTATGCTAATATTATGTGGAGTGTTTTCCAGTTTAGAATTGAACTTGAGCATCAGGGCAGTGGGTGGGAGAATGTGGCGCACATGGGCCACGAGCAACGTGATGCGACGATAAATTCATATTTTGGCTCCACTTTGCAGTACAATATCCTGATCTTTCAGTCAGGGTGCAGCCAGAGGGGCTGTAAAACTGGAGGCTGAATCAACCCAGGCTTCTCATGACCTAGTGCCACTCACAGAACTACACTCTTGATCACTGCCTCTCAGCTGCCTCTTTACCAAGGAATTATGGATTTGGTTGGTGGTGATGGGAGGGAAACCATTAAAAAGATGAAGAGAAAATAATAGTCAAATTATCAACAACCTAACAAATAATTAGAAATAGATTTTACCCCAAGCCACAGAACCAAAGTATTCAGAGAGGCTGCCTCTCAGCAGCATCATCCAGAAGTGCATCAGGTTGCACATATATGCTGATGACACCCAACCTGCTGCACCATCACTTCTCTCAACCTCTCCGCTGCCTCCGATTTGTCAAGGTGCTTATCCTTTGTTTCAGACTCTACCACAAATTACACTCTCTAGCATCCAATGCGATCCTTCTCCCTGACCACTGTCTGAGGCTGAAGCAGATTGTTTTTTTAACCTTGGCATCCTATTTGACCCTGGAGGTGAGCTTCCAACTGCATAAAACCATTTTCTCACACCTCTGTAATGTTGCCTGACTCCACCCTGCCTTAGCTCCTCTGTTGCTGAAACCCTCATTGATGGCTTAGTTAAATCTAGACTTGACTATTGCAATTCCCTACTAACCAGCCTCCCATTTCCAACCTTCCATAAACTTGAGCTCACTCAAAACTCTGCAGCCTGTGATCTAATACACATCAAGTCCATTTGCTTTTCATTCCCATAAGGTGTGTTGCCTCCCTGGTGCCAGGGTAAAAGATATCACGGAGAGGATGCAGAATATTCCGCAGGGGGAAGGGAGTTACCTAGAAGTTATGGTGCACATTGGTACCAAGAGCATAGAGAGAGCTGATATTGAGGCCTGAAGATCAGATCTTCAGGAGCTAGAGAGGAAATTAAAAAGTAGAACTTCAAGGGAAGTAATCTCTGGATTACTCCCAGTGCCACCCGCTAGCCAGGGTTGCTGTAGGTAGATGGGGTGAATCAATGCATAGCTTGAAGTATGGTGCAGGAGGGAGAGCTTCAGGTTCTTGGGGCATTGAGACCAGTTCTGACGCAGGATGCATCTATTCAAAAAGAAGCACCGGGACCAGTTGGGAAGGTTCGCTGGTGTGGTTGGGGAAGGTTTAAACTAAATTGACGGGGGTGGGCACCAGCATATAGAAGTGGGAAAAAAGAACCAGGTGCATAACATGAGTGTTGGACAGAACTAGAGAAGATAGTTCCAGATTAGAAAGGAGCAACTAAGAACAAATACAAGGAATGCAAAGGCAAGATTACAATGCATGTATGTAAATGTACAAAGTGTGGTAAATCAGATTGGTGAGCTACAAGCACAAATAGCAGGAATACGATATAGTGGCAATAACAGAAATGTGGCTTAAAGATGGTGAGGACTGGGCACTTAATATACAAGGATGTTAGATGTTCACAAAAGATAGAGAAGGAAAATAAAGATGGGGTGGCAGTAATGATTAGGGAAGACATTGTAGTTTAAGAGAAAAAGGATTTCCTTGAGGGGCAAGGACAGAGTCCATTTGGTCAGAATTGAGAAACAAAAATGTAAGATCATGTTACTTGGTATACTCCATAGGCCTCCAAATAGTGAGACATCGAGGAACAAATCTGTGGGGAAATCACACATGTGTAAGAATTATAGAGTGAAGATACTGGGGGACTTTAACCCAATCAGTATTTGGGTAATTTAAGTTAGAGTAAAGGGTAAGGAGGGGGAGGAATTTATGAACTGTGTTCTGGAGAGCTTTCTTGAACAGCATGTTCTCAGCTCAACTAGAAAGGCATTGCTGGATCTGGTGCCAGGAAATGAGGTGAGCTAAGTGGATCAAGTTTCTGTGAGTGATCATTGTATATAAGGTTTAGATTGGTGCTGGAGAAGAGCAAGGAGCAATATAACTTCTAAATTGGAAGAGGGCTAATTTCAATGCGATGAGAAGGGATGTAGCCAGGATGAAATGGAATTATGGGTGATCTTTAAGGAAGAGACATTTCAGATACAAGCTAAGTACATTCCAAAAAGGTTGCAAGTTAAGGGAGCCAAAAACAGGGCTCCTTGTTTGATGAGGGAGATCGAAATTATGATGAAACAAAAAGGAGAATGTATGATGGATTTCAAGTGAGAACCAGGTCAATTACTTTAGGTTGAGAGAGGAGGTAAAGAGGAAAATAAGACTGGCAAAGAGAGAGTATGGGAATGGAATGACATTCAGCACAAAAGGGAACTCAAAAATCATTGACCAGCATGTAAATCGTAAGCAGATAGTAAAAGGTAGAGTTGGCCCAACTAGGGACAAAGAGGGCAATATATGCTTAGAGGCACAGGGCAAGGCTAGAATCCTCAATAAGTTCTTTGTATTAGTGCTTACTATGGAAGAGGAATCTGACAATATATCAGTAGGAATAGAGACAGTGGAGCTAATGGATAGTGTGAAAAGTGAAAGAGAAGTGGCACTGGAAAGGCTGCCTATGTTTAGAGTAGGTAAGTAATCTGGTCTGAATGGCTTGCATCCCAGGTTGCTATGGGAAGTGGGGGTGGAGATAGCAGAATGGTTGCCTTAATTTTTTAAGCTTCCCTACATATAGGGGAAGTGCCAGAGGACTGGAGAGTGGCAAATGTGACATCCTTATTCAAGAAAGGATGCAAGGACAGTCCTAGCAGGACTACAGGCCAGAAGCATCTTACAAATGACACTGTTTTACTATGTTAGAGGTGCAATATTAATGCAAGTTTTTGTATTTATGATGTTACAAATAACACACAGAAATCTTCCTGCATCCCTGTTCATTTTTGACAGAAGATGTCAGATGCTTCCTCTGAATAATGTTTCTTTTCCCACACAAAAAAGTGGCGCTATCTTTCAATGTCTAGCTACTTTAGCATATCAAATAGGTCGATTCTGTTCTTAGCTCGACATGTTGATTTCAATGCTTTGATTCAGTCAGTTTGTACTTGAGTGATTGGAACAGGAATTTTGGCAATTAGATTACCTGAACAACATTTTATGGTCCATTGATCAGGATAAAAATTATGTTTTTAAGAAAACAGCTTTCTGTTCTTGTGATTTAGGAAGATCCAGAAGGAGGCTATGTGACTTTCTTGTCATATTACAGTAACTCAGTTTTGCACAGCACACTTTATCTAATTGACAATCTCCTGTGTTCTGCCATTATTGCAATACTCTAGAGTGTTAAAATAATGCAGCAGCATGAAGCATTTATTTCCTTTGTAAGCAGTCATATTCATAGGCTACTTACTTGGAGAAGGAACTAGCAGATTGATGGAGAATGAATCGATATGGTATTTTGCACATGTTAAGAACTGAGGGCATTAGAGTTTAAGCCATCAATCATTTCAATATTTTTTGTATTAACCTAAATGACATTGTTTCCACATTTTTTTTCTGCTGAAGAACAGGCCTCTGTGCTGGAAATGTGGGCGTGCAATACCAAGCAGCCTGAATGGCGAACTGTGAACTCAGACGTTACTGCTGATTTACCAGCTGTGTTGGATGTGGTGAAACACGGCTTTTTGCGTTGCGTGTTTATAAGCAGCCTGCTTGCCAAGGTCACAGCCCAAACATGAAGCTCTTGTGCCTAATCCACTTCGCGCAACATCTGCAAGTCAGATGGCTGGGTTCAACATTTTAAGGATTCAGAGCTGTCATCTCAGCATGCTGTTTTCCCAGTGCCCCTGAATATTAGCGAGCACGAGGCTCTCAGATAGTTCTTCAGGTCCAGCGCAGCAGATATCAACTATCAACCTCAAATTAACTATCTGCAAAATTCTAATGACATGAGTTGAATTTTCACAGATCTCAATACAGTAAAATTAATTAAACATTAATAGATATATGTGCTATTGAGTGCTGCTTGATGGAAGATGGGATTCAATCCAACAGCAGTTTACCACTTTATATGGAGG
This sequence comes from Carcharodon carcharias, assembly GCF_017639515.1. Taxonomy (NCBI): domain Eukaryota; kingdom Metazoa; phylum Chordata; class Chondrichthyes; order Lamniformes; family Lamnidae; genus Carcharodon; species Carcharodon carcharias. The sequence goes on along the minus strand of NC_054480.1, from coordinate 148,801,947 downwards.
CAGTATAATAAAACGAGGCTTCACAGATGATGAATGTCTCCAAAGATACCTGGTGGTTTTTTGTAACACAACAAAACCAGGTGACCCTCGAAAGAAAGTAATGGTTGTATGAATATTGACCAATACAGGTAACCACTCCATTGCTAACTCTCCTTCACACCTTGCAAAATGCAATTTGCTCAGCCTTCTAATTTAGTACAATGTAAACATTCAGTGTGAATGCATTAAATAGTAGTGTGAAAACCCCTAGCCTACTTTCACATAAAAGAAAACATAAGCAGGATCCTTACACAGTGACAATAGTGACAGTGTGGCAATAGATCCTTACACAGTGCAACAATAGTGACAGTGCGACAATAGATCCTTACACAGTGTGACAAAAGTGACAGGGTGACAATAGATCCTTACACAGTGACAATAGTCACAGGGTGACAATAGATCGTTACAGTGTGACAATAGTGACACAGTGACAATAGATCCTTACACAGTGACAATAGATCTTTACACAGTGTGACAATAGTGACAGTGTGACAATAGATCCTTACACAGTGTGACAATAGATCCTTACACTGTGTGACAATAGTGACAGTGTGACAATAGATCCTTACACAGTGACAACAGTCAGTGTAACAATAGATTGTTACAGTGTGACAATAGTGACAGTGTGACAATAGATCCTTACACAGTGCAACAATAGATCCTTACACTGTGTGACAATAGTGACAGTGTGACAATAGATCCTTACACAGTGACAACAGTCAGTGTAACAATAGATTGTTACAGTGTGACAATAGTGACAGTGTGACAATAGATCCTTACACAGTGACAACAGTCAGTGTAACAATAGATTGTTACAGTGTGACAATAGTGACAGTGTGACAATAGATCCTTACACAGTGCAACAATAGTGACAGTGTGACAATAGATCCTTACACAGTGCGACAGTAGATCCTTACACAGTGCGACAGTAGATCCTTACACAGTGACAATATTGAGAGTGTGACAATAGATCCTTACACAGTGTGACTATAGTGACACTGTGACAATAGATCCTTACACAGTGTGACAATAGTGACAGTGTGACAATAGATCCTTACACAGTATGACAATAGTGACAGTGCGACAATAGATCCTTACACAGTGTGATAATAGATCCTTACACAGTGACCATAGTGAGTGTGACAATAGATCCTTACACAGTGTGACAATAGTGACAGTGTGACAATAGATCCTTACACAGTGTGACAATAGATCCTTACACAGTGTGACAATAGTGACAGTATGACAATAGAGCCTTACACAGTGACAATAGTGACAGTGCGACAATAGATCGTTACAGTGTGATAATAGATCCTTACACAGTGTGACAATAGATCCTTACACAGTGACAATATTGAGAGTGTGACAATAGATCCTTACACAGTGTGACTATAGTGACAGTGTGACAATAGATCCTTACACAGTGTGACAATAGTGACAGTGTGACAATAGATCCTTACACAGTGTGATAATAGATCCTTACACAGTGACAATAGTGACAGTGTGACAATAGATCCTTACACAATGTGACAATAGTGACAGTGTGACAATAGATCCTTACAGTGTGACCATAGTGAGTGTGACAATAGATCCTTACACAGTGTGACAATACTGACAGTGACAATAGATCCTTACACAGTTTGACAATAGATCCTTACACAGTGTGACAATAGTGACAGTGTGACAATAGATCATTACACAATGTGACAATAGTGACAGTGTGACAATAGATCTTTACAGTGTGACCATAGTGAGTGTGACAATAGATCCTTACACAGTGTGACAATAGTGACAGTGCGACAATAGATCCTTACCCAGTGCAACAATAGTGCTCTGATGTGTTCTAGGGTTAGCTTTGATTTCTCATAAACCCTAACTTTCCAACTTATGAAAATTTGCCTCTTGAATACAGTGATATTTATTACAGTAAGTGTCAGATTGACTCAATCAATATCACTCTTGATTTTAGACCATGAGAAATAGGAGCAGCAATGGACCATACATTCTCTTAAGCCTGCTTTGTCATTCAGCATGATTAGGGCTGTTCTGCCTTAACTCCACTTGCCCACCCATTCCCAATATCCCTTTCTTCCCTGAGAAATCAGAAATCTGTCTACCCAGCCTTGAATATATTCAATGATTATTGATCATTGAGCATTCACAACCCTTTGTGGTAGATAATTCCAAGCACCTACAGCGCACTGAGCGAAGACATTTCTTCTCATCTCAGTCCTAAATGGCAAACCCCTTATTATGAGGCTGTGCTCTGGATTCCCCAGCCAGGGAAAACAGCCCCTCAGTGTCTACCCTGTTAAGCCCCTTCAGAATATTGTCACCTCCCATTCTTCTAATGAACGAGTGTAAACCCAGTTTACTCAGCCTCTCATTATAAGACAACCCTCTTATCCCAGGAACCTTTGCTATACCACCTCCTTCCTTAGATATGAGGGCCAAAACAGCACGCAGTACTCCAGGTCTCACTGAAGTCCTATACAATTGTAGCAAGACTTACTTGTTCTTGTAATCCCGTCCCTTTATGATAAAGGCCAACATGCTATTTGCCTCTCTAATTACTTGCTTGCACGCTGACTTCATGTATACCTTGTCCAAGTACACCCAAGTCTCTCTGAACATTAATATTTAAAAGTTTAATTCCTTTTAAAAATATTCTACTTTTCTATTCTTAATACCAAAGTGAATATCCTCACATTTGCCCATTTTATACTCCATTTGCCACCTTGCTGCATAGTTGTTTCCTCCTCATAGTTCCTCATTCCCACCTAACTTAGTGTCCGAGGTCAGAGGATTGCAGGTTTGAATCATGTGCAAAGATGAGCTAAGACTTTTGTGAATCACTGAAAGGAGCCATGCATTGGCAGAGGTGCTGTCCTTTGAATGAGACATTCTTCCAAGGTGTTGTCCTACAGGAATAATGTTTGGAAATAACAAGAAATTCCTTAACTCAACATTTAAAAACATCAGAACCAACCTGTTTGGCTCCTACTAAAAGTTCTATACTTTAGGTTCGTATTCCTTTGACTATAGTAGTTTACAGCGCAGAAGGTGGTCATGCAGTCCATATTACCCTTGTCAGCTGTTTGCTGGAACATTCCAAAACTAATAACACTGCTCTGAGATCTCCCCATAGCCCTCTTGACTTGTGTGTTTCCTGACTATTCCCAAAGTAGACGATAAGATCTTTAGATATTCCCTGAAGCAACGCGTTCTATTCTCCAATAACTCTCCATAGAAAAATTTCTTTTAACCTCACCTCATGCTTTTAAACATTGGAAAGGCCAAAACCATCATTTTGGGCTCACATCACAAACTCCATTCCTTTGTCCATGAGCCCATCTCCTTCCCTGCCCATTGGTCCCAAATTGAACTAAAATGTTTGCAATCTTGGTATCCCATTCGACTCCAGGCTAAGCTTCTGATCCCATGTCATCTCAATCACAAACATTCTCAATACTCCCATCTCAGTAGCATCACCTGACACTCAGTCCATCTGCTGTTGAAACCCTCAGCAATGTCTTTCGTCAACTGTCAGCTCAACTATCCCAATGCTCTACTGGTTGACCACCTATCCTTCACTCTCCATTTACTTTAAAGCCATAAATAAATGTATGATTCTTTATTAAGTTTTCTCATTTTCTGTAGTACTATGGAAATAGTCATATTTTCTCAAGTGTCTCCTCATCAGTATAGTTTTTGCCTCTGATATCAAGCTGGTGAATCTTTGTTATATGCATTCTATGACTTTGAAGGCCTTCCTATAATGAAGTGTCCAAAACTGCACAGTATTCTAACTGTGGCCTAACCATTCCCTTGTATGCTTATCAACATCCTTGTGCTTTTGTACCCTATACCTTACTTTTCAAATCCAAAATGCCGTTAGGCCTGCACTGTCCCATACAATCAGTAATGTATTTGAGTCCCATGGCTTGCAGTTCATCCACCTCCTTCAGTGTTTTTTCACTGAGTGTATACAGCCATTTCTAGATATTTTCAACCCAAACTGTATTGTGCTGGATTTTTACCATGAGCTTCAGGACACTAACATCAGGACCAAATGAGGTGGCCTGACCATCTTATTAAGAATGATGGGAGGGTTCTCAATACTGCTGGCCCAATTAGAGGGCCAGCAGCTCTGGAGCCTCAGCAACTCCTCCAGGAGAGGAGGGTACTGCTGAGACAGTTTGGACACTAGGAGGATACCTCAACATGGAGGTGCCCTGACTGGGCTGCACATTATGGACCAGTAAGTCAAGCAAGTTTGGAGGACAAACTCCTCCAATAGATTGATCACAGCCACAACTGTGGCCTTTTATCAGCACAGTCTCCTTTTGGCAGCGTGGAGCCTCTGGCTCTTATGGCACCGTGGCTTGCCACAGGGAGGCTGTTTTCATTGAACTGGTGGCCTCCGCATGAGGCACCGGGGGTGGTGGGCGCGCTCTGCCGCTGGCAACATGGTGGAGAAGCCTCAAAAGTCGCTTCTAATTGTTAAGCCACCTGCGGGCAGCCAACCTACTTCCTGGGAGTTCCCCAGCAGGAGTAATGCATTGTGGAATGTCCTGATGAGGCTGCCTGCTATTTTCCCAACTCCAAGCCCACCACCACAGGGCCAGAGGATTTCAATCCATTATCTCGTACTTTCCTCATTAAATTGCGTTTGCCATCTGGCTATTTTATCTCCAAGTATTTTACATCACTTTCCCAGAATGACTCCATTGGTGTACAACCTCAGTTTCCTGTTTCACCCTGATCTCAGCTTCAAACTATACATTGTCGCCACCATGAAAACCACATATTTCTACTTTCATTTTTTGCTTCTGATCCAACTCATCCCCACTGTTACTGAAACCCTGTTACTGTAAGACTTGATTATTCCAATAGTTCATTTTGTTCTTCTCATGAGCTCTGCAGATTACAACACATACAAAATGCCACTTGCTCCATCCAATGCTGCACTAAGTCTATTTCCCCATCACCCTGTCCTCATCAATATTCATTGATTCCATAACCCCAGAGATTGATTTGAAAATTCTTGTTTCTGTATGTGCTCTCTGCTCTTCCTCTTCTGATCTCTTTTTAAAAAAAGATCAGGATATGAGCATCCATAACAAGGTCTAGCAACTATTTCTTACCCATCTCAGTTGCCCCTGAGGAATTGGTGCTGCAACTTGTTCTTGAATCACTGCAGTCCATGTTTTGAAGAAACTTCTACAGGAAGTTCCAGAATTTTGATTAATCAGAAATGAAGAAATGTTGCGTCACCTCTCCTCCTGTACCATCATTGGTCTCGCAATCCTCAACTGTGTTGACCCCATGCTCTCCAAATCCCTTTGTCCCACTACCTCTTATCCTTTTTTTCATAAAACTCGTCAAACTTACCTTATTGCTCAAGCTTTTGATCAGCTTACTCCTCTGACCACTTCTTGTAGTCAGGTTAATATTGCTTTGATGAAGCACTTCAGGGTATTTTATCATGTTCAAGATATTAATTAAAAGCAAAATGTTGTCAATGCCAGAGTGTTATTCAGAGAAGAGCAGAAAAGCCCATGAATCCCTTAGCATCATTCCTCCATCATCACTTCAGGGAGAAAAAAAACACACTAACTGTTCACTTCATGACTTTTGGTGGGATGGCACTGAAGTAGAATGGTTGTTATGGTAATACTCCACATTAAAGTTATTGTATCTGAGAAGTAATTCACTGTGTGACTGCTTTCAGACTCCTCGATGACGTGGAACCATACTGTACAATTGTGAAGATTTATTTTGATTTATGTATAATACACTCGATACCCATAGGCGCTAGTATGATACACAATACATGACCCATATAACATAGTGTTACAATGACCAGTGCTTTATTAGTAATATTTGACAGTTTATGTTTAGAATTCTTTAAAATGTACTTTCCGATTTTTGCAGTTTCAATGCAGCTAGCATAAAGCTGAGTTCTATACTATGTATGCTGTTAAACAGCAATCAGGTTGAATCCACACATTAAATTACACTTTATATTTTGCAAATCTTGACAGATCCAAAGTCAAAACCACTTCACATAAACACAAACCATGTAGCACAACTGCCCTAATAGTCAGGAAATTCTCTCAAACACACTTCAAGAATTATAAATCCAGTGTAACCAGTGCGGATAATGATGTAACAATCCATTTCACACACAAGGTAACATCCTGAGCGGAATTACATTTGTAAAAGTCATTGACAATTTGAAAAAAATTAAAACAGCTGCACACAGTAGTGACCACACATCTGTAACCATAGCAGCCGATGTCTGATAACTGCCACTGAGCTCTGTATGGCGCCAAAGACGTGAACAAAGCATGCCGACACTACACAGCTGACATAACATTAAAGCAAAACTCTCATGCTGGCTCACACCTCTGTGAGCATCCTGTCCATCCTGTCACCATGGAGAGGCATTCCCTTGTAATACTCTAGTTGTTCAATAGAACAAAGACAACTGTGCCAGATCAAGGTTATACTAAAAGGTAAGTTTAGTCTAGTATTTTAAAAGAAATTGAAGGGCGTACATTGTATATATCGAATATCGTTCAGGAACGGCTGTATACCAATATTTATTCCATGAGTGAAAGGGACTGCTTAACTCACAAATAACTAATTCATGATTTGTGAAGTAAGCTTGAATAACATCATAAAGAGCATAATCGCCATCTTGTGCGTTATCCAGTGGATGGTTTAATTGGTTGACAGGTTCCAGTATTAAATCTCAGCAGATACATAACTTTCATTAAGTATTATGTTATAGTGCGCAATTATGATATAAATTTTAGAAAAACTGTTCTGAAGGTCACATTTATATAAAAAAAAAACCCTTGGACTGAGTTTAAAGAGTGTTCTCAAAATGGCTCCAGGCTACCAGACAGTAGTCTAGATTTCAGTCATCTTTCTCCTACCTCCTGAGGAGACCAGGATGCATTCCTCAGACATATACATTTAAAATTCAACGAGTGTTCCAAAAGAGTAAACAGAAACTCATTGACATGATGGTGTTTCCTCCAAACACAAAGACACTAATGGATAAGCCACTGTAAAGTGTTAATAGCCTTGATCCTTTTGATCAGGACAGGCTGTAAGGAGACTTCGGATAACTGTAATGAAATTACCACTTGTCTTATATGGAAAGTGACTCAGCATTGTTGTACATTGTTGTACACATCACATGATGACGGTGGCTATCTTGCCTTACCTGCAAAAAGTGTTGGAAAAGGGCAGGAAAAAGGCAGATTCACATTGAGCCATCTTGAAAAGGCTTCAGCCTCAGGACAGACAGGGAAAGGCATCTAAAAAACAGCTTCTTGTCAGATGTAAAGTAACTAAGCAACGAAAAGTGCCACATCTGCAGAACAGAAGTAAGGAACCTTCTTTCTTCCCTGTAAACCCTAATTCCACCCAAACTCACCTGTTAAAGCAACTAACAGCAATTCAACAGTGGAGGCCTTTGCAGCTGTAGAGACAGCTCTACAACCTCAAGACCTTCACTTCAGACAACACAGCCCTTTGACTCTGAAACATATCAGGCCTGTACTGAATATGAACTAATCTTTATTTATTTTTTAAAAGTATTGTTTTTCCTCATTTGTAACTATTCTTTGTGTGTATGTTTGTTGTTACTTCATCCTATCTTAGGGTAACTTTCAGAGAAATAGAGTGAAATAAACTAACCCTTTCTCTTTCAAATGAAAAGGCTTTGCTGCTGGGTTATTTCAAACTGGATTTCTCACTTCACAGATAAGAAATATACACATACATTCAAATACAGTAAACCGTAAATGATGTTGAAGGGTGATTCCGAGCAACTCTGGACCTCAAAGGCCTGACTGTGAAATGCACCATTTTGGCAGGGGTGTCAACAGTCGGGGCTGACAGGCAGCCGCAAGGGCACTGACAGAGTAGCTCTGGTGGGAGGTTGAATGCCATCATCCTGAAAGAGACTTGTGAGCAAAGTTAGAGCTCATGGAATAAAAGGGACAGTAGCAACATGGATATGAAGTTTGCTGATTGAAAGGAAACAGATTTAGATTAATGGTTGTTTTTCGAGTGGAGCAAGGTTTACAGTGGAGTTCTCCAAGGATCGGTGTTAAGACCCCTGTTCCTCCTGATATATATTAATGACTTAGGAGACCTTGGTGTAGAGGGCACATTTTAAAATTTGCTGATGATACAAAAATTGCAAATACTGTGAACCGTGTGGAAGATAGTGTAGAACTTAAAAAAGGACATAGGTTCGTGCGTGGAATGAGCAGACAAATGGAAGATGAAATTTAATGCAGTAAAGTGTGAAGTGATTCATTTTTGTAGGAAGAACATGGAGGGACAATATAAAATAAAGCGTACAATTCTGAAGGACAGGAGTCTGGGTGTATATGTGCATAAATCATTGAAGATAGCAGGACAGGTTGAGAAAGTGGGTAATAAAGCATTCAGCATTCTGGATTTAACGAAGAGGAACATAGAGTACAAAAGCAAGGAAGTTATGGTTCAGCCTCAGCTGGAGTATTGCATCGAGTTCTGGGCATTACATTTCCGGAAGGATGTGAAGGTATTAGAGAGGGTGCAGAAAAGATTTACAAGAATGGTACAGGGACGAGGAACTTCAGTTAAATAGATAGATTGGAGAAGCTGAGACTGTTCTCCTTGGAGAAGAGAAGTTTGAGAAAAGATTTGTAGAGGAGTTTAATACTCTGCGAGATCTAGACAGAGTACATAGGGATAAACTGTTCCTACTGGTGAACGGATCAAGGACCAGAGGCACAAATTGAAGGCAATTGGCAAAAGAAGCAACGGTGACATGAGGAAAACTTTTTCACACAGCGAGTGGTTAGGATCTAGAATGTATTGCTTTAGAGCATGGCAGAGGCGGGTTCAATCGAGGCATTCAAGAGAGAATTGGATTATTATCTGAAAAGGAAGATAGTGCAAGGCTACAGGGAGCAGGTAGGGAATGGCTCCAGGTGAACTGCTCCTTCAGAGAGCCAGCACAGATACAGTCAGGCCAAATGGCCTTTGTGATTCTATGGGTGGAATTTTATAGCCTCGTTGCAGCCATTTTTAAAAAAAAAGCTAGACATTCAAAAGTCCATTGACTTCAGCGGGTCCATAAAATCCCACCCGTGTAAAATTCAGCCCTATAATTCTAAGGACAGGTTTGTACTCCATGAAACCACTGCCGCTCTCTGGCATCTCAGCAATCCTAATAATATGCCGGAGGACAGAATCCTGGATTGCTGTGACATCCCTTTGCACACTGGGTCATGATGTTAGCAGTCTGTATCTGCATGGCCAAAAGCTGACTTTGCATGACAGCAAAGTCTGAGGCATTCCGTTGGAGCATTAAAACCTGGGCAGCTTCTGCTCCTTCTGCAATGAAAGCTGCAACATCAGACATTTGACGTTCCATCATGATTGTGTGCACATATGTGCATACAGAGTTGACCACCACATTCATATTGGAAAGGACGGACTTCAAGCTCTGCACTGTGTGCCCCCGGATGGCGAACTTCAGCTTCTTGCACACTTCTCAATGGACCAAGCATTTTGTTTGCAGAGCTATCAGTCTTCTCCTGTCTGCTTTTCCACTGGACTGCTCACCTGAGTCCTTCAAGGCAGAACTTGTGTACAACCTCGCCCTCTGACGCTTTGGCACCTGCCCAGGTAGCAGGATACTTGTGTCTGGTATCTCATCATGTGCAGATCCCATCTCTAGATTATCCTCTAAATTATGCACAGTGTCAGTTGGTGACTGCAAGTTTGAAATCGAGTGATAGTGCATCTTCGTCATCACCACCTTCTTGCCGTTCCTCCTCTGCCCAGCCAGTTTGCATTTTTTTTGATATCTGGAAAGAGAAAGGCACAAATGGAAGATTGAGGTATGGGAGGAGGAAAAGTAAGAGATGCATTCATACAACATCTGCAGTTTGTAAACCAGAAGGGATTGTGGGTTGAATGGAATGTGGGATATCAGAAGGAGGATAAGGTACGAGGATATTGTCATCTTTCTTGAATTCACCCCTGCCCTTGGCTAAGGCCTCAGCAATAACCCAATAATGGCCGGCATCTTGTCCTCCGTAAGGGTCAGGATATGCATGGGCACCTGTACCCCTCCAGTTAGGCCCTGTTGCCTCTGGTTGTATACCATGTTGTCCTGTAAGAGAGGGGGCAAATGTTTTGGTGAGTGTAGTGCTGTTTATTTGGGTGATGTGGCTGTCATGGTTAAATAACTGGCAATGTGCACTAGCTGTTGGTTGTGAGCCTGAGGCTTTCAGCAGTGTCAAGTGAAGCATATGAATGTCAGGCATGAATCCTATTTGATAGAGATTTTTGGTAGGTAAGCGATGGGGGAATGGTGAATTGAGCAGGTGTGTGAGGCAAATTAGTTCATTTGGTAGGACGCAGCATTTGATGATGCATTCACTGACTTTGAGCACTTGGGTGAGGTCATTGAACATCTTGTGGCACAATGTCCAGACCCTCGGGGCTTGGGTCTTGACTCCAGGCATTGGTCTCCAAGGTTATCTGTTCCTGCTGCCTTCTGAGTTTGCGTGTGGACAACCTCCTGTGGATACAAGACATCCCTCCGCCTATCCACCTCCTCCATGGATGCTTTCTAATGCAGCGACCAAAAATCTTGGGGCCCGCTCTCCCTCATGTTGTGCTGTTATTCCATGTGTTTACAGCCACAGTGCACTTCCCCTTTAAGATACGCAGGTTAGATTTAAGTTAGCTAGCCGCTCACAATAATGACTCCCTGCTCCAGCATCTGGCCAGTCAACAGCATGGTTAGCACTGAACAAGCAGGCAGCATGAGGTTGGCATTGCTGCCTGTATTGCAGTCACCAGACCCAGGATATTCACCCACCGTGATCACTACATACCTGTCTTGGGGCACTATCAAATCTAGCCTCCATTAAGTTAATATGCATACAAACACTTTAGGCAAACTTTAATTGCTTAAATAAACACTGACTTAAACACAGATAAGATATGTTACTTTAGGCAAAAGCGTTTTTATTTTTCTCCACCTTCCACATCATTTGCGTTTACTTTATTTCACACTTTTCAGACAATGGAGCAAAAATTTCACTGGCTGCTTTTGCATAGCGAATTCCCTAATTGTGTGGCTGAAAATCTCATGAATATTTCTATTCGGGTTGCTATATATTTATGATTTTTCTCATAATACATTCTAGAAAAATATTTGATGAATTTATTTAGTGTTTTACATGAGGAGAAGCCAGAGACACGCACTCCTTGGGCAGGATTTATCAGTCAGTGTGCGAGGGTGGGCCGGACACACCAACGCACAATAATGTCAGGCGTGCGTCCTGACATCATTGCGCTGCCTCGCGATGTTTTGTTCGCTGGAGTCGGCCGCACACCCGCTGATATTTAAATGGCCTATTAAGGCCATTAAGGAAGTGATTAATGTAATTGTTAATGCTGCCCGTCCAACCTTAAGGTTGGGGGGCAGGCGAAAAGGCCAGTCGGCCTTTATTTTTTTTAGGAAACCTCATCCACGAGCGGTATGAGGTTTCCTAAAGCTTTTATTAAATAAATTTAATAATTTTCCTAAATATAAAAGCATGTCCCATCTCACGTGACACAGTCACATGAGGGGACATGTTTAAATAAATTTTTAATTCATGTATTTAATAATTTCAATAATGGTTCAGTCCCCATGAGGCAGCTCTGCGCCTCAGGGAGATTGAAACGCTCTTTTGCGCGCATGTGCGAGAGAGCACTGGCCCCAACTCTCTTTCCTGCCCCCGCCTGCACAGATAGCGCTGAGCGCTACGGCTCGCCTCTTACACTGGGAGGGCCTTGATTGGCCCGCCCGTATAAAATGGCGGCGCAGAGCTGACCACTCCCTCCAAGCCCACCTGCTGCCTGAAAACGTCAGGCCCATGAGATTGTTCACCATGTTACTACACAGAGAGGAACCAGAACAATTCTTCCCCAAATATTCAAAAGGTTCTGTGAAGGCAAAAATCAAGATTTGCCCCATCTTTTTAAAGCCATTATGGTTCCAATTTTCTTAGCAATAGGATTCTTGGGCGCCAAAGCTCACAGCTTCAAAAATTCTTCTTTTTAACCTTTAGATTCCATTATGTGGCATATCAACTAATATTCTGAACTAAGCATGTGACTAAATGAGCACTATCATAAAATTATTATAATTATCATAAAAAGTGAGCTTTTAACTAGTCACCTGTCAACAGTCTGAGTACCTTTTATTGTTGTCACGGACCGCCCAGTGTTACTGAACCAGTTTTGTTTCACTGCTTCTGTACTCTACCCATATTTTGTGTAACACAGTATAACAGAACAGCACAAAAATAATTATTAGGTAGGGATGTTATTTGACTCATCCAAGCCTTTATAGTATTGAAATCATTGAATCTGGACTATAATTGGATGATTTGTTGACTGGCACATCTGTACACAGTCTTCATTAACAGGCCTGCCATTAGCTGTTCCTCTCTAGAGCATTTCAGACAATTTCTCTTCCCTTCTTTCAGTTCTTTCTAAATTTTATATTTCTCCCTCTCAAAAGGCAGACAGCTATATTTCGATAATCACTGGAAGGAATAGAGCAATAGCCTTTCCTCAACTACTTTTCACTCTGGTCAAGTGCCTCAGTTGACCCTCCTCACTGGTACAGCTGTAATCATACTTCAGCACAATGGAGGATCACAGAAGCTAACCCACACCCTTTCACTCTCTGAGATTGTGCAATAGTAATCCAGCACACACCACCATTGATATTCTTTAGTGAAGCTGGTAATGCTTAGAGCTTTTATTCTAAGCCATTTCCACCTAGCTTTATGGTGGTAAATTAGTATAACTTAACTGAAGTTATCACTCAGTGCCTTCACTTCAGCTTAACCTGTGGTAAGTTACCATGCAGCAATGTGAACTGCAACTTTCAGTTAATCTGCACCACCACACTTGTTGATCATTAATAAAATTCCCTTCCAAGCTCCTGGATAATATTTTTAAATTGATTTACATTTTTGAGTTCGTACATTTTATTTTACCCTTCCCTCAAAATAATATGATTCAAGGAAAAACCACTGCAAATGAGAAAATATTTTTTACTATTTAATTTAGTTATATAATGTCAACAGTCTGCTCATGTCACAAAAACCAAAACCACATAACAATGTGTGTTTTTTCCATTATGCTAGAGGTCTTAAAAAGTTTTCACACAAGATCATGAGGTAGGTTTGGACGAAGATGCTGTTCAGCCCTGTTGAACTCATCATTCCAACTCTAGCGTCTTATCATCACAGCATGTAGCCACCTTGAATTAGTCCAATATCCTGGTTGAAATCATCATTCTGGAAGCTATTAGATTAGTTACGGTCCCTCAAGTAAAACAAAATTAATTTTATGTATAATGTTCCATTCTTCAACTGAAACTTCTGAGGCCATGTGTAATTAACATGACTTGAAATGCTCCTTGGGTTATATGCAGCTAACATAACCGAAGGAACATTTCAGTGCTCTCTATAACTAACATAACCCATATGACCCAAAGAACAACAGTTTACTTTGTAGTCAACATTTGGTCGTCTTGTGGTCTCTTATGGACTGAGCTCAATGAGCAATAAGACATTTCAGAAAACGCTGTGTAAACTCCTTTCTTTTACAATAGTTTTGATCTTTTTGTTTCTCTTGGCTGTTAGATTTGTTGCATGTATTCCAAATCATCATTATATGATGTTCCTTTCTAATTCCACACCTGATTGAGCTATTTCCTATTTAACAAACAATACATAGTAGGAAAGAAAGCGATAGGCTTTCATGGGTAATTTGAAGAATTGGCAGCATGTACCACTAATGTATGTTGTTCACGTTAGTCCAGTTTTTTTCTTATTTATAGTTATTGTGTGAAATGTGATAAAAATAAAGTTCCTTTTTGCAATCAGTGCCATGGAGAAACTGTGTGAAGAAATATGTGGAAAGCATGGATATTTTAGTTAATAAACCATCAAACCAGAAACTAAGTGTGCTATGTGCTATTGTCTAGTTATCTGCACCTCCTTTATCATTGACTTGTTTCACCTTAATTTAAATTTCTAGCCTATTCCAGCCATAAAATACGTTGCTTGATTGCATAAATATCACATAATGTCACATTACCATGTCTACAAGAATGTGGGTCTGATTCCTGGACTCTGTGACTATAACTCTAACCTGTTAAACATTGTAGGGCATGAAATTGCTTTGTTCTCTGCAGGATCACCTTTTAACATCAGGCACATCAGTGGGGCATTCATATTCCATACGTTTAGCATCTGAGAAAAGCTGAAATGGCTTTACGTTGACACTAAGCCTGGAATAAGAATCAAGTTTGGTGGCCCAAACTGCCTTTGAAGTGGAGTGAAATTTCCTCCTCCGGGAAGTCTCATTTCACATTGGTCTGGTATTTGGCTACAATTACTCAGAAGAGGAACAGAATGTATACGTTTTCCAAAATAAGCACATTATGAGAGTTTTCCTCTATGTTGTATACTATACAGAAGTCTTGTTTCATTTAGAGATCTATATAAAGAGTTTGGTGAAAGTTGTATGATTGTAGGGTCCCAAGCAATGTTCTTTGTAAGCTGTGCAGACACAACACTGCAGCAACCCGAAAATTCCCAAACAGACTGTGCACAACTGGTCCCTTTAAGTTACTGCATATGCATGGCCACGCAAATATATCGGCCATGTATTGCAAAAAAATTAAAGGGAATGTTACTCCCAGAATGCACTGTTGATTGAAGACAAGGGAAATAGAAATGGGGCAAAATGTAAAATGGGCTATTGATTCGCCCACCATGTTACACTACCACACAAAGTCAACATCTTCCCTCCCAGGAGTTTTAATGAGTAGTGGAACTGGTTATGTATGAACTGTGCATGTTTGTGTCGCTGTTTTTTTCAAGTATGCGCAATCAATCAATGTTTACTAAATTCAGAACTGCATTAATTCTGGAGGCGTTAAGAACATAAGAGATAGGAGCAGAAGCAGGCCTCATGTTCCATCGAGCCATTCAACAAGATCATCGCTGAACTTCTACATCAACTCAATTGTCCCAACATAAAGCTTTATTCAATTTCTGCCCCAAATCTACTGATCAATGTCTTGAATATATTCAGGAGCATTTTACCTCATTATCTTGTGTGAAAATTTCAATCTTTTTAAGACCTCTGGTGTACTGGAAAAGACACACATTGTTATGTAAAAATCTAGTTTTGTGATATGAGCAAAATGTTGACATTAAATAATTGGCAATAGTATGAAGTATTTTCTCACTTGCAGTGGTTTTTATATCCAATCACACATACTGAGTGTCCACAGCCCTCCGGGATAGAGGACTCCAAAGAATTTCTCCTCATCTCCATCCTAAATGCCTGACCCCTTATCCTGAGATAATGATCCTGACTATAGACTCTCTAGCCAGTAGAAATTAGCCTCTCTGCAATCTAATTAGATTGATAAAGTAAGTGACTTCTTCTCAGTAGCTCATGGATACTGAAGTGAAATTTACCCAGACATTATGCAACCATCCTGGAACACTCTACTACACAGTGCGCTACACTCTACTACACAGTGCGCTACACTCTACTACACAGTGCGCTACACTACTACACAGTGCGCTACACTCTACTACACAGTGCGCTGCTGGGAGGTTAGGGACCAGCTGGTGATATAGCATGAATTTCATATCACTTCAAAATTAATTTTATAAGCTAATTATGATTGTAGCTTTCTCATGTGTTATTTTAACTGTCCTTCCTTTCATCCATACCTTCTTTTCCTTTCAGAACCAGAGCAGGGTGGTAGCCCAAGGCCTGCTATTGGCTCTGAAGCTGATGACAACAAGACAGGAACAATTGGTGAGTATTGAGTTTGGTAACATACATGTATGATCGTAGTACTTTCCTCACTCTGTCAGTGTTACTGATGTATACAGTGGTATTTCCCTCCCTTTCAGTGCTATTAATGTGTACAGTGGCACTTCCATCCCTCTGTCAGTGTCGCTGATGTATACAGTGGTACTTCTCCCTCTTTCAGTGTTAATCTTTGTTTGATCTCCCCAGTTGGTCAGTTATACTGAACTCATTGAGTTTGTTATTTTGTTCTGTCACTGTGTACCATTTGGGTTAAGCTTCAGACTTCATTCACCTGGATAATACCAATATATGGTAGGTGAAAAAGCAGTATTACCAGTGCGTATGTCAACTTTTGTATAATGTTCTGCTGTCTGCCGTCTGAATGCTAGATAAATTGTTACTGTGATGAAACAGCTGATAGGACAGTTGGCTCTTTACCCGCACTATAGAGTAAACTTGGTAAACTTTAAAATTAAACTTTAAAACTGTTTATTTTTCACTCACTGCAGTTATACTGCAATGAGTGCAAAATATTATTTTGGCAATTTCAGTCTCTTGGAGGTGATCCCACACCAATGTTGAATGGAGGATAGCTCACCTTCAATTAAAACTTCTGCAGCAAAACAGGCTAGGCAGCAAATCTGTAATCATGCCTTACAGCCTGAAGATAAGGTGAGCAAAACTGCCTGATAAGAAGTCAGTTGTTTAACAGAAAATTCTGGTTACTTGTCTTTGTTGTTAAAGCATAAGGAGCAAAGATATAGAAGCCCCATTGCTGCCTAGATTAGCACAAATCTGCATTGAGAGCTATCTAATCCCACATTTCATAATCAGGTGTCCTAAGGATCTACCATTCTGCAATGGTGGAAATGATCCCTGCTCAACAAGGAATTTTGTGCCCATCAGCTTCTCTTATTATTTTCCCCCAGTTTTGCCTATAATAATTGTATGTAAATCCAATGAGTGTCTTGAGCATGCTTATAACAATATTTGGTGTGATGATTCAAACTAAACAATCGTGTTGTTTCCTTTGATATGCAGCTATCTGATACCCAAACATTTCACACCTGAAACAAGTGTGGCCTGTAGTGAAAATCATTGGTGTTATGTATCACCTCTAATCTCATCCTTTTAATCAGCTGGCTTTGCAACATTGGAGTTCAGTTTATAGGGTAAACGTTCAGAGGTGTGAAATGTGTAAGGATAAACAAATTAGAGAACACTGGGGATTAGAAGATTGGTGTCAATTGACACCATTTTAATTCAGAGCGTCAGGTACAAAAACAAAATACAGTGACTGCTGAAAATCTGAAATAAATACCAGCGCCGCCGGAAATACTCACCAGTTTATGTAGCATCTATGGAGAGAGGAAACCAAAGTTAATGTTTCAGGCCATTGAACTTTCATCAAAAAGAGAAAATATTGGTTACATACCGTTCAGTCTTTAAATGCTACTTAAACACCTAACAGTCCCACCAAGATGCTAGATTGTCTGGGATGGAGTGGGATTTGGTGATTGGATAATCATTTCCATGCAGTGACACAAAATATTCCCTTAAATGGGCTGTCTTTCCGCCCTTTCACAGCTGGGTTGAGTGGGGCTGGGGAAATCTCTGGCTCAAACTCAATTTAAACAGGCTCAAAACTGATACTCCACAGCCACTTTTACAGGACCCTGTGTTTGCTCTGGTTTATTAGCATGGCAGTGGCATTTATGCTGCTAAATTCAACATTTATCCTAGTAGCAGAATTGTAGGCCGGTCAAAAAAAACTGGATATACAACTATGTTGCCAGGAGAAGAAAGCTGGATTTAGTAGCATAAATCTAGGGACTGGCTGATGGATACCGGTCTCCGAGAACCCAAAATAAAATGAATATAAAAGATACTGTGGCAGGATTTTTAGGTTGGCAGGTGGGCGTGATCAGCAGGCCGGGGAAAGGACTGCCACCCTTGATCAGCCCCCGGCCACGATTTCACACTGGCTGGCCAATTAATGGCCATCTAGCGTAATGTGCGCACTGAAATGCAGCAGGGGTAGGGGCGGGAGGAAGGTGGGCATTGACATAAGCGCGGGCGAGCGCTGAATGAAAGCTCCCTGAAGGCAGAGAGCTGCCTCTGGGAGCTGAAGACTTCAAACAATTAAATAAAGATTTTAAAATCCAGAAAAAAATGTCCACACATCAGAAACAGTCTCCTGAACATATATATGATGAAAATTCTGCCCAAAATTTAAAAATTTAATAACAGAAACCTCATCCCACCCTTGGATGAGGTTTCATCAAAACTGCAACGTCTGCCTGGCAGATTCGCCCGCCCACCAACTGGAAGGTTGGATGGACCGTGAAAAATCGGGGACCATTGGAATTTTAATTGTTGTCTTAATTGTTGGTGGGCGCACTTCCAACACTCGCACCAACCGAAATATCACGAGCGATTTAGCAACCGATCGGGTCGGACGTGTGCTCACACGCTGACCGAGAAATTCTGCCCCTGGGAGTAAAGGGAATCTGCTAAAAGATAATATAAATGAAGTAAGAGGTCCCTTTTACATTTTTTCCACTAAACAATTGTTCCTTTGTCTCTGAGTACAGTGTTTATTTTGAGAATTTGCCCCAATTTAGGCAAATTCCTAATGTAAATTTGGTGAGAGTCTGCCTGATCAGCCAGAAACTAGACAGCAACAAACGATCGTTCCAGGCGTTGCAGGAATGGAACCATCACTGACCTCTTACAAAGTCTTCAGTGCAGTACTGAGGGTTGACACCTTTTGGATGAGGCATTAAACCAAGGCCCCATCTGTCCTCTCAGGTAGATGCAAAAGACCTCATGGCACTGTTCAGTGAAGAGCAGGGGAATTTTCTTGGTGTCCTGGCCCTTACTAATCTCTCATCCAACACAGCTAAAACAAATTGTCTGGTCATTTATCTGACGGTTGTCTGTGAGACTTTGCTTCCTGAAAATTGGCGGCTGCATTTCCCTACATTGCCGCAGTGACTCCAATTAATATGTAGGTTTTTGAAATGCTATGAGGTGGTAAAAGGTGCCTTTTAACCGCAGTTTCTTTCTTTTAATCATGTTAAACAGCGGATGCATTCATGGGAACACTGGAAGTAAACATTCCTACATCACAATCCTATTTTAGGATCTGATGTAGATGCAGCACAGGTGTGCAAGGTCATATCAGGTGTACCAGCCAACCCCCTCAGTGATTGAAGAAAAGAGTTGACGTTTCGAGTCCTCATGACCCTTCGACAGAACTTGCGTAAGTTCTGTCGAAGTGTCATGAGGACTCGAAACGTCAACTCTTTTCTTCTCCGCCGATGCTGCCAGACCTGCTGAGTTTTTCCAGGTAATTCTGTTTTTGTTTTGGATTTCCAGCATCCGCAGTTTTTTTGTTTTTACCCCTCAGTGATTATGTGGCCCACTGTCCACCTTGGAGTCTAGTCTAGGATTGAAGCCTGGACCGTAAAGAGCTGACCTTTTTTTAAAAAATTGAAGCATTTCCCTTTGTAGAGAGGCTCAAAAGCTTCTTCTGGGTGATGGGTGGACAGGAGCGTGGTGAATTACCCAGCAACTCTTGGCCAAAAGCATTTCAACTTGACTTTCTGATCTTTACAGGTGAGAGCACTCAAAATGTGCCTCCAGCCTGCTAAAAGCATTTTAGTTCTGAGACCTCCTTCTGACTACATAAACATTTATGGGCTTGGGTGGGGGGGTGGAGATTGAGTGTAGGTTTTTAGGACTTGACTTTTTGAGTTGACTACAGCATTGGTGTGGTAGTGAAACTTTAATAGCATTTTGGCTGTCGCACACAACTTAGTTTTGAATTATTAACTTGCTAGTACAGAATATTTTCACTCATTTGATAATTAATTATTTTTAGTGTGAATTCGAAATCTTAAATGCAAAGTTAATGATGGCAAGAGATAATGTGTGAAGTATTCCATTCGGTTCGTATCCCATCTATTTTGTATGTTTGCATTCAGTGTCTTACTGCTTGGGTCTCAAAATAACTACTAGCCATTTAACCTGTGTTTTGTTTTTAACTCCCTTGTTAAAATGCATGGAGATTAGTTTGTAGCAGCTGATCTGTGCAGCATGATGCTTTCATGTAACTCATTTCCAATCAAGCATTTCAACAGTCAGATCGCAGGCGAGGTGTTAAAACAATAATAGATCGATCTAATCATTGAAAGTCAATGAAAATCGGTTAGCATTAGTAGACTGCCAGCCATAACGAAGAATACTTTTTCTTTGTCATTATCACTGAAATGGCTCAGTTATTACATTTTTCTGGAAACACCATTAAGTATTAGAAGAAGGAAGTGCAGATTTTGGAGGTCTGAACCAAAACCAGAAAATATTGGAAACGTGCCACAGGTCGGTTAGAATCTACAGGGAGAGAGCAGCCAAGTTAATGCTTCAAATCTTTAACCCTTTGGTGGAAGCCAAAAATGCGAGACCTGGATTTCCCACTCCAGTGGTCACCAGCTTACAACTTTCTACTCATTCACGCTAATGGACATAAAGCTACACCAGAGCAGCATAGAGTGGAAAATTATGGTTAGAGCATTGAGGTATGGGGCAGAGCCAGAATCAATTGTTAGTGACAGTCCATGAGATGTATGATATCACTGGAGTAAGGCACTGCTGAAATTCTAGCCTCTGTCTAAAGTTAGTGCTTATAGGCATTGCAACACCAGATGAAAATTGGGAACATGGAATTTTACAGGACCATTACAACCTATCTCACTGGCCCCAAGTAGGTAACCAGTAACCAAGTAGTATTCATTCAATAAACCATGCATCATTAATTTAAAATGAATTACTGGTGTTTCTTTTCACATTTCAAAATGGTGAGCACCCACATCCACACTAGTAGTTCATAATTTATACTCAACATATAAGTCAACCCATGTTTTTAGAAGGATTTTTGGAGGCTTCAAAGGTTGACTTGTATGCTGCGATCTACATTAATTGGATAGTTATTTCAAAAAACCCCCACATGGTGAGTTGAGTGGCCACCTCTTGTGCTGTTGGATTTATGGTTCTAATTCAATACCTCAAAGTGGCATCTGATATTATGAGATTTGGGGAAATCCTAAAATAATGCAATTCAATCTAAAGTAAGAAACATTTATTAAACTCCCTTTCCTCTGAAAACCTTGTGCATGTTATTCCCCAGAATTTAAAATAAAAAGATTAAGTAGAATTAATGTTTTTGGTCATATTTATTGTCAAAGATGGACATATCAATGAGGCATGGTTGAAGACATGCTTAAGAGTACAAAAAAATGTAATTTTGCCCCAAAACTTGGGGATTATGCTCCAATAAGATTAAATGTGCCCATCCTTGTTCTTGAAGCTTCTTCACTTCAGGAATAAATTCTCAGTGCAGAATACCTTGTTAAGCATTCGCTATTCGTGAGGTATAGGACAGAAGTAGCAGGATTGTACCCAGCTTGTGGTTTTTAACTTTTTATTACAATTTCAAATGACTCCTTAAGATTGTCATGTTACAATGAAATATTCTCTGTGTGCTTTTCTGACAAAGCCATAACCCTACTTATAAAGAATTAGTTCATGTTTTCAGTAGCAATATGGAGAGGAAATTCCCATATCTCCCTATAAATTCACCTACCTTGACATGAATACCCTTCTGAAGACAACTGGTCAATTGTAAAATAAAAGTATTTAGTTATGGCGTGCATGCTACCCAATAGGATAAACTAGCTCTGACTAGCCCTGCTATTTTAGTGTAGATTATAGCTACTTTAAAGATCAGATCCTGTAAGTCAGACCTAGCAGAAAGTAGTAAATTCAAACTGCATCCAGTGACATAAAATTATACTTAATCCTCAATCTGGCTCAGTGGTTGGGCATCTCTCTGTGGAGGCCTGTCAGAGAAGCTTTAAACCTATCCACCTACGTATATTATTCAAAATGCTGCAAAACTAATTTCAGTGATGAAAATAACCTCAGTGATCAAGCCAATTCCCTACAAGAACCTCCACTCCCATTAATGTGTAAAAGTATTCATTTATAATTTTAGTTATTTAAAATAGAGGCATAGATGATTGCTCCTCTAATTCTGTTCCTACAATCAATACGTTTGAAATCAAGACCTTGGAGGAGGAACTTTTTCTGCAGTAGTCAGCTATTTCCTTTTAATATACCAGTTGTTTTTTGTGACCTCCTTGAATCAGACTGACAGATTAGTGTCATGTTATGTGTACCTTTGTTCTGTGGACTCACAAGCATTATAATTGGATTAAAGTTGCTCAGAGTTTCAGCTGGATGTTTGCAGCAGACAGAGGGAACTAGGGAGGTGTGTCAGAGGAGGGAGAAATAAAAGCAACCAAGGTCCACCAATGCTGAAGGGAGAAACAGATGAGGATGATATTCATGCAGAAAACAATGTAACAAGAGTAATATAAGCAGAGGAATGAAACTCAGCATCTCCACAGCACTGTCTCTGTGCATCAGGGCTCTTGGCTCTGCCAAACTTTAAGACAAACTCCTACTGCTACCAAAGCCAGGGATTGCCAGAGCACTATAATAAACTATAACTTTCTTCCAGCATATCTAAGCCCATGCCTTACCCTGTACTGATACACACAGCATCTTGCTGAATATCTTTTCAGTTTTCAAATGAGAATTCACATCCTTATTTGAAGGAATACACAGGAAACAAACACCATCATTTAATATAGTCATTGAATAAATAACAAATGTAGAACTTGATCTCTAAAGCACCAGTAAGCAATCCAGAATGCTATGTAATAAAAAAGAAATTGCACTTGTTCAGAGAGTGTAAATCAGTGATGCTTTATACATTACAAGGCATGTTATAAAACAACATATCCTCCTGATTCTAAAACTGCACACCTTTCATGGGAGATCTTTATTTTTGAATTATAAACCCTCAAATATTTACTTAGCTCAAAACAAAAGTTAAACAAGCAAGGAGCAGGAGTGGGCCATTCAGCTCTTCGAGCCTGCTCCACCACTTAATAAGATCATGACTGATCTGACAGTAACCTCAAATCTGCATTCCATGTACCCCCAATAATCTATCACCTCCTTGCTTACCTAGAATCTATCCACCTCTGCCTTAAAACTATTCAAAGACTCTGCTTCCACTGCCTTTTCAGGAAGAGAGTTCCAAAGATTCACGACTGTCTGAGAGAAACACTTTCTCCTCATCTCCATTTTAAATGGGTGACCCCTTATTTTTAAACAGTGACCCCTAGTTCTAGATTCTCCCACAAGAGGAAACACCCTCTCCACATCCACCATGTCCAGACCCCTCAGGATCTTATGGAGAGAACTCTCTCCCCATCAGGCGAGCTGGTCAGGAGCGGGTGTGGAGCCGATCACCGCCTGCGATTGGCTGCGCGCCGCCATTTTATGTGGGCGGGCCAATTAAGGCCCTCCCAGCGTGACGCGCACCCGGGAACGCTCAGCGCTATCTGTGCGGGCGGGAGGAGGAGGAGGGAGAGTCGGGGCAAATCTCCCTGAGGCACAGAGCTTCCCCAGGGAGATTAATTTCATTATGAAACATTGAAAAAAGACCATGTCCCCTAATGTGACAGTGCCACTTGAGCTGGGACATGTTTATGACTTTTGATAAATAATTTTATTTCATTAATAATTCCTCTATCTAACCTTATCCCGCCCGTGGATGAGGTTTTATGAAAAATGAAAGGTCGCCTGTGCTCTTCACCTGCCCAACAGCCTTAAGGTTGGTCGGGCAGCCCCTGACAATCACTTTCATTGGTCTATTAATGGCCTTAACAGACCTTTGACAGTCTGGCGGGCGTGCAGCCAACTCCGGTGCGCACCCACCGAATCAAAGATCGGAATGATGTGCGGTAACGTCGGGACACATGCCTGATGTCACCGTGCGTCATTTGACGTGTCAGCATGCGGGGCTTGCACCCACACCCACACGCCAAACAGAAGACTCTGACCTATCTGTTTGGGTCAAATCACCTCTTACACTACAAAGCTCCAACGGATACAAGCCTGGACTGTCCAACCTCTCCTCGTAAGACAACCCACCCACTCCAGGTATTAATCTGGTAAACCCTCTCTGAACTGCTTCCAATGTATTTACATTCTTCCATAAATAAGGTCACCAATACTGTACACAGTACTTCAGATGTGGTCTCACTAGTGCCCTGTATAACTTAAGCATAATCTCCCTACCTTTGTATTCAATTCCCCTCACAATAAATGATAACATTCTGTTAGCTTTCCTAATTACTTGCTTTAATGCTAGCTTTTTGCAATTCATGCACTAAGACACCTAGATCCCTCTGCATCTCAGAGCTCTGCAATCTCTCACCATGTAGATCATATGTTCTCTTTTACTCTTCCTGCCAAAATGGACAATTTCACATTTTCCCACATTATACTCCATTTGCCAGATCTTTGCCCACTCACCTAACCTGTCCATATCTTTTTGTAGCCTCCCTATGTCCTCTTCACAAATTACTTTCCTACCTATCTTTGTCATCAGCAAATCTGGCAACTATCCCATCCATCCCTCCGTCCAAGTCATGTATATAAATTGTAAACAGTTGAGGTCCCAGCACTGATCCCTGTGGCACACCACTCGTTACATCTTGCCAACCTGAAAAAGACCCATTTATGCCTACTCTCTGCTTCCTGTTAGCCAGCCAATCCTCTATCCTGGCCAATAGGTTACCCCCTACACCATGAGCTTTTTGCCACGGTAGCCTTTAATGTGGCATTTTATCAAATGCCTTCTGGAAATCTAAGTACAGTACATCCACTGGTTCCTTTTTATCCACAGCACATGTTACTTCCTCAAAGAACCCCATAAGTTGGTTAAACATGGGCCAGGGCTGTACAGCCCCACTGTGGCTTCTCTCCCCCCGACAGATGCGGTGAACCATTTAAATCTCTATTCAATTCAGCGGGACCGTCATATCCCTCTGGGTGGGAGGGGCCGTAAAATCCTGGCCATGACTTCCTTTTAACAAAACCATGTTGACTCTGCCTGATGACCTTGAACTTATCCAAGTGCCCTGCTATAGCTTCTTTAATAATAACTTCTAACATTTTCCCAATGACAGATGTTAAGCTAGCTGGCCTGTAGTTGCCTATTTTCTGTCTCCCTCCCTTTTTGAATAATGGAGTTACATTTGCTATCTTCCAATCTAATTTGTTGTGATTACAGTATTTCAGTTTATGTTCAAAAATGATTTAGTTCCATTCGAATAGCCAATTCAGCTAGGATTTCAATTAAACTTTTAAATAAAAACTACTTAACTGCAAAAGCATGTCGAATTGAGAGACATTGTTCTATTGCTTACACTTACTTCTTGTTTACTTGTCTCAGCAAAGCTAGAGGACAAAGTTTAAAAGCTTTACGCATTGTACATACTTGTATGTCAAACTGCTGTGGGTGTCTGACATACTAAATATATTCTGTTGCATAGAAAATCCTGGAAGCTATGTAAGATAATATTTTGAATACTAATATGGTGGCATTCACTCTGTTGTTCTCAGGATTTTAATTAAAAGAGATTCTCTTGGACTCTTATTTCAAGTAAATAACAGGTTAGATTTTGGTAGTAAATCTGATCCCACGGATCGGTTGGCTGTGATAGAAACCACTCAATTTTTATTCCCTGCGAAATCAATGGCAGTGAAATTGGGCACATCCCATATTGGGCAGGCAATCAACAACAGTCTGTTTTAATGCCTGCCAGTAAGTTGAAATTCTGCCCCAGAGTCACCTGATGACTTCTGAAGCTATTGAGCAAAACATTTCCAGAGTATATTGTTGGAAGCCTGCTACCACTTTCCAAGAGATATAAAAATTGTTAGCTTAATTTTATTAGTTTGGTACCAGAACAGTTCTTACCAAACTCACAAATGACATCCTATGTTACTCCGACAAAGGTAAACTATTTCTCCTCACCCTTCACGATCTGTCTGCAGTACTTGACATGGTTGACCACTACATGCTCCCCCAACGCCTCTCCATTGTTGCCCAGGTGAGCGGAACTGCACATGCCTGATTCAATCTACCTATCTAATTGTAGCCAAAGTATCACTTGCAATGGCTTCTCTTCATGTTCCTGTTATCTTGGTATCGCCCAGGATCTATCCTTGACTCCCTCTTATTTATCATCTGCACACTGCCCTTCATCAACATATCCAAAATCAAAGTGTTAGCTTTCACATGTATGCTGACAACACCCAGCTATCCTCACCACCACCTCTTGACTCCTTCAATATTTGTCCGACATCAGTACTGGATGATCAGAAGTTTTCTCCAAATAAATATTGGGAAGACCAAAGTCTTCCTTGGCCACTGCCACAAACTCTGTTTCCTAGCTACCAACTCCATCACTCTCCCTGTGGCTGAACTAACCTGTTTGCAGCCTTGACCCTAAAATGAGCATCTAACCACTTATGCATGCCATTAATAAGACTGCCCATTTCCATCTCCACAATGCCAACCAATTCCATTCTAGTCCAGGCTAATTTGATGCCAAAACCCTTATGCATGTCTTTGTTACCTCTAGACTTGACTATTTCATTGCACTTTTGGCCAACATCCCAAACTCCACCATCCGTAAATTTAAGATCATCAAAAACTCTTCTGTCCTTTTACCGATCACCCTGTGTCCACTGACCTAGAGTGGTTCCTGATCTGGCAACACCTTGATTTTAAAATTTTCATCCCTATTTTCAAATCTCTCCATGTCCTCACCCCTCCCTATTTCTGTAACTTCCTCCAGACCTATAACGCTGTAAGATATCCATGCTCCTCTAATTCTGATCTCTCGAGATATTAATCTCCCAGATTTTAAGTGCTTTATCATTGGTATCTTCAGCTGCAAGGACCCAAGCTCTGAAATTCCCTCCCAAACCTCTTCACCTCTCTACCTTGCTTTCCTCCTTCAAGACACTCCCTGAAACCTAGGCCATCTTTTCTAACATTGCTTTATGTGGCTTGCCTTCAAATTAACACTCCTGTGAAGTGCCTTAGGAGAATGTATTATGTTAAAGGTGCCATATAGATACAAGTAAAAATAATTGAAAACTGCCATGAGTTTATTTACTGCTCTTGAGCGGCTGAGATGTAGAGAGTGGAATCCATATGTATCCTTATACAGCAGTGATATTTATTTACCTGTGCAAAACAGTATATTTTTTGGAATCAATCATAAAGCATTCAGTGTTTGAAGAAGAGTATTCTGCTAACAGAACTCGGTCTTTCCCAATGCTGTCAGACCCTTGTTTTTCCCCTCCCCATTAATGGCGCAACTGAGTGGGTGTGTAGCTATTTTGTTATTGAATAGTACCCAGAGACATGAATTAATCATCCAGAAAATGTGCATTTAATTCTCACCTTGACACTTTGAGAATTTGAGTTCAGTTTTTAAAAAAGCTGTTATCAATGGCCATGAGGGGTATCACATTGTCATGAAGACCCAAAAATTCACCAGTGTCCTTTCATGAAGGCAACCTGCTGTCCTTAAGTGGTCTTGAATATAAATGAACTCCAGTCCCACATCAACATTGCTGACTCTTAACTGCCCTTTGAAGCTGCCTAATTATTCAATTGCACCAAACCACTATTCAGCAAGTCAGCCCAGCATCACCTTCTCAAAGTAACTAGGGATGGGCAATAAATTTCAGCCTTGCCAGTGATGCCCATTATGCAAAAGATGATTTTAAAAAAAAGTCCACCAGTGAGTCAAGCTCTGTATGTTACTCAGTTCTGACAAATTTCATGTTCCTCTCTATAGTGTTACTGAACTGTGTTACTGAACTACATGACAAGAGTGCCAGGAAAATAGATGCCAAAGTTGATAACCTGAAAATGCAGATCAAACAGAGATAACTGACTCAGCCATTACAGAAAGAGGATATCACAGATAGATTGCTCCAATGTAGCACTTGGAACATAGCCACACAGAAATCAAATTGTTGAGCCCCCAAGATAGCCAGGCACTGAATAGGACAAGACATTTTCAAGATGGAAAGGTGTAACTAGTAGGGTGCTGCAAGTATCAGTGCTTGGGCCTCATCAGTTTACAATCTATCAGTGACTTGGATGAAGAGGCAAAGTCTAACATATCCAAATTTGTTGATGATACAAATTTGGGTGGGAATGTAAACTGTGGGAAGAATGCAAAGAGGTTACAAAGGGATGTGATTGTGTAGAAGGTGACAGATGAAGTATAATATGGGAGAGTGTGAAATTATCCCCTTCAGTAGAAAGAATGCTAAAGCTAAAGGGTCAGAAAGTGGAGCTAATGCTAAAGGTCAGCCATGATCTCACTGACTGGCAGAGAAGGCTCGAGGGGCCACATGGCCTTCCTTGCTCCTATTTGGCATGTTCTTAAGACTGCTATGGAATTTAAGATTTGTCAGCAATTCAATGGCAAAATAATGATACCCATCTGGTGTGCAGGCCATTCTGATCTTACCAATCATCAGACCCCACTGTACAGAGCTCATCATGGTGTACATCTATTTTCCATGTAACTACCAACATGATGGCGTGGAGAACGAACAAAAAAGTAACACAAGCACCCATCTATTCCATTGACAAGGCAGGGTAGATCTTCAATATCAGGTCATAATTTGTATTTTTCAAAGTAAATGAACTTGGCATAATTCAATGATCTGGATTCAAAATATGATTATGAATACATTACTAACCAAAGCAGTAAGCTTCTTTTCAGAGCATCCATGGTTATAGATCAAAATTTGTTTCTTTTCCTTTTACATCATTTGCTCTCCAGTGACATCCCAGTAAATTTTATATGTTCAAGATAGGCCATTCAATATTACTTCGAACCAGTAATCAGCAAAGCAATTACTAGATTAAAGTCAAATATGTAGATTATGTTAAACATAGCAATAACATTATTTTAAAAGGTTATCAGCCCCTAGGTACACATTACCAGCCAAGTATAGCAAAGGATAATAGGACCCTTAAGACTGATCATGGACCTAATACCTGAACACACTGATGTTAAAATTTTTGTCAAATTTGTTGCTTTGCTTGTACATACTGTCATGGACAGAATTTATGTGTCCTCTTCACTGCCAGTGATCAGTATTTCTGTATGTAAAAGGTATGTGTTTCTTACCCTCAGAGCGTAATTCAGCAGCGAGCTTTAGTAAGTTTAAAAATAAAGAAGGTTATTTATTCTCACACACTTACCCTGAATTAAATGCTTCATCTCTCACATACTCATTCACGCATACATACTCAAACACATAAAGGTTAAAAACAAATTAAGGTAATACACTGTTATAGCTTATAATTATCTCAGTTTCTTTTGTGGCAAGCCTGTAGTGTTTTAGATGGGGGCGATGCTTTAAAGTTGAAGTGATAGCCTTATAAGGTGAAGTATTCTCAGTAGGCTGAGAGATTTCTTTTGTTAAGTTTCTAGTAGTTTGAGTTTCTAGAAAGTTGGTCCTCAGGTGAGAAGTCGGAACAAATTGGGGATGTCCTTCTCTCTGTTAGGATCTCCCACTTTCAAGGTATTGCTGTTAATTACCTTAGCAGCTTGCTGACTTGCAGCTGGTTTGATGGCTTTTGGTGGAACTCTGCAAACAGATTCTTGCTGACTTTAAAAGCAGCCAACAAAATAGCTTCCTCATCATGGAACTTGGAACTTGTACAACTTCAAAGTCCTTTTCTAAATAAGGCAGTGGTGTTTATGTTGTTTGCAAATCTAGTGTTGTTGTTTAACACCTTGAGAGTTTGAGACAGTCAGTGTCTTTATGTTTGAATGACCCATTCAAATTGCTAATACCTTTATGCATTAGTTTCATTGGTCTGGAATGTTCTTTTTGTTCCCTCTTGAGACAGGAGACTGTTTTAGTCCTCTCAGTTTCAACACTAATTGCATCCTTTATGGTTTTCCTGTTGCATCCTGTTTTCTGATTCTTACTCTTGTGGTGCAGCAAGGTGTTTTACTCTGTTGTGTCTCAGCTGCAATGCAGTTTCCAGGTTTACCTTTACCTCTCTGACCATCCTTTCAGCAGATTTGCTTCAGTGAAATCCTGTCCTACCTGTAACATAGAAACAAACAATTGAACCAAGAGAACTGGGAACTTATGAAACAAAAACAAAAAAATGCTGGAAAAACTCAGCAGGTCTAACAGCATCTGTGGAGAGAAAGACAGAGTTAACGTTTTGAGTCTGTATGACTCTTCTTCAGAGCAGAACTTATGAAACTGAGAAAACCTCAGTATTACACTATCCCTCTTAAAGCAGAATATAACACACAATCAAAAGATTGTTTAATCATTATGTGGACAGTTATGTTGTGAATGAATGATTCCTTCAGATAGATCACGGACTTAAAATCTGCTGGTGAATTGATTGCTTTTGACACCTGACTTGCACGTCAAAAAGCTTTGCTGTCTTCATAACAGCTCACGTGGTACTGATGTGAGAGTGCAAGCTTGCATGCATTAACTTGTCAAACACAAAAGAATTGTGAATGCAATTATCCCATGTGGACAATTGACAGCACCATGGGGAACAGCTGAGCATCTACTCCTGAAAGACACGTTGGGAGGGAATCCCAGTGCTTCGAGCATGGTCACCAATGCTGGGGCAAAGGGCCAAGGAATACACAAAGGGCCAGAATCTGAGGAAGGCAAATACTTGGGAAGTTACAGGAATAGGGAGGGGATAGGTCTTCAAGGGTTTTGAACATGAGGATAAGAATTTTAATTTTGAAGTGTTCAGGGACAAATGAACTTCCATTCATATAAAACCTTTCACAACCTCAAGATGGTGCAGGGGTAGGTCTGGGGCTGGTGGTGATACCACAGAGGCAGCTGAACAGATTGTCCAATCCGTGTTACACATAAGTCCATTATCTCCTCTAGCTTGATGGATGGAGGGGTGGAGAAGGCAGGGAAGCAAGGTTTAAAGAGATAGTTGGTAGAGGAGGATAGAGATGGGGGTTATCTTTGTTCTAAAGAGTGATCCTGGAATACTAAGTGGCTTTGGTATGTGAGGGTGAGGCCCATTAGTGCTTGATGTGGCTTATGTATGTTTGATGATGAACGGCTGAACCTGTTGTGTGCCAGGTATTCCAAGCCTGTGCTCCTTTGATTAACAGAACAAAGATGGGGGTACACAAGGGCAAACACCAGGATGAGAAAGAATAAGGGTCTTCGTTGGTCTAGGTTCATCAAAGATGGAGGAGGTGGAGAAGTTGAGTAAATCAGCAGCTGCAGAAGAAGTTAACAAGAATGGTTCTAGGGATGAGAAACTTCAATTATTAAGATAGATTGGAGAGATGGGGACTGTTCTCCTTGGAGAGGAGAAGGCTAAGAGGAGATTTGAGAGAGGTGTTCAAAATCATGAAGGGGCGTGGATAGAATAGATAGGGAGAAACTGTTCCCATTCGTAAAAGCATCGAGAATGAGAGGGCACAGATTTAAAGTGATTTGCAAAAGAAGCAAATGTGATGTGAGAAAAAACTTTTTCACGCAGTGAGTGGTTCGGGTCTGGAATGCACTGCCTGGAAGTGTGGTGGAGGCAGGTGCAATCGAAGCATTCAAGAGAGCATTAGATGGTTATTTAAACAGAAACAATGTGCAAGGCTATGGGGAAAAGGCAGGAGAATGGCACCAAGTTAAAATGCTTATTCGGATAGCCAGCACAGACACGATGGGCTGAATGGCCTCCTTCTGTGCCGTAATAAATCTGTGATTCTGTGATACCAGGGCAAATGCAAGACCAAAGTTTTAGCAGTTTGAAAGTACATTTGTAAGCAAGGGGGGAAGAATTTATTCCTGAGACAGATATAGGAGGACCTTACCTTTAAAATAAGGCTTCTAGCAAAGATATTACAATCCAGCCCCCACACACTGCATACATACTTTCAATACAGTGAATGTGATTGAATGAGGAAGCTTTTTGCTCAATTTTCTTTACTTCCCCTAAACAGCCAAGTCTTTCCCTTAAATCAACCCATGTTATGAGTCTCCAAAGACATTCTAAGTGAGCTAAAACTGGTAGTGACTTTCTAGATATTTTACAGTAGTGTTACAGCTGCTGAATCTGAAATTCCCCAGAAAACTGAACTCTTGATGTGGTTAACTGATAGCAAAAAATGTCACTGGAAAGTTCACAAAGCACAGTTACAGTAACTTTTAATTGTTACATGATCACAGTATCACAGTATGATGACAGAATAATCTGTGCTGCTGAGAAAATGGGCACAGAAGCACTGCACAAGACGGCCAAACAGGAATCCGTGGGAGGGGAAAGGTCACAGAGAAGAGGATGTACCTGTGCTTAAACTGGCACCCCCAGTATCTGTCTGATGACGGGAAGACGAAGGACGGGAAGTAACTATTCCTTTCTTGTGGGTAGAACAGTTAGTGTGAAACTCAGTGTGGGTGATACAGTGTGTTATCTGCCGTAACCCATGTTGCCTCTGGATGCCAAAATACTACCACAAACCAGATTTACATTACAGTTAACATGATAACATATTTCTTTTAGGTCTGACGTAATTTTAAGTTGACCTTGTTTCAACTTTGTGTTGAATTACAACTGAGCCCTTTTGCTAAGCTTTCCCAGCAGAAGACAGTTACTTATGTAACCTCAACTCTGAACATTACATGTGTCACATGGACATTCCCCACTTGAATTTACACCAGCACAATTATTTTTGAGCATTTATCATCTTTTATCATGCATGATTCTTTTCTGTAAGAGGAAAAATTGCCATTAATTCTTGACGTGCAAGCAGTATAATATTTTTCAATAATATTAACAACAATGCACATTGCAATTTATGAAAGTAAGGTTCAGCAACTGTAGTTCATTGTCAGAGGCACCACAGTCAACATGAAAATGGTGTTTGCAATTCTTTCTATCTGTAGACTTCATGTCAGAAGTGGAATTACTGACTGGACTCCACATATGATGGGGAGAGAAAGGGAGTTAACTTCTCGAGGAATGCCATTTGCTCTGTTAGTCACATTCAAGCAATGTTGTTTGGCTCCTCTGGCACAAGCCCACCAGCCCCCATCCCGCCTTCCCACAACATGGTCTTTATTCCCAATACAGTTACATGAACATCATTAGTAGCAGCTTTAGAAAGAATTGTGCTATGTCCCAAGGCTTCTAAATGTCCATGTGGAGTGAAAGGGTTGAGCTACAGGATTAATAATGACCCTTTTGTCAAGTTATTGAAAAATTGCAAGGAATGCCACTGGGTATCATATTGTTATCCACAAAGACTCTCCCATCACATCATCTAACCGAGACTAGGGGTGGAATTTTCCGTGCCTGCTGGCGCTGGGCAAAATCGGAGCCGTGAGTGGACAATATGTCAAGAAGGCCAGAAACCAGTTTCACGAAATCATGAAACCAGTTTGCGATTGTCTGCTCAGCCACGTTGACCGCCATTGGACATGGGGAACCTCGTCATAATACATCTGCATATCATTATAAGGTCAGCGAGCCAGAATCATCCCCCCCCCCCCCACTGGATCGTCCACTGATCAATCATGTTGATGTATTTCACAAGAGCATATATCAGGCGTGCACTTGGCAGGCTGAACTTTGAAGGGAACTCGGAGGTGAGTGGACAGTAACGTTGAGCAGTGTTCACCTGGGTCCCCTGATGCACTTCAAGGCTGAAGCACTGAAGCATTGGAGGGGAGGAGGGGGCAAGGGCTGTCCTGTGGTTGAGGCGACCTGGGGGTGGGGACAAAGGCTGCCCTGCGGTTGAAGGTAGTGCATAAGCACATGTGGGGTGGGGGGGAGGGAAGCGGCCATGCTTTCAGAAAATCTTGTATAAAGTGACCATTCCGCTGCAGCTGAGACAGTTCAGATGCAGCCACATTGACAGGGGTGGAGTTGAGCCTCTAGCTTATCTGCCCACTCAAGCAACGCAGAGGCATGAAAGTGCTACCAAGTGCTCCAGAGTTTTTCACCCCTTGGTCACAGACTGCGAGCTAATGAGCATTTTAGTGGACTGCAGAACAGTTGGACACCTGGGCACATTGTACAACCTCCTTGCTAAGTCTGGCCATGGAGCAGTCACTGGTGGAGGCTCTCACAGCCCCTTGTAATGTCATCATCCTGGTATGGCCCAATCTCCCTCATGGTTCAAGCTAGCAATGCAGCCTTGGAGTGCGGGTTAGGAGAATGTCTGCACCTGAGCTGAGAGCACAGCCTGCAGTCCAATGGGCAAAGCTGCTGCCAATCAGTCACTCTCTTCTCTGTCATCTCCACTCTCTGTATGCCACAGGGCATACAGTTAGTTCACCAAGCTCCATGCTCCTGATGTACTACTCCTGCAGCATGAAAGAAAGAGATGTGTGGATTAGCTTGGGGTAGGGCAGATGTGATTGGGGTTTCGGGCAGTCCTGGAGTGGACCAAACTCTGGCCATCCAAGTGGTAGCCAGCACTCTCCAGGATGCGTTAAGGGGCCTTCAGACTTAACCAAGACAGGTTCTTAGTACACCCAAGCTAATCCATAAGTCTCTCTCTTTCATGCTGCAGAAGTAGTACATCAGGAGCATGGAGCCTGGTGAACTAGCTGTATGCCTGGTGGTGTACAGAGAGTGGAGATGACAGAGAAGAGAGCGACTGAGGCACCTGGCTGCCCAGAGGGTGGAATAGTGGCCTCAAGATGAAGGGACACCTGGGGCTCCCGCACACCCCACTGCAGAGCCACAGTGAGCTGTCATTGGTCTGCACTTTGCTAGACCCAGGGTCTATAGATGCCACCTTTCATTCTTGCAGATGACTGACAACCAGTGTCGCTGAAGACTGTGCATGTCTAGGGAACTGGTCGGTCACATCTTCCAGATACTACAGGTTTTGGTACCACAGGGACATGGAGGGCATCCACTGCCAGTGACCATGCGAGTGACCACGGCACTCAATTTTTATGCCAGTGCCTCTTTCAGGGCTCCACAGGCGACCTCTGTGGGGTATCACAAGCCTCCACCTACAAATCCATCATGAGGTCACAGATGGCACCTTTTTGAGGGTACATAACTTTGTGCATTTTGCCTGGGACCAGGACAGGCAGGATGCAAGAGCGATTGAATTCGCCCAGATCTCAGGCTTCCCACAGGTGCAGGGTGCAATCGACTGCACTAATGTGATGCTCAGATCTCCGTTGCAACAAGCGGTCAACTGCAAGGGCTTCCATTCGCTGAATGTGCAGCTGGTGTGCGATCACCACAAACACATCCTGTAGGTCTGCACACGGTTTCCAGGGAGTGTCCATAACTCCTACATTCTCAGTCGGTCACAGGTCCCTGATGTCTTCCAGGGTTCACAGAGGCTGCAGGGTTGCTTCCTAGGGGACAAGGGCTACCTGCAGAGACCGTGGCTGATGTCACTTGTGCGGGGGCCTCAGACTGTAGCAGAGCGACGCTATAACTGCTGCAACTCGTAACTTGGTGGAACAAACCATTGGGATGCTAGAATTGAGATTCTGGTGCCTGGACCGGTCGGGTGGAGCCCCTGCAATAT
Organism: Carcharodon carcharias; assembly: GCF_017639515.1. Taxonomy (NCBI): domain Eukaryota; kingdom Metazoa; phylum Chordata; class Chondrichthyes; order Lamniformes; family Lamnidae; genus Carcharodon; species Carcharodon carcharias. The sequence goes on along the minus strand of NC_054480.1, from coordinate 148,766,434 downwards.
AGTCCACAGAGGGTGTCATGCATCATCGTCACCTGCTGTGCCCTTTACAACCTGGCGGAGCAATGGGGAGAGGAACTGGCTGAGGAAGAGATGCAGGAGTTGGACGTCTCCTCTGATGAGGATTTTGATGGTGAAGAAGATGAAGGGTCCTCAAAGACGGCCATGAGGCCCTCCCACTGGCCAGATGAAGCAGGCATGCGTGGGAGGCCCTCATAGCTGCTAGATTTGTGGAGGATGATGACAACATGCAATGAGGGCACTCCAAAGATCTTCACATAGCCTCTGAGAATGTCGGCCTCCTGTCTGGCCGAGGGCAGCTCACCTGTGCTCTGTCATCAGCGTCATATCCTAGAGACGCAGTCATGAAACTTTAAAAGCACCTGATCCTTTGTATGCTTTCAGCACCTGACCCCTTCAGGAGTACAGCATCACTGGCCACAGATGCTGAAGAGATGGGGGCCAGCCCCATCTTAAAGGTGCTGAGAGCACACAGAGAGAATGAGGGAACTCTGTGATGTCTGCCCACTACATTCTGGCAGCAATGACCAGCACCGTTGAGGGAATTTGGTAAGATGTCCACGGAGTGTTAGGTTGGACCATTGCTTTGGCCTGAAGGCTGCACAAAGCATAGGGAAGAAGCCCAGGACTGAGACACCTGCTTTGATTTTGTGCAAAAATATTTCACATCTGCGTGACACGAACAAGGAGCCAGAGGCAGGGAGACATTCTTGGGAGTTTATTTACAGTCATGAGCAGTATGTACAAGTGATTAACACCCATCCCCAGGCTGTGCAACTATATCTTCCTAACTTTCCTAACCCTGCTGTTACGTCTTGGTGCTCCCTGAGCATCCACAGTGGAGGTGGAGGCAGCCTGCTGACTGCTACACCCTGTCTGTGATGACCTTGGCAGGTGCTCTCTGGACAGCCGAGACTTGGAGGGCCCCAGCCTGCTTTTGGGTTCCTGCTGTGTGGCAGTGGCACCCTCCTCAGTTTGTGGAGCTGGAACTGTTCAGGTCACAAGAAGAGGGGATTTGAATGGGCCGGACACTCCCAGAGTCACCTGGATGGATGGCTCCCGGGGGTACGCTTGCTAATCCACCTCCCTTTGGGTGCCCGAAGGTCTCTGGCTGACTCCTTGAGGAGAAGGGGTAGTTGGAGTGAGATCAGGCTGCCCTGCACCCCTCTTGCGTACACACTGTTGTAGGCCAACTATGGCATCAGCAATGGAGTTCAGCTGACTCAGCAGTGCAGGAGTGAAGTCCTGGACCAAGGTCTCCATGGCGACTGCCATCCTACATTGTTGACCTCGGCACGCCGGTGTTATCACCTCCGCCTGAAGACGGACGGACTCCTCCATCGTGCCTTGCAATCTGAGGAGTGCAGTGCACATCCCTTCCTGATGTTCCCGAGCTTGTCTTTGCAGCTCCAGCAACTGTGACATGACCGAGGCCAGAGGTTCCTCATCTGACTCGGACTCAGCAAATTTCTTCCCTCCAACAGTCCTCTGTGTGCTGGACACCTGGGAAGTCCCTGCCGCTGCCTTCTGTGGACCAGAAAGTGCAATGTGCTCAGCAGATTGTGATCCCAAGGCTGCTCTAAAGCTGGATCCCACCGAGGTGTGTATCTCTGCGCTGGGGGAGGGTGTGGGTGAGGCTGTGATGGGACTTCAGGGAGGGTTTGAGTGGATTCCTCTTCTGAGCTTCCCTTGGGGCTTGATTGGAGGTCCTGGGTCATGGTCTCTCTTGGCTGTTTCCCAGATGTGCCTGTGAAAGCAAGGAGAGAAATTTAATGCATGTCAGTGGCCTGTGAAACAGGACACATCACTCACAGCATGGGTGTCTGATAGATGGATGTCGCACTGCTGGATCCTCACTTGGTAGAGCAGCGCTGACCTCACTGTCAGCCCAGGACCGGTTCAGATCCTCGCCGGGTAACTGGATGGCTCTGTTTTCAAAGTCCGTAAAGATCTTGATTTCAGGCATTCCTCCACCGGTCTGTGACCTCTCCCTCTTGTGTCCCAACCTGTACTGCGTGAATAGAGATAGAGTGTAAGCAGGATGTCTGCCAGGCCAGATGATAAGTATGCCTGGCATGTGTGGGTGGTGAGTGGTCCCATGGACGGGATGAAGACAATAAAGGTTTGTGTGAGAGAGAATGAATGGTGATGTCCCTTGCACTGGCAGTGAGTGAGGGCCCTGTGGGTGTGTGATGGGTTTGTGAGTGTGTGAGTTGAGAGTGATGAGAAGAGTGACTTACCCTGGCGGAACGGAGGAGATCGTTCACCCTCTTTTGGCACTGGATGGCTGTCCGCTTTTGCATGGTTGTGATGCTGACCACTGTCTCCTAAGCTTGGTTGGTGATGTTGCTGCCCATTCTGCGGCCAGAATGGAGGTAGAGAACATCACGGCAGGCCTCCGCTGCATCTGCTCAAGAGATTCATGATTGAACCTGGGGGCTGCAGTCTTCTTGCCTTTTGGGGCCATGTCTTCCGTGCAGCAGTCGTGGGCTGGAAGCACTGAGAGGTTTGCATATGGCTGCACTTTAAATGTGGTACCCGGTGTGATGGCATAACGGGTGAACGAGAGACCACCCACCATCGAAACAGCCTGTTTCCCGGGAATGTATAATTAAAGCGGCGGGTTTGGGATGATACGGCGTGAGAAGCTGCCATTGCGGCCGGCAGGTAAAACGTTGTTATACACGCCCACTGCTGCACTTAGGGCAGAACCCCTATGTTACAATTAAATTTATTGCAAGAAAGAAATCCACAAAGATACAAAAAATAAATACAACACAACAATATTAAACTTATTTCTTGACTTGATGATCATTTACACCGTTGCGCTTCTTTTTGCCCACAAAGTTATGTTGTGCCCTCATATCATGGACATAAACACAGTCAATTAATATTCCAGGGCAGCTTCTTTGAAGGAGCCCTTGATTTTTCAAACAGATGGGGATGTGGCTAGCAGCCCCATTACTGTCTCGAGGGACATTTATTGTGAAATGAAATATCTTGATATTTGCATCAGTAAGGAAACCCTCTTAGAAGAGTGTCAATCACTGACAATGAGTTCCATTTCCTCTCTCAGTGACAAATTTGCAGACCTAAGCTATTCTTGACATGATTAGATTTAATCTCAGCGTAATAACCAGTCAACTGTGTCTCGCTGGTCGCATTCTCAGCTCACTGGAACCACCTTTGGTTCTAAATCAGAAATGTGTCTTCATGTCCAACTCCAGAGAACTAAGCTGCTAATTTAATCTGAGGTGTTAAAGCAAGGCTCCACCTGCCTTTTCAGATGGATGTTAAAGACGCCATGGGATTATTTGAAGAAAACTGGGAAATTTTCCTTTGGACTGGTTAAAATTTATCCCTCAATCAACACCCAAAACAGATTTATTTCATTATTTGCTGTGGGAGTTTGCTGTTTCTCTGCATGACTACACTTCAAAGCTACTTCATTGGCTGTGAGGTGCTTTGGGTTAAGGTCATGAAAACATCATATAAATGCAAATAAAAATGGGGCGTGGGCTGTCATCTCTTGCAACTAATTGCTGACTTCAGGCAACATTGCATGTCAAGTCCTGAGACAAAGACGGAAGAATTTAATTCAGTGTAGATGCAGAACCCTATTTTTAAGTTACTGTACATTAGCCGAGCTTCAGTTTTGTATGAAAGATTACAATATAGAAATATTTTATGGTTTAATGCAGGGCAGAAGATGGTGTTTGTCACACTGCCCCTGCACACGAGAATGTTCTAAAATGATGGATAGGAAAAGACCAACTGGTATATTGAGTTTACCCCGAACAGTAATTGACAGCCATCAGAATTCGCTATATCTCATTCACCCAACAGCAGCTATCTAATCTGAGAATGGCAAAATGCAAAAAAAAAAGTCCAATTTTTAAAATTCGCTCATGGGATGTAGGCGTCGCTGGCTGGGCCAGCATTTATTGCTCATCCCTAATTGCCCTTGAGAAGGTGGTGGTGATTTGCCCTCTTGAACTGCTGCAGTCCATGTGATGTAGCTACATCCACAGTGCTGTAAGGAAGGGAGTTCCAGGATTTTGACTTGGCGACAGTAAAGAACGGCGATATTGTTCCAAGTCAGAATGACGTGTGGCTAGGAGCCAGACTGTTTTGAAAATTCCTCTTCAATTCTTTAGACAAGCAGACTTACTCCAAGATGCTATATTGACTGTGTGTTATATTACGTAGTATTACACCTGTCTTTTGTATGCCGTGATCTCAGGCCCAGACAGGGCTTAGTGCCGCTCTCTTTTGAAGGTACAAACAGTTCGCTGCATGAGAAGTGAGAGTGACTGCCCCTGACATCAAGGCAATATTTGACCGAGTGTGGCATTAAAAGGAGCCCTAGCAAAACTGGAATCAATGGGAATCAGGTGGAAAGCTCTCTGCTGGTTGGAGTCATACCGAGCACAAAGGAAGATGGTTGTGTTTGTTGGAGGTCAGTCATCTCAGCTTCCAGGACATCATTGCAGGAGTTCCTCAGGGTAGTGTCTTTGGCCCAACCATCTTCAGCTGCTTCATGAATGACCTTCCTTCCATCATAAGGTCAGAAGTGGGGATGTTCACTGATGATTGCATAATTTTTATATGAACATGTGAACAAGGAGCAGGAGTAGGCCTTTCAGCCCCTCGAGCCTCCTCTGCCATTTAATAAGATTATGGCTGATCTGAAATCTGCATCCTGCCTACCCCGATGACCTATTGCCCCCTTGCTTACCAAGAATCTATCCACCTCTGCATTAAAAATATTCAAAGACTCTGCTTCTCCCGCATATGCAGGAAGAAAATTCCAAAGACTCACGACTCTCTGAAAGAAACAATTTTGCTTCACCTCCGTCATGTTTAATAGTGACCCCTAGTTCTAGATTCTCCCACAAGAGGAAACACCCTCTCTGCATCCACCCTATCAAGTCCCCTCAGAATCTTATATTTTTCATTCAAGTCATCTCTTACTCTTCTAAACTCCAGTAGATTCAAGCCTAACCTGTCCAACCTTTCCTCATAAGACAACCCGCCCATTCCAGGTATTAGTCTGGTAAACCTTTTCTGAGCTGCTTCCAACACATGCACCCTTCTTAAATAAGGTGACCAATACTGTACACAGTACTCCAGATGTGGTCTCCCTAGTGCTCTGTACAACTGAAGCATAACCTCCCTATATTCGTATTTAATTCCCCTCGCAATAAATGATAACATTTTATTAGCTTTTCTGGTTATTTGCTGTACCTGCATACTAGCCTTTTGCAATTCATGCACTAAGACACCCAGATCCCTTTGCATCTCAGAGCTCTGCAATCTCTTACCATGTAGATAATATGTTCTCTTTTATTCTTCCTGTCAAAATGGACAATTTCATATTTCCCCACATTAGACTCCATTTGCCAGATCTTTGCCCCTCACTTAACCTATCCATATCTTTGTGTAGCCTCCCTATGTCCTCTTCACAAATTACTTTCCTACCTATCTTTGTCATCAGCAAATCTGGCAACTATCCCTTCCATCCCTCCGTCCAAGTCATGTATATAAATTGTAAACAGTTGAGGTCCCAGCACTGATCCCTGTGGCACACCACTCGTTACATCTTGCCAACCTGAAAAAGACCCATTTATGCCTACTCTCTGCTTCCTGTTAGCCAGCCAATCCTCTATCCTGGCCAATAAGTTACCCCCTACACCATGAGCTTCCATTTTCCACAATAATCTTTGATGTGGCATTTTATCAAATGCCTTCTGGAAATTTAAGATCCATGCCTCCTCAGATACTGAAGCAGTCCACGTCCAAATGCAGTAAGACCAGGCTTGGGCTGACAAATGGCAAGTAACATTCACGCCACACAACTGCCAGGCAATGATCATCTCCAACAAGAGAGAATCTAATCATCGCCCCTTGACATTCAATGGTGTAACAATCGCTGAACCACCCCACTATCAACATCTTGGGGGTTACCATTGATCAAAAACTGAACTGGACTAGCCACATAAATACTGTGGCTACAAGAGCTGGTCAGAGGCTAGAAATCCTATTGTGAGTAACTTATCTCCTGACTCCCCAAAGCCTGTCCACCATCCAGAAGGCACAAGTCAGGAATGTGATGGAATATTCTTCACTTGCCTGGATGAGTGCAACTCCAACAACATTCAAGAAGCTTGACACTCTGTAGGACAAAGCAGCCTGCTTGATTGGCACCCCAAACGCAAACATTTACTCCCTCCACCACCACCAAAAAATAGTGGCAGCAGTGTGTACCATCGACAAGATGCACTGCAGAAACTCACCAAGGCTCCTCAGGCAGCACCTTCCAAACCTACAACTGCTACCATCTAGAAGGACAAGGGCAGCAGATACATGGGAACACCACCTCCTGGAGGTTCCCCTCCAAGCCACTTACCATCCTGACTTGGAAATATATAATGGTTCCTTCACTGTTGCTGGGTCAAAATCCCTCCTTAACAATGCTGTGGGCATACCTACTCCACTTGGACTGCTGCGGTTCAAGAAAGCAGCTCCCCACCACCTTTTCAAGGACAATTAGGGATGGGCAATACATGCTGGCCTAGCTAGCAACACCCACATCCCACAAATGATTTTTTTTTTTAAAATGGCAACTCCCTTGGATTGCTCAGCGGTGATCAGGAAAATTATGGGTGAAGAAATTATACCTCCCATTTGATGGTAAAGCTAATAAGATCAAACTGAGTAAGAACAATATTGGTAGAGGCCTAGGAGCTGATTTAATGCCTGCCAAATTGCCTAGGCAATGGTTGCGACCAGGAAGACATAAGCAAGTTTGTTAAAATGAAAAAATGGCACAACGCACTGGAGAGTAGCAGCATGAAGAATCAGCATGAGTGCTGGTCTAGGATGCAGTATAAAGCAAGTTGTTTGGCTGGGTTTTCCTCTTTGACCTCGCCCTAACAAAATGGGTGGCAAGGCCTGTTGCCATTCCTCAACCTTGACGCTCCCCCTCCCCAGCTGGAAGGGTACCTGCTGTCCCTTCACCAGCTGCCACATTGTAAATACCACTGAGAAGGCAGTGGCCAGCAAGCTGCCCAATTTCCAGGAAACACCAAGAAGAGAGTTTGCTGTCCTTGAGGTTGTATCCCTGTAGTTGCAAGCCTCTTAAGTTGCTAGATGTAGAGAGAGGGTTAGTTATTGCCTTCTTTCCCTCTATGTAGCCCTAGACACTTAGCTGGTAGAAGTACAGTGCGATTTGATGCTAAAACATTTTGGTTGTTAATCCAGTACCATAATCACTACACTGTCATACCCATCAAGTGTGTGGTCATACTATTATTAGTACCATTTCAATAACAGTCCGCTGCACCACAGGATTCCTATTTACGCACTAACTTGTTCTAATTAACTCAACACAGCATCATTGGCTCTGTTACTATGCATATTCTTGCCATGCTTATATTAAATTCATTTTTTTACTGGAGGTATTAACCCATTTACTTCCATAATGTATTAAAAATAAAAATAGATTGACCATGCAGCTCCATGAACTTTTTGTCTGTAGCATTAAATGTTCATAAACTGGGATTAATTAAATTCTGAACTTGATTATCGAATGCAATAATATTGAGCTATGTTGGAGCCAATTACATTTGCAACATTATAAAAGCCTCTTTCCATAACCCAGCACCAAGTGGGGATACCAGGACACCTTCTGCAGGGAATATGTCACTGTATTTTATGTGCACAGGTGCATCTACCAGATCTTGCATACTTTGTTTGTCAGAACCAATTCGTGCATCACACTTCCGATCGATCGATGCTGGGGGGGGGGGAGGTTGGGGGTGGGGGGTGTGGTGGGGGGGATGGGTGGGGGGAGGTGGGGTGGTGGGGGGATGGGGTGTGGGGTGGTGGGGGGGGTGCAGCTAGCATATGCACTTGGCTACCACAGCCTTGTTGGTTTTCACAATGTGCTGGCTGTGATTAATGGCCCCATGAGCTCCAGTAGAGGAGGATCCCATTTGCAGGGATCAATTAATGGCCAGCTAGAATGCGATCGCTGAATCACAGAATCACAGTGCAGAAGAGGCCCTTCAGCCCATCGAATCTGCACCGACACATGAGAAACACCTGACCTACCTACCTAATCCCATTTACCAGCACTTGGCCCATAGCCTTGAATGTTATGATGTGCCAAGTGCTCATCCAGGTGCTTTTTAAAGGATGTGAGGCAACCTGCCTCCACCACCCTCCCAGGCAGTGCATTCCAGACCCTCACCACTCTCTGGGTAAAAAAGTTTTTCCTCACATCCCCCCTAAACCTCCTGCCCCTCACCTTGAACTTATGTCCCCTTGTGACTGGCCCTTCAACTAAGGGGAACAGCTGCTCCCTATCCACCTTGTCCATACCCCTCATAATCTTGTACGCCTCGATCAAGTTGCCCCTCAGTCTTCTCTGCTCCAACGAAAACAACCCAAGTCTATCCAACCTCTCTTCATAACTTAAATGTTTCATCCCAGGCAACATCCTGGTGAATCTCCTCTGCACACCCTCCAGTGCAATCACACCCTTCCTATAATATAGCAACCAGAACTGCACACAGTACTCCAGCTGTGGCCTCACCAAGGTTCTATACAACTCCAACATGACCTCTCTACTTTTGTAATCTATGCCTCGATTGATAAAGGCAAGTGTCCCATATGCCCTTTTCACCACCCCACTAGCATGCCCCTCCACCTTCAGAGATCTATGGATACACACGCCATGGTCTCTTCGTTCCTCAGAACTTCCTAGCGTCATGCCGTTCATTGAATACTTCCTTGTCAAATGACTCCTTCCAAAGTGTATCACCTCACACTTTTCAGGGTTAAATTCCATTTGCCACTTATTTGCCCACTTGACCATCCTGTTTATATCTTCCTGTTGCCCAAGACACTCAACCTCACTGTTAACCACCCGGCCAATCTTTGTGTCATCCGCAAACTTACTAATCCTACCCCCCATATAGTCACCTATGTCGCTTATATAATGACAAATAATAGGGGACCCAGCACAGATCCCTGTGGTATTTCACTGGACACTGGCTTCCAGTCACTAAAGCAAATCATAATCATAGAATGGTTACAGTACAGAGGAGGCTACTCGGCCTGTCGAGTCTATGCTACCTCTCCGAGAGCAATTCAACCAATTCCACACCCCAACCTTCATCCATAAGCCTGCAGACTTTCTATCTTAAAGTGCTTATCCGATTCCATTTTGAAAGGCACTATTGAATCTGCCTCCACTACTATGTCAGGCAGTGCATTCCAAATCATAACCATTCGCTATGTAAAACGGAAAATGTTTTCTCATATAAATAAAAGCAAAATACTGCAGACGCTGGAGATGTGAAATAAAAACAATAAGTGCTGGAAAAACTCAGCAGGTCTGGCGGCATCTGTAGGGAGAAAATCAGAGTTAATGTTTCAAGTCCAATATGATTCTTCATCAGAGTGTTTTCTCATGTTGCTTTTGGTTCTTTTGCCAGTCACCCTTAAATTGGAACAGAAACAGAAATACCTGGAAAAACTCAGCAGGTCTGGCAGCATCGGCGGAGAAGAAAAGAGTTGACGTTTCGAGTCCTCATGACCCTTCAACAGATCTGTTCTGTTGAAGAGTCATGAGGACTCGAAACGTCAACTCTTTTCTTCTCCGCCGATGCTGCCAGACCTGCTGAGTTTTTCCAGGTATTTCTGTTTCTGTTTTTGTTTTGGATTTCCAGCATCCGCAGTTTTTTTGTTTTTAACCCTTAAATTGGTGTCCTCTGGTTCTTGACTCCCCTGCCAAAGGGAACAAGCACTCCCTATCTACACTGTCTTGCTCTCAATTGATTTTAAACGCCTCTGTCAAATTTCCTGTCAATTTTCTCTCAGGAGAATAACCCCAGCATCTTTTCTGCACCCTCTCTAAAGCCTTCACATTCCTCCTAAAGAACGATGCCCAGATTTAGATGCAATACTCCATTTGAGACAGAACCATTGTTTCATAACGATTCATCATAACTTTGCTGTTATTATACTGTATGCTTTTTCCAACGCTTTTCCAACCTGCCTGCCACCTTCAGTGATTTGTCCACATACACCCACAGATCTCTTGGTTCCTGTACCCCTTTTAGCATTGTACCCTTTAGTTTATATTGCCTCTCCTCATGCTTCCAACCAAAATGTACCACTTCATGCTTTCCTACATTAAATTTCATCTACCACATGTCTGCCCATTCACCAGCCTGTCTATACCACCTTGAAGTCTATCATTATCCTGCTCATGGTTCACAAGTCTTGTGTCAACTGCAAATTTTTAAATTTTTGCACATTACACACAAGTCCAACTCATTAATATATATCAAATAAGCAGCAGTATTGTACTCGGAAACATCATTATATACCTTCCTCCAGTCTGAAGTACAACCATTTGCTCTCCATTTCCATGCTGCCACTGTCTATTTTATTTCAGAGCCTCAACTTTGCTGACAAGCCTATTATATGGCACTTTGTCAAATGTCTTTTGGAAGTCCATGGTACACCACATCAACTACATTCCCCTCATCAACCCTCTCTCGTTTAACTCATCACAAAACTCAAGCAAATTGTTAAACATGATTTGCCTTTATGCTGGTTTTGCTTAATTAATCCACACTTGCCCAAGTGACAACTAATCTTATCCCAGATTATAATTTTTAAAAGCTTTCCTACCACCAAGGTTAAATGATTGGCCTGCATTTGCTGGGCTTATCCTTACATACTTTTTTGAGCAAGGGTGTAACATTTGCAATTCTCCAGTCCTCTGGCACCACTTCACTATCTAAGGGTGTTTGGAAGATTATGACCAGTGCCTCCGCTATTTCTGCCCTTACTTTCCTCAGAAACCTTGAATGCATCCCTTCTGGTCCTGGTGACTTATGATCTTTAAGTACAGCCAGCCTTTTTAATACCACGCCTTCGTTCATTTTTAGTCCATCCACTATCTCAAGTGCCTCCTCCTTCACTATGACTTTGGCAACATCTTCTTCCTTGCTAAAGACAGGTGCAAAGTATTCATTTAGTACCTCAGCTGTGTCTTCTTTCTCCATGCATAGATACGTTTTTGGGTTCCAAATTGGCATGGCCCCATCTCTTACTATCTTTATACTGGTGATATGCCTATAGAAGGCTTTTAGATTCCCCTTTATGTTAGTTGCCTGTCTCTTCTCATACTCTCTCTTTGTCTCTCTTGTTTCTTTTTTCACTTCCCCTCTGAACTCTCTATAGCAAGCCTGGTTCAATTCTGGGTTTTCTAGCAGCTTTAACTTGTGCCTTAATTCTACAGCAATCTATATCCCCTTCCTGTTTGAAGAAGTGTAAGGATTCAAAACGTGTCTGCTAGGGATCATTCCTACCCACTGTAGCTAAAACTAATGGTATCCTTCAGTGCTCCTGATCTCTGTGCTGGGCCGATTTTAGGCTGAAAATTTTCTGCTGTTGCAGGGGCATTTTGGCTTTCAGGCTCCTATGTTGTTAGAGGTTGGGAGAGGGTATGGGAGACACAGCAGTGGAGCTAGATCAACCTGGAAAGAGAGCACTGACATCCAGGGCTGAATATTTCAAGCACGGAGGAAGGACTGCAGCCAGGACCGAGAGTGGGAACTAACCCCACAACGGTAGGTGATAGGACAAAGGGCAGCCAATTAAGAGGCAGCCATCAGGACTATCGTCCAATTGAGGGCAGTGGCCTGCCTTCCAGAGCTGTCAGCCCAATCAGAGTTCAGCAGTCTTGGCAGCACCACTGTTAGACCCTTAATTGGTCACTTAATTGGCAAACTTGTCCTGCCCAGTGGATGGCTGTCCTACTGAAGTTTCCTCCACTAGTAATATGCTCAGGCAGCGGGAAGACATCGGGGTCCCCTCGCAATGCCTCCCGTTGCCATTTTACTTACCCTCCTACCTTCTAGCCTGTTTCCAAAGGGCCGGTAAAATCTACCGCCCAGTGTCTGTTCTAATCTTTCCATTCTTCTGGCTTCTAGGCCATTCTGTCCATAGGTCCAGATTTTGCAGGTCCCATAACGTGACAATTTGTGCAAGGCAAATACTAAAGCCCGGATTTTCACTCCAGAGGTGGGTAGTGCAAGTGGGGAAGTTTCCTGGCTCATTGCATCTGCCTTGGGAGATATTCCCCCGAATAGGGGGGATCATCGTTCAGTGGGGGTGGGGCTGACATGGGGTTGGGTTCAACACCCCCGGACGCAGATTGGAAGCGGCCACAGGGCTATGAGTGATAAAGCAGGCTGTTTAAAAAGCCCACCTCTGTTCTCTAGGACTTTGTGCCAGTTGTTTGTTCATATTTCAGGCCATCTAACCCTTGACCCTCACAACCCAACCATTCCCTATGCCCCTTCTATGCCAACTCATGCCCCCACCAACCCCCAGTAGTTCTCGTACCTTCCATGCCAGCTCATGGTCCTCAATCAGCCCCATATAGTCCACAATGTCAACTTAATGTCAACTCATGCTCACCCACCAAGCATTGTCCCAATACCCTCCAATCCACTCACCCAGAAACCACCATTGGCAGACCTCATGAACCATGTTGAGATGGAATAAAATAAAGCTCTAAGTATCTATTACAGCCTTCACTATATTAAAAAGAAGTCCCATTCATGAAAGCCCTTTCAAAACTTTTAAATCCCCTCTAGTATTTAATCCCTTATATAAACAGACTTGTTTTCATAACTGAAAATCAAAGACAGCTAATCCTTTAATAACCTCTTTGAGCTGTCAATTAAAACTGAACTTAAGATCGCCTGCGGAGTTCTGGTTTCCTTCATGTGTGAGTCACACTCCTTTCCCCTGTGGCGAAAATGGGATCTGCCGGACAAGAGGGTGAGACTTCCGGATCTGGAGTCTGTCCACCATTTTGGAGTCTCCATGGAGTCTCTGTGATGCCAAAAAACCCTGGCCTAAACCTCTTGTTCTGAGCTACCTTTTCTGTGAGCCTGTCGATTGAGAGTTTATATTGCAAGCAAGAGCCTTTATTTCAGCATTCCGTGAATTCATCCCAATGCCCAAGGCTGGCAACAAGGCTTTAGCCGTCAGCACCTGTGTAGCAGATGGCCCTTGAGTTGCCTTCACTGCCAAGGATGTCTGATGCTTTCTATTCCTTGTATGAGAAGCCCACGTGCGAAATACAGACCCCTTCACATTTGTCACCATGGTGTAGAATCTCCTAAGCAAATAGTCAATAACTGCATCAGCCCATCATTCTCTGAAAATACTCATTTATAAGCGGGCCTGAGAGATCTGGGTTCAACTGCGCCTCTACTGGAAGCAAATCTCTCATCCTCTAACAAGGAGCCTATTGTTCTTCCTGCTTCAGCTTTTCAGTGCTCGTTGAATACACCTCAGCATTCTCTTATATTCTTTATATACTCTGGGATTGATATAACTGGGCTGCAGCATACCAATTCTCGTGACACAGTGTGGAGGACAGCTTCATACAGGTTTTGTGTGTTGTGCCATTCTGCCAAAGATACAAATATATACAAATGTAAGGGTTCATACAGACCTGGAATAAGGTCTGTTCATCTACAGGGGAATGCCATGCAAATTTAAATATATTGACCTGGATAGGAAGGAGTAAATTAAAGTGAACCAGTAGTTCTCAGCAGGGATTTGCCCATCCACCTCAACATCTCTTGTCACCCCTCTCACATTTCATTGCTACAGCCTCAACTCCCAGCCTCAAACAGAGTCACTTCCTGTATTGTAGCAGGTCCTCCCCTGGTCGTGGTGACTTGTCTTCTGTTAAAAACAGTCTTCTACAGTGTATATGAGATGTCCATGATAAACTGTGGAACCAGGACACCCTACAACAGTGAAAGTGTTTTTTCCCTTTGCTATGAGAAGAATTGAGTGCAAAGGTGATGCTGTTACAGGTGGAACATTTGTAGCTTGTGACTAGGGAGTGAATCCTAAATGGGTACGAGATTGTAACATCCAACAACTGAATATAATGTAAGAAGAAGGCTTATTGTTTAAATTCTGCGTAAAGATTCACACTTATTCCTCTCCGTGATCCCTGGCTTTATAAATATGGGCATAGAGTACAAAAGCAAGGAAGTTATCATAAACCTGTGTATAACACTGGTACAGCCATCACTAGAATATTGTGACCAGTTCTGGGCCTCACATTTTAGGAAGGAGATGAAAGCATTAGATCGGGTGCAGAAAAGATTCATGGGAACGGTTCAAGGAATGAGGAACTTCGGTTACATGATGAGATTGGAGAAACCGACTGTTTTCCTTGCAGAAGAGAAGGTTGAGAGGAGATTTGAGAGAGGTGCTCAACATCATGAGGCGACTGGACAGGATAGATAGGGAGAAACTGTTCCCATTGATGGAAGGATTGAGAATCAGAAGACACTGATTTAAGGTGATTGGCAAAAGAAGCAAAAATGACATGAGGAAAAATCTTTTTACACAGCGAATGGTTAGGGTCTGGAATTTTACTGCCAGAGAGAGTGGTGGAGGCAGATTCAATTGTGAATTTCAAAAGAGAATTAGATAATTAACTGAAGAGAGAAAAATTGCAGGGCTATGGAGAAAAGTTGTGGTAGCAGAACTAGAAGAGTTGCTGTTGCAGAGAGCTGGCACAGACAGGATGGGCTGAATGCCCACCTCTGTGCTGTAACCATTCTCTGATTCTAATGTAATGACAACTGTGTGGTTCAAGCATGGAAAGAAAAGAGAATTCTGACACCAGTGCTGAAAATATTGTTATGACCATAGCATTCCTGTTCCTCAAATTTGGTGTTATGCTCTAAGATGATGAGTGTTGCACCTTTGGGAAATGCCTCCCCTCAACATAGTGCTCACACTCCTTTCATTGAGAACAAAGTGATACTTTCACAAGATGTTCATTGACTTGTCATGTCTCGTTTTTTGCAGAACACACAGAATTTCAGGACAGCTTTGTGACTTCAGGCGTCTTCAATGTAAATGAGCTAGTGCAGGTATCCAGAAGTAAGTGTTGTTTTTATCCAAGTCACTTTAATAGCTATGGTATCGTATTTAACATAGACCCTTAAAGAATGTCTCCAGATTTGTTATTAGAAATAGTGGCCATTTGTAGTTTTACTTAAAACCTTTCACTGTTTTATTATTTATAACTGATGCTATATCCTAGATAAAACCATGTAAGTTGCTACTCCATTATGGTAAAATAATTAGCTTTCATTTCAAAGATGCTTGTAAGGAAACAGTTAATTCAACTTCTGGGGTTGAATTGTAAGATAATTACACATGAGCAAGGCCATTCGTCCAATCTTAATTCATCCACCCAGAAAGATCTCTAACAACTCCCTGTTGTAGCATCCTGTTGTTTCTTTGTAAATGATTTCAGTGTTTTCTTCCCCACTACTGTACCTAGAAATTCAATCCACATGTGAAACACTCTTTGTGGAAACAAAAATTTCCTGATATCAGTCCTGAGCTAGTTTGAACTTGTGTCACCTTGCTCTTCTCTTGCAGTTTAATTTAAAGTAATATTCTGGTTAAGATTTTTCTATCTGTAACAATCTAATGTATCACTTTAAGAGCATGTCTCATGCTTCCTTTCCAGCCTGAAAAGCTCCAGTTTCTGTCATCTTTTCTGGAGGATCATTTTCTCACAATCTGCCAGTTTGAAAACTGGCCTAAACAAGATTCTGGGTCAATCTATTTTACTTTCTAGGATAGGGTTACATGATCTCCTTTTCTGGGAACTCTGCCTTTGCTCTCCGCTCTTGAATGTTAGATTCATTTCCAACCTCAGGATTTAGCCATGTTTATGACATTTCCACCACATTGTTAGCTCCCAACAGCCACAACAGTATCCAGTTCCAGTATCTTATTTCTAATGCTTCTAGTGTTCATGTGTATATATTTTATTATAGATTTGCTTCTTCTCATGTTCCCCAGTGTCTGGCCATTCCTGAACTCCTGCTACTGTATGCTTGTCTCTAGGTATTTGTATTCCACATACCTGTTAACTGCCTTCCACTGTATGATGTGCCTCATTTGGGAACCTATTAAATCTATGCCTCCCCGCTTGCACCCACATCCATCTATCTTAAATGAGTTCCTACTGCTACTTGAACGTTACCTCTTTGCTCCTGCTTAGTTTATATGCAGACTGTACTCGTCACTTTTCTTCCAGCAAGGATTCTCAGTTACTTATGAAGGTAGCTTGTTTTTACAGCATGCCACCACCCGCTCATTTACCTCCTCAGTTTTTTTTTATCAACTCCCCTCTTTTTCCAAGCACTGCAACCATGTCAGGAATCACTAATTTGCACAGTCCAAATCAGCGTTTTGTGCCAGTCCTCAAATATGAGCTTTTAAGGTTGCTATCTTCTTTCTCCCTTCTGTAATTTACCCCAGACATGGGTATTACCATTAGTTCCCATCAATACCCTGTCTAACCTCTATTATATTTGTACTGCTCTAACTCTAGTTTACCATCCTGAAGGTATTGTCCTTTGTCACAAATGGCTATCCACTTGCCTAAGTAAAGATCTAGCTGTCTCATTTGTGGACACCCGTAACAAATACATGCTATGGTATCTATCTTGGATTCACTTCTGTCAGTTATTTTTCTTTTTGTTATATTTCTCCTCTTGTTCCCTTCTAATTTTACTTATATTTTTGATCTCATTTGTTCCCATTTAATTTTACATCTAACAAATACTCCTCATTTAATTGTTACTCTCTTTGTTTTCTTTGCTTTTACTTGTCCCCTTTGAATTGACGGAGGTGTTCACGTTCTACCAAAGTTGTTCTTACATATGATGCTGCTTTTACAATTCTTTAAATTGTTTATCCTGTTTTAACTCTTCCACTCCCTTTGTTTTTCCTGCTCTCCCAGATGCTCCATGTCATGGCATGTCATACCCTACCCAAGGGTTTGGAGCATTTCAGTCAGTATTTTACATGGATTTTTAAAAAGTCCAACACTGATAACTCCAAATGGATTCTACGTTCTACACAAGTGTCCTCCTTTTACATTCCTTGTAGTGTCTCGTGTGGAAACAATCTACTATAAAGGCCTTTCTCATCTTATCTTATTAGAAACAATAAAGCAATAAGCAGTTGTGTTATCACTGTATAATTGCTACCAATAGCATCATTTGTACTTAGCAGTCATTTGGATGGACCACTGCAAATTTAAAATATTTTAAAAGAAAACTGAATACCTGCTCTTAAGTTGGAGTAAGCACACAGTGCTAATGAGTATTACCTTAAGTATCACAAGGTGTGAGGATGTAGGTTTGATGGAAGTTGACTGAGCTCTTGAGAGAGAGGTGCTAACAAGTGACTCCCTATATTAAGGGGAGGGAAATAGTACAGGAATGATATCACCAGGTTGCCATCATGCATCTCTTTGAAAATAGACATTGATGGAGATGTGAAGACCTATCTACCCTCACAAGAACAGTGGGACCGTATAGAAGCTAATACTGCAAATGGCAGTGTATAACATAACAAACAATTCCAGTTTAGCATAGGAAGGTGGGTGGAGAAGGCTAAACAAATTACATGGATTTCATTAACAAGATGTACAGAGGACATTTAGATTATCTCACAGTCACTGCTACTGTTTAACTGTATTTTTTAAACAAATCTTTGTAAATATTTTGAAAGAAATGTGAACAGTTGCATTCAGATTACTCAACTTTTGTGTGTTTTGTGGTTGTTAGAACTGCTCAGTAACTAGAATCTAAATTTTCCTGTATAGAAACTGAACTTTCAGTTTCGAGATGCAGACAATCCTGTAAAGAGTTTTAAATCTGATTTTGATTACAAGTTTTAACAATATGTTTTGATTTCTTTCATTTTTAGCTCCCATTGTGACAGGAACAGGGCCGAATTTCTCTCTCGGAGAGTTACAAGGTCACTTGGCCTATGATTTGAACCCACCAAGTGCGGGGATGAGAAGAACTTTGCCAAGCAGCTCATCGAGTGGGTATGTGACTGAAACTCTATAACCCACAAGGGACTATGAAAAGAATACACTGCAGGACCTTTCTTACAATGAATAGAATCGATTGCAGGACTTTTCTTACAATGAATAGAATACATTGCAGGACTTTTCTTACAATGAATAGAATCCATTGCAGGACTTTTCTTACAATGAATAGAATCCATTGCAGGACTTTTCTTACAATGAATAGAATCCATTGCAGGACTTTTCTTACAATGAGTGGAATACATTGCAGGACTTTTCTTACAATGAATGGAATACATTGCAGGACTTTTCTTACAATGAATAGAGTACACTGCAGGACTTTTCTTACAATGAAGAGAGTACACTGCAGGACTTTTACAATGAATAGAGTACACTGCAGAACTTTTCTTACAATGAATAGAGTACACTGCAGGACTTTTCTTACAATGAATAGAGTACACTGCAGGACTTTTCTTACAATGAATAGACTACACTGCTGGACTTTTCTTACAATGAACAGAGTACACTGCAGGACTTTTCTTACAATGACTAGAGTACACTGCAGGACTTTTCTTACAATGAATAGAATACATTGCAGGACTTTTCTTACAACGAATAGAATACTTTGCAGGACTTTTCATACAATGAATAGAATACATTGCAGGACTTTTCTTACAATGAATAGAATACATTGCAGGACTTTTCTTACAATAAATAGAATATATTGCAGCACTTTTCTTACAATGAACAGAGTACACTGCAGGACTTTTCTTACAATGAATAAAATACACTGCAGGACTTTTCTTACAATGAATAGAATACACTGCAGGACATTTCTTACAATGAATAGAATACACTGCAGGACTTTTCTTACAATGAATAGAATACATTGCAGGACTTTTCTTACAATGAATAGAATACATTGCAGGACTTTTCTTACAATGAATATAATACAGTGCAGGACTTTTCATACAATGAATAGAATACACTGCAGGACTTTTCTTACAATGAATGGAATACATTGCAGGACTTTTCTTACAATGAATAGTGTACACTGCAGGACTTTTCTTACAATGAATAGAATCCATTGCAGGACTTTTCTTACAATGAATAGAATCCATTGCAGGACTTTTCTTACAATGAATAGAATCCATTGCAGGACTTTTCTTACAATGAATGGAATACACTGCAGGACTTTTCTTACAATGAATGGAATACATTGCAGGACTTTTCTTACAATGAATAGAATACATTGCAGGACTTTTCTTAGAATGAGTAGAATACATTGCAAGTCATTTCTTACAATGAATGGAATAATTGCAGGACTTTTCTTACAATGAATGGAATACATTGCAGGACTTTTCTTAGAATGAGTAGAATACATTGCAGGACTTTTCTTACAATAAATAGAATACATTGCAGGACTTTTCTTACAATAAATAGAATACATTGCAGGACCTTTCTTACAATGAATATAATACACTGCAGGACTTTTCTTACAATGAATAGAATACACTGCAGGACTTTTCTTACAATGAATAGAGTACACTGCAGGACTTTTCTTACAATGAATAGAATCCATTGTAGGACTTTTCTTACAATGAATAGAATACATTGCAGGACTTTTCTTACAATGAATAGAATCCATTGCAGGACTTTTCTTACAATGCAAAGAATACTTTGCAGGACTTTTCTTACAATGAATAGAGTACACTGCAGGACTTTTCTTACAATGAATAGTGCACACTGCAGGACTTTTCTTACAATGAACAGAGTACACTGCAGGACTTTTCTTACAATGAACAGAGTACACTGCAGGACTTTTCTTACAATGAACAGAGTACACTGCAGGACTTTTCTTACAATGAATAGTGTACACTGCAGGACTTTTCTTACAATGAACAGAGTACACTGCAGGACTTTTCTTACAATGAATAGAATACATTGCAGGACTTTTCCTACAATGAACAGAGTACACTGCAGGACTTTTCTTACAATGAATAGAGTGCACTGCAGGACTTTTCTTACAATGAATAGTGTACACTGCAGGACTTTTCTTACAATGAACAGAGTACACTGCAGGACTTTTCTTACAATGAATGGTTTAAATTGCAGGACTTTTCTTACAATGAATAGAATACACTGCAGGACCTTTCTTACAATGAATAGAATACACTGCAGGACTTTTCTTACAATGAATAGAGTACACTGCAGGACTTTTCATACAATGAATAGAATACATTTCAGGACTTTTCTTACAATGAATGGAATACGTTGCAGGACTTTTCTTACAATGAATAGTGTACACTGCAGGACATTTCTTACAATGAATAGAATATCTTGCAGCACTTTTCTTACAATGAACAGAGTACGCTGCAGGACTTTTCTTACAATGAATAGAGTACACTGCAGGACTTTTCTTACAATGAATAGAATACATTGCAGGACTTCTCTTACAATGAATAGTGAACACTGCAGGACTTTTTTTTACAATGAATAGAATCCATTGCAGGACTTTTCTTACAATGAATAGACTCCATTGCAGGACTTTTCTTACAATGAATAGATTCCATTGCAGGACTTTTCTTACAATGAATGGAATACATTGCAGGACTTTTCTTACAATGAATGGAATACATTGCAGGACTTTTCTTACAATGAATAGAGTACACTGCAGGACTTTTCTTACAATGAATAGAGTGCACTGCAGGACTTTTCTTACAATGAATAGTGTACACTGCAGGACTTTTCTTACAATGAATAGAGTGCACTGCAGGACTTTTCTTACAATGAACAGAGTACACTGCTGGACTTTTCTTACAATGAATAGAGTGCACTGCAGGACTTTTCTTACAATGAACAGAGTACACTGCTGGACTTTTCTTACAATGAATAGAATCCATTGTAGCACTTTTCTTACAATGAATAGAGTACACTGCAGGACTTTTCTTACAATGAATAGTGTACACTGCAGGACTTTTCTTACAATGAACAGAGTACACTGCAGGACTTTTCTTACAATGAATAGAATCCATTGCTGGACTTTTCTTACAATGAATAGAATCCATTGCAGGACTTTTCTTACAATAAATAGAATACATTGCAGGACTTTTCTTACAATGAATAGAATACATTGCAGGACTTTACTTACAATGAATAGAATACACTGCAGGACTTTTCTTGCTATGAATAGAATATACTGCAGGACTTTTCTTACAATGAATGGAATACATTGCAGGACTTTTCTTACAATGAATGGAATACATTGCAGGATTTTTCTTAGAATGAGTAGAATACATTTCAGGACTTTTCTTACAATGAATGGAATACATTGCAGGAATTTTCTTAGAATGAGTAGAATACATTTCAGGACTTTTCTTACAATGAATGGAATACATTGCAGGACTTTTCTTACAATGAATGGAATAAATTGCAGGACTTTTCTTACAATGAATAGAATACACTGCAGGACCTTTCTTACAATGAATAGAATACACTGCAGGACTTTTCTTACAATGAATAGAGTACACTGCAGGACTTTTCTTACAATAAATAGAATACATTGCAGCACTTTTCTTACAATATATAGAATACACTGCAGGACTTTTCTTACAATGAATAGAATCCATTGTAGCACTTTTCTTACAATGAATAGAGTACACTGCAGGACTTTTCTTACAATGAATTGTGTACACTGCAGGACCTTTCTTACAATGAACAGAGTACACTGCAGGACTTTTCTTACAATGAATAGAATCCATTGCAGGACTTTTCTTGCTATGAATAGAATATACTGCAGGACTTTTCTTACAATGAATGGAATACATTGCAGGACTTTTCTTACAATAAATAGAATACATTGCAGGACTTTTCTTACAATGAATAGAATACACTGCAGGACTTTTCTTGCTATGAATAGAATATACTGCAGGACTTTTCTTACAATGAATGGAATACATTGCAGGACTTTTCTTACAATGAATGGAATACATTGCAGGAATTTTCTTAGAATGAGTAGAATACATTTCAGGACTTTTCTTACAATGAATGGAATACATTGCAGGACTTTTCTTACAATGAATGGAATAAATTGCAGGACTTTTCTTACAATGAATAGAATACACTGCAGGACCTTTCTTACAATGAATAGAATACACTGCAGGACTTTTCTTATAATAAATAGAATACACTGCAGGACTTTTCTTACAATAAATAGAATACACTCCAATACTTTTCTTACAATGAATAGTGTACACTGCAGGACATTTCTTACAATGAATTGAGTACACTGCAGGACTTTTCTTACAATGAATAGAATCCATTGCAGGACTTTCCTTACAATGAATAGAATCCTTTGCAGCACTTTTCTTACAATAACTAGAGTACGCTGCTGGGCTTTTCTTACAATGAATAGAGTACACTGCAGGACTTTTCTTACAATGAATAGAGTACATTGCAGGACCTTTCTTACCATGAATAGAATACATTGCAGGTCTTTTCTTACAATGAATAGTGTACACTACACGACTTTTCTTACAATGAATAGTGTACACTGCACGACTTTTCTTACAATGAATAGAATCCATTGCAGGACTTTTCTTACAATGAATAGAATCCATTGCAGGTTTTTTCTTACAATGAATAGAATCCATTGCAGGACCTTTCTTAAAATGAATAGAATACATTGAAGGACTTTTCTTACTATGAATAGAATACACTGCAGGACTTTTCTTACAATGAATGGAAAACATTGCAGGACTTTTCTTACAATGAATAGAATACACTGCAGGACTTTTCTTACAATGAATGGAATACATTGCAGGACTTTTCTTACAATGAATGGAATACATTGCAGGAATTTTCTTAGAATGAGTAGAATACATTTCAGGACTTTTCTTACAATGAATGGAATACATTGCAGGACTTTTCCTACAATGAACAGAGTACACTGCAGGACTTTTCTTACAATGAATAGAGTGCACTGCAGGACTTTTCTTACAATGAATAGTGTACACTGCAGGACTTTTCTTACAATGAACAGAGTACACTGCAGGACTTTTCTTACAATGAATAGAATCCATTGCAGGATTTTTCTTACAATGAATAGTGTACACTGCAGGACTTTTCTTACAATGAACAGAGTACACTGCTGGACTTTTCTTACAATGAATAGTGTACACTGCAGGACTTTTCTTACAATGAATAGAATCCATTGCAGGACTTTTCTTACAATGAATGGAATACATTGCAGGACTTTTCTTACAATGAATGGAATACATTGCAGGAATTTTCTTAGAATGAGTAGAATACATTTCAGGACTTTTCTTACAAGGAATGGAATACATTGCAGGACTTTTCTTACAATGAATGGTTTAAATTGCAGGACTTTTCTTACAATGAATAGAATACACTGCAGGACCTTTCTTACAATGAATAGAATACACTGCAGGACTTTTCTTACAATGAATAGAGTACACTGCAGGACTTTTCATACAATGAATAGAATACATTTCAGGACTTTTCTTACAATGAATGGAATACGTTGCAGGACTTTTCTTACAATGAATAGTGTACACTGCAGGACATTTCTTACAATGAATAGAATATCTTGCAGCACTTTTCTTACAATGAACAGAGTACGCTGCAGGACTTTTCTTACAATGAATAGAGTACACTGCAGGACTTTTCTTACAATGAATAGAATACATTGCAGGACTTCTCTTACAATGAATAGTGAACACTGCAGGACTTTTTTTTACAATGAATAGAATCCATTGCAGGACTTTTCTTACAATGAATAGACTCCATTGCAGGACTTTTCTTACAATGAATAGATTCCATTGCAGGACTTTTCTTACAATGAATGGAATACATTGCAGGACTTTTCTTACAATGAATGGAATACATTGCAGGACTTTTCTTACAATGAATGGAATACATTGCAGGACTTTTCTTACAATGAATAGAGTACACTGCAGGACTTTTCTTACAATAAATAGAATACATTGTAGCACTTTTCTTACAATGAACAGAGTACACTGCAGGACTTTTCTTACAATGAATAGAGTGCACTGCAGGACTTTTCTTACAATGAATAGTGTACACTGCAGGACTTTTCTTACAATGAATAGAGTACACTGCAGGACTTTTCTTACAATGAATAGAGTGCACTGCAGGACTTTTCTTACAATGAATAGTGTACACTGCAGGACTTTTCTTACAATGAATAGAGTGCACTGCAGGACTTTTCTTACAATGAACAGAGTACACTGCTGGACTTTTCTTACAATGAATAGAGTGCACTGCAGGACTTTTCTTACAATGAATAGAATCCGTTGCAGGACTTTTCTTACAATAAGTAGAATACACTGCAGGACTTTTCTTACAATGAATAGAATACATTGCAGGACTTTTCTTACAATGAATAGAATACATTGCAGGACTTTTCTTACAATGAATAGAATCCTTTGCAGGACTTTTCTTACAATGAATAGAATCCTTCGCAGGACTTTTCTTACAATGAATAGAATCTATTGCAGGACTTTGCTTACTATGAATAGAATACACTGCAGGACTTTACTTACAATGAATGGAATTCATTGCAGGACTTTTCGTACAATGAATGGAATTCATTGCAGGACTTTTCTTACAATGAATGGAATTCATTGCAGGACTATTCTTAGAATGAGTAGAATACATTGCAGGACTTTTCTTACAATGAATAGATTCCATTGCAGGACTTTTCTTACAATGAATAGAGTACATTGCAGGACTTTTCTTACAATGAATAGAGTACACTGCAGGACCTTTCATAAAATGAATAGATTACACTGCAGGACTTTTCTTATAATGAATAGATTACACTGCATGACTTTTCTTACAATTAATAGAGTACACTGCAGGACTTTTCTTACAATGAAAGAATACATTGCAGGACTTTTCTTACAATGAATTGAATACATTGCAGGACTTTACTTACAATGAATGGAATACATTGCAGGACTTTTCTTACAATGAATAGAATACATTGCAGGACTTTTCTTACAATGAATGGAATACATTGCAGGACTTTTCTTACAATGAATGGAATTCATTGCAGGACTTTTCTTACAATGAATGGAATTCATTGCAGGACTTTTCTTACAATGAATGGAATTCATTGCAGGACTATTCTTAGAATGAGTAGAATACATTGCAGGACTTTTCTTACAATGAATAGAATACATTGCAGGTCTTTTCTTACAATGAATAGAATCCATTGCAGGACTTTTACAATGAATGGAGTACATTGCAGGACTTTTCTTACAATGAATAGAATACATTGCAGGACTTTTCTTACAATGAATAGATTACACTGCAGGACTTTTCTTACAATGAATGGAATACATTGCAGGACTTTTCTTGCAATGAATAGAGTACACTGCAGGACTTTTCTTACAATGAATAGAGTACACTGCAGGACTTTTCTTACAAAGAACAGAATACATTGCAGGACTTTTCTTACAATGAATAGAATACATTGCAGGACTTTTCTTACAATGAATAGTGTACACTGCAGGACTTTTCTTACAATGAATAGAATCCATTGCAGGACTTTTCTTACAATGAATAGAATCCGTTGCAGGACTTTTCTTACAATAAGTAGAATACACTGCAGGTCTTTTCTTACAATGAATAGAATACATTGCAGGACTTTTCTTACAATGAATAGAATACATTGCAGGACTTTTCTTACAATGAATAGAATCCATTGCAGGACTTTTCTTACAATGAATAGAATCCTTTGCAGGACTTTTCTTACAATGAATAGAATCCATTGCAGGACTTTGCTTACTATGAATAGAATACACTGCAGGACTTTACTTACAATGAATGGAATTCATTGCAGGACTTTTCTTACAATGAATGGAATTCATTGCAGGACTTTTCTTACAATGAATGGAATTCATGGCAGGACTATTCTTAGAATGAGTAGAATACATTGCAGGACTTTTCTTACAATGAATAGATTCCATTGCAGGAATTTTCTTACAATGAATAGAGTACATTGCAGGACTTTTCTTACAATGAATAGAGTACACTGCAGGACCTTTCATAAAATGAATAGATTACACTGCAGGACTTTTCTTACAATGAATCGACTACACTGCATGACTTTTCTTACAATTAATAGAGTACACTGCAGGACTTTTCTTACAATGAATAGAGGACGCTGCAGGACTTTTCTTACAATGAATTGAATACATTGCAGGACTTTTCTTACAATGAATAGAATACACTGCAAGACTTTTCTTACAATGAATAGTGTACACTGCAGGACTTTTCTTACAATGAATGGAATACAGTGCAGGACTTTTCTTACAATGAATAGAGTACACTGCAGGACTTTTCTTACAATGAATGGAGTACACTGCAGGACTTTTCTTACAATGAATAGAATACATTGCAGGACTTTTCTTACAATGAATAGAATCCATTGCAGGACTTTTCTTACAATGAATAGAATCTAATGCAGTACTTTTCTTACAATGAATGGAATAAATTGCAGGACCTTTCTTACAATGAATGGAATACATTGCAGGACTTTTCTTACAATGAATAGAATACATTGCAGGACTTTTCTTACAATGAATAGAATACATTGCAGGACTTTTCTTACAATGAATAGAATCCATTGCAGGACTTTTACAATGAATAGAGTACATTGCAGGACTTTTCTTACCATGAATAGAGTACACTGCAGGACTTTTCTTACAATGAACAGAGTACACTGCAGGACTTTTCTTACAATGAACAGAGTACACTGCAGGACTTTTCTTACAATGAACAGAGTACACTGCAGGACTTTTCTTACAATGAATAGTGTACACTGCAGGACTTTTCTTACAATGAACAGAGTACACTGCAGGACTTTTCTTACAATGAATAGAATACATTGCAGGACTTTTCCTACAATGAACAGAGTACACTGCAGGACTTTTCTTACAATGAATAGAGTGCACTGCAGGACTTTTCTTACAATGAATAGTGTACACTGCAGGACTTTTCTTACAATGAACAGAGTACACTGCAGGACTTTTCTTACAATGAATGGTTTAAATTGCAGGACTTTTCTTACAATGAATAGAATACACTGCAGGACCTTTCTTACAATGAATAGAATACACTGCAGGACTTTTCTTACAATGAATAGAGTACACTGCAGGACTTTTCATACAATGAATAGAATACATTTCAGGACTTTTCTTACAATGAATGGAATACGTTGCAGGACTTTTCTTACAATGAATAGTGTACACTGCAGGACATTTCTTACAATGAATAGAATATCTTGCAGCACTTTTCTTACAATGAACAGAGTACGCTGCAGGACTTTTCTTACAATGAATAGAGTACACTGCAGGACTTTTCTTACAATGAATAGAATACATTGCAGGACTTCTCTTACAATGAATAGTGAACACTGCAGGACTTTTTTTTACAATGAATAGAATCCATTGCAGGACTTTTCTTACAATGAATAGACTCCATTGCAGGACTTTTCTTACAATGAATAGATTCCATTGCAGGACTTTTCTTACAATGA
Source organism: Carcharodon carcharias (assembly GCF_017639515.1). NCBI lineage: Eukaryota > Metazoa > Chordata > Chondrichthyes > Lamniformes > Lamnidae > Carcharodon > Carcharodon carcharias. The sequence continues at coordinate 148,738,859 of NC_054480.1, read as the reverse complement.
ATGGAATACATTGCAGGACTTTTCTTACAATGAATGGAATACATTGCAGGACTTTTCTTACAATGAATAGAGTACACTGCAGGACTTTTCTTACAATGAATAGAGTGCACTGCAGGACTTTTCTTACAATGAATAGTGTACACTGCAGGACTTTTCTTACAATGAATAGAGTGCACTGCAGGACTTTTCTTACAATGAACAGAGTACACTGCTGGACTTTTCTTACAATGAATAGAGTGCACTGCAGGACTTTTCTTACAATGAACAGAGTACACTGCTGGACTTTTCTTACAATGAATAGAATCCATTGTAGCACTTTTCTTACAATGAATAGAGTACACTGCAGGACTTTTCTTACAATGAATAGTGTACACTGCAGGACTTTTCTTACAATGAACAGAGTACACTGCAGGACTTTTCTTACAATGAATAGAATCCATTGCTGGACTTTTCTTACAATGAATAGAATCCATTGCAGGACTTTTCTTACAATAAATAGAATACATTGCAGGACTTTTCTTACAATGAATAGAATACATTGCAGGACTTTACTTACAATGAATAGAATACACTGCAGGACTTTTCTTGCTATGAATAGAATATACTGCAGGACTTTTCTTACAATGAATGGAATACATTGCAGGACTTTTCTTACAATGAATGGAATACATTGCAGGATTTTTCTTAGAATGAGTAGAATACATTTCAGGACTTTTCTTACAATGAATGGAATACATTGCAGGAATTTTCTTAGAATGAGTAGAATACATTTCAGGACTTTTCTTACAATGAATGGAATACATTGCAGGACTTTTCTTACAATGAATGGAATAAATTGCAGGACTTTTCTTACAATGAATAGAATACACTGCAGGACCTTTCTTACAATGAATAGAATACACTGCAGGACTTTTCTTACAATGAATAGAGTACACTGCAGGACTTTTCTTACAATAAATAGAATACATTGCAGCACTTTTCTTACAATATATAGAATACACTGCAGGACTTTTCTTACAATGAATAGAATCCATTGTAGCACTTTTCTTACAATGAATAGAGTACACTGCAGGACTTTTCTTACAATGAATTGTGTACACTGCAGGACCTTTCTTACAATGAACAGAGTACACTGCAGGACTTTTCTTACAATGAATAGAAACCATTGCAGGACTTTTCTTGCTATGAATAGAATATACTGCAGGACTTTTCTTACAATGAATGGAATACATTGCAGGACTTTTCTTACAATAAATAGAATACATTGCAGGACTTTTCTTACAATGAATAGAATACACTGCAGGACTTTTCTTGCTATGAATAGAATATACTGCAGGACTTTTCTTACAATGAATGGAATACATTGCAGGACTTTTCTTACAATGAATGGAATACATTGCAGGAATTTTCTTAGAATGAGTAGAATACATTTCAGGACTTTTCTTACAATGAATGGAATACATTGCAGGACTTTTCTTACAATGAATGGAATAAATTGCAGGACTTTTCTTACAATGAATAGAATACACTGCAGGACCTTTCTTACAATGAATAGAATACACTGCAGGACTTTTCTTATAATAAATAGAATACACTGCAGGACTTTTCTTACAATAAATAGAATACACTCCAATACTTTTCTTACAATGAATAGTGTACACTGCAGGACATTTCTTTCAATGAATTGAGTACACTGCAGGACTTTTCTTACAATGAATAGAATCCATTGCAGGACTTTCCTTACAATGAATAGAATCCTTTGCAGCACTTTTCTTACAATAACTAGAGTACGCTGCTGGGCTTTTCTTACAATGAATAGAGTACACTGCAGGACTTTTCTTACAATGAATAGAGTACATTGCAGGACCTTTCTTACCATGAATAGAATACATTGCAGGTCTTTTCTTACAATGAATAGTGTACACTACACGACTTTTCTTACAATGAATAGTGTACACTGCACGACTTTTCTTACAATGAATAGAATCCATTGCAGGACTTTTCTTACAATGAATAGAATCCATTGCAGGTTTTTTCTTACAATGAATAGAATCCATTGCAGGACCTTTCTTAAAATGAATAGAATACATTGAAGGACTTTTCTTACTATGAATAGAATACACTGCAGGACTTTTCTTACAATGAATGGAAAACATTGCAGGACTTTTCTTACAATGAATAGAATACACTGCAGGACTTTTCTTACAATGAATGGAATACATTGCAGGACTTTTCTTACAATGAATGGAATACATTGCAGGAATTTTCTTAGAATGAGTAGAATACATTTCAGGACTTTTCTTACAATGAATGGAATACATTGCAGGACTTTTCCTACAATGAACAGAGTACACTGCAGGACTTTTCTTACAATGAATAGAGTGCACTGCAGGACTTTTCTTACAATGAATAGTGTACACTGCAGGACTTTTCTTACAATGAACAGAGTACACTGCAGGACTTTTCTTACAATGAATAGAATCCATTGCAGGATTTTTCTTACAATGAATAGTGTACACTGCAGGACTTTTCTTACAATGAACAGAGTACACTGCTGGACTTTTCTTACAATGAATAGTGTACACTGCAGGACTTTTCTTACAATGAATAGAATCCATTGCAGGACTTTTCTTACAATGAATGGAATACATTGCAGGACTTTTCTTACAATGAATGGAATACATTGCAGGAATTTTCTTAGAATGAGTAGAATACATTTCAGGACTTTTCTTACAAGGAATGGAATACATTGCAGGACTTTTCTTACAATGAATGGTTTAAATTGCAGGACTTTTCTTACAATGAATAGAATACACTGCAGGACCTTTCTTACAATGAATAGAATACACTGCAGGACTTTTCTTACAATGAATAGAGTACACTGCAGGACTTTTCATACAATGAATAGAATACATTTCAGGACTTTTCTTACAATGAATGGAATACGTTGCAGGACTTTTCTTACAATGAATAGTGTACACTGCAGGACATTTCTTACAATGAATAGAATATCTTGCAGCACTTTTCTTACAATGAACAGAGTACGCTGCAGGACTTTTCTTACAATGAATAGAGTACACTGCAGGACTTTTCTTACAATGAATAGAATACATTGCAGGACTTCTCTTACAATGAATAGTGAACACTGCAGGACTTTTTTTTACAATGAATAGAATCCATTGCAGGACTTTTCTTACAATGAATAGACTCCATTGCAGGACTTTTCTTACAATGAATAGATTCCATTGCAGGACTTTTCTTACAATGAATGGAATACATTGCAGGACTTTTCTTACAATGAATGGAATACATTGCAGGACTTTTCTTACAATGAATGGAATACATTGCAGGACTTTTCTTACAATGAATAGAGTACACTGCAGGACTTTTCTTACAATAAATAGAATACATTGTAGCACTTTTCTTACAATGAACAGAGTACACTGCAGGACTTTTCTTACAATGAATAGAGTGCACTGCAGGACTTTTCTTACAATGAATAGTGTACACTGCAGGACTTTTCTTACAATGAATAGAGTACACTGCAGGACTTTTCTTACAATGAATAGAGTGCACTGCAGGACTTTTCTTACAATGAATAGTGTACACTGCAGGACTTTTCTTACAATGAATAGAGTGCACTGCAGGACTTTTCTTACAATGAACAGAGTACACTGCTGGACTTTTCTTACAATGAATAGAGTGCACTGCAGGACTTTTCTTACAATGAATAGAATCCGTTGCAGGACTTTTCTTACAATAAGTAGAATACACTGCAGGACTTTTCTTACAATGAATAGAATACATTGCAGGACTTTTCTTACAATGAATAGAATACATTGCAGGACTTTTCTTACAATGAATAGAATCCTTTGCAGGACTTTTCTTACAATGAATAGAATCCTTCGCAGGACTTTTCTTACAATGAATAGAATCTATTGCAGGACTTTGCTTACTATGAATAGAATACACTGCAGGACTTTACTTACAATGAATGGAATTCATTGCAGGACTTTTCGTACAATGAATGGAATTCATTGCAGGACTTTTCTTACAATGAATGGAATTCATTGCAGGACTATTCTTAGAATGAGTAGAATACATTGCAGGACTTTTCTTACAATGAATAGATTCCATTGCAGGACTTTTCTTACAATGAATAGAGTACATTGCAGGACTTTTCTTACAATGAATAGAGTACACTGCAGGACCTTTCATAAAATGAATAGATTACACTGCAGGACTTTTCTTATAATGAATAGATTACACTGCATGACTTTTCTTACAATTAATAGAGTACACTGCAGGACTTTTCTTACAATGAAAGAATACATTGCAGGACTTTTCTTACAATGAATTGAATACATTGCAGGACTTTACTTACAATGAATGGAATACATTGCAGGACTTTTCTTACAATGAATAGAATACATTGCAGGACTTTTCTTACAATGAATGGAATACATTGCAGGACTTTTCTTACAATGAATGGAATTCATTGCAGGACTTTTCTTACAATGAATGGAATTCATTGCAGGACTTTTCTTACAATGAATGGAATTCATTGCAGGACTATTCTTAGAATGAGTAGAATACATTGCAGGACTTTTCTTACAATGAATAGAATACATTGCAGGTCTTTTCTTACAATGAATAGAATCCATTGCAGGACTTTTACAATGAATAGAGTACATTGCAGGACTTTTCTTACAATGAATAGAATACATTGCAGGACTTTTCTTACAATGAATAGATTACACTGCAGGACTTTTCTTACAATGAATGGAATACATTGCAGGACTTTTCTTGCAATGAATAGAGTACACTGCAGGACTTTTCTTACAATGAATAGAGTACACTGCAGGACTTTTCTTACAAAGAACAGAATACATTGCAGGACTTTTCTTACAATGAATAGAATACATTGCAGGACTTTTCTTACAATGAATAGTGTACACTGCAGGACTTTTCTTACAATGAATAGAATCCATTGCAGGACTTTTCTTACAATGAATAGAATCCGTTGCAGGACTTTTCTTACAATAAGTAGAATACACTGCAGGTCTTTTCTTACAATGAATAGAATACATTGCAGGACTTTTCTTACAATGAATAGAATACATTGCAGGACTTTTCTTACAATGAATAGAATCCATTGCAGGACTTTTCTTACAATGAATAGAATCCTTTGCAGGACTTTTCTTACAATGAATAGAATCCATTGCAGGACTTTGCTTACTATGAATAGAATACACTGCAGGACTTTACTTACAATGAATGGAATTCATTGCAGGACTTTTCTTACAATGAATGGAATTCATTGCAGGACTTTTCTTACAATGAATGGAATTCATTGCAGGACTATTCTTAGAATGAGTAGAATACATTGCAGGACTTTTCTTACAATGAATAGATTCCATTGCAGGAATTTTCTTACAATGAATAGAGTACATTGCAGGACTTTTCTTACAATGAATAGAGTACACTGCAGGACCTTTCATAAAATGAATAGATTACACTGCAGGACTTTTCTTACAATGAATCGACTACACTGCATGACTTTTCTTACAATTAATAGAGTACACTGCAGGACTTTTCTTACAATGAATAGAGGACGCTGCAGGACTTTTCTTACAATGAATTGAATACATTGCAGGACTTTTCTTACAATGAATAGAATACACTGCAAGACTTTTCTTACAATGAATAGTGTACACTGCAGGACTTTTCTTACAATGAATGGAATACATTGCAGGACTTTTCTTACAATGAATAGAGTACACTGCAGGACTTTTCTTACAATGAATGGAGTACACTGCAGGACTTTTCTTACAATGAATAGAATACATTGCAGGACTTTTCTTACAATGAATAGAATCCATTGCAGGACTTTTCTTACAATGAATAGAATCTAATGCAGTACTTTTCTTACAATGAATGGAATAAATTGCAGGACCTTTCTTACAATGAATGGAATACATTGCAGGACTTTTCTTACAATGAATAGAATACATTGCAGGACTTTTCTTACAATGAATAGAATACATTGCAGGACTTTTCTTACAATGAATAGAATCCATTGCAGGACTTTTGCAATGAATAGAGTACATTGCAGGACTTTTCTTACCATGAATAGAGTACACTGCAGGACTTTTCTTACAATGAATGGAATAAATTGCAGGACTTTTCTTACAATGAATAGAATACATTGCAGCACTTTTCTTACAATATATAGAATACACTGCAGGACTTTTCTTACAATGAATAGAATCCATTGTAGCACTTTTCTTACAATGAATAGAATATACTGCAGGACTTTTCTTACAATGAATGGAATACATTGCAGGACTTTTCTTACAATAAATAGAATACATTGCAGGACTTTTCTTACAATGAATAGAATACACTGCAGGACTTTTCTTGCTATGAATAGAATATACTGCAGGACTTTTCTTACAATGAATGGAATACATTGCAGGACTTTTCTTACAATGAATGGAATACATTGCAGGAATTTTCTTAGAATGAGTAGAATACATTTCAGGACTTTTCTTACAATGAATGGAATACATTGCAGGACTTTTCTTACAATGAATGGAATAAATTGCAGGACTTTTCTTACAATGAATAGAATACACTGCAGGACCTTTCTTACAATGAATAGAATACACTGCAGGACTTTTCTTATAATAAATAGAATACACTGCAGGACTTTTCTTACAATAAATAGAATACACTCCAATACTTTTCTTACAATGAATAGTGTACACTGCAGGACATTTCTTACAATGAATTGAGTACACTGCAGGACTTTTCTTACAATGAATAGAATCCATTGCAGGACTTTCCTTACAATGAATAGAATCCTTTGCAGCACCTTTCTTACAATAACTAGAGTACGCTGCTGGGCTTTTCTTACAATGAATAGAGTACACTGCAGGACTTTTCTTACAATGAATAGAGTACATTGCAGGACCTTTCTTACCATGAATAGAATACATTGCAGGTCTTTTCTTACAATGAATAGTGTACACTACACGACTTTTCTTACAATGAATAGTGTACACTGCACGACTTTTCTTACAATGAATAGAATCCATTGCAGGACTTTTCTTACAATGAATAGAATCCATTGCAGGTTTTTTCTTACAATGAATAGAATCCATTGCAGGACCTTTCTTAAAATGAATAGAATACATTGAAGGACTTTTCTTACTATGAATAGAATACACTGCAGGACTTTTCTTACAATGAATGGAAAACATTGCAGGACTTTTCTTACAATGAATAGAATACACTGCAGGACTTTTCTTACAATGAATGGAATACATTGCAGGACTTTTCTTGCAATGAATAGAGTACACTGCAGGACTTTTCTTACAATGAATGGAGTACACTGCAGGACTTTTCTTACAAAGAACAGAATACATTGCAGGACTTTTCTTACAATGAATAGTGTACACTGCAGGACTTTTCTTACAATGAATAGAATCCATTGCAGCACTTTTCTTACAATGAATAGAATCCGTTGCAGGACTTTTCTTACAATAAGTAGAATACACTGCAGGACTTTTCTTACAATGAATAGAATACATTGCAGGACTTTTCTTACAATGAATAGAATACATTGCAGGACTTTTCTTACAATGAATAGAATCCTTTGCAGGACTTTTCTTACAATGAATAGAATCCTTCGCAGGACTTTTCTTACAATGAATAGAATCTATTGCAGGACTTTGCTTACTATGAATAGAATACACTGCAGGACTTTACTTACAATGAATGGAATACATTGCAGGACTTTTCTTACAATGAATAGAATACATTGCAGGACTTTTCTTACAATGAATGGAATACATTGCAGGACTTTTCTTACAATGAATGGAATTCATTGCAGGACTTTTCTTACAATGAATGGAATTCATTGCAGGACTTTTCTTACAATGAATGGAATTCATTGCAGGACTATTCTTAGAATGAGTAGAATACATTGCAGGACTTTTCTTACAATGAATAGATTCCATTGCAGGACTTTTCTTACAGTGAATAGAGTACATTGCAGGACTTTTCTTACAATGAATAGAGTACACTGCAGGACCTTTCATAAAATGAATAGATTACACTGCAGGACTTTTCTTACAATGAATAGATTACACTGCATGACTTTTCTTACAATTAATAGAGTACACTGCAGGACTTTTCTTACAATGAATAGAGGACACTGCAGGACTTTTCTTACAATGAATTGAATACATTGCAGGACTTTTCTTACAATGAATAGAATACACTGCAAGACTTTTCTTACAATGAATAGTGTACACTGCAGGACTTTTCTTACAATGAAAGAATACATTGCAGGACTTTTCTTACAATGAATTGAGTACACTGCAGGAATTTTCTTACAATGAATGGAGTACACTGCAGGACTTTTCTTACAATGAATAGAATACATTGCAGGACTTTTCTTACAATGAATAGAATCCATTGCAGGACTTTTCTTACAATGAATAGAATCTAATGCAGTACTTTTCTTACAATGAATGGAATACATTGCAGGACCTTTCTTACAATGAATGGAATACATTGCAGGACTTTTCTTACAATGAATAGAATACATTGCAGGACTTTTCTTACAATGAATAGAATCCATTGCAGGACTTTTCTTACAATGAATAGAATCCATTGCAGGACTTTTACAATGAATAGAGTACATTGCAGGACTTTTCTTACAATGAATAGAATACATTGCAGGACTTTTCTTACAATGAATAGATTACACTGCAGGACTTTTCTTACAATGAATGGAATACATTGCAGGACTTTTCTTGCAATGAATAGAGTACACTGCAGGACTTTTCTTACAATGAATAGAGTACACTGCAGGACTTTTCTTACAAAGAACAGAATACATTGCAGGACTTTTCTTACAATGAATAGAATACATTGCAGGACTTTTCTTACAATGAATAGAGGACGCTGCAGGACTTTTCTTACAATGAATTGAATACATTGCAGGACTTTTCTTACAATGAATAGAATACACTGCAAGACTTTTCTTACAATGAATAGTGTACACTGCAGGACTTTTCTTACAATGAATAGAGTACACTGCAGGACTTTTCTTACAATGAAAAGTGTACACTGCAGGACTTTTCTTACAATGAACAGAGTAGGCTGCAGGACATTTCTTACAATGAATAGAATCCGTTGCAGGACTTTTCTTACAATGAATAGTGTACACTGCAGGACTTTTCTTACAATGAACAGAGTACACTGGAGGACTTTTCTTACAATGAATAGAATCCATTGTAGCACTTTTCTTACAATGAATAGAATCCTTTGCAGCACTTTTCTTACAATAAATAGAATACATTGCAGGACTTTTCTTACAATGAATAGAATACATTGCAGGACTTTTCTTACAATGAATAGATTACACTGCAGGACATTTCTTGCTATGAATAGAATATACTGCAGGACTTTTCTTACAATGAATGGAATACATTGCAGGACTTTTCTTACAATGAATGGAATACATTGCAGGACTCTTCTTACAATGAATGGAATACATTGCAGGACTTTTCTTACAATGAATGGAATACATTGCAGTATTTTTCTTAGAATGAGGAGAATACATTTCAGGACTTTTCTTACAATGACTGGAATACATTGCAGGAATTTTCTTAGAATGAGTAGAATACATTTCAGGACTTTTCTTACAATGAATCGAATACATTGCAGGACTTTTCTTACAATGAATGGAATAAATTGCAGGACTTTTCTTACAATGAATAGAATACACTGCAGGACCGTTCTTACAATGAATAGAATACACTGCAGGACTTTTCTTACAATGAATAGAGTACACTGCAGGACATTTCTTACAATAAATAGAATACATTGCAGCACTTTTCTTACAATATATAGAATACACTGCAGGACTTTTCTTACAATGAATAGAATCCATTGGAGCACTTTTCTTACAATGAATAGAGTACACTGCAGGACTTTTCTTACAATGAATAGTGTACACTGCAGGACTTTTCTTACAATGAACAGAGTACACTGCAGGACTTTTCTTACAATGAATAGAATCCATTGCAGGACTTTTCTTGCTATGAATAGAATATACTGCAGGACTTTTCTTACAATGAATGGAATACATTGCAGGACTTTTCTTACAATAAATAGAATACATTGCAGGACTTTTCTTACAATGAATAGAATACACTGCAGGACTTTTCTTGCTATGAATAGAATATACTGCAGGACTTTTCTTACAATGAATAGTGTACACTGCAGGACTTTTCTTACAATGAATAGAATACACTGCAGGACCTTTCTTACAATGAATAGAATACACTGCATGACTTTTCATACAATGAATAGAATACATTTCAGGACTTTTCTTGCAATGAATGGAATACGTTGCAGGACTTTTCTTACAATGAATAGTGTACACTGCAGGACATTTCTTACAATGAATAGAATATCTTGCAGCACTTTTCTTGCAATGAACAGAGTACGCTGCAGGACTTTTCTTACAATGAATAGAGTACACTGCAGGACTTTTCTTACAATGAATAGAATACATTGCAGGACTTTTCTTACAATGAATAGAATACATTGCAGGACTTCTCTTACAATGAATAGTGAACACTGCAGGACTTTTTTTTACAATGAATAGAATCCATTGCAGGACTTTTCTTACAATGAATAGAATCCATTGCAGGACTTTTCTTACAATGAATGGAATACATTGCAGGACTTTTCTTACAATGAATGGAATACATTGCAGGACTTTTCTTACAATGAATAGAATCCATTGCAGGACTTTTCTTACAATGAATAGAATCCATTGCAGGACTTTTCTTACAATGAATAGAATCCATTGCAGGACTTTTACAATGAATAGAGTACATTGCAGGACTTTTCTTACAATGAATAGAATACATTGCAGGACTTTTCTTACAATGAATAGATTACACTGCAGGACTTTTCTTACAATGAATGGAATACATTGCAGGACTTTTCTTGCAATGAATAGAGTACACTGCAGGACTTTTCTTACAATGAATAGAGTACACTGCAGGACTTTTCTTACAAAGAACAGAATACATTGCAGGACTTTTCTTACAATGAATAGAATACATTGCAGGACTTTTCTTACAATGAACAGAGGATGCTGCAGGACTTTTCTTACAATGAATTGAATGCATTGCAGGACTTTTCTTACAATGAATAGAATACACTGCAAGACTTTTCTTACAATGAATAGTGTACACTGCAGGACTTTTCTTACAATGAATAGAGTACACTGCAGGACTTTTCTTACAATGAATAGTGTACACTGCAGGACTTTTCTTACAATGAACAGAGTAGGCTGCAGGACATTTCTTACAATGAATAGAATCCGTTGCAGGACTTTTCTTACAATGAATAGTGTACACTGCAGGACTTTTCTTACAATGAACAGAGTACACTGGAGGACTTTTCTTACAATGAATAGAATCCATTGTAGCACTTTTCTTACAATGAATAGAATACACTGCAGGACTTTTCTTACAATGAATAGTGTACACTGCAGGACTTTTCTTACAATGAACAGAGTACACTGCAGGACTTTTCTTACAATGAATAGAATCCATTGCAGGACTTTTCTTACAATGAATAGAATCCATTGCAGGACTTTTCTTACAATAAATAGAATACATTGCAGGACTTTTCTTACAATGAATAGAATACATTGCAGGACTTTTCTTACAATGAATAGATTACACTGCAGGACATTTCTTGCTATGAATAGAATATACTGCAGGACTTTTCTTACAATGAATGGAATACATTGCAGGACTTTTCTTACAATGAATGGAATACATTGCAGGACTCTTCTTACAATGAATGGAATACATTGCAGGACTTTTCTTACAATGAATGGAATACATTGCAGTATTTTTCTTAGAATGAGGAGAATACATTTCAGGACTTTTCTTACAATGACTGGAATACATTGCAGGAATTTTCTTAGAATGAGTAGAATACATTTCAGGACTTTTCTTACAATGAATGGAATACATTGCAGGACTTTTCTTACAATGAATGGAATAAATTGCAGGACTTTTCTTACAATGAATAGAATACACTGCAGGACCGTTCTTACAATGAATAGAATACACTGCAGGACTTTTCTTACAATGAATAGAGTACACTGCAGGACATTTCTTACAATAAATAGAATACATTGCAGCACTTTTCTTACAATATATAGAATACACTGCAGGACTTTTCTTACAATGAATAGAATCCATTGGAGCACTTTTCTTACAATGAATAGAGTACACTGCAGGACTTTTCTTACAATGAATAGTGTACACTGCAGGACTTTTCTTACAATGAACAGAGTACACTGCAGGACTTTTCTTACAATGAATAGAATCCATTGCAGGACTTTTCTTGCTATGAATAGAATATACTGCAGGACTTTTCTTACAATGAATGGAATACATTGCAGGACTTTTCTTACAATAAATAGAATACATTGCAGGACTTTTCTTACAATGAATAGAATACACTGCAGGACTTTTCTTGCTATGAATAGAATATACTGCAGGACTTTTCTTACAATGAATAGTGTACACTGCAGGACTTTTCTTACAATGAATAGAATACACTGCAGGACCTTTCTTACAATGAATAGAATACACTGCATGACTTTTCATACAATGAATAGAATACATTTCAGGACTTTTCTTGCAATGAATGGAATACGTTGCAGGACTTTTCTTACAATGAATAGTGTACACTGCAGGACATTTCTTACAATGAATAGAATATCTTGCAGCACTTTTCTTGCAATGAACAGAGTACGCTGCAGGACTTTTCTTACAATGAATAGAGTACACTGCAGGACTTTTCTTACAATGAATAGAGTGCACTGCAGGACTTTTCTTACAATGAATAGAATCCATTGCAGGACGTTTCTTACAATGAATAGTGTACACTGCAGGACTTTTCTTACAATGAACAGAGTACACTGCTGGACTTTTCTTACAATGAATAGAATCCATTGTAGCACTTTTCTTACAATGAATAGAGTACACTGCAGGACTTTTATTACAATGAATAGTGTACACTGCAGGACTTTTCTTACAATGAATGGAATCCATTGCAGGACTTTTCTTACAATGAATAGAATCCATTGCAGGACTTTTCTTACAATGAATAGAATCCATTGCAGGACTTTTCTTACAATGAATAGAATTCATTTCAGGACTTTTCTTACCATGAATGGAATACGTTGCAGGATTTTCTTACAATGAATGGAATACATTGCAGGATTTTTCTTAGAATGAATGGAATACGTTGCAGGATTTTTCTTAGAATGAGTAGAATACATTTCAGGACTTTACTTACAATGAATGGAATACATTGCAGGACTTTTCTTACAATGAATAGAGTACACTGCAGGACATTTCTTACAATAAAGAGAATATATTGCAGCACTTTTCTTACAATGAACAGAGTACACTGCAGGACTTTTCTTACAATGAATATAATACACTGCAGGACTTTTCTTACAATGAACAGAGTACACTGCAGGACTTTTCTTACAATGAATAGAATCCATTGCAGGACTTTTCTTACAATGAATAGAATCCATTGCAGGACTTTTCTTACAATAAATAGAATACATTGCAGGACTTTTCTTACAATGAATAGAATACACTGCAGGACTTTTCTTACAATGAATAGAGTACACTGCAGGACTTTTCATACAATGAATAGAATACATTTCAGGACTTTTCTTACAATGAATGGAATACGTTGCAGGACTTTACTTACAATGAATAGTGTACACTGCAGGACATTTCTTACAATGAATAGAATATCTTGCAGCACTTTTCTTACAATGAACAGAGTACGCTGCAGGACTTTTCTTACAATGAATAGAGTACACTGCAGGACTTTTCTTACAATGAACAGAGTACACTGCAGGACTTTTCTTACAATGAATAGAATCCATTGCAGGACTTTTCTTACAATGAATAGTGTACACTGCAGGACTTGTCTTACAATGAACAGAGTACACTGCTGGACTTTTCTTACAATGAATAGAATCCATTGTAGCACTTTTCTTACAATGAATAGAGTACACTGCAGGACTTTTCTTACAATGAATAGTGTACACTGCAGGACTTTTCTTACAATGAATGGAATACGTTGCAGGATTTTCTTACAATGAATGGAATACATTGCAGGATTTTTCTTAGAATGAATGGAATACGTTGCAGGACTTTTCTTAGAATGAGTAGAATACATTTCAGGACTTTACTTACAATGAATGGAATACATTGCAGGACTTTTCTTACAATGAATAGTGTGCACTACAGGACTTTTCTTACAATGAATAGAGTACACTGCAGGACATTTCTTACAATAACGAGAATATATTGCAGCACTTTTCTTAGAATGAACAGAGTACACTGCAGGACTTTTCTTACAATGAATATAATACACTGCAGGACTTTTCTTAGAATGAACAGAGTACACTGCAGGACTTTTCTTACAATGAATAGAATCCATTGCAGGACTTTTCTTACAATGAATAGAATCCATTGCAGGACTTTTCTTACAATAAATAGAATACATTGCAGGACTTTTCTTACAATGAATAGAATACATTGCAGGACTTTTCTTACAATGAATTGAATACACTGCAGGACTTTTCTTGCTTTGAATAGAATATACTGCAGGACTTTTCTTACAATGAATGGAATACATTGCAGGACTTTTCTTACAATGAATGGAATACATTGCAGGACTTTTCTTACAATGATGGAATACATTGCAGGATTTTTCTTAGAATGAGTAGAATACATTTCAGGACTTTTCTTACAATGAATGGAATACATTGCAGGACTTTTCTTACAATGAATGGAATAAATTGCAGGACTTTTCTTACAATGAATAGAATACACTGCAGGACCTTTCTTACAATGAATAGAATACACTGCAGGACTTTTCTTACAATGAATAGAGTACACTGCAGGACTTTTCTTACAATAAATAGAATACATTGCAGCACTTTTCTTACAATATATAGAATACACTGCAGGACTTTTCTTACAATGAATAGAATCCATTGTAGCACTTTTCTTACAATGAATAGAGTACACTGCAGGACTTTTCTTACAATGAATAGTGTACACTGCAGGACTTTTCTTACAATGAACAGAGTACACTGCAGGACTTTTCTTTTAATGAATAGAATCCATTGCAGGACTTTTCTTGCTATGAATAGAATATACTGCAGGACTTTTCTTACAATGAATTGAATACATTGCAGGACTTTTCTTACAATAAATAGAATACATTGCAGGACTTTTCTTACAGTGAATAGAATACACTGCAGGACTTTTCTTACAATGAATAGAATACACTGCAGGACTTTTCTTGCTATGAATAGAATATACTGCAGGACTTTTCTTACAATGAATGGAATACATTGCAGGACTTTTCTTACAATGAATGGAATACATTGCAGGAATTTTCTTAGAATGAGTAGAATACATTTCAGGACTTTTCTTACAATGAATGGAATACATTGCAGGACTTTTCTTACAATGAATAGAGTGCACTGCAGGACTTTTCTTACAATAAATACAATACATTGCAGCACTTTTCTTACAATATATAGAATACACTGCAGGACTTTTCTTATAATAAATAGAATACACTGCAGGACTTTTCTTACAATAAATAGAATACACTCCAATACTTTTCTTACAATGAATAGTGTACACTGCAGGACATTTCTTACAATGAACAGAGTACACTGCAGGACTTTTCTTACAATGAATAGAATCCATTGCAGGACTTTCCTTTCAATGAATAGAATCCATTGCAGCACTTTTCTTACAATAACTAGAGTACGCTGCTGGACTTTTCTTACAATGAATAGAGTACACTGCAGGACTTTTCTTACAATGAATAGAGTACATTGCAGGACTTTTCTTACCATGAATAGAATACATTGCAGGTCTTTTCTTACAATGAATAGTGTACACTACACGACTTTTCTTACAATGAATAGTGTACACTGCACGACTTTTCTTACAATGAATAGAATCCATTGCAGGTTTTTTCTTACAATGAATAGAATCCATTGCAGGACCTTTCTTAAAATGAATAGAATGCATTGCAGGACTTTTCTTACTATGAATAGAATACACTGCAGGACTTTTCTTACAATGAATGGAAAACATTGCAGGACTATTCTTACAATGAATAGAATACACTGCAGGACTGTTCTTACAATGAATGGAATACATTGCAGGACTTTTCTTGCAATGAATAGAGTACACTGCAGGACTTTTCTTACAATGAATAGAGTACACTGCAGGACTTTTCTTACAAAGAACAGAATACATTGCAGGACTTTTCTTACAATGAATAGAATACATTGCAGGACTTTTCTTACAATGAATAGTGTACACTGCAGGACTTTTCTTACAATGAATAGAATCCATTGCAGGACTTTTCTTACAATAAGTAGAATACACTGCAGGACTTTTCTTACAATGATTAGAATACATTGCAGGACTTTTCTAACAATGAATAGAATACATTGCAGGACTTTTCTGACAATGAATAGAATCCATTGCAGGACTTTTCTTACAATGAATAGAATCCTTTGCAGGACTTTTCTTACAATGAATAGAATCCATTGCAGGACTTTGCTTAAAATGAATGGAATACATTGCAGGACTTTTCTTACAATGAATAGTGTACACTGCAGGACTTTTCTTACAATGAATAGAATCCTTTGCAGGACTTTTCTTACAATGAATAGAATACACTGCAGGACTTTACTTACAATGAATGGAATACATTGCAGGACTTTTCTTACAATGAATAGAATACATTGCAGGACTTTTCTTACAATGAATGGAATACATTGCAGGACTTTTCTTACAATGAATGGAATTCATTGCAGGACTTTTCTTAACAATGAATGGAATTCATTGCAGGACTATTCTTAGAATGAGTAGAATACATTGCAGGACTTTTCTTACAATGAATAGATTCCATTGCAGGACTTTTCTTACAATGAATGGTATACATTGCAGGACCTTTCTTACAATGAATGGAATACATTGCAGGTCTTTTCTTACAATGAATAGTGTACACTGCAGGACTTTTCTTACAATAAATAGAATACATTGTAGCACTTTTCTTACAATGAACAGAGTACACTGCAGGACTTTTCTTACAATGAATAGAGTGCACTGCAGGACTTTTCTTACAATGAATAGTGTACACTGCAGGACTTTTCTTACAATGAACAGTGTACACTGCAGGACTTTTCTTACAATAAATAGAATACATTGTAGCACTTTTCTTACAATGAACAGAGTACACTGCAGGACTTTTCTTACAATGAATAGAGTGCACTGCAGGACTTTTCTTACAATGAATAGTGTACACTGCAGGACTTTTCTTACAATGAACAGAGTACACTGCAGGACTTTTCTTACAATGAATAGAATCCATTGCAGGACTTTTCTTACAATGAATAGTGTACACTGCAGGACTTTTCTTACAATGAATGGAATCCATTGCAGGACTTTTCTTACAATGAATAGAATCCATTGCAGGACTTTTCTTACAATGAATAGAATCCATTGCAGGACTTTTCTTACAATGAATAGAATTCATTTCAGGACTTTTCTTACCATGAATGGAATACGTTGCAGGATTTTCTTACAATGAATGGAATACATTGCAGGATTTTTCTTAGAATGAATGGAATACATTGCAGGATTTTTCTTAGAATGAGTAGAATACATTTCAGGACTTTACTTACAATGAATGGAATACATTGCAGGACTTTTCTTACAATGAATAGTGTACACTGCAGGACTTTTCTTACAATGAATAGAGTACACTGCAGGACATTTCTTACAATAAAGAGAATATATTGCAGCACTTTTCTTACAATGAACAGAGTACACTGCAGGACTTTTCTTACAATGAATATAATACACTGCAGGACTTTTCTTACAATGAACAGAGTACACTGCAGGACTTTTCTTACAATGAATAGAATCCATTGCAGGACTTTTCTTACAATGAATAGAATCCATTGCAGGACTTTTCTTACAATAAATAGAATACATTGCAGGACTTTTCTTACAATGAATAGAATACACTGCAGGACCTTTCTTACAATGAATAGAATACACTGCAGGACTTTTCTTACAATGAATAGAGTACACTGCAGGACTTTTCATACAATGAATAGAATTCATTTCAGGACTTTTCTTACAATGAATAGAATACATTGCAGGACTTTTCTTACAATGAATAGAATACATTGCAGGACTTCTCTTACAATGAATAGTGAACACTGCAGGACCTTTTTTTACAATGAATAGAATCCATTGCAGGACTTTTCTTACAATGAATAGAATCCATTGCAGGACTTTTCTTGCAATGAATAGAATCCATTGCAGGACTTTTCTTACAATGAATGGAATACATTGCAGGACTTTTCTTACAATGAATGGAATACATTGCAGGACTTTTCTTACAATGAATGGAATACATTGCAGGACTTTTCTTACAATGAATGGAATACATTGCAGGACTTTTCTTACAATGAATGGAATACATTGCAGGACTTTTCTTACAATGAATGGAATACATTGCAGGACCTTTCTTACAATGAATGGAATACATTGCAGGACTTTTCTTACAATGAATGGAATACATTGCAGGACTTTTCTTACAATGAATAGAATACATTGCAGGACTTTTCTTACAATGAATAGAATCCATTGCAGGACTTTTCTTGCAATGAATAGAATCCATTGCAGGACTTTTCTTACAATGAATGGAATACATTGCAGGACTTTTCTTACAATGAACAGAGTACACTGCAGGACTTTTCTTACAATGAATAGAGTGCACTGCAGGACTTTTCTTACAATGAATAGTGTACACTGCAGGACTTTTCTTACAATGAACAGAGTACACTGCAGGACTTTTCTTACAATGAATAGAATCCATTGCAGGACTTTTCGTACAATGAATAGTGTACACTGCAGGACTTTTCTTACAATGAATAGAATCCATTGTAGCACTTTTCTTACAGTGAATAGAGTACACTGCAGGACTTTTCTTACAATGAATAGTGTACACTGCAGGACTTTTCTTACAATGAATGGAATCCATTGCAGGACTTTTCTTACAATGAATAGAATCCATTGCAGGACTTTTCTTACAATGAATAGAATCCATTGCAGGACTTTTCTTACAATGAATAGAATTCATTTCAGGACTTTTCTTACCATGAATGGAATACGTTGCAGGATTTTCTTACAATGAATGGAATACATTGCAGGATTTTTCTTAGAATGAATGGCATACGTTGCAGGATTTTTCTTAGAATGAATAGAATACATTTCAGGACTTTACTTACAATGAATGGAATACATTGCAGGACCTTTCTTACAATGAATAGTGTACACTGCAGGACTTTTCTTACAATGAATAGAGTGCACTGCAGGACATTTCTTACAATAAAGAGAATATATTGCAGCACTTTTCTTACAATGAACAGAGTACACTGCAGGACTTTTCTTACAATGAATATAATACACTACAGGACTTTTCTTACAATGAATGGAATACATTGCAGGATTTTTCTTAGAATGAATGGCATACGTTGCAGGATTTTTCTTAGAATGAATAGAATCCATTGCAGGACTTTTCTTACAATAAATAGAATACATTGCAGGACTTTTCTTACAATGAATAGAATACATTGCAGGACTTTTCTTACAATGAATAGAATACACTGCAGGACTTTTCTTGCTATGAATAGAATATACTGCAGGACTTTTCTTACAATGAATGGAATACATTGCAGGACTTTTCTTACAATGAATGGAATACATTGCAGGACTTTTCTTACAATGAATGGAATACATTGCAGGATTTTTCTTAGAATGAGTAGAATACATTTCAGGACTTTTCTTACAATGAATGGAATACATTGCAGGACTTTTCTTACAATGAATGGAATAAATTGCAGGACTTTTCTTACAATGAATAGAATACACTGCAGGACCTTTCTTACAATGAATAGAATACACTGCAGGACTTTTCTTACAATGAATAGAGTACACTGCAGGACTTTTCTTACAATAAATAGAATACATTGCAGCACTTTTCTTACAATATATAGAATACACTGCAGGACTTTTCTTACAATGAATAGAATCCATTGTAGCACTTTTCTTACAATGAATAGAGTACACTGCAGGACTTTTCTTACAATGAATAGTGTACACTGCAGGACTTTTCTTACAACGAACAGAGTACACTGCAGGACTTTTCTTACAATGAATAGAATCCATTGCAGGACTTTTCTTGCTATGAATAGAATATACTGCATGACTTTTCTTACAATGAATGGAATACATTGCAGGACTTTTCTTACAATGAATGGAATACATTGCAGGACTTTTCTTACAATGAATGGAATACATTGCAGGACTTTTCTTACAATGAATGGAATACATTGCAGGATTTTTCTTAGAATGAGTAGAATACATTTCAGGACTTTTCTTACAATGAATGGAATACATTGCAGGAATTTTCTTAGAATGAGTAGAATACATTTCAGGACTTTTCTTACAATGAATGGAATACATTGCAGGACTTTTCTTACAATGAATGGAATAAATTGCAGGACTTTTCTTACAATGAATAGAATACACTGCAGGACCTTTCTTACAATGAATAGAACACACTGCAGGACTTTTCTTACAATGAATAGAGTACACTGCAGGACTTTTCTTACAATAAATAGAATACATTGCAGCACTTTTCTTACAATATATAGAATACACTGCAGGACTTTTCTTACAATGAACAGAGTACACTGCAGGACTTTTCTTACAATGAATAGAATCCATTGCAGGACTTTTCTTGCTATGAATAGAATATACTGCAGGACTTTTCTTACAATGAATGGAATACATTGCAGGACTCTTCTTACAATAAATAGAATACATTGCAGGACTTTTCTTACAATGAATAGAATACACTGCAGGACTTTTCTTGCTATGAATAGAATATACTGCAGGACTTTTCTTACAATGAATGGAATACATTGCAGGACTTTTCTTACAATGAATGGAATACAGTGCAGGAATTTTCTTAGAATGAGTAGAATACATTTCAGGACTTTTCTTACAATGAATGGAATACATTGCAGGAATTTTCTTAGAATGAGTAGAATACATTTCAGGACTTTTCTTACAATGAATGGAATACATTGCAGGACTTTTCTTACAATGAATGGAATAAATTGCAGGACTTTTCTTACAATGAATAGAATACACTGCAGGACCATTCTTACAATGAATAGAATACACTGCAGGACTTTTCTTACAATGAATAGAGTGCACTGCAGGACTTTTCTTACAATAAATAGAATACTTTGCAGCACTTTTCTTACAATATATAGAATACACTGCAGGACTTTTCTTATAATAAATAGAATACACTGCAGGACTTTTCTTACAATAAATAGAATACTCTCCAATACTTTTCTTACAATGAATAGTGTACACTGCAGGACATTTCTTACAATGAATAGAGTACACTGCAGGACTTTTCTTACAATGAATAGAATCCATTGCAGCACTTTTCTTACAATAACTAGAGTACGCTGCTGGACTTTTCTTACAATGAATAGAGTACACTGCAGGACTTTTCTTACCATGAATAGAATACATTGCAGGTCTTTTCTTACAATGAATAGTGTACACTACACGACTTTTCTTACAATGAATAGTGTACACTGCACGACTTTTCTTACAATGAATAGAATCCGTTGCAGGACTTTTCTTACAATGAATAGAATCCATTGCAGGTTTTTTCTTACAATGAATAGAATCCATTGCAGGACTTTTCTTAAAATGAATAGAATGCATTGCAGGACTTTTCTTACAATGAATAGAATACACTGCAGGTCTTTTCTTACAATGAATACAATACATTGAAGGACTTTTCTTACTATGAATAGAATACACTGCAGGACTTTTCTTACAATGAATGGAAAACATTGCAGGACTTTTCTTGCAATGAATAGAGTACACTGCAGGACTTTTCTTACAATGAATGGAGTACACTGCAGGACTTTTCTTACAAAGAACAGAATACATTTCAGGACGTTTCTTACAATGAATGGAATACATTGCAGGACTTTTCTTACAATGAATAGTGTACACTGCAGGACTTTTCTTACAATGAATAGAATCCGTTGCAGGACTTTTCTTACAATAAGTAGAATACACTGCAGGACTTTTCTTACAATGAATAGAATACATTGCAGGACTTTTCTTACAATGAATAGAATACATTGCAGGACTTTTCTTACAATGAATAGAATCCATTGCAGGACTTTTCTTACAATGAATAGAATCCTTTGCAGGACTTTGCTTACAATGAATGGAATACATTGCAGGACTTTGCTTACTATGAATAGAATACACTGCAGGACTTTACTTACAATGAATGGAATACATTGCAGGACTTTTCTTACAATGAATAGAATACATTGCAGGACTTTTATTACAATGAATGGAATTCATTGCAGGACTTTTCTTACAATGAATGGAATTCATTGCAGGACTATTCTTAGAATGAGTAGAATACATTGCAGGACTTTTCTTACAATGAATAGATTCCATTGCAGGACTTTTCTTACAATGAATAGAGTACATTGCAGGACTTTTCTTACAATGAATAGAGTACACTGCAGGACCTTTCATAAAATGAATAGATTACACTGCAGGACTTTTCTTACAATGAATAGACTACACTGCAGGACTTTTCTTACAATTAATAGAGTACACTGCAGGACTTTTCTTACAATGAATAGAGGACACTGCAGGACTTTTCTTACAATGAATTGAATACATTGCAGGACTTTTCTTACAATGAATAGAATACACTGCAAGACTTTTCTTACAATGAATAGTGTACACTGCAGGACTTTTCTTACAATGAATGGAATACATTGCAGGACTTTTCTTACAATGAATAGAGTACACTGCAGGACTTTTCTTACAATGAATAGAGTACACTGCAGGACTTTTCTTACAATGAATAGAGTACACTGCAGGACTTTTCTTACAATGAATAGAGTACACTGCAGGACTTTTCTTACAATGAATAGAGTACACTGCAGGACTTTTCTTACAATGAATGGAGTACACTGCAGGACTTTTCTTACAATGAATAGAATACATTGCAGGACTTTTCTTACAATGAATTGAATCCATTGCAGGACTTTTCTTACAATGAATAGAATCTATTGCAGTACTTTTCTTCCAATGAATAGAATCCATTGCAGGACTTTTCTTCCAATGAATAGAATACACGGCAGGACTTTTCTTACAATGAATAGAATACATTTCAAGACTTTTCTTACAATGAATAGAATACACTGCAGGACTTTTCTTACTGTGAATAGAATACACTGCAGGACTTTTCTTACAATGAATGGAATACATTGCAGGACTTTTCTTCCAATGAATAGAATACACTGCAGGACTTTTCTTACAATGAATTGAATACATTGCAGGACTTTTCTTACAATGAATGGAATACATTGCAGGACTTTTCTTACAATGAATGGAATACATTGCAGGACTTTTCTTACAATGAATAGAATATATTGCAGGACTTTTCTTACAATGAATGGAATACATTGCAGGACTTTTCTTACAGTGAATAGAATACATTGCAGGACTTTTCTTCTAATGAATAGAATACACTGCTGGACTTTTCTTACAACGAATAGAGTACACTGCAGGACTTTTCTTACAATGAATAGAGTACACTGCAGGGCTTTCCTTACAATGAATAGTGTACACTGCAGGACTTTTCTTACAACGAATAGAGTACACTGCAGGACTTTTCTTACAACGTATAGAGTGCACTGCAGGACTTTTCTTACAACGAATAGCGTGCACTGCTGGACTTTTCTTACAACGAATAGAATACATTGCAGGACTTTTCTTACAATGAATAGAATACATTGCAGGACTTTTCTTACAACGAATAGAATACACTGCAGGACTTTTCTTACAATGAATGTAATACATTTCAGAACTCTTCTTACAATCAATAAAATACACTGCAGGACTTTTCTTACAATGAATGGAATACATTGCAGGACTTTTCTTACAGTGAATAGAATATATTGCAGGACTTTTCTTACAATGAATAGAATACACTGCAGGACTTTTCTTACAATGAATAGAATACACTGCAGGACTTTTACAATGAATAGAATAAATTGCAGCACTTTTCTTACAATGAATAGAATACATTGCAGGACTTTTCTTTCATATGGGACTATGATTTTCTGAGAAAAGTCAGGAATGTGCAAACATCCATTGCTTTATTTTTAAATTTACTGGTTTTGAGTTTTTCATCATGAGTAAATTCCAAATGCTGCCAGTATGATTTGATATAGAATGCTGAGAGCCGTTGTAGAACATACACAGCTGTTGCTCCTGCAGAAATTAAATCTTCAGTGTGCCATTGTTATTACATCACAAGGTTTCCCAGATCCTGAAGACTTCAGGGGTGGGATTTTCAAATGCTTGCTGCCCAATTCTGCCTGATCAAGGAATATGTGTTGGGCATCTTGGTTACCTATTTGCCCATCTGATTCAATTTTCGGTCAGGTCTTCAAATGAGCGATAAGCACTGATGCACAGAACAAGCAAGAGGCTGTGTAATAATGCAAATTGGGGTCCAACGCCTCATATAGGACCCTGCTTGCAATTTCAACAAACATGTGAGCGTGCTCGTTCCGGTGCCATGGGTCAAACCACCAATTAGGAGCCATTCCCGCCACCCGCAGGAACCACTGCCTTCCACAACCAAGCAGGCCCTATCTGCTGGTAGGCTGGATGTAGAAGCTGTCAGTGTTCCTGCACCTGAAACTTGCTAATGTTGACAGCCTTTGGGCTAAAGTTGACAATTTCCCTATCATGTCACATCTGGATTGTTTATCTATTTCACATATTATCAAATAAATAACAGAAGTTTGACTATACTGGTTGTCTTTTCTATCCTGCAGGATAAAGACATCCTGTGGGCTAATGGCTGCTCTGATCAGATCATTTTGCGCTGTATATCACGCAAACTTGTGAATGGGCCTAAGGCCGTCACTTGCGGCCCTGATAAGTGCCCAGTCTATCTCAGATTACCCTGGAAAGGCAAAGTATCTCAAAAATTTGAGCAACAGGTGAAGCTGGCTGTTACACACTGCTACAGTGCAGTAGCAACATGAGTGATATTTGCCACTAACAGGATGCTGCCATTAAGCCAAAAAGATGTTTTGCCTATCACCCAGATAAGTAATGTGGTGTATGAATTTCAGTGCCAGTACAATGCTAGGTGTATAGGCTGTACGTCGCAAAGACTGGCAGATCATATCAAACAGCATGTTCCAGCCACTGCTCGCAACGGGCAAGGTACAGACTGTACCCAACCAGCCCGAGCTTGCAAAACTCAAAACATAGTGTCCAACATTAGATGTGATTTGCTAAAAATTACACTGACAACTAATTTAAGATAGTCAGTCAGGTTGACAGTGTGCTGTATTTGCGCACACTGGAGGCTACATGTTATAGGACACAGGGCCCTTGTTCTTTGAAGGTCAAAAGAACATGTGCACATGTTGTGCCTATATCAGCAAAACAAAGTAAGTGATAGCCATTCATTGGTTCATCCCCAGGACAATTCCTTGGTCAATCAAAGTCAAGCTCCCTGGTTTAAATTTCAAACAATGCTTGAGAGTTAACTGTCAGTCATCAGTA
This sequence comes from Carcharodon carcharias, assembly GCF_017639515.1. Classification (NCBI taxonomy): domain Eukaryota; kingdom Metazoa; phylum Chordata; class Chondrichthyes; order Lamniformes; family Lamnidae; genus Carcharodon; species Carcharodon carcharias. Next base: position 148,712,946 of record NC_054480.1, on the reverse strand, counting down.
GCTGGTGCATTCTCTATGGCAATACCTCTACCAATCAATGTCCACTTGCCAACCAATCAACACTGTCATCTCACACAGTATAAAGCTGTTGCTTCCCATGGCATTGGCATTCTTGAGATTGTTCTGTTGAGTGCAAGACAAAAAGCTTCAACAAGATGTCTTATTTTCAGCAGTGCTGAATAATTATTATTCAAAGAAGGCAGCCTTGTGATTGTGAGCCCTGGAAACTCCCCAAGCTACAACCCCTTCATATGGGGGAGCAGGTGGAAGGCTGTGCCCATGGGAACCCCCGTTGGAATTTCCCAGCATAATTTGAACAGTCCAGAATCTCAGTGGAACTAATTTCTGCTCCATCCAGCAGTCCACTTCTCCGCACCTACCCTGGAGATGTTCCCAATGCTGGATTGGGATTTCCACCCCCGTGTGTTTAAATTCTGTCTGTAGTGTGATGAATTAAATCATAAATATTCTTGCTGCGTACTTTATTGGGGTCTATATTAAAAATAAAACTTGTCAAACCTCATGGTGCCATACACCTGCAAGTCATGGAGCAGTATTATCTTTCAGCTCTCTCAAATTCTGCACTTATCAGGAATGCTGTATGATGGCAAGAAAAGCTAAAGCAATTCAAAAACACAAGCTGCAAAATGTTGTACCTAGTTATCAGTGAATTTGATACATTAATTGGATCCTTGGTTTCTGCTTGCAATCATTAACCACCAGAGCGATCAGAATCACTCGATTGAATTGCTTCATTGTAATTCAATATCAGCCATCTGTTCAATGTTGCAATGGCCTAGAATTCCATACTCTGTGCTTTATCATTGGTTGTCTAACATTTTATTTAATTCTGTCAATGTAGCTGAGATATTGGAGGGAATTTTCCCAGCAACTTGGAGATGATTGGGATGGGGAGTTGTGGGCAGGAAAATGTCCACACGCATGTCTGGTTTTACAACCCGGTTTGTGAGTCAAGCAGGAAAACTCAGCTCATTCACTTCCAATTTCCTGGATTGCACCTATGCAGAAATTAAGCCAACATTTGCACTGATCTCTGCACCAATCATGCCAATAGAAGTTTCTGCCATAGCTTCCTGTGAAACCTATGATAGAATGTAAAATCTGACATAAAGCAAGAGTAAATGCAGCTCAGACAACAGAAATCAAAGGCTGCTGTTGTGTGCCATGGCACATCACTCTCGAAGCCCCTTGATGCTGCTACTCCTACTTATCCTCTTCCAATATTATGCATCACAGGGTTGTGTTCATTGGGAAGGCCATACAGGTTGTTTAGCTCTCCTGACCATATGGAATGATAGGCTAGTGGGTTGATTGGACTCCAAACATGACAGCATAAGACGAGTGCTGGACTCAGTGGGAATTTTGTCTCCAAGTTGCTAGCAAACTTCAAAAATTTCAGTTATATTTATTCAAGTAGCCTTGGTCCATGCTGCACCTACATTTTTGGGCATAAATTGTTACGATCTGGTTAGGGACCATTAACATTTAAAGAGAAATCCAAATACTTCCTTTAAACCAATAGAACTACTCCATAAGATTTCATTTTTTTTTACCAAAATACAAACTTTATTGTATTTAGAACAAATTACACAAAACAAACACTATTAACTTAACAAGATAGTTTCTAATTACATATGATATGCATTCAGGCTTACTTCTTCCTACCCCAAGAATTCTTTTATAACACACACCAATCTTAAAATTATTTACTGCTGCAGGAAACAACCATAACCATTGTCTGGAGAATTCTCCTCAGCTTCAGATATTTTTAGAGGTAACTTTCATTTACCTTTCTGTGACTGTGGATGCCTCAGTTCCATATTCTGGTTATGTTCCCAACACTTCTGAGCTAATCTGCTTATTCCTTTCTTCAGCACTGTAGATTCTCCCACTATTTCAAACAAGGCACCCTTCCAGCTTCTGTTCCCTCACAAAAGTCAAACTGAGATTAAACTTTACCTGCATTCCATGCAATTAGTGATGAAGTTAGGGTTTTACTCTACTTACAGTGCAGACCTATCTAACTGTCATTTACTTTGGCTATCTCTTGGTGAGCTGCAAACCGCACAAGGTCCAAACTGCAACTAAAAACTCTCTCAGCAAATACCCAGATAAATTGAAACTGGAGAGCCTTCCTATGCTCCACCCATCTCCATGATGATGTAGCCTGCTCTTGACTATCCTTAAACCAACCTTAAGTTAATTATACCTCATTTACAATGTTTTTTTTCAGAGGAAGTCCATGGGTTCTACAGCCTTTCAGAGTTTACTAAGTGCTTTTAAACTAATTGCGGTCTACCTCCCAAAACAAAAACATTCCCTGGGACTGCAATTACTGCAAGTTTTGCAGACATCATGGGCAGGATTTTACTGTTGGCAAGCGGGGGCGGGGCTCGCTTACCGACATGTAAAATGAGGCGGGATATTGTCGGGCGGAACTCCCGATGTCACCGCGCCCCATTTAAATTTTCAGGAAGGCGGGGGCGCAGCAAAATCAGCTGTGCGCCCGCTGACCTCTCATTGGCCAATTGAGGCCATTGACAGGAACAATTAACCAATTAAAGGACCTGCCCGTCCAACCTTAAGGCTGGTGGGTCGGCCGGGAGCCCCAGCGGCAACTAGAGAAAACATGAAACCACATCCAGCGGCGGGACAAGGATTCATGTAGGGTTTTAAACATTTTAATGAAGTTGTTATGGAAATTCTGAACATGTCCCAACTTATGTGACATTGTCAAATTATCAGAACATCTGGTTACTCAATCATGATATATTTCGGCAGTGTCCCAATACCTGTTTAGAATTTAAACCCCTTTAATTTTCTTCCCAACTTATTTATAGAATTAAGTTCCAACAATTGCTGAGGTAACTGCGTCTAAAGACTTTCCCTGTGCAATGAAAGCTAGAGAACTGGTAACAGTGATTCTTATTTAGATTTTAAGAAATTCCAGAGAGTGGATCAGTGTCACATGAGGGGACACGGAAGGGAATATATTTTTTCTGTTTTTAATTTTGTTGAAAGTAGAGCCGATCTCCCTGAGGCAGCAGGCTCTTCCATGCACATGCGTGAAAGAGCGGACTCTCGATTTTAGGGACTCCCCCCCCTGCCCACATAGAAGTGCATAGTGCTTCCCTGTGGACGTCACACTGGGCGGGCCTTAAATTGGCCCGCCCGCGCAAAATGGCGGCGCGCGATTGGGTCAACTCCGCCCACCCGACAAACGGAAAATTCAGCCTCATGTCTCCAGCTCTTTAGCTAATTAAGCCCACCCACTATTTCTAGCTCTATCCCTTCTATTCTGACCTTACACGGGTCACCTATTGAACTGCCATTTCTTTAGGTGTTTTGGCAATCTCTAAAGCCCAATATTTTAATTATCTTACCTTTCTAGCTGTTAACCTCTTAGGGCATCATGGCCCCAACCTTTGAAGTGTAATAAACTTCAAGCTTACTTTAACTGCATTTATCCCATTTTATACGGTTAAACTTTAACTCCTAAAACTAAAAATGATATACTAAAACATGAAATAGATATTCACACAAAATCTACACCACACATTACTGGCGTGAATTCAGGAAACTCAAGTGAAATGCTCTTTAAAGTGGGGTGATGTTATGTAAATGAGGGCTGGAGGATTTTGGCAGCAGTATCTCGGAAGCAGTAAAAATGCCTATAACATTTCTCATTTAGTGAGGTTTTAGTGTAAAACCTGCGTAAATAGGTTTTATGAGAGATCCCCAGAAATAACAGCTTAGCATCACTCATCTTGTAGATATGCCAAAATGTTCTAGGAAATTCTAATCTTCTTCAGAACTGGGAGGGGATGTTAACCATATGACCTCTCGAGATGATCATGGCTGATTGTCTGCTGGATATTTGTCCACTATTCCACAGGAGTGACAGGGAAAATTGAACAATGAGGCCACCCATTTCCTGCCCACCATGTGTTATTACAGAGGAAGGGAAGGAGGCATCGGCATTCCATCTTTTTTCCGTTACATCGATTACTCTTGCTGCTGTTTCCCAGGATCATCAGGTTAACAGCGGTAATGACATAAATGCTGTAAATGGATGGCAGGACCCTGTTGACCCCTCCTCTCAGCCTGATCCATTACCTGCTGAAGCAACACGGACTCTGCTAAGGCCCTCAATGTAATTCTTCAAATCTCAGGGCTTTGTGAACCCTTCAATCTTTCTTCCAACCTCTCCTGGGGCTGCTTGGTGGACCCGCTGCAGCGCCAACATGATCATCCTGTGGGTCCAAGGTGCACTTCAGCTTACTGGGGGCGGGGAATCTTTCCCGGAGCCTATCATGAACTTCTAATATCACCTGACCAAGATAACCATGCCACATAATGGCAAGAACAGTGGGTGTAATCCCATCCTTGGTCCTGTGGTTGGAGATTAAGGAAAAGCCCCTGTTTGTGAACCTATTCACCCTTTAGAGCTCGTCCATTATAATGTTTTTAAGTCAGTGACTTAACAGATTCACCATGGGATTTAAGGATGTGATATTTTAAACAAAGATAATCATCGTTTTTTTTCGCTGCAAAAAAAACAAAAACTATGATCCATTCTGATCAGTGCCGATGAAGTTTGTCAGAACTGATGGTTTGAGTATTTTTCTGAAGTCATCTACTATTAGGAGCACAGGAAGAGGACCAGGCCATTTAACCTCTCAAGCATGTTCTCCCATTCAATTAGATCATGGCTGTTCTGTACTTCAGCTCATTAACATGCAGGTCCCACCGAAAGTACAGTACTGTTATGTATTTGTTTATATTTGTCTCCATTTCAACGTTGCTTCAGGTCTACCAGTCAAGTGGGCTGACTGGTGACCTGTTCGGAAGCTTTTCCCAATGTCACTGTTGATTTGGTTACTTAGACGTATGTGAGTTATTTCTGCAGATCTTTGTTAAGGGCAAAGGAACCAAGGTGGACAAGTGGAGTTAAGATACATATCAGCCATGATCTAATTGAATGGTGGAACAGGCTTAACGGCTGAGTGTCAAATTTAATGCCATTCCCTGAAGGAAGTTTGATGGTGAGGGGCCATTTAATCAGGAGGGTGACGGGCGGGGACCTTGCCCCCTTCTCATCTCTGCCGCAACTGTGGACGGCTTTCCTGTCGCCCTGCCAATTGAAGCTGTTAAGTGGATAATTAATGCCCACTTAAGGGCCTCATCTCACCATTGCTGGTATTCACCCCGGGGCAAACAGGGTCTCACCATGCAGGAAACCTTGAAAACAAACCCTGCCAGGGTTACTTGTGGGCTTCCAGGGGGGAATCCCTTGTTCAAAGGCACAGTGCCTGATTCAGAGACCCGGCATTAGGAAGGGGGGGCTCCTGCCGAGAGCCAACATCTGCCCTTGCTGCCAACGTGCTCCCCATCCCACCATCACTCACCTGTGGCTTGGGTCCCTCAGCTATCCTGGGCCTCTGGTGGGACTCATACTGGCACCACCATTGCTCCCGCTGATGCTACCGAGCAGTGCAAAGCTGCCGGCATCTGATTGGCTGCCATTCGTCCAATCTTAACTATTTTGCAAGCATCTTTACACTTTATTAAGTTATTATTAAATTATTATTCCTGCACTGCTTTTAGTAGCTTTACAGTCAGCGATCATAGGGCATAACTGTAATCTCTCCCCCTCTCCCATGTAGTTAATAGAGGTGACTCATTACTAAATTTGTGACTGCCACGGGGGTTAATTTCTGCTGAGAGGGAAAGAAAGTTGAACATCAGAACAGGAGTAAACCATTGGGTGATATTTAATGGAAGCAATGGGGCTCTCTCGGGGGTAAGGGATTTCTGCCCCTTGATCCTTGACCCCAGGAAAGGCCTGCTGCTGCCCAGTTAACTGGCTGATTGCCACTTAATTTGGTGGATCTTCCCAAAAAGAAGCAATGCGGGGCTCTCACTGGCTCTCCAGCCTGAAAACAGGTTAGTCCATGGGCACTTGCATGTCAAGCTGCTACAAGCTGGATCACGGAACATACTTGTAATAATGCTTGCAAAATAGGTAAGATTGGATGAATGGAATGTTTTACTCACTGCAAGAATTCTTGTGTTATCACATTACAATGCATCATCTCCCTTAGCATCACTTTTGCTAAAGTGGAGGATATGCTGCTTTACAATGTAATGAGTAGTTGGACCCTTTAATGTATTTCTTTTTGGTGCTAAGGGAGCTGTGTAACTAAGAACATAGCAAATAGGAGCAGGAGTGGACCGTATGACCCCTCAAGCCTACTCTGCCATTCAGTACGATCATGGTTCATCATCCATCTCAACTTCACTTTCCCAATCTCCCCATATCATCTGCTTCAACTTCACTTCCCTGTCTGTTTGCCTTATCTCCTCTTGATTCCCTTTGAGATCAAAGACCTATCTATTCCAGCCTGAGTATATTCAATGATCATGCATCAACAATGCTCTGGGATAGCAAATACCAAAGATTCACCCCCCTCTGAGTGAAGAAATTCCTCTGTCTCTGTCTGAAAATGATCAATACCCATGTTGTGTAGCACCCATCCCACTCTCCCCCCCCATGTTCTAGATTCTCCAGCCAGGGAAAATAACCTCTTGCTGTCCACCATGTCAAGCTTCTTCAGGATGGCATTTGTATTTCACTTCTCATTCTTCTTAATTCAGAGAGTAGCTGAATTTATTCAGCCTCTCATAATAGGACAACTATCTGATCCTATGAACCAATCTAATCAACCTTCGCTGTACTGCCTCCAAGACAATTATATCATAATTTCTTACGCTTGGAAACCAGAACTGCATACAATACTCCAGGTGTTGGTTTCACCAAAGCCAGTGCATTTGTGGCAAGACTTCCTTTTTGTTATACTCCAATCTCCTTGTAATAGAAGCCAGTATGCCATTTGCCTTCCGAACCATTTGCTGTACCTGCCTGCTAACTTTGTGTTCCTTTTATGAGTACACCCAAGTTTCGCTGAACATCAATTTTTAAAAGTTTCACACTTCTTAAAAAAATTCTGCTTTTCTATTCTTACCACCAAAGTGAATAACCTCAATTTCACCACATTGCATTCCATCTGCCATCTTGTTGGCAACTCACTTAATCTGCCTATATCTCTTTGCTGCCTGTTTGAGTCCTCCTCACAGCTTGCATTCCCACCTAGATTTATATCGTCAGCAAACATGCATGCATTACAATAAGTCTTTTCGTCTAAGTCATTAATATAAATTGTAAATAGTTGAGTTACGGCACTCAACTAGTTACAGCATGCCAGTGTGAAAATGACCCATTTATCCCTACTTTCTGTTTCCTGTTCATGAACCAATCCGCCTTATAGGCTAATATAATTCCTTCAATTCTACAAGCCATTATCATGTGGAATAATCTTTTGTGTAGCACCTTATCACATGCCTTTTGGAAATCCAAAATACTACAATTACAAGCTCCCCTTTATCTACCCTACTAGTTACATCCTCAAAAAACTCTACTAAACTTTTGCAGTTCTTACTATCTGTTTTTTCACCCTTTGCCGTTCTTTATGTCTTTCCCATTTGCAGGATTTTTGGGGGTTTTTTTTGCATTGTTATATACTTTTTCTTTGCACTTTCTTTTGTGGTCTTACCTACTTATTTGTCTTTGGCTTTTTTGGCAAGTTGAACTCTTGCCCCTTAGGCGTACATGTTGGTTGCATTACATCACATTAAATTATTTTTTGAACACCTCCCACTGATCTTCTGTTGTTTTACCTATTAACATATTTTCCCAGTTTACTATAGATTGTCTTTGTCTCGCAGCATTGCTACCACCTTTTCCCATCTGAGCCCTCTCGCCTCGCTTTCACTAAATCTAAATGTAAAATCTTAGAAGCTGGTTCATGGTTCTCCCTTTCAAACATTACATCGAACTTGATACGACTATATAAATATTCATGCACCATTAGGTTGTTAACTAAATCAAACTTATTCATTGCCAAATGAAATATGGCATACCCCCTTGTTGGTTATGGGACACATTAACGCCGAAAACTATCCTCAACACATTTGCGAAATTGGCTTCCTTTCTAGCATGTTTTAGCCTGCTTATCCTAATCTATGTGAAAGTTAAAATCCCCCAATAAAACCATTCAGCCTTTGCTCCATGCTTGTCTCATCTCTGCATTTATACAATCTGCCAATTCACAGCTGCCATGGGTTCCTGTGCGCAACTCCCATGAAATTGAACCCTCTTTCTCACACTGCTTCTTTAGCTACGTGTTCACCTTCCTAACCTGCTTATCCCTACACCAATTTGCACATGGCTCAGGAAATAATTCAATAATCTAGAGGTTTCATTCTTTAAATTAACTCCTATATTCTGATATTCTCAAACAGGACCTCTTCCTTTATCTTCCCTATGGACAACATTTTCCCCACGTTGGTGGGGTGGGGGCGGGGTCTTTTTGGGAGCAGGCATGAGCAGGCGGGTTCCCATTTGGCGCCCCCAATTGGGGGCGTGGTGCCATTTTATGTGGGCGGGCCAGTTAAGGCCTGCCCAGCCTGATGTCTGCCCGGAAGTGTTTTGCGCTCCCTGTGCGGGTGGGGGTTTCCCTGAGCCGAAAGTGCGCTCTTTCACACATGCGCGCAAAAGAGCGCAGAGATCTTCCTGAGACAAAGTGCTTCCTCAGGGAGATCGGCTGAAGGTTCAAACTTCCATTAAAGGCAGAAAAAAAATTCCTGACCTGTCCCTTCATGTGACACTGTCACATGAGCTGGGACATGTCAATTTCATTTACTTAAACATTTTATACAAATTTTAATACCCTCATGAAACCTCATCCTGCCTTTGGATGAGGTTTCATGCTTTTTCTGAAGGCCCTCTGGGCTCTTTGCCTGCCCAGCAACCTTAAGGCTGGACAGGCAGGTCCATTAATCATTTAATTACGTTTTTAATGGCCTTAATAGGCCTTTGACAGTTCGGCGGGTGTGCAGCCTATTTGGCTGTGCGCCCGCTGAACTGAAAATCTAAATGATGCGGGGTGATGCCAGGAGACACACCCGATGTCACCCTGCACCATTTTACTGTCAGTGAGCAGGCCCCAGGGCCCTAGCCAGCACCCCCCCCCTGCGAGCGCTGACCGGAAGATGCTGCCCTATGTGTCTGTCTTAACATGGATCAGAATGACCAGATCCTGCCCCTTCCCTCCAGTATCCTTTCAAGCTAGTTTGAGATGTCATTTAGCCTGACACCGGGAAGGGGACAAACTATGTCGGGCTCTTAATCCTGCCTGCAAAGGATGATATGTGAAGCCCTAATTATTGAATCACTTCCGATGACTTTATTATGCTTTCCCTCCTCCTCCCCCTAAAAGCAGCAGGCTATGACAGTCTCTTGACAGTCTATGACAGGCTATGACAGTCTCTTGACAGTCTATGACAGGCTATGACAGGCTATGACAGGCTATGACAGCCTCTTGACAGTCTATGACAGCCTCTTGACAGGCTATGACAGTCTATGACAGTCTATGACAGTCTATGACAGGCTATGACAGGCTATGACAGTCTCTGACAGTCTATGACAGGCTATGACAGGCTATGACAGTCTCTTGACAGTCTATGACAGGCTATGACAGTCTATGACAGTCTCTTGACAGTCTATGACAGGCTATGACAGTCTCTTGCTATTTTATATTTTTATATAATGTGGCAGAAAATTTTGCCTGTGTGGCAAACGGATGACAGGGGGAGTGTCTGATGCATCTCAAATCATTTATACTAAAGAGAGCCCGATAACTTAATAACAATTGTTCCTACATCATATTGGAACAAAACATTGAAACTTAAGGCACTTGGAACTGATTTCCACTAAGAGTCCAATGTTAAAATGCTACATAAACATTTTACATTCAATGTGGTAAACAGAGTCTTTCTTCTCATACAGGAGTAAAAGACACAAATCTGGTTCAATGGAAGATGATATTGACACTAGTCCAGGTGGGGAGTTTTACCCTTCACCCAGCTCACCTGCAAGCAGCAGTAGGAACTGGCAGGAGGAAATGGAAGGAGGTGAGTACAGAATCTGCTTCTTCAGGGTTCCTTCTCTGAGGGGAATGTGACATTTAGCAGGAAGTTAATAATATGTTGTCCTTTGAGACCATTCAGAATGTCCTATTGTTAGAGTCAACTGTGCTTGTTTTGCATTGGGACAAATAACAGAATATAAATCAAGCATGAACATGAATGTTTGCCTCAGTAAATATTTTTTTATTGGAGACCAGTCTTGCTGGATGAGGGCATGAATTAGTGTAGAATATAGAATCGTTTATATAATTAGTGAGACTTTTGAATAAACACGTTTTTTTTTTTGTTTACCCTTTTTCTATCTTTGTAAGTTACTTTCCCTGTCCTTTTACGCTGTGCATTGTTCCCTGCCCAAAAGGATCCTGTAAATGCTGCTCTCAGATTGAGCTCAGTGAGATAAGAAAAAGCTCACCTGAGTCTCTTTCCTTGAAACATTTTGGGGAACCCCCACAGAAATTTTCCCCTAATCTCCTGCTGTAACTTTATTGTAAGTTCAGTGCAAATCTCATAGATACGCTCTAACTAGCCATTACATACTGTTGACCTTGAACTGATGTTACCGCATGGGATTGGGAGAACTGCGGTAATTTCTGACTTTTGTCTTTATTACGTGCTTCCTCCATTTGGTCCACCCTGATCAGAAGCTCATGAGCAACAATGCTGTGAGGCAGAGGAAATGAAAGGAGAGAGTTAGGATAAGTACATAAGAGTGAAGAATGAAGAAAAGGCTGTTCAGTCATCCTAGTATCTGCATCATTCACACCTTGAATTAGTGCTGAATCTTGCTCTTGCCTACAATTTATATACTTCTTTTACTACTACTGCCACTATCACCATCACCACTCAACAATTGACCTTGTCCATGGAATATGGTAAACATCCCAAGGTCCTTCACACAGCTACAAATTAAAAAAGTAGATGCTGAGAGGTGACCATAAGCTTGGTCAGCGAGTGGATTTTAAGAAGTGTTAAAGGAAAAGAGGCACAAGGGTTCAGTGGAGGAATTCCAGAGTGTAGGGCCTAGGCTTCTGATGGCACTGTATCTAATGATGTGGTGAAGGAAGGTGAGATGGACAAGCAAGAGTTTATTGGGGGGCAGGACAGGTTAACGCTGGAGAAGCTTATAGAATAATGTGGAGTGAGGCCCAGAGTAGTGAGAATTGAAATTTGAATGAATGAGGTAAAGTTGGACGGGTGGGATTTGGTGGAGGATAGGATATGGCAGCAAAGTAGACAAGCTGAAGTTTATGCAAGATCAAAAACCGGCAATGGGACTGTTGGAGTAATTGAGTCTGAAGGTGGCAAAGGCTGAATGATATGTTATGAAAGTTAAAGTAGGTAGTTTGTGTGACTTAATGGAAAAGAGGTTTGAAGTTCAATTTAGAATCAACATCCAGCTAACCCAAGTGGAGCAGAACCAAGACCTGTTCTGCTCAGGGCAGCTCAGTATCTGGGAGGGGTACTTCAACTGGTGTTCTCACGATCATTAACTTTTCAAGGGGCCTAATGTCTGTTTCATGCAGCTAACTAGGGTGCCCTAAAAAATATACTGCCTGATTTTAGCACCACACCAGGTCGTTGATATCTGTCACCCTTCTCGGTTCCTGTTGTGTGTCTGACTTGCAACCATATCAAGCATCAGCGTCAATGGTTTGCATTACTTGTTACATGAGGCATATCACACGGTGAGCTTTACAGACCAAATACATCAGTGGCAACTGTTCTGTTAACATTCAGGTGGTTCTCAGATAATAATGGGCAGTGTTTTCTGAGTGGATTGTTGAATTTTGGTCAGAATGCTTAAAAATCCACTGAAACAAGTTATTTATAAAATGCAAGCGGGGTGGTCCATGAAAATGTTGAACTTCATAGTGCATTTGCTTCATTGACATCAGTTGATTTGCTCCAGCTGCTGCTGCAAATTCTGGTGAAAGAAGCTTCAATTTTCTTCTGTGGTTCTAGGTCTTACTTTTCTTGTTTGGTTCTCTACATAATGCCCTGCTTTTCTTTGCAAGAACTAACAGCACGAGAAATGTGATGCACTAGTGTATAAACACAAAGGGTCAGATAAATATAGAACTCGCTTGCCAAGAAATATTATGCTGGATGTGACTTTTTTTAAAGTGCAGAAAAATTACATGGTTTGCAAATATTTGTACTACAACATAGTTATTCCATAATTAATTGCATGTAAAATCAAAAGCTAAAGAAGCAAAAGATTTAACGCAGAATTATACTTCCAAATCATGCTGATGCCTACAAAAAAAAATTGGTCCAAATTTCCTCTGTGAAATGAGAAGAATTTGTTCAGCTCCCAATCCCAAACCAAAGGAAAAGGAGCAGAGACCGGGGTCCCTACACTCTTTTGTATTTTCTAGGATTTCCAAGGTTTCAAAGATATCATGGGCAGGATTTTCTGCCAGTCGGGGGTGAAGTTGAATGGCGGGCGCACACAGACGCACCTCCAATCGGCACCCCCAATCGGGGGTGTGGCGCCATTTTACATGGGCGGACCAATTAAGGCCCACCCAACGCGACGTCCGCACAGAAGCGCTATGTGCTCCCTGAGGGGGCGGGGTGGGGGGAGAAATCTCTAAACCTGAGAGTGCGCTCTTTCGTGCATGCACATGAAAGAGCGCATTCATCTCCCTGAGGCTAAGTGCAGCTTCAGGGAGATCGGCTCTACTCTCAAAAATATTAAAAATAGAGAAAAAAAATTCCCTAACATGTCTCCTCATGTGACACGATCACCTGAGTTGGGACATGTCCATAATTTTTACAAAAATTTTAATAACATTTTTAAAACCTACATGAAACCTCTTCCCGCCGGTGGATGAGGTTTGATGCTTTTTCTAATTCCCGCCAGGGCTCCCGGCCTGTCCACCAGCCTTAAGGTTGGACAGGTAGGTCCATTAATTATTTAAATGACTCTGTCAATAGCCTCAATTGGCCATTGACAGGTCGGAGGGCTCACAGCTGATTTTGCTGAGCCCCCACCTACCGGAAAATTTCAATCGGACGCAGTGACATTGGGAGTTCCGCCCGACATTGCCGCGCGTCATTTTACGTGTCGGCGAGTGGGCCCTGCAACCCGCTTACCAACGGGAAAATCCTGCCCCCTATCATCATGATTCCCTTTGGCCTCCATTTGAATTCCAGGGAACTCTGCCATTTTTCCTTAATGGTTTTCCCATGAATTTTTCTTTTTGTTCTCTTAAGTTAACTGATTGGTGTTTCAATATCCAGAAAGGCTTTCATATGGATCGAAGTCTTTTCTCATATCAGTCCGCATGCGACAATTAAAAGCGGTTGGGGGGTGGGGGGGGGGGGTGGGGGGGTAGAAGATTTAGGCTCGAATATTTGGCAAACAGAGAGGGTGGCTGAGAGTGGTGCAATTATGTTGTGTATATGGTTTCAAAAGGTCTTTGATAGTATTAGATGGTATGCACTTTGGGCATGCTCTGCCTGATTGGTGCCCTATTATGGGTTAGGGGGTGAGGGAAATCAGTCCTGCTGTTCTTAGTGAATTCAGTGGATGGACTAAGTAATGTTAGGATAAAAACAACAGTTAAATGAAAGTGAGTGGGAATACTTGATACACAGAGATTCTATCCTCAAAAGTGTAGATGTGATTGCTTTTATGAATGCCCATTTCTGAGACTGCCACTATTAAAATTAACTATTTGACAGTGTTCAGTTCTAATCGTCACATGTGGACTGACTTTAAAAAAATACTTAGATCCATACGAAAGCCTTTCTGGAGATTGAAACAAATTTCAGTTAACTTAAAAGAGAACAGAAAGAAAAATTCATGGAAAATGACCATCTGTTGAGAAGCTATTGAGGAAAAAAAGGCAGCATTCCCTGGAATTCAAATAGAGGCCGAAGGCTGTGATGATATGAATTACTTGCTCGGACCTGATCCAATTTTCTGAACCAACAGCACTTTACATTTAAATATTCCAAAGTACTTGACATAAATGTCATTAGGACCATAATCAATGCTAAACAAAAGAAGAAGATATTAGGAAAAGCCAAAAGCTTGGTCAGCAAGGTGGGTTTTTAGGTGGGATCTTTAAGGAGGAGAGGGAGGTGGAGAGGCAGAGATGTTTAAATCCTGAGGCCTAGATTGCTGAAGGCACAGTTGCTAAGTAAGAGGCAATGTGTGTAGGTAATGCACAAGAGGCCATATTTGAAGCAATGCAGAGTCTTGGAGGGTTGTAGGACTGAAGATAGTTACAGAGATAAAAAGAAGCATGACCATGAAGGGATTTAAAGAAAAAGATGAGAACTTTAAATTTGAGGCATATGAGGGCCAGGAGTCAACATTGATTAGCAAGTAGTGGGTGAGCAGGACTTGATGTGGGATAGGGTGCGGCAACAGAGTTTGATAAACTGAATTTTATGGAGCGAGAAGGGCAGGAAGCTGTCCAGCACAGCATTGGAATAATAAATCTGGAGGTGACAAAAATATTCGGGTATCTTTCATCAACCATGCGCATACAATTGACAAGACCCCAGTCTGTAGTTTGGTACAATTTATATTTGACATGTCCTCTCATAAATTCAAGAAACGAGCTGCTAAGGAACATTGACCAGAGACTGAGATACTCAAAGAACTGGATGTTTGGATGATGCTGTTGCTGTCATATGCACATCAACTAAAGAGGAGCCATTTTTTTTAAGAATTACAGTGTTTGGGGTTCATTAGGATCTAATTTTCCTGTCATTCAATTCTTTATAAAGTGTCACTTTGAAAATCAGCAAAAATTAGTGATTAACACTAGTGTGTGCATCCGTCATCCACTGGCTAGTATAAAGAAGTACTCCAGGTATGGTATTATAAACCAGTTTGCCAATGGCTCATTGCTGCTGATGCTGTTTTGTCTCCTTTTTGTTTCGGGAGCTCTGGATACACTCTTGAGCCACACAGTGATAAACATTCTAATCCTGATTTTAACCAAGGGTGATTCTAGAGGGTGGGCAAATACAAAGCAAATGCCAAATCTCCCCCTCCCCCCCACCCCAACCTTGGTACTACGAGGCACAGGCATACTTGTATGCCTTCAGTCAGATCTATTTGACCTGTAACCAAGCGTACATCCTTAAAAGTGTTTAATTGAAGTTACCAACTGCAAACTATCTTTTTTCAACTGAACTTTAAATTTGAACAAGGCTCAAAAACACTGCAGAAAAGTTCCCTTCTTTAAAATGGTATGTCTTCCAATGGAATCGCCTTGGAATGGTTTTAGGAGGTGCAGACATGCCTAGCATCTGAACACCCCCCTGCCCCACAACACCACCCCCCACCCCCCACTAACTTTGTTGGATAATAGCCAGAGGAAAGACAATATTTTATAGTCTGAGGCCTAGTTAATTGCAGGAATTTCTGGAAAGTGCTTCCTTGAAAGAAACACCAACTGCCTAATGGGACTCCATTCTAGATTTCATGTTGAGTCTACTCCCATAACAGTCTTAAAAACAAAAAAACTGCGGATGCTGGAAATCCAAAACAAAAACAGAATTAGTTCTGTCGAAGGGTCATGAGGACTCGAAACGTCAACTCTTTTCTTCTCCACCGATGCTGCCAGACCTGCTGAGTTTTTCCAGGTAATTCTGTTTTTGTTTCCCATAACAGTCTTGATGTTAAAGGCACCTTCCTTCAGAGTCCGGGCCACCGTAGATGTGGATATGAGTAAAAAGGAATATGATACCAAGAGAAAGCTGCCTCTAGAGGGGGTTCCAGCGGTGAATCTCGTCATCCAGTGAGTCAGGCCATGGCTCCTCCCACTGCAATCTCCCCACCCCCCCCCCCACCCCCCCCACACACACACACACACAAACAAATGACAGGCCACAAACTCTGATTCCAAGCCTGGGAAGTTTTAGAAAAGCTGGATTCTGAATTGAAGGCATTTTGCAACCACTGGTCTGGGAGATGTGATTGTCACATAGGTTCCCATCGCTATTGTTCCACCGATTGGATTTATGATGGTATCAATTTTGTCCCAGTTTATTTAAAAGCTACTTAAACTTACTCCTTAAGTTATGCCTTTTTTCATCTCCCCAACTCTTCTCTCAACACTATTTTGGTGTTAGTGCCCCATGTGAAGCAACTTGAGATGTTTCCACAATTTAAAAACTTTGCATTAATGCAAGTTTTTGCTGCTGGTAGTAGAACTTGTCCTTTTATCATTCCAGTTTGAAGCTGCCAAAACATGGATTAGCAGTGAAATATCCTGCAACTGCCAAATTCTATAGTCCATACACTTATACATAGATGCATACACTCTGAATAGTTTTGGGAGAGTGATGATGGTGAAGGGCTGTCCTGATTTATAGTGATCTCATCAGATGTACTGGACTCCACTTTTATACGGAACCACATAAACATCAAACCTGCAGAAACAAACCTCTTGTGCTGATAGCAGAGCCATTGATCTATATCTTCTGCGATTTTTGTTGCATTTGGGATAAGGGAGGTTGGCTTGTTTGCATAGGGAGTGCAGTTGATGGAGGGAGATCAGATCTACACTCGAATCGCAAAGTTGCCTGTGGAACACCTTAACTTCTGATATTTCAACTTATTTTCTATGGTTGAAGTAGGGTGCTAACATTCAGTTGCTCTTAACTATTAATTTTATCAAAATTCATGCCTGGGAGAGTCAGTTTCTAATAAAATTGTTCTAATTAAAAAGATTTATCAGCGGAGCATGGGATCAAGTATTAGGAAAGTAGCATTGGTGTGAAATGATACATGCATAGTTTAGCTTGTGATTTATAGTTGCCTTCCTCTGACAGCTAGCCGGTTGTAAATTAGCCATCTTTATATTAAGTGGAGTTTCAGAGGTAGTGAATAAAACCATTTTGAAACAACCTTTCTTTAATATTAATTCACTAAAGGGCAGGAGCCAGTGTGGAAATGTAACAAGTGCTGAGATTTTATATACTGTGGTAAATCCCTTTGACCTCAAGGCCGGGAGTAGGTTGTAACTTTAGCCCTGAAGTGATTGGCCCAGCAGGTGGTTGGGATTATTGTGGGGTTTTGTTTTCCTGTCTAGACGGACCCAATTAGCCTTTCATTAACAAGTGGTTAGCTGGTTACGTTCAAAGGCGTTTCACTGGAATCAGAAAGAGAAAGTGACAGCAAGGGAGGGAGCTACAAGCTGCTAGGCCAAATGGCTGTTTTATATGGTAGAATTCCATTACCTGCAAACTAGTAACGAGATGAGGGTGTTACTAGCTTCTTTAGCGAGCCCCCTCCCCCTCCCCACCCTTTATATAATAGTGCATGTGCCTTCAGTACCACAGAACAGCTTGAGAAACTGGGATTGTTCTCCTTAGAACATAGGATGTTAAGGGGAGATTATTGGGAGGGTTCAGAATTGTGGTTTGGTTTTGATAAATAAGAAAATGTTTCCACTGGCAACAACGTCAATAACCAGAGGTTACAGGATTCAGGCAATTGGCAAAAAAAGAGGGGAGATGAGTTTTTTTTTAACATAGCAAGTTATGATCTAGAATGCACTGTCTAACAAGGTGATTGAAGCAATTCCAATAGTAAATTTCAAAAGGGAATTGGATGCACACTTGAAAGGAAAAATTGCAGGAAAGAGCAATTTTGAAAGAACAGGAAAATGGTACTAACTGGATAACTTTCAAGCAGCTGATATGGTTATGATGGGCTGAACAGCCTCCTACTGTGCTGCATGATTCTAATTCAGTTCCTCAAAGTGGCATCTGATATGAGACATGTTAAGTGCTTTAAGACCCTAAGACAATGTAATTCAATCCACTGTGTAAGCAATATATATTTATTGTCCCTTTTTGCTGAAATGCTGTTTATTGTGGCTATAGCACTGGACTGAACACCAAATACTCAGACATCCGTTTTGCTATTTTTGGCTTTTCTGAAAAAGAAATATAAGGAATGATCCAATCCCCACTTGTAAAAATGCAAAAACATAAACAAAAAGTGATCATACTCATTTACAGGCATGCTACCCACGGTTTCACCAGCGTGCTAGGTCATGTATCTTATGTAGCGGGACTACAGCCAGACTCACGTACTTACTCCAAACTGGTTTACTCACACTATGGACAATAAATACAAGATGGGTTACCGAGTAGGCACATCTCCCTGATTGCTGGCTGCTTGGTCTTCTGAGGGTCTCGGGCACATGACTGCTGATGTCACAAATGCATCATAGTCTACATCACTCGTTAGTATATTTATTAACCCATTGCACTGCACCCTGTTGGCTGGAAGCCAAACCTGTTAATCAGGCTGACTCCTGGTCGAGGAACCTATCAAAGCAAAACTCCACAGGATGTGGGGAAACTTGATTTTCCGGGTTTTCCCACAGAAACTTATCCAGCTCCCCACCCTTGGTCCAACCAGTGCAGCTCAGCTCTGTCAAGATTCAGCCCCTTACGTTTACATTAACAAACATTTTATGTGATGATCCAGTTGTGACCTAACTAGACTACTTCAGCATTACTTGGGTAGGGTAAAGTAAGACAAAGTTAATTTCTTAAACTTATTTTCAATTAACTTGTATTGACCTGTAATCAAATCTGTGAATGATTTGTGCTTTGCCAGCTCGATTAAGTTCACTTATGATGCTTAGAACATTATGACATGATGGGGATATGAGATAGAAAATGCTCTGCATGTTTGATAGCTATTATCCAGACCATCAAAAAATTTATGTCAATAAATCTTTAATAAAGTAGATTTGTTCATAAATTGCTTTCTAGCTGCATCAGTAGCAAACAGTGGAAGAGACATGTCTTCATTATTGTACTTGGCATTGTGATCTATAACAGTAACTCCTATTCTTTCCTGTTTCCATGGAATCCTTACTCTTTCAAGTTTTCCAACATGCAACTGGTCATTCACAGTTCTGATTTAATTTGGATATTTTACAAGGCCTGGGAACCCAGCTGGCCACGGTAAAGCAGGTTAAATCAGAGGCTGCCAGATTCATTAAAATATTTCATTGGCCATTCTGCCCCCTAGCAGTGGGTTGGCTGCCTACCCCTTGTGCCATCTCTGTTAAACCCAGAAGTGGGCTGGTTGATGTCAGGTTTGAGATTTATGAAGTTTTAACATCACACCTGACCCCAACCCATCTGTTTTTGGGAGTTAAGATTCAGCCCAAGAAGTTCCTCCAGCCCAACAGGAAATGCATCAGGAATTGATGCCCAGTGTTTACAGGGAAATTGTGAGGAATGAAGTGAATATCAGAGCTCTTCAGCCTTAAGAAAAGGCATGTCAGTGATAACTTTGAGGAGATACTATGGAATCCAGATGGTTACTATATTCGATCGGTTATGCTCACAGGTGTTTGATTTATTATCTGATCAAGTTCAGAAAAGTGTTTTTAGTGAACTACACATTTCTTTTCACTTCTCAGGATTTGATTTTGATTTATTTGCATCACATCAATTCAGTCTTTAAATGATGATTTTGCAGTTGGTCGTCATTCGGAGTTTAGAGTGAGTCACTTGAGTAATCTGTCATTAAAACATCCCCCTACGGATAACTGAATTTTTAAAATACTCAGAGAGGCCACTAGACAGAAAACTGAATGTGAAAGAGTATCTATGTTTGGACAAGAAAAACTGACAACCTGTCATCTCCTCAAATTGGAGTGGTATGAGGCACAGTGTTAGACATAGGATGTAGTTGTTGCTTGGAGACCAAATTAAGTAAAACCTTTCATTTAATTTGAAAGAAATGTTCCAGACGATTTTCTCCCCTTCTAATTGCGCTGACTCACAGCTGGATGACAATATATGATGATAAGCAGACTTCAAGGACAGCGCATAAACATACTCTAACTAATGAAGTTAATGCCAAGGAATTGCTTCTCTGATTTCGGAAAGTTCTAAGGCCTGAATTCTAAAGTATAAGACATACCACAAAAGTGTGATGCTACAATTTATAGTGCCTAGTGATTCTGAATGCCCTAATTTATATGTGCTTTTGAACTGTGCTGATTTTGTACTGGACTCCATAGTTACAGCAAATGATCAGATAATCCACTGCTGGTAGGTAACTCCTGTTGTCGAATTATGTTTTAAAAAAGAAAGCTTAACACCACATTTTTTAGCATAATACATTAGAGTCAGTGGTGCATATAGTTTATTTTACCAGCTAAATGAAAGTTGCTACATAACACTTATCACCAGTGGTCTTATCAATGCTGCTACAATCATTGAAGAGTAGAATGGCATTAGTGACAATGGAAGTAATGCATGCCTGCACTTCACTCTGGCCCTATAGCCTTGCCAGCACTGATACCAGCTTTTGCAAAAATGTTCTGGAAAGAGATGCAGTGATTTTTGTTGAGGTTCACCCCGAGCAGCTCCATGGTGCAGGATCCTGTGCTCTTCAGGCTGTTCCCAAGGATGCACTTGGAGACAAACATCAGCTGCTGCTGGAGGACTAGCAAGTTGGTGAAAGATGCTCAGTGGTCTGACCAAAACATGTTGGTCTCCCAGTGCAAAGAGTTGTCCACGACCAAGTGTTACAAACTGGAGTGTTACCAACAAGTCCAGGACTATGCACTGAGCTACGCACTAAAGCTTGGGGCAGCTGGCGCAAAGGGTCAATGGGAAAGGACAAAGGGTCAATGAGAAAGGACAAAGGGTCAATGGGAAAATACAAAGTGTCAATGGGAAAGGACACTGTCTGGATTTCACCTGCTGTTGTATAATGAGGGGCTGGAAACTGTGCAAACCCTTAGGACGGTCTCTTCATCATGGAATGTATATTGTAAATATCATGTAATTGAAATTGTATTGAGGCTCTATTCAATGTAAACATACCAATCATACGGAAAAGATTGGTGAAACAATAATGTGGATTCTTTATTTGAAGATGAGACTATTACATAAAATGTACATCTGACCTTGACTGCTGTTGCTGTATACTGAGTATGGAGTCATGGGACTACTGCATCACATTCAGCCTTGGTAGTGGTGGTTGACAGCAGTTTAAGATACACCCCCTTAAAGGTACACAATGCCCCAAAGCGCCACAACCTGGCCAGAATTTAATGTCCACCCCGTTTGGGAACAGGAGCGTTTAATCGGGCGAGATGGTGGCGAGTGGTGACTCCAACGCCTTCCCACTTCTTCCCTGATTAAGTCCATGGTGACAAGGCTCATAGATGGCCTTCCTGTCCCACTGCCAATTGAGGCCCTTAAATGGGCAGTTAACACCCGCTTAATGGCGGGTTGGAGGCTCGCCATGTGGGAAGCCTCATTGTTCAACGGCACTCAGTACCTGATCGAGGGACCTGGTGTCAGGAAGTGGTGGGCCCACTAATAGCCATCCGCCTATGTTTGCTGCCTGCACCCCTGTCTTGCTTCTTCCCCACAAATCCCACCTCACTATTCCCCTCCCACCATCACTTACCTGTGGCCTCGGTCTCTTGGTGATCCTGGGCCTCAGGTGGTTGCAACAGCCAACCCCGCCTGGTGGTGACACCGAACAACGCAGAGGTGGGCGGGACTTCCACCCCCAGGGTCTTTGATCTTGGGGAAGGCCCTGCCGCTGCCCAGTTAAGTGCTGATTGGCACTTAACGGGTGAGCCTTCCCCAAAGAATGATGATACAGGGCTCTTGCTGGCTCTCCAGCCAGTGGGCAAGATCCCCATTGCCCCCATTGATTTTCAGCCATTGTGTGGAAAGGATTTGAACTGTTTTGCACTTTGGATAATGTCCAATTTGAACTGTTGCGAAATGTAATTTTACAAACTTTTATGAATAAAGTATATTTTTGGGGAAAACAACCTGCATGGTCAATGAGAAGAATTCAGTTCATGCTCTCATCTTTGTGCTGCTAATTTACAGATTCCTCTCCCATTTGAATTTGGCAGAAGTTCAGCATGTACAATGTATATTTGGGTGAAACAAGAAGATTGGCAAATAGGTGAAGCAATTCCAGTGTCAGAAACAAAGCAGCAGGAATTAGATGTTTGTTAACCTTTGCACCCTTAGTGGGCAAAGGATTGGACTCTGGGAAAGGATGCAATTCAAGGTCGTACAACACAAGTAAAGACGACAGGGTAGAGTTTGCACTAGATCGCACTGGCATTTGCGCAAACTTGGTGAAAGCAGCACAAAAGATCATAGAATCTCAAGCACAGGTTACATACATTCAGTACAAAGATCACCATCTGTTAGCTATGGCCATTTATGGGCCTTCAAGGGAAAATAGAGCTTTGCTTTGGTAGAAGGGTGCTAATAGATAGCTTAAAAGATTTTAAATATTGGAAAATAATTACTTTACTACAAAATTGACAATTTTACACCAATGAAACAAGTAAATGGTTCTTTGTAGTTTTTAAAATCATTTGCAGTTATTCAAAATTGTGTTACCCATGCTCTGTCAACCCTGCAAAGTTCTCCTTACTAACATCTGGGGCCCTGTATCAAAATTGGGAGAGCTGTCTCTCAGACTAGTCAAGCAACAGCCTGCTGATTACACATACCACCTCCAGCACCCCTCTTCAGCTGATGAATCAGTACTTCTCCATGTTGAACACCACTTGGAGGAAGCACTGAGGGTGGCAAGGGCGCAGAATGTCCATTACTAAGACTGGCTCGGTAGCACCTGGCCAAGTTCTAAAGGACATAGCTGCCCTGCTCAACCCTAGTTCAATGAAGAGTGCAAGGAGGGCATGCCAGGAGCAGCACCAGACATACCTAAAAATGAGGTATCAACCTGGTGAAGCTACAACACAGGAGTGCTTGCATGCCAAACAGCATGAACAGCAAGTGATAGACAGAGCTGAGTGATCCCACAACCAATAGATCAGATCTAAGCTCTGCAGCCCTGCCACACACTCAGTCATGAAAGGTGGTAGACAATTAAACAACTCACTGGACGAGGAGGCTCCACAAATATCCCCACCCTCAATGATTGGCGAGCCCAGCACATCAGTGCAGAGATAAGAAGCATTTGCTACAATCTTCAACCAGAAGTGCAAAGTGGATGATCCATCTCGGCCTCCTGCAGGGGTCCCCAGCATCACAGATGCCAGTCTTCAGCCAATTTGATTCACTCCACGTGATATCAAGAAATGGCTGAAGGCACCGGACACTGCAACGGCTATGGGCCATGACAATATTCCGGCAAGGATACTGAAGTCTTGTGCTTCAGAACTTGCCACGTCCCATAGCCAAGCTGTTCCAGTACAGCTACAGCACTGGCATCTATCTGGCAATGTGAAAAATTGCCCAGGTATGTCCTGTACACAAAAAGCAGGACAAATTGAACCTGGCCAGTTACCATTCCATCAGTCTACTCTTGATCATTAGTAAAGTGATGGAAGGGGTCATCACCAATGCCCCAGCAGCACTTGCTTAGCAATAACCTGCTCATCAATGCTCAGTTTGTGTCTCGCCAGTGTCACTCAGCTTCTGACCTCATTGTAGCCTTGATTCAAATATGGACAAAAGGGCTGAACTCCTGAGCTGAGGTGAGAGTGACTGCCCTTGACATCAAGGCAGCATTTGACAGAGTGAGGCATCAAGGAGCCCCAGCAAAGCTGGAGTCAATGGGAATCATGGGGAAACCTCTCCCTTGATTGGAATCATACCCTGCACAAAGGAAGATTTTGTGGTTGTTGGAGGTCAGTCACCTCAGTTCCAGGATATCACTGCAGGAATTCCTCAGGGTAGTGTCCTAGGTCCAACCACCTTCAGTTGCTTCATCAATGATCTTCCTTCCATCATTAGGTCAGAAGTGGGGGTGTTCACTGATGATTGCATAATGTTCAGCACCACTTGTGACTCCTCAGATACTAAAGCAGACCATGTCTATGTCCAAATGCAGCAAGACCCGGACAATATCCAGCTTGACAAATGGCAAGTAACATCTGCGCCACACAAGTGCCAAGCAATGACCATCTCCAACAAGACTGAATGTAACTATCACCCCTTGACATTCAGTGGCACTGCCATCACTGAATCCCCCACTATTAAAATCCTGTGGGTTACCATTGACCAAAAACCAAACTGGACTAACCATATAAATGCTGTGGCTACAAGAGCAGGTTGGTGGCTTGGAATCCTGTGGCGAGTAACTTACCTCCTGACTCCCCAAATCCTGTCCACCATCTAAAGGGCACAAGTCAGGAGTGTGATGGAATATGCTCCACTTGCTGGATGAGAGCAGCTCCAACAACACTCAAGACTCTTGACACCATCCAGGGTAAAGCAGCCCGCTTGATTGGCACCCCTTCCACAAACATTCACTCCCTCTAACACCGATGAACAGTGGCAGCAGTGTGTATCATGTACAAGATGCACTGCAGGAACTCACCAAGCCTCCTTAGGCAGCATCTTACAAATCCACGACTGCTACCATCTAGAAGGGACAAGGGCAGCAGTTACATGGGAACACCACTATGTGGAAGTTCCCTTCCAAGCCACTCATCATCTTTACTTGGAAATATATCATGGTCCCTTAACTGTCATTTAGGGGAGGCAGTGGTGTAGTGGTATTGTCACCGGACTGGTAATCCGGAGACCCAGGGTAATATTCTGGGGACCCGGGTTCAAATCCCTTCATGGAATTTGACTTCAATAAATATCTGGAATTAAAAGTCTAATTTTGACCATGAAACTATTGTCAATTGTCATAAAAACCCATCTGGTTCACTAATGTCCTTTAGGGAAGGAAATCTGCTGTCCTTACCTGCTCTGGCCAACATATGATTCCAGACCCTGTTTGACTCTTTTAAAAAAAAAAATCCCCCTGAACAAGAGCAATTTGGGATGGGCAATAAATGCTGGCCTAGCCAGCGACGCTCACATCTCACAAACAAATTTTTAAAAAGTCCTTGAACTCCCTCCCTTTCAGCACAGTGGTTGTACCCACACCACATGGACAGCAGTGGTTCAAGAGGGCAGCTCACCACCACCTTCTTGAGGGCAGTTTGGAATGGGCAATAAATGTTGGCCTAGCCATTGATGCCCATATCTCTTAATAAACATGCTTTGTTTTTATGATTAAACTCATTTTCTGCTATAGTAATAAAACTGCACCAGTTCACCACTCCTACACCGAAGAATATTTTTAATGCAAGAGAAAAATAAGCAATTAATTCTAAAATGCTGCCTAATTTTGCTGGTTCTTAAGCAATTTTAAGTTTGTATTACTTCAGAAACATGATGGATTTTGCTCCTGGATTGCCAATTACACCCTATGTGGAAACTCTACTTCAATAATTTCAACATGAAGATTTGAAAAAGTGCCTCACTATTTCATTAGAATTCCTTGAGGATGTAGGAGACTCAGTCATTTGGTAATAGCATTGCTATATGCATATCGATCTTGACATTTAAAAATCATTTGATAAGGTATCTGATTTGACAAAGGAAAGCTCACAGGTTCAAAGGGGATGTTGTTAATTAACTGGCTAGATAATAAGAGATGGAGAGTAGTTACCAATGATTATAGTTCTATCTGAATGGTGGGGACAAGCCGAAGTTACCAATTAGAGAGCACCTGCTGCTCTTAGTGATCATTAATGACATTCCTGAGAATTTTGTACTTGTAAAGGTATTATTTCTGACCAGTGACATACTTGTAGGACTTGGACAAAAAATACTGAGAATTTGGGCACCAATCATTTTCACCAGTCAGCACTGGAAATTCCTCCATTAATATTTTCTGGTTTGGCTATATGCCTGTATTATTTGTTCCTATTAGTTGTGAACATAAATCTTGTTTCATAAGTATGTTCTATCGCTCTTTCTCCCACCCTAACAGGTATTAACAGCAACTTGCATTTATTTAGTACCTTTAATATCGTCAAATGCCCCAAAGCGCATCACAGATGCATTACGAAACAAAATTTGGCAATAAACAACATAAGAAGATGCTAGGACAGATGAACAAAATGGGAAGAGTTAGGGGTTAAATTGCTCCAGAATAGTGTAGCTTGCTGTACAATGTGTATGCATGATAAGCATTCAAAAAACTGTAAAGTTGTCTCAATGGGAGGAATTTCTTTGTGTTACATGTATACTTTGCTTCTCAGAACCCCCACTCACAAGAGTAAACCCATTTGCTGCATAATGGAAATTAATATTACCAATGCATTGCTGGTTTGTAGAAAATTTGACAGAGCAACAAGGAATGGCTTCACATGGCAAATGACTTTGAAGGGTTGTATTAGCACTGTCCCCTCCATCCAATTGATGGTCAAAAAATACAGTTTCAAGGCCTGACTGGGGAAAAGTCTGTAGTTGCCGCTTGTTGTTAAATTAATGTAATTAGTGGTATTGTGGCAACGAGATGATGCCCATGGGTTTGGTGGCAAAATTCTGCTGGCATCAGATTAAGTTTTTGTCCCTGACCTTCCACATCATGGTACAAAAATCATGCCACCAATATTCCGGTGGTATTCCAACTTACTATGGTTTTAACATGCAACTGAAGAGCATTAGTATGGTAATTCTTTCTGGCAGTACAGTATTGGGAGTATTCAAGTATCTGACGTTTCGTTTGCACTCGAGATCCAGATGGGTGTGTTCCGTGCACACAAGATGCTGATATTTCAACTTTGTGGCCTTTTTGTTGCAGATTTAAAGTTAAACAAATCAAACAAGACTCTCTGAATAGTAATTTACAATTAAATATCTTACCAAGTGGCATCAGGCTTGATAGCTCATAACCTCTGCAGTCAGTTAGAGCTGGCATTACATGATGGATATCTCTGTAAGCCACCATAAACTGCAGTCATTATTAATATCTCCTGAGCAGCTGTTCTGCTTTAAAACCCTTTTTATTTGTCTGTGATCTTCTCTCAGTGCATGTGCATTTCACTCATATAACCTTTTATTAAGGATAACATAATTCAACTCATTTTTGTTTGGCTTTGTTATGACGTTATCATCAAAATCATTTGTTTGCAAAATTTTGTCTCTCCTCACCAAGAAGAGCTGCTGATGAAACCATATGTGATACAAAAAAAAACAAACATTGATTTAGTTAGGAAAGCTGTGTCTCTTGTTGCCTGAGGCTTACATTCATATTCCCAGAACATGACTGCCAAAAAAAGGGGTAGAATCTTCCTGGCCCGTTAAGGTGGATTAGGAGGCCGGATTGGAAAGAAACTTAGGAATTAGTCCATCCGGCCAAATGTGTTCCCGCCTCTTGCCAGAGGTGAAGTTAACACAGCGGCAGCTAACCACCCAACAGCTCTGAGTAGTCACCTAAGCCCGTTAAGGGACACTGGTCATGATGTCACCAGCATTGTTCCAGTGGCAGAATTGCACCCCCCTCACCCCCTGCCGATGAGAGTGGAGCCCAGCAGGTAAATACAGGAGGTCTCCGGGCAACAGGTCAGGATGTCATCGGCACCTTCTCTGAATCACCCCAGCAAGGAGCTACTGGGATGATAGTGCCAAAGCCACGGCTACAAGCCATTTTTTAAAGGGTTTCTCTCCATTTTGAGGTGCCTTCATGATCACTTTTATATGTTAATAGCACCTACCTTTCCTGGTGGGGCTACCATCCATCCAGCGCTTCTGGCCCACTGATTGGATCACCCTCCTCGGGAACCTACCCACCAGTGAATGGCGAATGCGATGTGGCCTCTAAATGAGCCGCCTCCCATTAGATTGTGGAGCTGCGTGGCCAACCAGCACCATTGGAGTTGGGAACCATATTGATTGCCAATTGCATAAAGTTTTCAAAAACTATTCAAATCCACCCTCTATGTCAGCACTGTACAGCTTACAATTCCACCCCTCTCCCTACCCCCAATGTTCCTGTGACTTTCATAGAAGAGAGCTCTTATTGTAAATGCTATTGATAGCAGCAACAATTTTTACTTCTATCTGTTTCAATTGCTACTCCTCACCCTGAGTTTCTTTGGAAGGAGTTCCCACTTCCACTGACTGTGTTACCGATCATTTGATGAGATTCGTTCCAAGATATCTCTCCATAACAGATCCTCCTATATTTGTTGTTTAAATGCTACACCATGAAAGAAGGCACACAATGTAGTAAATTGTTTGGAGATTTTTTTTTCTCATACTTTCTTGGGATGTGGACGTCGCTGGCAAGGCCAGCATTTGTTGCCCATTCCTACTCACCTTTGAACTGAAGGGGCTAGCTTGGCCATTTCAGAGGGCAGTTAAGAGTCAACCACTGTGGAAGTGGAGTCACACGTAGGCCAGACCAGGTAAGGATGGCAGATTTCCTTCCCTGAAGAACGTTAGTGAACTAGATGGGTTTTTATGACAAACGATGATAATTTCAT
Source organism: Carcharodon carcharias (assembly GCF_017639515.1). Taxonomy (NCBI): domain Eukaryota; kingdom Metazoa; phylum Chordata; class Chondrichthyes; order Lamniformes; family Lamnidae; genus Carcharodon; species Carcharodon carcharias. The sequence goes on along the minus strand of NC_054480.1, from coordinate 148,684,585 downwards.
GGTCGCCATCACTGATGCTAGCTTTCAATTCCAGATTTATTAATTTAATTTAAAATACACCAGGGCCAGGATTTTTACCTTGGCATTGCAGCGCTCAGTGGTGCCGGGATGGAGGTGGGAGAGCTGAAGATTTATAATATTAAAAATGAAAAAGCAATGTTAAAAACATGTCCCCTCATGTGATTCTGTCACATGAGCAAGTTCATGTTATGAATGAATTTTTACAATGTTTATTTAATTGCTAATTGCTGTTGGAAACCTCATCCCCCTTGTGTATCGGGTTTCCTAAAAAATCCAAAGGCTGCCTGCCTGCCGACCATAAGGTTGGACGGGCAGCAAAAACTTTCCTTCAATTAGTACTCTAATGTCCTTAGTTGGCCTGTTAATTGTCAGCGGGCGGGCTGCCAACTCCCATGCATGCCTCCTGACTTCACCGTGCGTCATCTTACGCTCGAGCGGGTCAGGCATGTGCCCACCCACTCAGCCCAAATTTCTGCCCCAGCTCTCATGGTGGGATTTGAACCCTCTATCTTCTGGACATTAACCTGGGCCTCTGGATTACTAGTTCATTGACGTTACCACTATGTCACCGTCTCCCCCAAATGTGGGATAGTTTGTAAGGTTTTTATTCCATTTAACTGATAATTGATTCTGCGGGCAGTTAGTTAAAATCAGGAATGATGAGAAGCGTAGTCAGCAGGGTTCAGACCTTCACACTGAAACCCCAGTGAATTTCAAATCCAACACCTTAACCAACCAGCGTCAACTCCACTGAGACATAGCACGTCCACTAGATGGAAAATTTTAATATATAGCTGGGAGATATTTAAATATCTTAATGTACATGGTTAAAAATACAAGATTGTGGGTTAAGTACCGTTTATGACTCCTGCCACTAAAGCTGCCTAATTGCCTACAAACCATGAAACTTGCTTTGTAGCTGCAGTTGTTGGTCTAGTAAGATTTGTGTAGTCCGTTGCTGTGTGTGGAATGGGGCCATATCAATACTACTGTACACAAAGAAACTTCTTTATGTCACTGTGTCGTGTAGATCTGGTGCTGACAGGGCCGACATAAGTAGTTTTTATATTAATACAGGTGGTAAAAATGAGGTTCAGGCGTGTAGCCTTGGGAGGGCTGAGATATTTGTATTTGAGTTCAGTGATTCGTATGCCATCTGACTGCTGAGAGAAAGTTGCAGACTTTTAGATCCAGATTGTAACATGTTGTCCTTCCCCTGGAGATTATTCTGCAAAATTATTTGTTACTTATTTATGCTTTTCAAATAAATAATTGCATAAGTGCACTTTAACCCAGCCAGACTGCTCTCTGAAATTTATATCTGTCTCTAGGGTAAGGTGGTAGAAATGATAGTGAGCGATAACTTTTGTCACTGTAACATTCGTTGCTCGGCAAGGAAGATCGATTGTAAAGTTGGGTGCTGGATTCCCAACGACAGTTCTGGCCAGGTACCAGGAATTGCTTGCTTGTGATCGATTTTAAACAGACGTGTTTTTAAACATACCATCACTATACATTGAACAAGTTGCTCAGCCATTGTAAAGACTGCCTGATTTTCAAATCTGTGACTATCAATGTGATGAAAATTGTGCAGGTCCTACAATGGGTGGACGATCTTCTCTGCTAAGTTACTGCTCAGATGGTGAAGGTGAATAGTATCCCTCCCTCCCTACCAAAGAGGAGAACCCCAAAAGGAAATTTCCAGTGCTTCTTTATAATGCAATAGTCAGATTTAGCTGTGAAACTAGCTGTAAGGAGAACATTTAGCTGTGATTGGAGGACAGTAGACAATATCAGTCATCTGTTAATGTTTCACTACGTAGAAAGTGAATCATGTTTATTGTAAGTCGCTGATAGCCTTCAATAAACTTGCTGACACCTTGATCTACTTTGGCGCTCCATGGATGCAGCACACATGAGAAGGTGAATGTGGATAAGCCATTTGCCAATGTGAGCAACAGCAATTTGTATTGTTCATTTGTCTACTGGAGAAACTACTCGTGCCTGTTTAGGCCTGGGCTTTCCTAAATCTGAAATGCGTGCAAATGATGTGTGGGGAGTAGCCCTATTTTTAATTTGGTATGTCACAGCCCCTATCAACATCCCTCAAGGGATTTTAAAGGATTTGGGGGTGGTTCTGGGGTGGGAAGGAAAATTGAATGAAACCTTTGGGTTCTGAAATGTATGTGCACAGGGTGGATTGTGACTCCCCTGTGAGCAGTTGAAAACTTAGCACAATTAATTTGAAACAACAATCCCAGCCTTTATTTTCAAGGGGCATCTTTTGATTGGTGGTTGAACAAAAGTAAAAGTTGCACTCCTTAGCCTCTCTTTGTGACTACCTTCAGGACATGGACAGGAGTGGCATCCTGAGATTATTAAATTACTTTGGCACGAGGGAAGCAATTATAATAATCATTAGAGTTGAAGACTGCGAATGATTTTTCAGGGCAAAATGTAATAGATAACAAGTCTACAACTAACGAGTAGCCCAAATGAAGCACTTCAGGTAATTCCTTAATTGTTCTTCAGCATATTCAACTTTACAAATGAATCACCTTTTATCTGGTGAACAAAACCCTCTTCACATTTTGCAAACTGAAGGGAAATTCATTATTGACTTTCTAATTGCTTCTTTCCAGTTTCTTAATGTCGATAGACTTTTCCCAAGTAGGGCACGACCCCCACCCCACCCCCCTCCCAACACCCTGCTCCTATTCATGAACAGGATTAATCTGGTGTAATTATTCACTTTGTAAACCTCCATTCTGCAGCTGTTTCTGTAGATAATCCTGCAGCATTGTGAGTTTATTCTGCTTTACCAGCAGAGGGGAACACTAGTGAAGAAAGGATTGAGTGAATGTAAGGCATTGACACCTGTGCTGCTTGTATCTCCTGTTAGGTATCTCCCCTACAGTGAAGAAGACTGAGATGGACAAATCTCCATTTAACAGCCCATCTCCACAGGACTCCTCTTCACGATTGAGTAGCTTCACACAGCACCACCGTCCTGTGATCGCTGTGCACAGCGGTAAGAACAGAGCTCTGCTAAAGTTACTGTCAGAAATACAACTCTTGAAAGCAAAGAGCCCATGTCATATGCTCCATTTTGTATAACTGTAAACATTTTTAATTGTCCCAAAGCCTCCTAGCCTACTTTTACAAAATGTCTGTAGAGGGAATAAATGTATGAAATTATAAAGCTGGCCCAATAACATGAAAGTGTTCACCACTGAGCCCAAAGAAAGCTGCTCACAAAAATCTGGCAAGCTCTGACCATTGCACTCTTGCACCAGCTATAGGAGCTTCCTGGCATCCAACAACAGTGATGTCATCAGGTAGGCTAAGCAGCCAATCATATTGATGAATTCTCACACATAGCAAACCAGCAGATAACAAGGAGTTTTATCATTCACTTTTTATAATTTTACAGAAAGGAAAATAAAGATTGGTACTGCACATGGGATTAAGATGGAAGCTGAAATATGATAAATTTCATTTATTAAAATTATTTTAAAAACCTATGGAACTTTTATCGTGGAATAGAAAAAATTGACATTCCACAACATAAAATTAGTTTTCAAGGCAAAAGAGGTTGTTCAGCAGCATTTGTGACTTAGTATATCATTAAAAACTTAGTTACACCTCATTCAACAAAATTATATTTTTATCAGGGGGCTTTACCATGAGAATTATAGCATAAAAGGTGAAACTTCACATCAATCAGTGATTTCTAATTGATATCCATCTGCAAGGAATTCAACAGTGCACACTGTGCAGGAATGTGGAATCGCTAACAGCAACTTCCGGATTTTGATGTTTAACTAAGCATGTGCAGATGCCAGAAGTTGCTGGCAATTTTGCAAGATTAATGGTGGTGAACACTGATAGTTTCACTGTCATTGAAACTGAAAAATCCAAGCCATCGTTCTACTGACAAATATTTGCAGTGGACCATTTGACCAGCTTTTGTGCATCATGGTTATGATTTCCTCCAAAATATCCACTCTTTGAGTTACTGGGAATAAATCTAAAGCCATTCCATTCTTTATTTTTCCTCTCCTATAATAATGTTGCAGTATTCTAATGTAGCAGCCACTTTCTTTGGTTGTCATCAGGAAGCAGTGATGACAATGCCACCAATGTAGTTAGTGTTCTGGCCCCCCATCACCCCCACCCTGCTATTTTTCCTCTCCCTTTACACAGAAGCAAGCTGTAACACAACTCAGCCTTGGAGTACCCCAGTCTGTATCAGTCAGTATCCAGTGGCACCTTTACCCATGGACCCATCAAGTGGGCCTTGAGATGTAGCATTAATCATAGACTTTAGCATTCACAGGATAACTAGGACACTCATACTTTGAAATAAATAACCAGTCCATTATGTCATGCAAACCTCGCTGCTAAATGTAAAAATGAATGTTTGGTGCTGGTGTATTCATCAATGTTCCAAAATAAGTTTATAAATCACACTAAAAAGAAGGAATTTAATGAAAATAACTGTTGCTGCTCTGCTTACTGCAAGTCAAAAGCTATCACATTCCATACTAACAACCATTTCATATTTGAGCTCAGTACAGAAAATTCTAAATCTGAAGACAATTTTGGATTACTTTCTTGTGAGTCCTGATGGTCTCCTCCAATATCTCTTTTATCCCCATCACCATTTTAATTTGGATATCATGACTTATCAGCTGAAAGTCACTCCACACCAATAGGGTGTTGAAATTTCCTTTAGCAATGAAGCCTGAAGCCAGAAAATTTGAATAGTAATGCTCTTTTATAGGTTTATTTATGGGCCTGTTAGAAATAATGGGCTTATTTTTCTGAACAGTATTGTTTCCTAGTCCAAAAACAAATAAATATTTAAACACCAGATTCTAAAGCTGTACTTGCGCAGCCACAACTTCTGTTTGCATTCTGGTCCTTGTGTCGCCTCCCTGTGCTTAAATCCTGTTTACTTTTTCTGGGGGTAGAGATTTCCACAAATTTATCACCCTGGTGCCAGGAAAAAAAGGAGTCAGATTGATCAATGGAAGTGCAACAAACTGACTCCTGGGTGCTGGCTTGCTAGAATCAGTTCAAACCTAGCAATATTATAAAACTGACTATGCCTTATGAATACTGATTCATTGTTCATACAAATGGGTTTGTTTAACACATTTGGAATTGACAAAGTTGGATTTCAGGCAGTTTGAGGTGCCTTAATCATCCTGTTTTTTGTCAATGTAAAAGATCGTTTCTCAAGCTGAATTAGTCTTTGTAACTGTGGCATGCTTTCAGTTCTTTATTTTAGCGTATATGTAAAAACATGTGAAAGATGAATCATATGCTTAAGGGAATTATTAATAAGTGAACCAGAAACACAGTAACATTCTGGTGTTATTTCCAATGTCATTACTCCAGACACTTTGTAAAACATCAAATAAGCATTACTTCCAGCATATTTGAACAGTAATACAGTACTCAGGGTAGAATCCAACTTGGGCAGTGGAACACACCGGGCGATAGTTCATCAATAGCCCGATTAATAGCCCAGCTAACTTTCCTTTCCGTTGACTGAAGTTTGATTATTGTATTGACCATATAAATCTGAATGTTAACGAAAGAGAATGTTTTTGTTTTGAGGAAAAGTACAATAAATGTAGAAATATTTAAAAAGAGTGCACTCTTTCAAGCATCTTTCTGGTTGTAATTATATAACATAGGGCAGAATTCTTGCTTTATAATCAGGAGTGCAGAGTCAGGAAAATTCCCAACTCCAAAACTCGACTTGGGGGAAAGTGTCCCGGACATTTTAGTTTTTGTTCCGGGGGTCAGGTGTTAACAGCAGTCAGGCCCAGTTACCCAGAAACAGTGCAGAAACCCAGGAGTCAGTTTGTTGCACTTCCATTGATCAATCTGACTCTTTTTTTCCTGGCACCAGGGTGATAAATTTGTGGAAATCTCTACCCCCAGAAAAAGTAAACAGGATTTAAGCACAGGGAGGCGACACAAGGACCAGAATGCAAACAGAAGTTGTGGCTGCACAAGTACAGCTTTAGAATCTGGTGTTTAAATATTTATTTGTTTTTGGACTAGGAAACAATACTGTTCAGAAAAATAAGCCCATTATTTCTAACAGGCCAAGGGCTGCTGTGTATGGAAATTGACTATGTGAAAGACCAACCTCAGTGGCCTGGGATGTGCAAGAAAAAGAATAAAACATAAAATAGCCCTTTAGGCCTCATTCCACACACACCCAATGCCTCATCTACGCTAACTCATGCCACCTCATGCTCTCACCCACTCCTACGGCCGCTTATACCCCCATGCTAACCCATGTTCCTCTACCTAACCCATCACCCTTTATAGCCCCTAGGCTGACTCATGCCAATCCATGACCCCACCAACCACTCTTTGCTTTTACATCCTCCATCCCAACTCGCTTAGTGTCCACCATAGGCAGACCACAGGAGCCATGCTGAAATGAAATGAAATAAAGTTCTAAATGTCTATTGATGACTTCACCATTTATAAAACGACATTCTCATTGATAAAAGCCTATTTATTACATTTAAATCCCTTCAACTACTTTTAATTTATAGCCCCAAATCAAATACTTTATAACCACTTAGAGCTGTCACTCAAACTGTGAACTGACAGACATCCCACTGTAATAATCCTTCCGAGGACTCCGGTAAGTTTAGACCTTTTCCTGAAAAGTGTAAGGTCCGCGATTCTTTTTTCAGAAATCCAGGTGATGAAATTCCCACCTGACTGAAGAGCAGCTTCACTTTTACATTTCTGCATCTGCAGCTGCCTCCATGAGTCACGGAGGTACAAAATACAACCTGCCCCTGGTACCACCACCCCCCCTCCCACCTCCAGCAAAGATGGGGGGGTTGGGGGGCCAGTTTTGGTGGCAGGACCTCCAGAATTGGGGCTCCAGTGCCATTTTGGCTAAGCTGGAGACCACCTCAGTTCTCGCGAAAGTTCAGACCATGTAGAAAACAGCCCATTGAGCGATGTAAAAGAATTCAAAGAAAATTTTATTTCTTAAACGTTATGCTTCATGTATTTTATTACTTACGGGATCTTGCATTCTACTGACCTTTTTACTATTCATATCTGACTGATAGCTCCAGACCATTCTACTGCTTCATGCTCCTATTGTCTTCCTACTATTAATTTAGGAATACTTATCACTAAGACCACCTATTTTATCTCTGTAATGTCGCCCGACTCTGCCCTTGCCTCAACTCATCTGCTGCTGAAACCCTCATCTATGCCTTTGTTACCTCTACACTTGACTATTCCAATGCACTGCTGGCCAGTGTTCCTCCTTCTACCCTCTGTAAACTTCTAGTCATCCAAAACTCTGCTGCCAGTGCCATAACTCACACCAAGTCCTGTTCACCCATCACCTTTGTGCTCACTGACCTACATTGCCTCCAGGTCAAGCAGTGCCTCAAATTTTAAAATTCTCATCCTTGCTTTCAAATCTCTCTCTCTCTCACCACTCACTCATTTTGGTCTCACCCTGCCCTAATGCCTACCAAAATATTTGCACTCATCGAATTCTGGACTTTTTTAAGCATCCCCAGTTTTAATCACTCCTCCATTGGTGGCCTTGCCTTCGTCTGCCAAGGCCCTAGGCTCAGGAATTCCCTCCATAAACCTCTTCACCTCTCTTCTTCTCTTTCCTCCTTTAAGATGTTCCTTAGACCCCTCTTTGACCACGCTCTCAGTCATCTTCCCTAATATCATTTTATGTGACTTGTTGTCAGATTTTGTTCAATATCTCTCCTGTGAAGCACCTTGGGACATTTTACTATGTTAATGCTACTATATAAGTACAAGTTGATGTTGTAGTACTGAATTGTGTGCATATAATTTGGACTAATCTTGTTTTGAATAGAAATTAATGTTCATTTTGATCCATTGATGCCCAACTGCCTGTGGCAACACAAATATATTTCTCCCCCATTGTTGGGGAACTGTACTGCCAACATCCGGACTGATGCATTGGACATTATATTTATCAGAATGAGGATGCACTTTATCTTGTAAAAACACTCACTTTTCCATGAAATAAAAATGGAAAATACTGGAAATACTCAGGAGCTCTGATGGCATTTCAGTACTGTGACCTTTCATTAGAACTGCTGCCATAGTGAGCTCCCAAGTTTGATATGGGACTTGTCTGTGTGGAAAGCTAGATTGTAAAAACATTAATTTAAACAAAGCCTACCAGTCTTGTTGTAAAATGCTCCCATTTTCTGTTAGACAGGCGTTCAGATGCAGTTATTATATATGATTCACAAAAACAGAGCATAGTACAAGTACCGAGTGAAGAAACTACTCCATCTAGCCCTTGCAGTCAGTAAATTTTTAAAAATGGAAGATATTTTTAAGATTTGCTTAAAATCTCCTTAAAAATGATTTGTGCTAATGGTAGGCAGGAAAAAATTGTCATAGCAAAAACGTTTTCTGTGGTGTGCTTGTGCCAAGAGCAATATAGGTGTGAGCAAAAAGTATTTTCAATGCCCAAAAATATAGATAAACGTAAGATCTAATTCTTTATAACATAGAGTGGTCTGAAGCAAAATGTGTTCTTTTATGCATTTGCAGGTCTTACATCACGAAGTCCCCATGCCTCTTCATCTTTGCATTTTCCAACAACCTCCATCCTTCCCCAGAGTGCTTCAGGTTACTTCCCTCACACAACGATCCGGTTCCCACCACATCTCAATCCACCGGACCCTCTCAAGGATCTGGTCTCACTTGCCTGTGACTCATCTAATCAGCAACCAGGCCCGGTAAGAGTAAACTTTCTTACAGAAGTCCCTAATTCACAGTTGTGAAAGGGGAAATGAAGCCTAATTCTGTGTCATTAAAGGATATGAGGGATGAATAAAAAATTTATGGTATAAGAGAAAACATTAGCCTTTTACTGAAAAATCCTTCCATGCTGACTGTTAGGATTTCCCATTTTCTCCCTGGTGTCAGAGAATTTGTCTGAATATATCCCAAAAACATCCCACATTGTCAGATATAAAGAGATTATATAAAGATTGACCAAAAGTCAATGTTTCAAACATTCTGCTATTCATGCAGTCTGGCAAAGTTTTCTGATCAATTTAGCTCTGTATGGGAGCTCAGTGTTTTAGCATGAATCTCGGCAATGTCCTGTCAGCATCTATATTCCTGTCCTACTTTTTGCCAAATTATTAATGCAAAATTTCACAGTAGGGTTGAATGACCCAGCTCCTTGACCAAGACCTTAAATAGTGAGATTTAGTGACATTATGTAAATAGACTGAACAGTTGTAATGTTTATATCACTAGTGGTGAGACTTGTGAGTTTAAAGAGACATGCATTCTGTGGACTGGTGGAGTCATCTTTGGATCCAGCTTAGTGCTGGTAAGGTAGGTACTGAAAAATCCTGTTGAGGAAAATTTGCTGCATTGATGTAATTTTGCTTCAGATGTTCCCTCTCAAAGGAAAATGCAATGCAGTATCAACTCCTCTTCTTGGTCCATGAAGTATCATCATCCTTTCTTGGTCCATTAAGTGTCATCACTAATGTTCCCTCTAAGCTGCACAGCAATCTGTGAGAGACTGTACACAAGTCAGCCTCTTTAAGTTACTGCATACGCAGCTGTGCAAAAGTATTTAAAGGGGCTGCGCAATCCAAAACAAATTAGCAGGTGCATTAGTCACCATCCCTTCATGGTCCACAATGTGTCAATGCACCTTGCTCTGTGTAGTATCATTTCCTTGCTGTAGCTCTTCCCAATTATCTGCAAAGTTTCTAGAACTGAGATGGCATTTGAAACTGGGATGGCGCAGATCTTCCCCAGTGTCAATGGAGGTAGTCCCATCACCTTCAAAAAACAAAGAAATAGTAGCATATGATTTTTCTATTCCTCCTTCATAACTCAACATGGTTGAATCAAGTGTAAAAGATATACTGTGGTTTCTTGCTTTATATCTCTGTACATTGACATGATTCAGTATTTTATTTTTACTTGTCAGTACAATTTGTGTGTGGCTAAATGCATTGATGGATACAGCTATGGGTGAGGAAGAAAGAACTTGCATTTATATAGCGTCTGACCAGGTTCCAAAGCATTTCACATCTAATGAATTACTTTCTAAAGTGTCATTACCATTGTTACACACACAAATGCAGCAACAAATCTGCACACAGCATGGTCTCAAGTATGGCAAATGAGATGACTAACCAGTTGAATTATTTTTTGGTGATGATTTGGAAGGGGAAATATAGAGCCTGGATTCCAGAAGTCCTTGCTCTTCTTGAAGTGGTGCCATGGCATCTTTCATGTCCATGTGAACAGGCAGATGAGTCCTCGGTTTAAAATCTCATCTGAAAGATAGCTAATCCAATCATATAGCACACCCTCAGCCTGCAAGTTTATCATCTTAGATTCCATTCTCAAACAATGTAGACTCAAAGTCTCAAACTTCTAAGTCAGCAGTATACATGTTGCCAAATAAACCAAGCTGAAATGGTAATTGAGTAAAATATCTTTGGTATTAAAAATGCCATTGGAAGCCGTTTATCTTTTGTCATATCTTTCTGTAAAGTAGAATCTGGGCTGCAAATGTCTAAAGTGTTTTAGGCCACTTAATATACCATGGGAAATGTACAGATCCCTTCAATGACGCTAGGAAGAGAAGTAAATGAGAGTAGATGGGTGTGGACTGAATTTACCTGTCAGATTGAAGTGTATTCCTTCATGCCAGTAGGTGACCATTAAATGGACAATTTCGAGACAGATTCCAACTGTGCTGTCGTAGGAAGCAGCTGTGGCTGTTTTGATGTAGATGTTTGCCGACTATTGTGGTTCATACAAATATTTTGGTCTCCATGTTTACTTATTAGAATCCAGAGTGCATTGTAAATACATGTATAATTATTGATTACCATTCAGCCCACTTGTTAAGCATCTCTCTGTGATATACAGTGTGCTATCATGTTACATATATTAATGCAAACTAAAGGCATGTCTTTGTTGTTCACTCCTTCCATCCACCTGGGACTGGAGAACAGGACGATGCAGCCCCGAGACCTCTACAAATCTTTCAATGCAACTTCTAAATCAGACTCCATAGAGGCATGTTTGACCAGAGCTGTCAACGCCAAGTAAACTCCAGGTGTGAAGTTTTCAGTTGGAAGTCAGCCACATGCTTGTGGTGTCATAACAATGAAAACATAAACGGAGATAAAAACAGCAACCAAAAGCGTTAGAAATACACAATAGGTCTGGCAGAATTTGTCAAGTAAAAAGGAAGGTTAACTTTTCAGGTATATTTCCAGAATTTTATCATTTATTTCAGATTCCTGCATTTGCAGTTTTTCTTTTCTTGTTACAAGGGTCCATCCAAGGGTCACAGATGAAGTCCTGTTACCGCTGCTCTGCTAACTCATAGAGTCACCTTTTTTTATATAGAGCAACTGAGTTGTTTTCTGGAGGGAGAAGCACTTTCAGTCCATCACCTGTTTCCTGGAAGAACTGTGCCCATGCCAGGAAGGATGGATGTCTGATGTAGTAAACTGGAACAAAGCCCCATCAAAAACAGATAAGCTGTCACAATTAAAACAAACTCCAAAGCCTGCTGTAACAACATTCACACTTTAATTACTGAAAAAAGCTAAACCTTCTCAGCTGTTTTCGATCATTAACAATCACACTGGCAGTGGGAGGTCGAAATAGTGCTTTGTGAATGCATTTGAATACCATGCAGCATCCAGCATCATCTTCAGCTTCACAACAATGCAAATCAAGCAGTGAAAATACTCTTGTCACATTGCAGTACCATGACACCAGAAGTGACACTGCATTCTTTACAGAAACTGAGTGAACTTCATCTTTTCTGTCTGTTTTTCAGTTAGTCCCTTGTCCTCTGTTCCACTTTTACTATGGATAGTGGGATATTTCTGCATTCACAGCATTCTCTCCTCTCACTACGGGACAAAGGAAGGCAAGAATAACACTGGGACTTTCCAACACTGTCAATGAAATTGTAAATCTGAAACAGAAACCTGAGATAGTGTGATCTGGAGTTGAGTAACTCTCGTCAAATGGGATGTTTGGAATCCTGTAGTGTGGGTACCTATCCCTTCCTCAACATCCCTCACCAAAATGGAATTCAGCCGGTCCGCAACAGCAAAATGTTTCCCTCATATTAATAAAGTTCAAGTCCAAATATAAGTCCAGACTTGGATGTGAATTTGTGTTAACGCTTGTTTTGGATGTTGGGTGTGCTACATGAGCTAGATTTCTAACCACTGATCAAGCACACTGCACTATTGTCATTCTTGCTTTCATCTGTTTTGCTCATCTATACAGGGCATCAAATTGGTCAAACAACAGAATACTAGATTGCAATGCAATTTATAATATGTTTGGTTGCAACAATTATTCATCTCAAGAGATCACAGTTTGTAAATAGGTTGAGTTTTTTGAAAGATTGTAATGTGATACGTACTTGCAAAACTGATGCCCGAAACAAGTTTACAAATGCAAGTTTCAATGAAAGTTGCGGGTCATATATTCCCTTATTTCATCTTGTTTGTTATGTATTAAAATGGTAGGGCATGATGTTTTTGTTAATTGTAGCTTCCAGCCTTCCATATATCACTTTTACTTTCAAGTGGCTGAACAACTTGAATAAAATAAACTTTATTTTCCTTGTCGCTCTTCGAACTTAGTTGCCTTTAAATGTCAGCTTGAATCAGGGGTGGCATTGTCATTTCTAAACCAGGAGGTTGCAAATTCAAGCCCCTCTCAAGAAATTGAGCAATTAATCTAAGCTGACACTTCAATGCCGTACTGAGGGAATGCTTCATAGTCAGAGGTGTCATCTTTTGAGTAAAACATTGAACTGGGGCTTGTTCAGGTGGATTTACAAGATCCCATGGCACCATTTAAAGAGCAGAGGAGCTCCTCTAGCGTGCTGGCCAACACATAACCTGTGATGAACTACACTATTTGTTTTATTGCTGTGGGATCTTGCTGTGCCCAAGTTGGCTGTCAAATTTGCATACATTACAACAGTAACTACACTTCAAAAGTACTTCATTTGCTTTAAAGTGCTTTGTGACACCCTGAGGTCATGAATGGCGCTATATAAATGCAAGTTTTTTTCTTTTCTTAAAGAGGTTATTATGTGGCGCCACAGAAAATCCCATGTTCAGCTCGTGATCTCAGGAGCCAACTCAGTTGTTAGACCTTCCAAAAATGATACAAGATTCCGGTTGTTCATCAATCCACTTGGTGAGAAGAGAATGTTTGCTCCCAGAGGCCTTAATATTGATCTGGGATCTGCATGTGACTTACTGTTCACTGGAAAAGGATAGTCATAGCAGTTATGCCCAAGTGACTGGTCGATGCAGAAGCCCACAGCAGGAGGGATGCTCCGCTCTAATTTAACCACGTTTCACAATATTGAAACATCTAATTCATATTATGCTTCCATTTGCCACTGATAAGTAGGAAAAATAAAACTGTTTAGCACATAACTATAATGTGGGCCATCGTAGTTCAGTTTTAAGCCCAGTTCTTTACTGTTCTTTGAATAAGAATTCCACTAATCCGTTCAAATCCATTAATTGTTTCCAGCTGTGCAACTTTGCTCTCACTACCTGAGAACAATCAGTTTGCTGGAAAATTTGTTATTCTTATTCTACATATACATTTAGTCTAGTCGTGCATTAAACTAATAGAATGAATGTATATAATTTACTGTCATTATCAAAGAATTTTATAAGCTAAACTGCTGGCAGAAATCTGTTTTAAAAGCTGGTCTTTGCAATTTTAATAAGCACTTCAATAAGATTAGGATTATCATTCTGCAATTTAATATCTGTGGAAGCCTCCTGTGTTTAAATCCATTTCTGCACAATTTATTGATATCGCCGAGTTTGAAGTTGTACTGGGAGGTATAACTTTAACAACGCATCCTCTTGTGCCCTAATATAATGTTACAAGAGTACTTTTTGTCGCTTTTGCAACACTCATTCCCAATAAGTTTATGTAAAATTTTAAAATATGAGGATCTGAAACATAGCTTAGAATCTGCATGTTTCGTTTGATATTGCATGCCTTTTTCTTGGGTTGCCTTCTCAATTTGAACAACTTTTTAATGAGTCTGACCATTTGAGTGCTTTTTCTTTTGTATATCTGGCTTTAACTGAGAGGCCAAGGAGGCAAGCAAACTCCTCCGAGATTTGCGTCATGTAGCTCAACTGAGCAGAGATTCTTACCATGGGATGAGATGGAGGGGCGGCTGCCTTTGCTCCCTGTATAGGCAGGATGTCCAGCTTAGTACCAAACACTGTCACACAAGTCGACTTGGCACAGGGTTTCAGTCTGTGGGTACAAGTGCGTTAACGGAACAAGGACTTTGTCACATCGCTTATTGTTATGTCACAATAGAGCACATCAACACTGTCAATCACTGACACAGGATTGTGACTAGTCAATAAAACGCACTTTAATTGCCTCATTAGTCACCAGATAACCAAGGAAAAACGTTCAGAATAAATCCTTAATGCCACTGCTAATTTGAGGGAAGCTTGCTGCTTAAAACAGAATTAGCTCAGTGAACACTGTTTCACTGAGGTTGGTGAACAGATTTGCCAACTATTTGCAAACTGCAACAGCTTTTCTGAACTCACCAATCGTTGTTGTGCAGATATCTTCAATTAGTGTAGAAAGTTCAGTTCACAGAAAATCATCTGTCTGTCCATGTGTGTGGACAGGTGTCAATTTTAAAAGGAACAGTCAGTGCTCAAAATGGAAATTATACTCCTGTGCTGTTCTTCTCTGTTTACTGGTTAAAGGATTAACATGACTAGCTAGAGGATCAACATACTCACTAATACAAAAGAGTTCTTGGACTTTTCAGATGCAGTGAGTTAATTGATGCTCCCATCCTATTAAAGAGTCAGTTTTTGGAACTATTTTCAGAGTAAACTGAAACAGGGGACAGTTTTAACCCTACCCAACCAGGAGAAACTGGGCAGGTGGGCAGTTAAAATTGACCGGGTCACTTAGCTTACATTCTGCCATTTTAACTTCTTCAACTAAGCAGGCAGCAAGGGCAACCTGTCCATCATCAGGGAGTCATTTTTAATATACACATGTCCAGTCCTGATGACATCATCAGGACCAGATTGCAATTTTAAATTGGAAGATGTGAGTGTGAAGTGGCAAAATCATGTGTATATAGCCAATACACTGACTCATCCAGGTTTTAAGATACATTTAGAAAGCTATTTTAAGAAGTATAGTGGTGGCTCGATGAATACATGCACTACATGAGGTGATGCTGAGACGTGTGGACCAGGAGTATTCCAAGTGCAGTACCTGCTTTGTAGTGAGTTTAGTCTGGCCAACAGTTAGGAGGTACAATTTGTCTCACTGTCCCCAGAGAGAGAAAAAGGGAATGGTGGTGGCGACGAAGTAATCAGGGATTCCGTTCCTGATTGTTATTCAGTGACTCCTGCTTCAAAAGGCAGATATAACCATTGGGTTCAGTTGTGTATTTTTGGGGTATCCAATGAATTTTGGAAATTTATAATATAAAATAACAATGATTAACAGTAGCAAATTCTGCTGAAATGTTATCTTAATCTTTGTAGTCCCCATATTATAGCATTCAAATCTCCATTTTGTTGTACCTCATTCAATCCGTTCCTTGCCTGTACATTATCTCATCACATTGCAAACTGAACTTTAGTCTTTTCTAGGACCTCCTTATCTCCCTCAGCCTTCCCTTCCTCACCCAACCTTTTAGAACCCAAGTTTAATGTCACCTAGTCACCACTACTTGATTTACCTCGTATTCTTTCCCACCCTTTTTCATCATTGATGGTGCTTTACATTGTATGTGCTGGCACCTCATTAAAGCTTCCCATTCTTAAAAATGTTATGCACAATTAATTGTCTCTCGTCACCTATCTTTTGTAACTGTGTAGTAAGTAAAGTTGAAAATGTATAAATTCTCCCCAGGTTATGCACATGCCCCATGTTTAAACATATATTATAATTACATGTATTGCATTGTAGACATAAGTGACCTTCACTTGAATTGCATTAATTTAGCTGGCCAATTTGAATAAGTATTTACATTCTGTCTGCAATTTATTGGTTTAAGTTGTCAGACTATAATTAGACATCTTGTAGTAAAATGTATTTGCCACCAGCAATGATAGAATTGGAAGTATAATCAAGTGAGTAATTAGAAAACCTGTTCAGTAGTTAACTGTAGAATGTAAAGTGTACATTATCTATCTAGGCATTGTGTTGCAAAATGTTTTCATTTTTCATTTACTTTTTTTCCCAATTTATCCCCATTTTTTTCCCATTCATGGGCCCTTTGCCTCCACACAGCCTGGGAGGGAGGGAGAGCGAGCCACGGACTACTCCATGACTTCAGTGACAATGCCACTTCGTGCTCAAATGAGAGGACGCATGCTTCCTGCGGAGCGAGACACCCTGTGTCAGTTGTTCTACTCCCCAGGCCCTGGGGAGTGTTATCCTCATGTGAAGGTGACATTGCACTTATAAACCCTATAGTGAAAGTGACTACTTACTGTGCTTTTATTTACATTAGTATCTTTTTAAGCAGGAATTATGGACCCTTCCAATATGGAAGTTATTAATTGTATGAAACTTATATATGTATATATATTACATTTTATTTAGAACTAAATAAACAAAATCACATTGGCCAATAGTAAGGTCCCAGGGACAGAACCACAACAGTAAGAAATAAGAGTTGATGTCCCAGAAGTCTGACTGTCTGATTATAAAACAGGGCACTGCAGAAAGGTAAAGCTATAACCCCATAATGCATTCCAATTGCTCGTTCAACAATAATTACAACAAATAGCTTTAAGAGTGCTTTATATAGTGCAGCAGTCTTAAGTCTTCTCCAGACAGTAATTAAACAAACCATTTTTATTGGTTGTATTTAGCAGTCAAGGCCTACAATTTGAGGAAATACCCTGGAGGTAGATCTTATTCACTGAGCCATGAAGATGTTAGTGGCTTATTATCATTCCCACATCACAGTTGGCACTGCGTCGTTTACTGAATTATTTTGGGGGTAATTAGAGTTCTTGGTATTCTGCTTAATGTAAAAAAGGTGCTCATGGTACGCATTAAATTGTATAATTGTTTTTCCCAGACTTCTGACAAAAAAGGCCTTCCAATTTATTTAATTTAGAAGATGCTATACTAAACTAATTAAATCAGTAGCAATGTGTTCATTTAATTGCTGTCTTTTAAAAATAAAACTTTTAATTGGGAAGTATTTTTGTATACTGAACTTTCTGATATGGGTAGCAGCTTCTATGTTGAGGGCTAAGTGTAATTAGGATTTTACAGCTGTGCTGTAGAAAGTCACTTCCATGATATTAATGTTTCCACATCCAATTGTTTCCCATTCCTCAATTTACCCCTGTACCCTTCCTCTTTATGAAGGCAATGAGACATGCAGAAGCAGTGCTGATCTCTCAGTATTGGTCTAAGAGGCACTCTTCATGTCTAAAGTCGGACAGTATGGGCTATGTGAACGTGGAAAACAACACAACTGAGCACAGGTTCTCTTCCCTATCTGGGTGGATTTTTTATTACTGTTTGCTATTTGCTACAAATATCAAACTGACAAATTCTTCCTGTTTGGTGTCTATGTCATCCATGCACCATGACTGTTTCTTCCAGTAACTTACATGTGTCAGTGGACAAATTTCAAACCTTCATAATATATATGGCTCAGTGCTGCACCACTATTTACCACTGAGCCACCTTCAATCATTTTAACTGCTTGCACAGTCTAATGGGTTCACACCCACTCTCAAACATATACTATTAAATGTTGTGCTTGGTTACATAAAACACCTCTCAAGGCAATGCAGGACAACAGAACTGTGGTATGAAATCCACAGTGGTTCAGTTATAATGCTGCAGGTACAAATCCATTAGCACAAGAAAATGCATCTCACCTTTTGAGTCAATCTGACCTCCTTGGCTGCTAATGTCAAGTGCTGTCTCTAGAGACAGAGGAGATCCACCTGACAGAAGTACAGGGGCAAGAAGTCAGACCTGTAATCCAGAAATAGTACCAACTTTTAAAAAAACTGCCTAACCATCCTGTGAAATCGAGGACACGTGAAAAGTCTAGCAACCTGTCTTCCTACTCCTAAACTGTCCGAAATATTTCTAATCTCACAGCATCTAATGAAACTGAATTGAGGATGAGGGAAGAGTAAACCTGTGCAGGCTTAAAGGAAAAACATAATTGGGGAACGACGTTACTAATGTCTTATCATACATGAGATGGATTTAAAGCAGCCTGTCACAGCAGGAAACATGGCGATGGAGGCCGCATAATCTCGGGAGAGGCCCTGTGTCTGTCTCCCGGCGGTGGCAAAACTTGCCCCGATTAAGTCGGAGGGCCAAAGGGGCTGATGCAGGATTCCCAACCACGGCGACAGGATGTCAATTAGGCTCAGTATTGACAGTCATTATTGCTGAGCCCACCACCATTTAATGGTGGTTCAGGGACTAAATGGAGATGGCACAGATATCCCCCACCCTCTGAAGTCCATGCAGCAAACCCTGTTGGAGTTGCCAGCGGCCTCCCGGAGGAGGTCTCTTGCCATCAGGTACTCTGTGCCTGATCAAGGGACCCGGCCTTGTGCAGGGGAGTGGTCGCTGAAAGCCATCTCCCTGCCCTTGCCTCTGACCCTCCCCCCGCCCCGCGCCACCCTATGATCCCCATCGCGCCTTCACTCACCTTTGGCCTTGAACCCTACAATGATCCTGGGTTTCAGGTGGGTGCATTGGCATCAGCTGTCACCACTCCTGCTCCTGAAAGGCATGATTCTTTCTGGCTTCCCCTGGAACTGATGGGGGTTCCCTGCCATTTCTTTGACTGGTGGGCGAGGCCCGCTTTGGCCTGTCGGAATCCTGGCCAATGCCACACACAAAGAAGCCGTTCTTTTTCTTCATCTGACTGTCCTTTATAATTTACAATGTGGATCGCAGAATCCTGAATATTGAAACGATTGTGCATGTACAGTTGTAGCGTATATTGCAATTTTTCATTCTCTGGTTGTAGACTTTTCCCAGTTTTAGAGGCATAACCCATAACAAATCTGTAGTGTGGACTGATTTGGTCAAAATGTTACTCTGATCAGCCAAAGGACTGAAGTCAAAACTGCAATTACTCGTGGTGTTGTAATGTAAATCCAGTTCAGAAATGTTCATTTGGCTGGTAATGGTTATCCAGTATATTTGATGCATTTGGAAAGCAATTTGTTGGTCTTCACTAGATGGTCCATATTAAGTATGTATGTTGTCCTGGAAAAGCACAGTCAATTAGATTACCCAAGATATACGACACTGAAACTTGCCTTTCAGCTCAACCAGTTCAAGCTGATGTATTTTGCTCAATTCGAACCTCCTCCCACCTTTTCTCATCTAGCATTGTAATCATCTATACCCTTCTCCCCCAAATACTTGTCTAGCTTCCCCTTAAATGCAGTTATCCACGGGCGGGATGAGGTTTCATGGGGGTTTTTAAAAATTTAATAAAGGTTTAAATGAAAGTGATGGACATGTCCCCTCATGTGACAGTGTCACATGAGGGGACGTCAGGGAAATTTTATTTCTCTACACTGACCATTTTTAAATTTGGCCTCGGTCTCCCTGAGGCAGCACTTAGCTTCAGGGAGATGAGTGCGCTCCTTCCCTCGCATGCACGCAAGAGCGCACTCTCAGCTGAGGGAATCCCCCCCCACCCTCGGCACTGGGAGGGCTTAGTACTTCCTGGCAGACGTCATGCTGGGTGGGCCTTGATTGGCCCGTCCATGTAAAATGGTAGTGTGCCCCCGATCAAGGGTGCCGATCGGAGGTGCGCCCGCTCCTGAACTTGCCCCCTAAAGAGGGGAAAGTTCTGCCCCAGTAGTCGGAATTGCAATTGGTCATTTTGCACTACGGACGAAAATCAATTTCACCTCCTTACTGTCTGAATTCGAAGTGGTCTGGAAGCAGTGGCATTCCACGTGGTTTTAATACACACTTTTAGTGCCTGACCCATCAAGGAATAAAGTCCTTGTCTTAGCAGATGGCTGCAGCAGATGTTAGCCTTGGCTCAGTGTTAGCACTCTCACCTCTGACTCAGACAGCTGTGGATTCAAGTCCAACTCCAGAGACTTGAGTGCCTAGGCTAGGCTGACATTTCCAGTGCAGTGTACTGAGGATGTGATGCACTGTTGGGTGCTGTCATTCGGATGAATGTTAAACCGAGGCACCGTCTGTACCCTCAGATGTTTTTAAAAGAAAAGCAATTTATATTTTAATTCAGCTCGACATCCCTCAGGTGAGTTGAGCGCAAAAGATCCCATGGCACTGTTTTGAAAAAGAGCAGGGGAATTTGTCCACTATCAACCTGAAAATCCTTCCAATATGCCTCTAGCAGGCAATAAAAGCAGGAGAGTCTCCTGGCCAGCCAGAAACTGCAGAAAGCAATGGCAAAAGTACTTTGCCAAGTATAACTTTGGCCCAAAATGTGGAAGTCCATGGCTGCCAACGTCCTTTTAGGGGATGGTACCTGAAGAGAGAGAGGAAAATACTGAGGCTGTGAAAGGTGCTACAAAAACGCAAGTCGTTTCTTTTCTTCATGACTATGAAGAAAACCTTACACTGTGTGAATGCACCACTTAAATGTAACTATTTTCCAACACCCTTCTGTGAGAAAATGGTTGAAAAGGTCCAATATGTAACAATGATAAAAGGGAAAGTTTCTTTTGATCATGGTGTTAGAAATATTGTAAACATAGAGAGATATGCCCCATTTGTTATTTCTCGTGCATTTGCAAAATGTTTTAATAGAATGTTTCTAATTTTACCAGAAACTGAAGGAAATCTCCCTCGGAATTATTGTCACCAAGTTATAATTATGGTCAGGGAGGTGTTCAATAACTTTGTGGCTCTGTTGAGGAATCTAAGTGCAATCTGTCCTCCATTATTATTAGATTAACGTAGAATTACCATTTTTAAATTACTCATGTGGAAAAAGCTGAAAAGTTAAGTTGTGTTTTATTTAATTTAACTAGCTTTCTTTGTGATCTTCTGCCCACAACTCCAATTTGACTCAAACATTTTGTTTTTTCCTTCAAACATCCCCTGGATTCTTCAGTCAGCAATTTCTATCTATTCTCTTCTGGTGAAGGTGACCCTGTTGTATGAAACAATTGTTAAAAACTGCATTTTTCCACTTAACCATTTTAGATTCTGGTTTCCTGAGTGAGTTTTGCTGCAAATAACATATCTGAAGGAACTCTTTGCAGCCTTAGTCTTCAATCCATTGCTGTTGAATTAGCCTAAGATAAAAGACCACTAAATTCAGTTATATATATTGGTGGTCTGATTATAGCACAAATTCATTTTTTCTGTAATTATTACTTGGTGCCAGTCCAATGTTGTAATGAGCAGGACTGCTCTCCTTCTTTGCTCTAGTCCTGTTTCCACTCTGTAGCAGTATTCAAAGTATGGGTGATAGGGGCACATTTTTAGCTTCAAAGGCAATCATTGCTTCCAGTGTGAGACTGGCATCATACACCTTGTCTTCCAAAAAAAAAGCATTTACAATTTATACCTGAGGAATTGCAGTGTGGGAAAGACAGGAAAGAAACTGCATTATCAATGCAGTATTTACCTCTGAAGTTACAACTGTATTTAAATGGTGTTTCTATAAATATTGAGTCTTATTTTAAATGATATTGAGCTTTGTATATTTGAACGTTTTTGCATATGTTGTAGAGTACATTGCAAAGGAACTATTTACATTAGAGTACAGTTCTTTTTTAACACTTTCAGATGGAAATCCCATTTGAATTTCTGAAGCTAATTTAAGAGTACTCAAAACTGTCCTCAAATACAGATATAAAACAAACTGTTCTTCAGTGTTGCCATACCTGCTGTACGTTCTTTCTGTTCACTGACAGGGATTGGCAGTTCTTTAATGAAACCAGCTTTGTATTTTTGTGCTCGTTGAATCAGTTTCCCGCTGTGCTCTCTGTTCAGAAATCCCCAGTCTCCCAA
This sequence comes from Carcharodon carcharias, assembly GCF_017639515.1. Taxonomy (NCBI): domain Eukaryota; kingdom Metazoa; phylum Chordata; class Chondrichthyes; order Lamniformes; family Lamnidae; genus Carcharodon; species Carcharodon carcharias. Next base: position 148,662,436 of record NC_054480.1, on the reverse strand, counting down.
CAGCCTTTGTTCAAAAGATGTGTCTGCGTCTTTGATGTTGCATGAAAATATCTTCAGTCATGACATCTGAGCAGTGCCTATAAGGAGGAATCTTTACATAGAAAACACACACAGTTCTGGAAACATCCAGTACCATAGTGTGATGTATCTGAGCATCAAGCTCAAAAGAGGGAAATCTTAGAAGTTAACATCAAAGAGATAATGAACATTTCAGATTCAGTTTTTATAGTAAGAATATTTTGTTGGAAAAATTTTACCACAGGACACTTCTATAATGTGGCTCAGTATAGTTTATTTACCTCAGATAATCACTGTGAGAAGCTCGAGCAGTATCTTTCTGTCGCCTGCACCTTCCGTTTCTTTGGTGCTTACTAAGGCTTCTTGGCATTGCTGAGTCAACTGCAGTCCATAGGAGACAGTCTCCTTTGCAGAGTACATTATATTCCATTGCCTTACCTGGTAGATGGTTCATCAAATCATTTATGATGTGTTCTTGAAGTATACTTGTCATTAATGTCATTTATGGCCAGTCAGTTAAAATTTTAGATTCAAAAAGCCATTCGCTGAACTTCATGAAAATATCTTTTAAAATATAATATGTGACTTTAGTGGCAATATGAACAGTCTTCCACATGTGTGAAAGATCACTCATTAAACACTAACAGCATGTAAGAGTTGATTCTTTACATAGCTTAGAATTTAAAGTTATTCGGAAAAGTGTACCCACAGAATGAGTGATTCCACAGATTAATTAACTCCAGTCTCAATTTTAACTTTCACTGCCACTAATGATTACACTTCTGGTAACCTGTGCTGTGTGTTATAGTGTGGTGACTACTAATGGAATTGGGAGAGGAATTATTACTAGCCCATTAGAGAAATTACTTTTGCTGTTTCTGCTGATCAGTCTCCAGTGATTCCCAAACTCTGCTGACTTTGCAAAAGACCCGACTTTGAAAGGGACAGAGACGTCTAAACACTCCAGTGTGTAAAAGGCCAAATGGTCTTCTTCTGTTCCGTAAATCTTTGTTTCTAATTGGATCAGGTGGCTTTGACCACCAATTTTAAGGCTGTCAACCAGTTTCCGCCACTATTAAAATGGCCTATGGGATACATTCACATCTATCCAACTGCAATCCCTTAAGTTCCCCCCTTAACCTGCTCTCCTGTCCAGCAGAATCCTTCTCTGAATGTGCAGATTAAGCTATGATGCTGTCACCAGGTCCTGACTATCATTAAAAGCCATGGCCTGCATGTGGAAAATGTTATGGCCTTCCCAGCAGACTAACCTGAGAGCAAGTAGAGGCAGGAGCCAGGTTCGGATGGGACTAACAGAGCCTATGCAGTTGATGCCTGGGATTTAAAATTTCCTGGGCCTCACAGTGCAGAGGTCTGAATGGTTTTGCTGTTCTTCTTGGCCACCACTCACATAACTTCTACCTCTGGTTAAAACTGACTTTTGAATATCTGTGTACTCGTTTGTTCAGTGTGAAACATGAACTTGCTCAAAACCCACTCACTTACACAGTGTTAAAATCGGGCCCAAGAGGTTCCAAAAAGAATTACATCTTCATCATTAACAAATGTTTGACTTAATGGTTGTAAATTGTGCTTGCAGATGTTAATGAAATACCTATTTGTAATGAACTAACCGGGACTGCGTTGGTTTTCTGCTAGTGCATCAGTGCCTCATCATTGGTGTTTATCTAATTTAACTGGCAATGCAGTGCCACATGAGGATGTACATTCACCAGTTATTTAGAAATGATTGTTTTGTGACTTTATTGCAGTGTTCCTTGGCAGATGGAGCATATGAAGTATTGTAGTGACGATGGTTTTACTGCCTGAAACAGAATAAAATACCAGTGGCATTGTTCCAAGCATTACATTAACATTATAAGCTCTTTGCAAAGTTAGAGTGCAAAATTAAACTGTAAATTTGCACCAAGGCTGATCTCATTTGCAGTGGAAAATGCAGAGAAAATACATTTCTACTGTGACATATGTAATAGAATTTAGCCCAGGGATCTTTGGATAGAGGAAATTAATTCAGCCTCATAGGTTCAAATCTTTTGGCATATCCAATAGCTGCAGCATGGGTTAATTTATTTGTCATATATGTTGAAGTGTTACATATGATTTTGGGCACTCTATTATAGAAAGGGTAATGGAACCACACCAAAGGTGCAAAGTATTTCTATACTACATTACCATCGATGAAAGGGAAACCATTATAATGAAAAACTTTTTTATAAAAAAAAACTAGGTTTATATTCACAAGAACAGACAAGGTTAAGGGAGAAAAAATAGAATTGTCAAAATTTTGAAAGGCTTTGAGAAAGGAAATGATGAAAAATTATTTTTAAAATGGAAACTTGAACACAAGATTAGCACAGAAGGATAAAGAGGGAAGTTGGAAAAAATGTTTTTCTGAGAAAGGTTTTTAGAATATGGAATGCATTCTAATTTTAATAGCATATAGGCCAGTCAGGTGTTAAAGTTGAGTTAATGACAGTATTCAAGATGAAATTAGATGAACAAATTAAAATGATGTATGAGGGATAAAGGAAAAAGAAGGAAACTAGGATTCGAGGGTCCTGAGAGAAGTTAGCATTGACACAGCACTGTGAGACAGAATGGTGTTCTTTGTGCTGAAATTTCTGTGCTTCAATGTTAATATTGTACCGCCAATAAGAAAAAAGGTGAACAGTGCTGAGGGTACGTGGTATCCTTGCTATTATTTCTTAGTAGTTAAATGAGTCAGCAGGTGTAATAGCTTGGCCTTCTTCACTGACCACATCTACCCATTCCTTAATTGTGATTGATAACTTGCCCAGCATTGACTCACCCTGTGTAGTCTCATCAAACCCGCTAAAGTGTCAATGTCCACTTTACCAGGCGTGAGTGTCAATGTCCACTTTACCAGGCGTGAGTGTCAATGTCCACTTTACCAGGCGTGAGTGTCAATGTCCACTTTACCAGGCGTGAGTGTCAATGTCCACTTTACCATGCGTGAGTGCTCCAAAATACTGAAGTGAGATTGTCAGTCCTGCTCTACCAGCTTCCTCCTCTCCACCTTGCTCCTGTTTTATTAAAAAGCAAAAATGGGCAGAGATGAGCAAGCTATGCATGCTGTGTCCACGATGGAGTTCAGTATATACTTTGAACCTGATGACAGTGAAGATCATTACCATAGTATATATATTTTTGTATTGACTCCAAAAACTCCAGTTCCCTGGAGCTGTGTGGCTGTCTGGCTTCCAGTTCATGAGTAAAGAGTTTTATTTCCTACATGTCACAGTAGCCTGGTCACTTATGCTGTTTCTCCAGGATTTCTATGGTGGGAGATTGAGGAACTTCCACCCCCTTGTGCTATAATGAATATTTATGATGAATATTTTGCGTCAGGATGTGGGAATTTATAACCATTATTAATGTGGCAACAATATTTACAATAATGTTGCAGTGGATTTTTTTTGAAGGTTTTTACAAGAAGTTCTATATCAGACTTGCTCACTAATGAACCTAAGGAGTGTTGCATAGTTACATGATGATAGATTTGTTTATAATTGTAGCAAATCAATATGAAACACAGTTACTGGCAACCATAGACAAACCTTAAAAAGGTCAATTTTAGAAATTTTCCATGTATGAGGGTGTATTTAACCATCACTACCTGTTAGAGACTAGGCAAGTTGGCAGGTCAAATGCTCTGAGTTAGTTAACTGCACTGGAACTGTAAGGCTCCCACAGTTCATGATTTTAACCTGCTTTGCTCAGAAGGTGTCAATGAACCACACCAACATGCATGGCCTTTTTTATGTATGCACATCATCGAAGCTCGACTTAGTTTTAACTCTAGCCCACAGCTTTCCCACCATGGCAATCGAGGCAGTAAAGGCCAGTGAATGTAAATATTTTTCTTGCCTTTGTGGGGCCAGAACGAGCAAGATGAGAAAGGTTTAGATCTCCCCAGCCCTGGACTCATCCCACCATGCCTCCCTTCCATGGCAAAATGCCACAGGAAGCAGATACCACCTACCCAGCTTGTCCCATAGGCAGTCGCCAGGTCACATGATTTTCTGCCACATCACGCCAACTTCTAGCTGGTCCAAATGGGAAGGCAATGAATAGGCTTTAAATTAGGGACACTTTAAAACTGGCCAGGCCAAATTCTACCGTGGGCAGGCGGGAAGTTAACTCATCAGCGCAGCCCCCTACCAGAAACCCATTGGCAGGTCGACCCAGGCCACTATCCTTACTTTAGACGACAGCATTGTCATAGGCAAAGAGCTCCTTCTGCCAATTACACCATAACTGCTATTGAGTACATATTTGTGCACTGTCTGTTATTCTGCAGCCTCTAATTTGTTAATTTATTAATTCCTGGGAACTGTAGCTACTTTCCTGCAGCTCCCTGAGTCCTCATGATAAGCAGAAACTAAAATGTTTGGAAATATTATTGATGATTTTTTTCCTCAAGGGGATAGAATTCTAAGCGATGTGGAAATGTTAAACAACTTAATAAATGTATTACAAATTTGCAGGAAACAGCAGTTACAGGTGCAGTACTGTAGGCTGCTGAGTGCCAGTAAATGAAAAACATCAAAAGCACATTTATGTGATAACTTCCCAGTATGAATAGAGTGATGCTCCCGTGCAAATCAGTGGATCTCCTGAAGAAGCACCTGGCAGTAGGTGTGAGGCTGGAGTAGGCATGGATGAGGTCTCTATCTCTCTCTGAGGCAATGCCACATCTAAGCCATTCAATATTTCTGTGCAAGTGACAGTAGTTACACCAAAAAACTGACAGGACCAGAAAGCCACAGTGTGAATCAGGTTCAAGGGCATCTTAGAAATCAGGACAACTGCAGGGCTACCTAAATCCCACTTGCCTCCCACTGAAATCCTGCGGCCAGCCAGAATAGTTACTCTTCCCAAGTGTTAGTTAGTGCACACAATGTAAACTAAGTGGGTATTCAGTAGTAAAACTCACTGGCATCACGGACACATTATAAAAATTAAAGAAGTAAGTTGGTCGCATTTTATTTGAGCTTTGATCTGAGAAGCTTTTTTTGTGTAAAACAGCGTAGCATACATCAAAGGGCATTGGTGTAGTTCCAAAGATTCAGAGGACAGTGTTGCAGGTGGCATTTTGAGCCACTTTTTCTTCTAATTTGCCAACAGGAGAATTATTTAAAAAGTAAACTCAGACATTTCATACAATGCATGTCGAATGAGTGCCAAGTGCACCAGTCTTCCAGACTGTACTGACATTTGTTCAGCTACAGTCATCTTATAGTGCTTATGCTCCATTGATTCTCAATTCTTGTCATAGTTCTCCTCCTCCGTAGTTCTATGGTTAGACATCTTTGTATATCAAAATTGTGAAGTAGGCAGTGGGTAATGATAATCTTGCAGAATATTGTGGAAATTGTACCATAAGGTACCTCCTCATCTGTCCAGATTTTTAAAAATATTCTTTCAAGGGATGTGGGTGTCGCTGGCTAGGTCAGCATTTAATACCCATCTCTAATTGCCCTTGAGAGGTGGGGATGAGCTGCGTTCTTGAACTGTTGCAGTCCATGTGGTGTAGGTACACCCACAGTGCTGTTAGGGAGGGAGTTACAGGATTTTGACCCAGCGACAGTGAAGGAACAGTGATTTTGTTCCAAGACAGGATGGTGTGTGGCTTGGAGGGGAACTTGCAGCTGGTGGTGTTCCCTTGCATCTGCTGCCCTTGCCCTTCTAGGTGGTAGAGGTCGCGGGCTTGAAAGGTGCTGTTAAAGGAGCCCTGGTGAGTTTCTGCAGTGCATCTTGTACATGGTACACACTGCTGACTAGATGCACTGATGGTGGAGGGAGTGGATGTTGAATGTGGTGGATGGGGTGCCAATCAAGCGACTGCTTTGTCCAGGATGGTGTCGAGCTTTCTGAGTGTTTGGAGCTGCAATCATCCAGGTAAGTGGAGAGTGTTCCACCACACTCCTGCTTGTGCCTTGTGGATGGTGGACAGACTTTGGGGAGTTAAGAGGTGAGTTACTCTCCTCAGAATTCCCAGCCTCTGACCTGTTCTTGTAGCCACAGTATTTATATAGCTGTATCAGTTCAGTTTCTGGTCAATGGTAACCCCCAGGATGTCAATAGTGGGGGATTCAGTGATGGTAATGCATTGAATGTCAAGGGAGATGGTTTGGATTCTCTCTTGTTGGAGATGATTGCTGCCTGGCACTTGTGTAGCACAAATGTTACTTGCCAGTTATCAGCCCAAGGCTGAATTTTGTCCAGGTCTTGCTTCATATGGGTACAAACTGCTTCAGTATCTGATGAGTCGTGAATGGTGCTGAACATTGTGTAATCATCAGTGAACATCCCCACTTCTGACCTTATGATGGAAGGAAGGTCATTGATGAAGCAGCTGAAGATGGTTGGGCCTAGGACACTACCTTGAGGAATTCCTGCAATGATGTCCTCGAACTGAGATGATTGACCTCTAACAACCACAGCCATCTTCCTTTGTGCTAGTTATGACTCCAAACAGTTTTGCTAGGGCTCCTTGATGCCACACTCAGTCAAATGCTGCCTTGATGTCAAGGGCGGTGACTCTCACCTCACCTCAGGAGTTCAGCCCTTTTGTCCATGTTTGGACTAAGGCTGTAATGAGGTCAGAAGCTGAGTGGCCCTGGTGGAACCCAACCTACTGTCAGTGAGCAGGTTATTGCGGAGTAAATTCCGCTTGAAAGCACTGTTAGCGACACTTTCCATCACCTTACTGATGCTTGAGAATAGACTGATGGGGTGGTAATTGGCTGGATGGGATTTGTCCTGCTTTTTGTAGTTAGGACATGCCTGGGCAGTTTTCTACATTGCTGGATAGTTGCCTGTGTTGTAGCTGTACTGGAACAGCTTGCTGAGGGCTCAGCTAATATGAAACACAAAAGTCTTCAATACTATTGCTGATGCTGGGAACCTCAGGAGGAGGCTGAGATGGATCATCCATCCGGCACTTCTGGCTGAAGATTGTTGCAAATGCTACAGCCTTGTCTTTTGCACTGATGCGCTGGGCTTCCCCATCATTGAGGATGGAGATATCTGTGGAGCCGCCTCCTTCAGTGAGTTGTTTAATTATCCACCACTTTTCATGACTGAATATGGCAGGACTGCGGAGCTTAGATCTGACCCATTGATTGTGGAATTGTTTAGCTCTGTCTATCGCATGCTTATTTTGCTGTAGCTACACCAGGTTGACACTTCATTTTTAGTTATGCCTGGTGCTGCTCCTGGCATGCTCTCCTGCACTCTTCATTGAACCAGGGTTGATACCCCAGCGTGATGGTAATGGTAGAGTGGGAGGATATGCCAGGCCATGTTACAGATTGTGGTTGTATGCAATTCTGCTATTGCTGCTGATGACCCACGGTGCCTCATGGATGCCTAGTTCTGAATTGCTAGATCTGTTCAAAATCCATCTCATTTAACATGGTGGTAGTGCCCCACAACATGATGGGGGATATCCTCACTGCGAAGACAGGACTTTGCCTCCACAAAGACTGTGCGGTGGTCACTCCAACCAATATTGTCATGGACAGATGTATCTGCTACAAGTAGATTGATGAAAACAAGGTCAAATAGGTTTTTCCCTTTGGTGGTCCCCTCACCACCTGCTGCAGACCTAGTCTAGCAGCTATATCCTTCAAGACTCGGCCAGTTCAGTCTGTAGTAGTGCTACCGAGCCACACTTGGTGATGGACATTGAAGTCCCCCGCCCAGAGTATATTCTGTGCCCTTTCCACCTTCAGTACTCCTCCAAGTGGTGTTCAACATGGAGCAGTACTGATTCATCAGCTTGGGAGGGTTGGGGCATGGCAGTAGGTGACAACCAGCAGGAGCTTTCCTTGCCCATGTTTTACCTGACGCCATGAGACTTCATGGGGTCCAGAATCGATGTTGAGAACTCCCAGGGCAACTCCCTCTTGACTGTATACCAGTATGCCACCGCTTCTCATGGTTCTGTCTTGTCAGTGGGACAGGACATCCAAGGGATGGTGATGGTGGTGTCTGGGACATTATCTTAAAGGTATGATTCCGTGAGTATGACTATGTCAGGCTGTTGCTTGACTAGTCTGTGGGACAGCTGTCTGAACTTTGGCGCAAGCCTATAGAGGACTTTGCAGGGTCATCAGGCTGGATTTGCCATTGCCATTGCCTAGGTTGATGCTGAGTGGTCTTTCGTTCCTTTCTGTAGACTTTGTAGCAGTTTGTAGATATCTAAAGCATTACAACAGGATGGCTGTGGAATGTGCAGTAATGATCTTGGTGATGAATGGGCTTTGTTTTGTCTGCGCTCTGTCACTGGTTGCTGAAAGGGTATCATTAGGCAGGACTGCAAGAGGGTAGCTTTAATCTCTGAAGAGCCACCTTTCAAATCTGCCTTCATCTTCAAATAAGGCTGGCACAGATGATTCTAATAGCCATTTGGTGCTACAGAACATGAGTATTGTTGAAAAAAGACATTTTGTTGAAGCTTTTTGTCTTGCATTCATCAGGACAATCATAACAATACCAATGTCAGGGGAAGCAACAGCTTTATACTGTATGAGAAGAGAGCGCTGCTGACTGGTTAGCAAGTGGGTTCTGAATGATAGACACGTTGCCATGGAGAATGCACCAATTAATGGTGACTGACAAAAAGCTTCGACAAAATGTCTTTTTTCAGCAATACTCATATGATTCTCTTAAATTTAAATCATGGGCCTGAATTATGGACCACTATCAGCTGGGAAACGGACTGCCAACCACGATTGGTCCACGACCAGGATTTCACACTGGCTGATCGATTAACGGCCAGCCAGCATGAAGCGGGTACTGAAAAGCTCAGCGCTGCCGGCAGGAGGGTGGGCAATGATGTCAACACGGTCGTGGGGAACACTGAGAGAAAGCTCCCTGAAGGCAGAGAGCTGCCACAGGTAGCTGAAGCCTGAAACCTATGAAATAAAGTTTTAAAATTCAGAAAAAAAAATGTCCAAACATCACAATCAGGCACCTGAACATATAGCTGATAAAAAATGATGCCCACAGATTTTTATTTTATTTATTGCTGGAAACCTCATTCCGCCCCTGGATGACGTTTGATGAAAAATGTAAAGGCCGCCCGGTTTGCCCATCCACCAACCATAAGGTTGGACAGGCCATGAAAAATCGGAGACAGTTGCACCGTCAATGGGTTTAATTGCCCTCTTGATTGTCAGCGGGTGTGTTTCTGACTTTTGCACACGCCCGCCAAGTGAAACATCACCTGAGTGTGGGATGACGTTGGGGCACTTGCCCGATGTCTTCCCGCGCGATCTTATGCCCGATCAGGTCAGGCACGTGCCTGCCCAAGGAATGTAAAATTCTGCCCACGGTTGCTGTCTGTACGATTTGGTGTTATTAATCATTGCCTAACTGCACAACAATGTAAGAGAAATCCATTTCCCCCTCATCAAAGTGAGAGCTTCAAAGTGCTAGACAATGTTAAGATTTTCATTCAACAATATTGTTGTGTTTGGATCTAGAAGCTAGAGGAAGGCAGGGCAGTGTCCAGCTCATCATGCCACCCAGAAATCTTACCCATTGCTCATGCTGGAAATCACCAACTTTGTCCTCAAAAATGCAACAGTTCAGTGAAAATGGCAATGGTGGCACAGCCCTGTTGTTGTTCTTTTGGGAGAATAAGATGAGGTGTTGGTCCTATTGAGGGAAGTGTTACTTTGATGCAAAAGAGGACAACAAATTGGCTGATTTCCTCTGAATAAGGAACCTGAGAAAAACTAAGGGCCATGGTCATCATGGTAGTTCTTAAAACTGCTATTCCTGAGTCCCAGGTTGTCTGGAGGTCTGCTTGAAACAGATAGCGTCATTCTCTTACTACTTGCCTACTGAACCTGAGTTTCCAAAATAAGTCACAGCCAAGTAGTTTGATCTTGGCTTCAGGTAGTGCCTTCAGACAATTTCTCTCTGCTGTTGCTCATCAAGCTTCACGATATCAAGTGACAGGGAGCACTGAAAGCAATGTTCATTGTTGGGACTTGTTTGACTCTTAAAAAATGATGGGCAATGCTGCCTGAGCTCTAATTCCTACCTTTTGTGGAAAACATATTGCACATGCAATGGGCCGGATTTTCATCCTTGAGGCGGCTCACGGGAGTTGGGAGATTGTCCGGCATGGCATGCCCACCTCAAGAGAAAGTGCCTGCAAAGAAGGGAATATCATTCTTGGGGCGGGTGCTAACAGGAGTTGTGCCCGCCGCCCCCGGAAATAGTTCAGAGGCAGCTACAGGGATTGCCGGGTGCAAAGGCGGCTGTTTAAAAGGTCTGGCTAAGCGCTTTTGGCCTGCATCCCAGTAATAATAACAATAAGGCCCTCTAGCCCTCACCTCTCACACTCCCTCACCCTCCACACATACCTCATGCCCCATCCATGCCAACTCATGCCCCCACCCAACCCCCCCCTTGGCCCCCATACCCTCTGTGCCAAGCTATGACCCCCAGCAACCCCGATGGCCCCTCATACCCTCCGTGCCAAGCTATGCCCCAAACCATCCACCCATGGCGCTTTATACTGTCCATGCCAATGCCCTTCCATCCACCCCATGGCCTCTTGTGCACCCTATGACAAGCTATGGCACTTCCATACACATTCACCCACAATATGCTCTGTTTAGAACCAATTAACCCAATATTGACATTAGGATGTTTAAAAAAGTTTTTAAAATCATTCAGTCATAAATATTGCTTTTACTACAGCCCAATAAAAGTATCAATGATCCAGAACCTTTAAAGTATCAATAACAGAAACTGCAAGCACTTGAAACCTTTTTATCTTTTGTAAATAAACATTGTGATATTGACAGAATAAATCAGAGAGCCTAAGCTGTCAATCAAGCAATGTTTTCCCTGGGTGCAGCTGTTTCAACAATCTATTTGTTGTAAAAGCCAATTTTTAATGAATGTCTTTCAGAGAAGGGAACCAGACACTCAGCCAGCCCGAGAACATTTTTTTTAAAAAAAAGTATTTTGTGAATGGGTGGAATTTAATGCACTGCCCCCTGGTGGCGGGGGTGCAAAACAGAAATCGGGCAGGATGGTGACAGGTGGGGACCCGCCACTTTCCCACTTTCGCCACGGTGGGAAAGTCTCATGGTTGGCTTAGCTGCCCTGGTGCCAATGAAGGCTCTTAAAGTAGGAATTAATGCCCAATTAAGGACCTTATTCCACTCCGGCTGGAATTCACCCAGAGGCAGACAGGGGACCACCATGCAGGAAACCCAAAAAACAAACCCTGTTGGGTTGCTTGCAAGCTCCCAGGTGGTGGGGAGGGGAGTAGGGTCCCTTATTCAAAGGCACTTGGTGCTTGATTGAGGGACCTGGCATCAGGAAGTGGGGGGCCTGTTAAGACCCAACCCCCTGCCCTTACTATTAACTAACTTCAACCCCTCTCCCCTAGCCCCCATCACTCAAACGTGGCCTGGATCCCTTGGTGATCCTGAGCCTTGGTGGGGTGCGTTACTGACAGGAGCCACCACCTCTCCAGTGGTGCTGCCAAGCAATGCATAACTGCTGGGCTCTGATTGACAGGTAGCTCTTGAAGGGCTGGATATCCACTCCTAGGGTACTTAATCCTGGGAAGGCCTACTGCTGCCCAGTTAAGTGCCCGATGTCACTTAATTTGACAGGGTTTCCCCAAAGGAAGTAACATGGGGCTCTCGCCAGTACTCAAGCAGGTGGCCAAGAGTCCCATCACCCCCGTTAAATATCGCCCCACATTTGCTTTATGCCAGTTGAATGTATATATATATATATGCTCTAAGTATGTGCGACTCTAAGGCTGTTTTTGATTTGTATTCAACCCCAATCAAGAGGCCTAGTTTAAGGTAGGTTTGGCTTAGGATGTCCATTATGCAGCCTGCATCCACGAGGATACATTTGACTGGTGCAGCCATGTTGTTATTCAAGAAAGCAGCGGCCTCCTGCTGCATAACAGGAGAACTATTGAACTGCAGCATATTTATTCAACTTAAGAGTAATCCAAATTAGATTTGATTCCCCATGTAAACAGCAGTCTTACCAATCCAACCCGAATCACAGTAAAGTACAGTTTGCTCTGGTTTGAATTCCACAGTGAAGATCATGAATCTCTTTGATTATAATCATTAAGTGTGGTGTTTTCTTTACAGCTGAATGGCAGTGGTCAAGTGGTAAGCAAAGTCCCGAGCCACTACATTTCTACACAGATGCTGGCGCCGCCACCTCCCCCATCCATGGCCAGATCAGTAACATTGGCAATGCCACCAGACACCAAAACAACCACAACAACCACAGAGGGTGGAGCAACATCACCAACATCACCCAGTAAGCATTTTCTGTTTGCTTAAATACAGACTGAAAAGACTTGGGATTTTCTACAGAAACTAGAAAAATGCCTTTCATAAAATGCACAGAATGACCACAAAAAGGCAAGGTGCCTATTTGTAATTAGACTTTATTGTTCAGTTTAACCACGTCACTGACCATAGTAGACATAACCTCCTGTATATGGTATCTTGAGACTGCTTTCCTGGAGCCTAAATGTTCATATAAAGCTTTCAGATTTATCAGCTATATTATGATTCAATTAGTAGAAATGAAAATGTATCCATAATTTTTGTATGAAAAGTACATATGGGACCAATCATTTCTCAACTGCATCATGGAATGAGCTGTGCAGCATTTTACCTCACAAAAAGCCTTTCAAAGACTTGAATACATTGCTTATTGTAAGAATTAAGATGACCAATTTATGCATTTTCTTTTCTAGTTGTTATATTGTGACTGAGCTAAATAGCAAGGAATTCTGGTTACTGAGCTCAAGCATATTGCTTTTCAGGAGGCGCTTATTGTATCTATACTGATCTACTAAATCTCTGCCATTACCAATCTGTAACTCTTTTTTTCAATCTTCAACATCAGTTTTTTTTTCAATAATCCTAAAGTCAAATTTTGTATTTCCAGCATTTATTTTCACATAGGTAAAAAAAAAAAAGGTTAATTCACATCAGGAGAATCTGAAACTGAAATTTGGATTTGGTTCCAGATCCAAATTATTCACCGCCCCTCTCCAGCCCAGTTTCTCTGAGCGGCTATACCTGGTTTCAACAAGCTGAAGTTGCTCTAATATATGTTTTACCAACCTACAATCCACCCCAGAGAAGCTTTGTTATGTGTTTGGTTTTGATTGTCACATTGTCTTGTTATCATTTCACATCATGGTTATAATCATGTATTTCCCATATTGCCCAAGCACACAATATCATTTCACTGGCCAGACTGAGAAGGTGCCATGACTACAGGCATGGATCACTTCCAGATGTGTGATGATGATTGTATCCTGTCAAGACTGATCTTGGTTGAATCACAACTTCCTTTGGTTGAACATTGGGAAGACCATAGCCACTGTTTTTGGTGCCCAATGTTGCTCCAATTCTTCACCAACTGTTGCAGTCCCTTTCCCTAGCCAATCACTGATTTCTCACATTCTTTAAAGATCTTACATCTTTTGATCTAGTCTTCAGTCAACCATCCTGATATCATTCCCTTGGCTGGGCTTCTTTTAAAAAAGTGGTTCATGGAATGTGGGCGTCCTTGGCTGGGCCAGCATTCATTGTCCATCTCTAAATGCCCTTGAGAAGATGTTGGTGAGCCACCTTCTTAAATCATTGCAGGCCATGTATTGTAGGTAAACGCATAGTGCTGTTAGGAAGGGCCTTTCAGGATTTTGACCCAGTGACAGTGAGGGAATGGCGATATAGTTTCAAGTCAGGATGGTGAGTTCCTTGGAGGGGAACTTTCAAGGTGGTGGCATTCCATGGTGGTAGCATGCATTTGCTGCCCTTATCCTTCTATGTGGTGGAAGTCAGAGGTTTGGAACGTGCTGTTGTAAGAGCCCAGGTGAGTTGTTGAGTGCATCTTGTAGGTGGTACACACTGTTACCACTGTATATTGGTGGCAGATAGAGTGGCTGTTTAAGGTGGTGGATGGGGTGCCAATCAAGCGGGCTGCTTTGTCCTGGATGGTGTCAAGCTTCTTGAGTACAGTTGGAGCTGCACTAATCCAGGCAAGTGGAAAGTATTCACTCAGACTCCTGAATTGTGTCTTGTAAGTGGTAGACAGGCTATGGGGAGTCAAGAGGTGAGTTATGCGCTGCAGAATTCCCAGCCTTTAATCTGTTCTTGTAACACAGAATTTATATGGCTGGTCCAGTTCATTTTCTGGTCAATGGTAACCACTAGGATATTGATCATGAGGGATTCAGTGATGGTAATGCCATTGAATGTCATGGGGAGATGGTTATATTCTCTCTTAACGGAGATGGCACTTGTGTGCTGTAAATGTTACTTACCACTTATCAGCCCAACCTGAATCTTGTCCAGGTCTTGCTGCATTTGGACATGGACTGCTTCAGTATTGGAGGAGTTGCGAACAGTGCTGAACCTCGTGCAATCTTCAGCAAACATCCCAATTTCTGACCTTATGATGGTGGGAAGGTCATCGATTAAGCCGCTAAATGGTTGGGCCTAGGACACAACACTGAGGAACCCCTGCTATAATGTCCCGGCACTGTTTCTGTTACTGTTTTTCTGTAAGGCACCTTCGACAATTTGGTATGTTAAAGGCTATATATAACTCTTAGGTGAGGGTGATGGTAGTGGAATGGTAATGTCACTGGACTAGTAATCCAGAGGCCTAGGCTAAAACTCTGGGGTCATGTGTTCAAATCCCAGGTAGCTGGTGTTATTTAAATTGAATTAATAAATCTAGAATTGAAAATCTAGTCTCAGTAATGGTTTTTGTAAAAATCCATCTGGTTCATTATTAGTCTTTATGAAAGGAAATGTGCCAGACCCATAACAATGTGGTTTACTCTTAACTGACCTCTGAAATGGCCTAGTGAGCTACTCGGTTGAAGGGTAATTAGGGATGGGCATCAACAGCCGACCTTGCCGAAGGCGCCCTCGCTCCATGAGAGAATGAAGGGAAAAAGAAGGTTGCTGTTGACATCTATGCTTACTGTACATCATCTGTTGGACTGCAGGAAAACTGGCCTGATGCTATGATGTTCCATATGTTGAGATTCAAATCTCAATCATGCATTGCCAGATGTTTCAATGGAGAGAAGAAAAAATTCAGAAGGTTATTTACCAGAGCCCAATCTTTTACACCTTTTTTGTCCATCTGAATCACAAAAGATCTGAACAGAGTAGAGAGTTAGTTAGAAACTGGATCAAAATTTGGCGTTGAACCCCTTTCGACGGAGTGATTAACAGCAGAGTTTCCTGCCTTTTCCAACACTGTTTAAGGGCAGATAAAAATGGAAAAGATTTTTTCACAGGCTATGTGTCAACTGCTTAAATAATGCATCCAAATTTGTATAATTCTGTGCGTAATTTATTAAAAATACTGCTTTTATTTGATGCGTGTTGACAAAAACCAAACACATTTTTCAACATTTGGCTTAATTAAATCCAGTCTTGCCATCTGTGGAATCCTAGTGCATTATCACTGAACAGTTCATCATAGGGATTAAATGTTAAAGTTGCTGGCTTTTGTCTTGGAAGTTTCACAGGGTGGGCGTAATTTCTTTGTAAAATTATAAGACCAGGAAAATTGCTGATAGAGACACAGGAAATTAAGTAATAACATTTCATAGGCACAGTGGAGCCTGAAATTCAATAATTATTTTATTCCTCCAAATGCAACATATAGTTGTAGTATAAACACACAAGTGTTACTTGATGAAAATGGTGATAGAGGTTAATAGTTTAAGAGTATCGAGAGTGAGTAGTATGAAATTTAACTCTGTATTTGAGTGATTCTAGTTCTCCCTGAGATAATTGCAGAATTGAATGATTTAGTGCTTTGAAAATGTTGTATACACTACTTGCTGTGCGTGGTGGTATAAGGGTATAAGAAGAACGGTAGCCAGCAAGAAAGAGCCACTCCGTCAAACATCAGATGAGACGCATCCTCTACATGGTCATACACCTATACCCAGCCGCCTAAAGTCAAGGAAGAGCTTCATGAACAGTGTTGTTCCATTACAATCAACCCCATCTGAAGCCCGCATCGCCTTGTAGAAAGACCGGCTCACCAGTCTTGAACAACCCCCAGCGATGAGGAGCTAATTGCAACTGGGCAACCTGGAAGTGCCTTAACACACTGAGGACTGGTGTAGGTCGTTTAAAGGTGACACTAAGCAAATGGGGATGTACAACCATCCCGACAACTTGTGAATGTGGAACTGAGCCACAGACTATGCAACATCTCCTGCAATGCCTATCGCTAGAGGAACCCTGCACTGTTGCAGATCTTGCCGAATTCAACAACAAGGCGCAAAAATGTGTCCAGTTCTGGCTGGGCCATGTATAGACTGTCCGTGGACATGATAAGAAGAAGTGCTTTGATTGTTTTCTTATCAAATTGAATAACATGTTAAATAATTTGGATTCACATTATTAAAGCAAGTGTAAATCTCAGCTGGCCCTAAGAACAATTTATGAAGGCTTGTGAGCCCTCTCACTATCCATGACTGTGAAATTGACGCAAAAGGACAGCATCAGACATCTTGACCTGGATTTCACTGAGTTGCATTGTAACCTGATCTGGGACTTTCATGCAGAGCCTTTCGGGTGAAATTTAATACTTGTAAAAATCTATAGCTGATAATCACAAAATCCCCCCAGGACATCACTTCAATCTGAATGTAAAGATAGCCATATTAAAAGCCTATCAAAATAAATAATAAATCAATGAATTTATGAACTAACATGCATAACTTTACTCAGTCTACAGCAAACATTGGTTTGTTTTTACGTGACCACATTATAAACTACATGCAGATGAATGGATGGATTATGAAAAGAGTTCCATGAATGTAACTCAATTGTGCTTTTAATATTGTACCACATTTCCCATTCTCAGGACATGCAATTGAGCCAGTTAATTACTTTTACCAGTGTTGCTTTGTACGCACTGAGAGAACTCGTTTTCAAGTAACGCCCTGGGATCTTTT
Source organism: Carcharodon carcharias (assembly GCF_017639515.1). Lineage (NCBI taxonomy): Eukaryota > Metazoa > Chordata > Chondrichthyes > Lamniformes > Lamnidae > Carcharodon > Carcharodon carcharias. The sequence continues at coordinate 148,645,350 of NC_054480.1, read as the reverse complement.
ACATCAACCTGAGCAGGCAGAACCTTGCCTTGGTTTAACGTCTCTTGCCACATGTTAACTATGCTTTATGATTTGCAGTTGCTCATCAGATATGGTCTTCGAGCGGGCATTTTATACAGTTCTATCCCTAATGTGACATGATGGTGTCACTGGAGAGAACCATAATGATATCACATCAACAACAACAACTTGCAATTGCATTGTGCCTTTAACATAATAAAACATTCCCAGGTGCTTCACAGGACTTTTTTCAGACAAAATTTGATAACAAGCCTCATAAAAAGATATGAGGACATGTGATCTACAACTTGGTGAAAGAGGTAGGTGTGTAGAAGCACCTTAAAGGAGCATTAGGTTTAGGAAGAGAATTGCAGAGCTATAGGACCTAGATTGCTGAAGGCATGACCACCAGTGGTGGAAGGAGGAAAATTAGGGATGCACAACATTGTCAGAGGAATGCAGGGTTCGTGGAAAGTTGTAGGGCTGGAGGACAACACAGAGATAGAGAGAGGTGTGGTCATGGAGGGATTGGAAAACAAGGAAGAGAATTTTAAATTTCAGTCTTTGCCAGACTGAAAGCCAATATAAGGAGCACAGAAGTGATAAGTGAACAGGACTTGGTGCGAGTTAGGATACAGGCAGAAATGTTTTGCATGAGCTAAGCTAACATTTCTAAAGAGTTGAAGGTGGGAGGCTGGACAAGGAGCACTTGAATTGTTGAATGTGAAGGTAACAGAAGCGTGGATGAGAGTTTCAGCAGCACATGGACTAACGCAAGGTTGGAGACAGGTGACAATACGGAGATGAAAGTAGGTGCCGTGGTGATGGACAGGATGTACAGTCGGAAACTCAGCTTAGGCTAACTAGGGCGCCAAGGTTGCAAACAGCCTGATTCAGAGAGTGGCCAGGGACGGGAGTGAGTTTGTGGCTAGGAAACTGAGTTTATGGCAGGGGCTAAAGAGGATCAGGAGCAAAATGCTTCCAGTCTGCTTTTAACATGCAATTTTAAAGCACAATTTGCAGTAATGAGGAGCAACTGACAGATTGTGATAAATGTACAGGTATCTCCTATTTAATATATAGGATTTTGTGACAGTTTAGCAGAATAGATTTCTCCTTCAAGTCCGTAAAAATATGGGACTTTTCATTTAAATTCATAGCTTTGCAGATTGTACATGCTTAAGAAGAAGAAAAATTACCACATCGGCTTCCATGCAGCAAATTGGCTTTAAGATTTTCATCTCACTTTCATTGAGGTGATGGGGTTCTATAGTTGCTGTGTGTATTGCTGTGTTCCAGATCCTTATTTGATTCTATTTTAAATTGAAGTATTCAAATTTCACACATAAATTGCTGAATCTAAATACTGCACAAATCTCCAAAATCTAATCAGCTTATCCAATCTAATAAAGTGTCAGCTTTGACAGCATGGAGCACTCTTCCCTCTGAATCAGCAGATCATAGGTTTGAACCCCACTCTACAGTTGTGAGCTCATATTTAGACTGAGGGCTGTGCTGTGGGGGTGTCATCTAACCTGATGAGCCGTTAATCTGATGCCAAGCTGCCTTCTCAGGTGAATTTAAAAGATGGAATTAGACTATTTGAAGAACAGTGAAGGAGTCCTCCTGGTGTTTTATCCCTCAGTAAGCATCACTGAAGCAGATTATCTGGTCATTATCTCATTGCTGTTTATCGGATCTTGCTGTGCACAAATTGGCTGCCACAGTTTCCTACTTCCATGACAACAGTGACTACACTTCAGAAATACTTCATTGATTGTAAAGTGCTTTAGAACCTCCTGATGTTGTGAAAGGTGCCATATAGTTTTAGTTCTTCCATTCTCCCACTGGGACCCTTCTGAGACAAAACAAATAATGTTAAAAGCCGGGAGGCCATAATGAATATGAACATAGTCAAATCAAGCCCAACTTTGCTACTGGTAGGTTTAATGAATAAGTAATAACAAACATTTCAAAACAAGACATTTCTGTTGGTGAGAACATCTGAGGTACACGTTTTCAAATAACAGTACAAACAGACAGAACAAAAATGGTCTACTTTTAGTTCGCCCTCAGTATATGGTTAAAAATTTAAGCAGTTAACAATTTGGCTGCAATTCTTGGTCAACACCTTTTACTTAAAGACTCAACTTGAACATGCTGAATAATTTACATTACAAATCTCATAAATGGGCATGGTAATCATCTGAAAAGGGCAATTTTTACCTAGACAGTGATTGATTTAAATCATTTATTATGACTCATGATTTATTTATGATACATTTATATATTGCTCGTGTCCATTCCTAAGCAAGTAAACTGGTAAGGGGAAAATATGGGGTTAATCTAAGAGTATGTAAACTCTTGTCACTTTTCTGTTTCAACTTGAAGCGGCCAATTTGTTTCACAAAAGGAGACCATATTTAATACAAAAGTAGAAAGTAAACAACAAGGTAATCATTCAATTAGTCACAAGAGTTCAAACTGAAGCAGGAGGCTGCCCAAGATATTTATTTTCCCAAGATTTTTTTTCTGCCAAAAAATGCCTCCTTTGGGATAAAAGGATTTTTCTGTTATTGTTTGCCACTGGTGGCATATTAGTGGACAGTGGATGAACATGAGGATAAAGCATGGGAGGAAAGAGCAGAAGAAATGACCTCCTTCTCCGGGTCCTGTAAGCACAGGTGCTCAGGCTTGCACTTCTCAGCAAATGTACTGGAGAACGGACTCCTCATGCTGATTTTCAAGCAGCTCCTCAGTAATTATTGAGCCTCTGTTAGTAAATTGCAAAAGATTTGGAGCTAAAATTAACTGTGATCATGCAAACACCCTGGTCCTACCAGCACTGAGATACACCAAGCAGTGACAAAGCAGCAACAGTCTACGTGAAACACAGATGGATGGGTAGGAAGGCAAAATCTGGGAAACTGCTGGCTGCCTTCAGGCTGCTGGACTGGTTCGAATTAATCTTCTAGGAGGTGAAGACAAAGCTGAACAGGTGGAGTTGCAGTACCCGAAGAGGACAAAGAAGTGCCAGGCATTTTTTAGAACTGCTAAATACTCACATCATAACAGAAGTATAGCGGAAACTCTATTTGAGTGGGCAAGTGGAGTTATCGCCACCTTCAGTGATGGTGGAGCCAGAATGGGTACTGTGAAATTCCAGGCCAGTGTTTTAAATGTACATGCCTCTATCCAGAGTCTATTTGTTAAGGTAAATTGTTCATTCCATTCATTTTTTTTTAAATAAAAAAGGTAAAGTATCCACCTTCCTAATAAGCATAGAACATGACCATGACAACCTATGTAGCTTTTATTCTTGGAATTCTCATTTACATTGGTCAGAAAGATAATTAGTTGTCAAGATATAAATTGGCATTTTGGTAAAGTAGGGAGTGGTGTTTGGAGGATGGAGAAGGATTTTCAGAGAAATGTGTGCTTATCTGATTATATCAATACTGAAAACCAAATTCTTCTCCAGATGAAAGTGGTGGTTAAAATACATGTTATGAACGTTGCAAGTGGTTACTTCAGAAGGCTAACCAACCTTGAAAGCTTTAATGAAAAATCTTTGATTAAGATGCTTCCAGTGATTTATCCAACAAACTGGGAAACATCTTATCGAAACTTCAGTTAGATTCAATTTACGTCCTTGGGACTTGTCACATCAGCAAGACAACTTTATTGGACAGTCCCCTGTACTTGGCGATATATTGCTGGATTTGTTAGAACAGTAAAAGGATAAGTGAACAGAAGCAATAACATTGCAGCTTTAAAGAAGTTGCAAGATTAGCTATCTATCTTCTGAAAATAGAAAAATAAGTTGTTTGCTAAGCTTAACTGCACTGTGAGGCACACAGGCCGCAAGTTCCCTGAATATTAACTGCACTGTGAGGCACACAGGCCGCAAGTTCCCTGAATATTAACTGCACTGTGAGGCACACAGGCCGCAAGTTCCCTGAATATTAACTGCACTGTGAGGCACACAGGCCGCAAGTTCCCTGAATATTAACTGCACTGTGAGGCACACAGGTTCCCTGAATATTAACTGCACTGTGAGGCACACAGGTTCCCTGAATATTAACTGCACTGTGAGGCACACAGGTTCCCTGAATATTAACTGCACTGTGAGGCACACAGTCCGCAAGTTCCCTGAATATTAACTGCACTGTGAGGCACACAGGTTCCCTGAATATTAACTGCACTGTGAGGCACACAGGCCGCAAGTTCCCTGAATATTAACTGCACTGTGAGGCACACAGTTTCCCTGAATATTAACTGCACTGTGAGGCACACAGGCCGCAAGTTCCCTGAATATTAACTGCACTGTGAGGCACACAGGCCGCAAGTTCCCTGAATATTGATCTACATTATAGTTTGTTATAACCCGTCCACAGAGTTTATGTAGCTGAGAAACACTTTTCGTAAATGATTGAGACATAAAAAATTTAAATGTGTCCATTAAACTCAAAAGTAAAGTCATTTTCTTTTAAAACATTCAAGCAAACAAAGGACTAACAGTTTTACCTTTATTGACAGGTGTACACAACATATAACTAGCTATCAGCTTCCCCATTGTTAAAGTCTGCTTAATTTGAAGCCAGACAATAATAAGAAATAATATTTCAGCTGACAGAACTACAGACATTAACATTTTAAACATGTTGCCCTGCCCTTAAAGGTTGCTTTGCCTTAAATAATTTCTGTTTTTCTCCCAGTCTGCCTGCTTCCTGCCTTCAATTTTATGTTTACAGTTGAGAACAAATCCCATTTTAACACCTGCATGAAATGATATAAAACTAAAGCAAGAAATTACCTTTTTTTCCACAGCTACATTGCTCATTAAACATTTCACTTTGAAAATTTATACTAGTCTTTGGCCCTGAAATTCTATAGGATATCTCCCAATCTCCTGTTGTAATTTTGATGGGAAATCAGTGGAACCCCAGGGAAGTGCTATTCATGGATAGTTTTTACCTGGTTATAGCATCTGCAGATTCGGTTTTGGACAAAGGTACAGCGGGTGAACCCCCATGGAAATTTAGGGTCTTTTTGGTTTTTGTGAATGTCAGTAATGAGATATGAGAACAATACCTAATTTCAAAAAAGTTCCATAAAATGGCTCAACCTTGTTTAGTTTTAAAAACAATAAGTAATTGCACTTATGTAGCACCTATGATTAGACAATGTCCCGAACACTTGACACGGGTGCATTCAAAAATAAGTGCCAAGCTAAAGAAGGTATTAGGAGGAATAACCAAAAAATTGGCCAGGATTTCCTGTTGGGTGACCAGGGATGAGCCCCCCATTCCGACACATAAAATGACGCGCGGTGACATCGAGTGTGTGTCATGGCGCATCATTCCGATCTTTCATTCAGCAGGCATGCACTGGAGTCGGCTGGGCACCCGCCGAACTGTCAAAGGCCTGTTAAGGTCATTAATAAACGAATTAAGCAATTTGACAGGGATGCCCGTCCAGCCTTAAGGTTGTCGGACAAGCGAAGAGCCCAGGCGGCCTTCGCATTTTTTCATGAAGCCTCATCCACAGGCGGGATGAGGTTTCACGAAGGGTTTACTAAACTAATAAATATTTTTTAAACGTTTGATAAACGTGTCCCTGCTCATGTGGTGCTGTTACATGAGGGGACATGTGTAAATGCTTTTTATCTTTTTTTAATTTTAAATATTGAAACTTAATCTCCCTAAGGCAGGCCCATGCCTCGGGGAGATTTCTGCATGCGAAAGAGCACAGGCCCCAGCTCTCTCTCCTCCCGCCGCCCGCACAGGTAGCACTGAGCGCTACTGGGTACGTGTTACGCTGGGCAGGCCTTAATTGGCCCACCCACGTAAAATGGCGGCACGCAGCCAATCGCAGGCGGCGATCAGCTCCAAGCCGGCCCATTCCTGATCCTGACTGGCCCACCCGACAGGGAGTGAATTCTCCCATTAAGCCAAAGAGATGGGCTTTAGAGAGAGACTGAAAAGAAGAAAGGGAGGTGGAGAGATCAAAAGATTTAGGAAGGAAATTCTAGAGTGTGGAGCTTGGAAAGCTGAAGCCCAAGCTGGCTGTAGTGGAGCAAAGAGCCAGATGTAAAACTGGCCTGAGTTTGAGAAGTGGAGAGTTTAGGGCCTAGAATTGTCGGGCTAGAGGAGGTGACAGAAACAGAACAGTGGGGCCATGAAGGAATGGAAACACAGGAAAGAGGATTTGATGTTTCAGGGAACAGGAGCCAATGTTGTTCGGTGTGGATGATGGAGAGAAGTGAGTAAAGGTTGGTGCAGTATAGCATATGGGGCAGCAAATCTTTGGATGAGCTAAATCTTGCAGAGAGTGGGTAGCAGCCCAGCATTGGCAGCATTAGAAAAGTTGAGTCTGGAGGTGACAAATGGCATCAATGATGGTTTTGGCAGTCGATGGACTGAGGTAGAAATAGAAGCAGAGGAGGGGTCTTGGAGGTGGACATAAGCAGTGTTTATGATGGAAAAAACAGGGAGTCAAAATCTCAGCTCTTTAAATTTTTGAAATGTAAATCATTTCTAAATGGTAGTGCAGTTGGTGTAGATTTCAGCAAAGCTTTTGACAAGTTTCCACATGGGAGACTTATAAAGAAGGCAAATGCACGTGGGATACAGGGTAATTTGATAAGGTGGATTCAAAATTGGCTTAGTTGTAGGAGACAGAGGGTGATGACAGAAGGATGCTTTAGTGACTGGAAGCCAGTGTCCAGTGGCGTCCCACAGGGATCTGTGCTGGGTCCCCTATTATTTGTCATTTATATAAACGACATAGATGCCTATGTGGGGGGTAAGATTAGAAAGTTTGCGGATGACACAAATATTAGCCGGGTGGTTAAGAGTGAGGTTGAGTGTCTTGGGCAACAGGAAGATATAGACGGGATGGTCAAATGGGCAGATAAGTGGCAGATGGAATTTAACCCTGAAAAGTGTGAGGTGATACACTTTGGAAGGAGTAATTTAACAAGGAAGTATTCAATGAACAGCATGGCACTAGGAAGTTCTGAGGAACAAAGGGACCTTGGCATGTGTGTCCATAGATCTCTGAAGGCAGAGGGGCATGCTAGTGGGGTGGTGAAAAAGGCATATAGGACACTTGCCTTTATCAATCAAGGCATAGATTACAAAAGTAGGGAGGTCATGTTGGAGTTGTATAGAACCTTGGTGAGGCCACAGCTGGAGTATTGTGTGCAGTTCTGGTCACCACATTATAGGAAGGATGTGATTGCACTGGAGGGGGTGCAGAGGCGATTCACCAGGATGTTGCCTGGGATGAAACATTTAAGTTATGAAGAGAGGTTGGATAGACTTGGGTTGTTTTTGTTGGAGCAGAGAAGACTGAGAGGCGACCTGATCGAGGTGTACAAGGTTATGAGGGGCATGGACAGGGTGGATAGGGAGCAGCTGTTCCCCTTAGTTGAAGGGTCAGTCACAAGGGGACATAAGTTCAAGGTGAGGGGCAGGAGGTTTAGGGGGGATGTGAGGAAAAATTTTTTCACCCAGAGGGTGGTGACGGTCTAGAATGCGCTGCCTGGGAGGGTGGTGGAAGCGGGTTGCCTCACATCCTTTAAAAAGTACCTGGATGAGCACTTGGCACATCATAACATTCAAGGCTATGGGCCAAGTGCTGGTAAATGGGATTAGGTAGGTAGGTCAGGTGTTTCTCATGTGTCGGTGCAGACTCGATGGGCTGAAGGGCCTCTTCTGCACTGTGTGATTCTGTATATCTTTATTTGTTTGTGCATATCAATACAGTTCAATTATTCCTTTAAGCTCAAATATTTTCATTAAAGCAATGTAGCCCAGATTAAGGCACTATTGTGGGTCTATCCATTGCTTCTAACATTGTTATTTCATTTCAGCCTACACGACACCTGGCACCCCCCCAGCTAATCGTTCCTTTGTGGGAATAGGACCAAGAGATCCTGGCAGCCTTTATCAGCCACAGGTATTGTAGCAGGTCCACTTTCATTGATAGTTTTTATGACTAATTAGTTAGTCTCCCTTGTCCAGGTAGATCATTTCAGCTTTGAAAACATTTTTCAAAATCATGATAAACTGTTTATATGAAGAAAATGCAACATTCGAAGAATTATTCTCTAATCTGTCCATGCAGGTCTTTAGAGAATAAGTTCATTTTACTTGGCCCAGTAGACCTCTGGCCGATTTATTATCTATTTGCTTTTGCAAAAAATATCTTGAATGTTAATTTGATGTATTGTGTGTATAAGTGATTACAGTGACACAGGCCACTGAGGACATGCCACAAACCATTTCTAGAACCTGATTCCGTTCATGTGAAAGTGTAACCTGGTGTTTTTAAGCATGATTTGGTAAAATCTGTAGATCCTTAGAAAAACTCACATTGCAGCTTGTCTGAATAGTTTACTTGAAAGTTATATATTTTGTAAGATACCTGCTTGTGGCCCTAGCAAGTTCTTTTTCAATATGTTGTCTCATCGTAAGAATCTAGAATACTTCCTTGGCTATGACAAACTTTCTGCAATACTAATTAAAATAATATTCAAAACAAACTTTACAGCGTGTATTTAAGGGTACTTTTACAGAAGACTGCTTCCAGCATGAAGCTTCCTTCGATGAGAACATAGGTCACAGAGTCGGCCCTCTAATGTTATACCCTATATCTGACCATGCTGCAGTCAAACAACACTTACGACAAAAACAAAGTCTTGCAAAGTGACCTCTTTATCTAGTCTTTAAATACATTGATATGCTGTGTATTATTAAGTATATTAAATTTCCTCATAAATGAAGTATAGTATAAGCTTCTTGATATGAATGCAGTGCAATATATCTAAGTATGCACATGTTTCTAAGGTAGTAAGATACCATTTTATCACTCTTTGTTTCAATCCTAGTTGATTAGCAATCCAACAGTTGAAAACAAGAACAAAATCTTTCAGGATGTGGAAACATAGATTGACAAATGAACCCATCAAGCTGTGTATATAGGTCCATGTGCATCAGAAATAGAGATGTTCCTGAATAAATATCAAACTTCCTCTAAAGAAATTGAAATGGACCCAGTTGGAAGTGTGGATGTTGGGTTCCCACTCCATTGTAGTGACATGTACTACAGAATAGTCTGTGAACACTTACTATGAAGGCTTGCACAAGAAAGTGCCTGCTGTTTATGGAATTGTACCTAAGTAGGAGTTAATACTTTCAGTATTAACAAAGGAAAAAGAGCAGCAATAGTACATAATTTGAACATCGACCCCTTCACAAGGGTTAGGTTTTCAGGTCTAGGAAATCCTCAGGTTTCTATTTTTTTTCATTTTCTTACTGATTTCTTTTTTGCCAAAGATCTATAGACACAGACTGAACAGCATTCATAGTCTCTGGCAACTGCCTTCCTTCTCTAGTTTTTAAATGTGAGCGATCCTCCATCATAGCTAATTACCTATGTGTTTCTAATTCTCTGGAGTGAAGGTTTTCTACTAATTGTCCCTGTTAAAAATTTCTATTAATTGCCCTGCTCATACTTTGGCCTGCCACTTCAATCAGGCCAAGGCCAATTATTTAATTTACATCCAAACATATGAATTAGGAGCAGGAGTAGGCCACTCGGCCCCTTAGACCTGCTCCGCCATTCAGTACGATCACGGCTGATGTGATTGTAATCTCAACCCACATTCCTGCCTACCCCCGGTAACCTTTCACCCCCTTGTTAATCAAGAATCCATGTAGCTCTGCCTTAAAAATATTCAGAGGGTTAAGGACGGGGTTAAGTAAGCAACTGTAATGTCAGTACCTTAAAAGATGTTTGGGCCTTATCTGCCAACAATTAGGTATGTCTCAGACTGTGTCTTTGAACGTTTGAATTAGGGATCTGTTAGCCAGGATATATAGAAGGAAAGAAGAAAAAAAACTGGAGAAAAGATTGAGGGAATCATAGAAATCACATTCAGCCAATTGTGGCTGTCCTGGTGTTCGATCTTCAACTGGAGCTCTCTGCTCTAATCCCATCTCCCTGTCCTCTACACATATCCTTTAAATTAGTACATTTCAGATATTTACCCAGTTCACTTTTAATTGATGTTATAGTCTCTGTTTCAAGCAAAGCGTGTGAAAAAAGATTTTTTTCATCTTCCTTTGATAGTTGATAACCCTGAAGATGCCCCATTGATTCTATGGAACATTTTCTTTTGTTATTTATCATCTCAAAACCTTTCATAATCCCACAAACTCAAGAAGGAATTGAGGAAAACAAATTGTGATCTTCAAAAAGAATAAAGAATGAGAGGACACAAAAGAGTAACAGATTAAAGAGATAAATCAGAATTTTAAATTTGAAAAAAAATTGAAAAAAATAATGTGTAAAACTGAAGTGTTATATCATTAAGGAAGTAGACTGTTTAATTTAGGAATGGATATGAGTGACCAGTTGGTTAAATACTACAGTGGGATCATGAGGAGCCTTTCAACTCCTGAGGTAAATAAAATGAATGTTGTACATTAGGATCTGAGGGAAACCAAGAGATGTCCTTAGGTGGCTCAGTGTTAAATTTCATTTGAGAACACTTCTGTGAAGCGTCTTGACATGTTTTACTACATTACAGGCAGTATATGAATGCAAGCTGTTGTTGTTTGTAGTGGTTATCTCATTGTCTCAAAGCACTGTCTTCTGACACTCCCAATTGTTGATTGATAATAGAAATGGAAATTAAAATCACCACCTGTTGGTAGAGCCAAAACTGTCACTCTCTCCACAATAGGACTCACAGAGATTGTGGGTGGAACCATCCCAGAATTGCACTAAGTGCAGGAGCAGGCATGAAAAATGACACTTTACCTGCCGACCGCATTGGCGGGTTTTCACGCCACATCGTCACATTCCTGGCACCTCCCTGCCTCATTAATGATGCATTCACAGGAAAACCTCCAGATCGCTGGCAGTCAGGCTTGGATTTGCCCACCACGCTGTGACCTCAGTGCTTCCTCACTCCGGGGGCCATATTTAAATCGCACCAGAGCGCAGCTTACTCCACGCTGACTGGTGAGGACATGGACCGTGCGTGCAGTGACTGTGAGGATGGT